>NC_045629.1:45885597-46510597 GCF_009829155.1 Mustela erminea | reverse complement strand
CACACACTCCTAAAATTTGTACGGAATCACAAAAAACCTCAAATAGTCAAAACAAACTGGAGAAAGAGCAAAGCTGAAGGCACCATACTCCTATTTCATACTGTATTATAAAGCTGTAATAATCAAAACAGTATGGTATTGCCATAAGTAGACACACAGATCATGGAAGGTAACATAACAGAAACCCGTGTATATATGGTTAATTAATTTACAAAACAGAGCCAAGAATATTCAGTAACAAAAGAAGAGTTTCTTCAATGAATGGTGTTCAGAAAAGAGCCAAATGCAAAAGAATGAAACTCGGCCACTATCTTACATCACACACAAACATTAACTCAAAATGGGGGCACCTGGGTGGCTCAGTGGTTAAGCTTCCGACTCCACGATCTCGGTGCCAGGCTCCACGCTCAGTGGGGATTCTGCTTGGGATTCTCTCTCCCTCTCTCCCCCTCCAGCCCCCTTCATCCTCTCCCTTTCTCTCTCAAATAAATGAATTTTTTTAAAAATTAACTCAAAATGGATTAAAAACCTGAATGTAAGACCTAAAACCTTAAAACTCCTAGAAGAAAATACAGGTGATAAATTCCCTGGCATAGTTCTTAGTGATGATTTTTTAATCTCACACCAAAAGCAAAAAGCAACAAAAACAAGTGGGTCTACATCATACTAGAAAGCTTCTGCCCACCGAAGAAAACCATCAACAAAATGAAAAGAGAGCCTACTGACTGGGAAAAAGTACTTGTAAATCATGGATCTAATAAGCCACTACTTTCCAAGATATATCAAAAACCCCTATACATCAACAGCAAAAAAAATTTAATTTAAAAACGGGCAGAGGATCTGAATAGACATTTTCCCACAGAAGACATACAGACAGCCAACAAGCACATGAAAAGATGCTCAACATCACTCATCATCAGGGAACTGCAAATCAGAATCAGAGAGATGCCACCTCACATCTGTTCGGATGGCTAATATCAGAAAGAAAAAAGAGGTTAACAGGCATTGATGAGCATGTGGGGAAAAGGGTGTACTGCTGGTGGGAATGTACACCAGTATAGCCACTATGGAAAGCATCACAGAGTTTCCTCAAAACACTAAAAACAGGGACGCCTGGGTGGCTCAGTTGGTTAAGCAGCTGCCTTCAGCTCTGGTCATGATCCCAGCGTCCTGGGATCAAGTCCGACATTGGGCTCCTTGCTTGGCAGGGAGCCTGCTTCTCCCTCTGCCTCTGCCTGCCATTCTGCCTGCCTGTGCTCTCTGACAAATAAATAAAATCTTAAAAAAAAAAAAAAATTAAAAACAGAGCCACCATATGACCCAGCAATTCCACTTCTAGGTATTTAAGAAAACAGAAACACTAACTTGAAAAGGTATCTGTACCCCCCTGTTGATTGCAGCATTATTTACAACAGCCAAGATATGAAAACACTGTGAGTGTCCATCAACAGACGAATGGATAAAGAAATTGTGACGTTTTATACACGACAGAATATTACTCAGCATAAAAATGAAATCTTGCCATTTGCATCGACATGGATAGACCTTAAGGACATCATCTTAAGTGAAATTAAGTCAGTTGGAGAAAGACAACGCCATTTACATGCAGACTCTAAAAAAATAAAATAAAATAAAATAAAACGAGATCAGAGAACAAATGGGGATTACCGGAGGCAGGAGGTGGGAGGTCAGAGAAATGGGTAAAGGAAGTCAAAAGGTAAGGAGGAAAAAAATAAATACAGTGCATTACTGACCAAGAGAAAACAGAACAGTCTTACACTAGGGAAAGAAATTGCTTTCATCCTATCACTCTTGTTCCTAATTCTGCAATGCCTCCCTGCTGCCTACAGAATAAAATCCCAAGTCTATGACCTAGTATTTCAGGCTTTTACACTCTAGTATAGTAGGGAAAACACTAGGCAATAAGGATCAGGTAAGTACTATGTATTTAGTTCGTATCTTGTCCTGGAGTTAAAGGTTAAGTCATAGAATCTGACAGCTAAAAGGAAACTATCGATCTTAAATGAGCATATGACCACCTACAGGCCCTGACCTACTGCCTTAAGGTTTAACCAAGAATAAATGGGAAAGCCCACTAAAAACTATCAATCAGAGCGCCTGGGTGGCTCAGTGGGTTAAGGCCTCTGCCTTTGGCTCAGGTCATGATCCCAGGGTCCTGGGATTGAGCCCCACATCGGGCTCTCTGCTCTGTGGGGAGTCTGCTTCCTCCTCTCTCTCTGCCTGCCTCTCTGCCTACTTGTGATCTCTGTCAAATAAATAAATAAAATATATTTTTTTAAACTATCAATCATTCTACAAATACAAGCTGTTGGTTTTACTATCCAGTATTATCACCCAGACCAAAAAAAAAAAATCAGTATTTATCACACCAAAATTTCTCAGGATACAAAGAAATCCATCAGGCTTGGGTACACTAGCATAGTGGGACTTTCAAAGTGAACCAGTTGGTTATTTGAAAGGTCAGGTTGTAAAGCTAATGATGCTAGCTACTCTGACCTCTCTTATCCTTTATAATCTGATACATGGCCAACTACCTTATGAAAAGAGTACAAATACAAAGAGGCATTCAGTACATATTTGCTCAAAGACTACGTGCCTAAAACACACTTACGTGATGATGAAAAGGATGACATAGACAAAGGCATACTCATCCCATGTGTCAAGTTCAGATGCTTTCAATCACCAGTACACCTCTTTTAAAACATTCAAAGAAAATCACGTAATAAAACAATGAAAGAAATTACAGAAGTAGTAGTTTTATGTGAATATGTCAAGGGAAATTCAGGTCCCTGGGGTAAAACACATTCCGTAAAAAAAAAAAAAAGGGGGGGGTCTTTAGCCTAAGGATCAGGAAGCATTGTTCTGGTGTCTTCCTCCCAGTAACAATCTCAGATTCTCTGGGAAATGACTCATCCCTCTGCTTTGGAACTGGTGTTTTGAGCAAAATTAATCCCATCACCAGCTCACGTCTCTCCCCAGTCAACAGTTTAAGGGCAGGAGAATACCCAGACCTAAATTCATCTGATATCCTTGTCACATATCCCTGGTCTACTATTTGGTTCAGGGACGGAGAGATAACTTAGGTTTGTCGAAATCCGAATGAACCTCAGGATTTTTGCAATGACTTGAAGAGGTAACCAGAAAGGGAAGGCGTGGGAGGGGGAGAGAGGTGTCAGAAACCACAACACTGACGATTTAAGCCAACTGAATTTGGCTTACAACACGCAGGTCATGAAATACACGGACTTCCCTAGGACAGAGAGCCAAAGTTTTTAGGAGCAGACCAACAAGTTTCTAATTGTGCCTGAGAAAAATACTTCTGGGAACTGCATCTATAATAGACTTTTTAAAAAAGGGTTGTTAATGGTAAAGCTAGAAACAGAAACACTATTGTAACAGCCAAGTGAGTGCTAATGGAAGCCTAAATGAGGTGAATGATAGTGAGAAGAAAGGATAGAATAAGGAGCTAATCTGGAGGCAGGACACAGACAGCGAATCAAGAAGAGATCACGGTGGCAGGAAAAACAGGTGCACAGCTGAGGAGTCCAGACAGATGGCCGGAGAAAGGCTAGTGTGTGGGGGAACTTGGGGAGGAAGTTAATGGATTCTGGTTTAGAACAGGAAGTTTTGATGAAGAAAGAGTGGAAACCCCAGAAGACTATATAGCAATCAGCCCTCATCAAGTGCTCTATTATGATCCCTCTGCAATCCACGACAGATCCGTCCTCATTGCCTGAGAAGATGGATAATCATCTTACTTGTCTCTCTGAAAACATTTACAGTTATTAAGGGTTATATAATCATTCTACTTCTTTTTAGGCTAAGCGATTAACCTGCCTTTTAAAATAAGCAAAAACAAAATTCTAACACAAAAATCAGAGGTGGATCACAGATGGAAATATAAACGCTAATAAAGACATAAAGCTTTAGAAAAAATATGCCAGAGTATCTTCACAATCTGGGGGTAGGCAAAAATTTCTCGGTTTATCTTTTGGGTTTTTTTTTCTTTTTTCTTTTTTTCTTCTTTTCCTGTATTAGAAACTACTAACCAGGAAAAAAAAATTGACAAACTGAACTTAAAATTAAAAACTTCTGGGGTGCCTTGGTGGCTCAGGGGGTGAAGCCTCTGCTTTCAGCTCAGGTCATGATCTCAGGGTCCTGGAATCAAGCCCAGCAACGGGCTCTCTGCTCAGCGGGGAGCCTGCTTCCCTGTGCGCCCCAACCCCCCACCCCACCCCACCCCACCCCCCGCCTACTTGTGATCTGTCAAATAAATAAATAAAAACTTTTTTAAGGGGCGCCTGGGTGGCTCAGTGGGTTAAAGCCTCTGCCTTCGGCTCAGGTCATGATCCCAGGGTCCTGGGATCGAGCCCCGCATTCGGGCTCTCTGCTCGGCGGGGAGCCTGCTTCCTCCTCTCTCTGCCTGCCTCTCTGCCTACTTGTGATCTCTGTCTGTTAAATAAATAAAATCTTTAGAAAAAAAAAAACTTTTTTAAAAAATTAAGAACTTCTGTTCACTGGGGCACCTGGGTAGCTCGGTTGATTAAGTGTCTGCCTTTGGTTCAGTTCATGATCTCAGTGTCCTTGGATCGAGCCACAGCTGGGCTCCCTGCTTAGCGGGGAGTCCGCTTCTCTCTCTCTGACTGCCCTCCTTCCCCCCACTGACCAGCCTGTGTGCCCTCTCTCTCTCTCTCTCTCTCTCTCTCTCGTTCTGTCTCAAAACAACAACAAACTTTTCATCAAAATATACCATTAAGAGGGGCGCCTGGGTGGCTCAGTGGGTTAAGCCGCTGCCTTCGGCTCAGGTCATGATCTCAGGGTCCTGGGATCGAGGCCCGCATCGGGCTCTCTGCTCAGCAGGGAGCCTGCTTCCCTCTCTCTCTCTCTCTGCCTGCCTCTCCATCTACTTGTGATTTCTCTCTGTCAAATAAATAAATAAAATCTTTAAAAAAAAAAAAATATATACCATTAAGAAAGTGGGTAGACAACCTCGCGCTAGAAGAAAACATTCACAAAATGAATCTTTAACAAAGGACCAGAATCTAAAATATATGAAGAGATCTTACAAATCATTAAGGAAAGAAAAATAAAACCCAATTTTAAAATAGGCAATGAGTAACAATTCACAAAGGAAGATTTATGACTGACCCATAAGCAAAAGATACACCGCCCCACATCGTTAGTCCTAAGGGAAATGTAAACTCAAACTACCAAGAGCTGCAACTACATACCCACCAAAATGGCTACAATTAAAATGACTGACACGCTGAATGCTGACAAGAATGTGGTACAATTGGAACCTCACACGTTGCGGGCTGCAGTGTAAAAGAGAACCATGTTGGAAAATTGCTTGGCAGTTTCTTATAAAGTTAAACGTACTTCTACCCAATAACCAGCAACTCCACTGCTGGGTATTTAGAGAAATAAAAAGATATGTCCACAAAATATCTTGTGGAAGAGGGGGGCCTGGTGGCTCGGTCGTTAGGCAGCTGCCTGCAGCGAAGGTCAAGATCCCTGGGTCTAGGGATGGCGCCTTGCACTGAGCTTCCTGCTCAGCAGGAGCCTGCTTCTCTCCCCCCCCACCCCCGCCACCTCCCCTCACCCCGTTTTCTAATAATAAAATCTTTTCTTAAAAAAACCTTGAGCAATAATGTTCAGAGCAGCATTATCCAAAATAGCCCCAAACTGGAAATAACCCAAATGTCCATCATCTGGCAAATGGACAAATAAATTGTGATTTAGTCATACAATAAATACTCAGCAATAAAGCATCAAGCTATTAATATACTCCAATTAACATGATTGAATTTAAAGGACGGTAATGCTAAGTGAAATAAACCAGATACAAAACACATAAAGTATAATTCCTCTTATAGGAATAGTAAAACTGTCGTTTAGGGTGAGGGTAAAGGGGTAGCAGGGATTAACTGGAAAGACACGGGAACTTTCTGAGGTTTTGGAAATGTCTTCTAGGCGTGTGGGATACACAAAGTGCATGCCTTTGTCAGCATTTGTACACGTCTATGGATTCCACCATATGTAAATTAAGCCTCATTAAAAGGAAAAAATAAGAAACTGATTTCCAATATAAACACCTGAAATGAATATGCTTTATTACTGGACTAAAGGAAACTTTTGTTATTCTAAGGCAAAAGCAAAACACACCCAAAACTTTTAAAAGGTAAGAACAAGAGGAAACAGGCTGACTAAAAACATCACAGGGACCACAAACCCACCATGGGCCTGTATGCAAATCACTTATGCTCTCTGGGCCTCTAATTTTTTTAATTACGTTATTTTGTCATCCATAAAACAAAGTTTAGAAAATCTACCGCACCAGGAGTATGTAAAAATTGAGCATATGCCAAGCATCTGGTATAGTACGTGGCACACAGGGCCTTAGTAAATGGTAGTGGGGTAGGCAACAGCAATCAGAAAAGGCATGACAAAGATCCACTTTACCTTTCTGGTGTAATAGGCAATAATGTTTTTTTTTTAAAGATTTTATTTATTTATTTGACAGAGAGAGATCACAAGCAGGCAGAGAGGCAGGCAGAGAGAGAGAGAGGGAAGCAGGCTTCCTGCTGAGCAGAGAGCCCGATGCGGGCCTCGATCCCAGGATCCTGAGATCATGACCTGAGCCGAAGGCAGCGGCTTAACCCACTGAGCCACCCAGGCGCCCGGCAATAATTTTTTTTAATGAAGATTTTTAGTTATTTATTTGACAGAGATAGCAAGCAGGCAAAGCAGCAGGCAGAGAGAGGAGGGGAAGCAGGCCCCCTGATGAGCAGAAAGCCCGATGTCAAAGGCAGAGGCTTTAACCCACCGAGCCACCCAGGTGCCCCTGTAACAGGCAATAATTCATTTAAAGAGTTTTATTTGAATATTTTCCCATAGCCCTATCCTTTTTTTTTTTTTTTTTTTTTTAATTAAAACTCTCCCCGTCTGATAACTGACCCTATGCCATCCAGCTGGCTGGTGGAGTGAGAGGGAGGAAGAGGTGCCTTGCTCTCAGTGCCCCTGCTCCTTCATCTTAGAAATGTTCATGTGGGGCGCCTGGGTGGCTCAGTGGGTTAAGCCTCTGCCTTCAGCTCAGGTCATGATCTCAGGGTCCTGGGATCAAGTCCCACATACGGCTCTCGCTCAGCAGGGAGCCTGCTTCCTCCCTCTCTCTCTCTCTGCTTGCCTCTCTGCCTACTTGTCATCTCTGTCAAATAAATAAATAAAATCTGTTAAAAAAAAAAAAAAAGGAATGTTCATGTGATGGGGCGCCTGACTGGCTCAATCACTAGGCATCTGCCATCGGCTCTGGTCATGATCCCAGGACGCCGGGATTGAGCCCTCTCCAGCTCCCCCTGCTTGTATTCCTTCTTTCGCTATCTCTTTCTGTCATAAATAAATAAAATAAAAACTTAAAAAAAAATGTTCATGTGAAACCAAGTTTTGAATACCCAAATTATACGTAAAGGTATGAGTGAAACTCGCAAGTCCAAATTGTTTTACAAAATGCAAAAGACTTCTTAGGAAGAATACTAGTACTAAAGCCAGGTTTCCCATTTATTAGGTTTACCAAAGGGCGCATCCTTCCATCTGCTAGAAAGCTTTCTAATTATCTTTCAAAAGGCCATGCTGTTTCCAAATGCTACAACACACACAGCAGTAACTACTTTCCACAAAGAGCAAGTTCAAACAGTAGACGAAGCATGCAGAATGTTTTCCTTTTCTCACACCAATGCTGTCTGGTTGGATTTCAGCCAAGAACAGGGCTCAAGTAGATTTATCTTTCCTGTAGATCGTGTAAGTACATTTGCCTAATGCAGTGCCCTAGATTTTACAAATTACATTTGCTGGTGTACTTGCAAGTCTGCAGTTTTGAACATTTTCAAGGAGGACACAAGACATTTATATACAACAGTCCATCTTGACTATCAGTAAGAGCCCTATTCTGAGGCCACCTACCATCCTTTTGCTGTAATTTAAAAATTTCTGTAAAGCATTTCTTGGCTCCTAGCGAAGTCTGCGTTGAGCCAAGATGCTGATGTTCTATCTGCATTCAGACTGCACAGAAAGAATCCACTCATACCAAAGATCTGTTTGAAAGCTTTTAAGGCCAAAAAATGTCTATTGTGTGGCCTATGATAGGCACTGACTAAAGGAAACTTGAACTATAGTGCAGGGAACACCATAAACCTGGGGGGAAACGTTCGGCTTAATATGGCACAACACCACAATTCGACATGATGTTCATACTACATCGAAAAAGTGACTATGAACCAACAACAACAAAAAAACTCTTATGATCAAGAATTTATTCTCACTAAAAAGTTCAATATGCCGTCTTGGCACCATGACTTCCTCAGGATGCAGTGGTATTCACTGCACAATGGCTCGGGTCTAACTCCCCATCGTGATGTCACAAAACCCGAAATGCAACGGAATCCGACTCTGTTGGTGCATGCGGTCCTGGGATGCCAACCATCAACCTGGAGCAGGCACAGGGCCAGAAAGCTCCATCAGGTTTCCTCACTGCCCCCAAGAATCACTGCTCCCCCAAACAAACAAGTCCTTAAAAGATCCGACCTAAAAAAAGGAAAAAAAAAAAAAAATCAAATCTGCTGGCTGTGGCCGGTAAGAAAGGTACAGGGATCACCTGTCAACGGGCAGGAAAGTAAGTGGGTGTAAAATGGCTTCCCGGGACGGACTGAAACGCAGTCAACCACAAGCAAATCCCTTCCTAGAGTAACGGCTTTCCACCAGACGTGGAGGGGCTCGGGCACCGAGTGAGCCAAGACGCCCCCAACCGTCTCTCCTCGAGACCCGAACGCGCGCAGGAGACGGTCCGCAAACCCGACGCAGACAGGCGCGGGCAGGGAGAAAGGGCACGTCCGGCCGCCAGCGTGACCGCAGCGGGGGACACGACGCACTCGGTCACCCACCCCACGACCCTGCCGGGCACGGCCCACCGGGTGCGGAGAAGAAAGGAAGGGCTGGGAAGCACGTGGTCGGCGGCTCCGCCGGGGGCTCGGGGGCCGCAGGAGCACTTCTCCCGGAAGCCGCGGGCTCGGCCGCGGCCACACAGCCCCCGACTCCGGGCCCCCAGCCGGACCCCCGCCGCAGGCTGGCCGCGCCGGGGATCGCGGACAGGCTCGTGCAGGGAATTAAGTTTCTAATAATACAACTTCAGGCAGATTAGCGCCGGCGTCGCCAGACACCGAAGCCACACTTGGCGGAGGGGGTGGGGGGAGGCGGTGTGCAGGGCGCGCGGGCCGGGGGCCGGGGGCCGGGGTGGGGGAGGGTCTCCCCGGCAGGTGCGCCCCCCGCGAGTAGTCGCCGCGCTCACCAGGTACCAGACGCCGAGCAGGATGGTGCCGGTGCGGACATGGCAGCACAGGCAGCAGCTGTTGGAGTAGAACCGCGTCCAGGGCGCGACCATCTTCATCGCTCCGGCTGCGGGCGCCGTAGCGCGAGCGCGCGCCCAAGTTTGCAGGAGCGTCGGTCGCGTCGCTCGGGACTCCCTGCGCGGCCGCTGCCGGCTCCCCCGCCGCTGCTGCCGCTGCTGCCGCGGGTCCCGCTAGCCAGTGGCCTGCGCCTCCCCGGAGAGCTCCTCGCGCCTGCAGCGGCCGGACCCTGCGCTCCGAAGGCAGCGGGAGGAGGAGGAGCGGGAGGGGGGCGGGCCACGTGACCCGCGCCGGGGGCCAGTGATGTCACCGTGGGCTCCAGCCAGCTGCGGGCGCCGCCGGCCCGGGGCAGAGAAATCAATCATCCTGCACCACCGCCCCGCACCCCTCCCCCTCCCCTCCCCCCTGCAGTCCCGGGCCCGTCCCGGAGCAGCCCCGCGGGGGAGTTCCGGGCCTCCCCCTCTCTCCTGTGGTCATTTGTGTAACTCTGTCCGGCGTTTGGGATTCTTTTCTAGTCTCCTCGGTTGCGGTTTCTTCCCTTTCACTTCAGTTTTGCAGATAATCTGTAGATGCAAATACTATCATTGTTATCTTACAAACTGCGAGACGGAAAACTGCAGGGTGTGTGCGATTCCGGTCAACAGCAGTCCTTTGAACCCGCTGCTGGAGCCCGGAGCAATTTGTCTCCGCTTCCCAGCTCAATTACCGTGGTAGTAACCTTTTTCCCAGAAAATAGGATGTGTGTCAAGGACATCCTCGCTGTGCTTCGGGCAGCATTTTTAATCATGACTGCAGCTCTGAAGAAACAATCATCAAGCCAATTACTTGGCTTTGAAGGCCACAACGCGGACCGTGAGGGGGCTACTGAAAGATAGCTCTAGCTGGGGGTTATTTCCTCCCATTTGTTGTTTGGTCTCAAAGAACCCTCGCCCTGGGTTAGCATCTAATTACCCTTCAAGCCAAACATCTCCTGAGTTAGATTATTAGTGCGTGTCAAAGTTTGGTTTCGGACTTGGAGCAAGAGAAAAACGGGTCAGATTTAAATTTCTTAAGGACGGGTTATACAGGAGGGAAGGAGAATGTGCGATGAGGTGGTTTCCGTGCAGGACCAGTTAGTTTGAGAAGACTGTAAAGCTGTCACATTCTTAGTGTGTCGCTTAAACCTGGATCCAAAGGGACCGGGGCGTCTCCAGAGATTGTCAGATGTGGGCCCTTAATTGGAAGTAATAAGTAACATGCGAGAGATCCTCAGAAAGGAGGATGAAGATCAGTTGTTGTTTTGTTTTGTGACTACAAATTTCTGTTTTCTCTCACACCTGAGATAATTTGCTCTTTGGGGTCTTTAATGTTCAGTTATACCCACAGGTACTTTTTTTTTTTAAGATTTTATTTATTTAGATCCTTTTGTAGTTCATAAGCATGATGATTGGGTGTTCACGCTTCTGTGTGACATGTGCCACCCTCTAAACCTTGTTACAACCTCGGCACATTACCCATCTGACGTGAAAAAAAAAAAAGATTTATTTGACAGATGATGAAGTTCTAGAACATAGGTGATGTTCGGTGGGGTGAGGTCCAGAGCCGATGACTAAAGAAAGAATTCTTGAGACATCTTTGGTGCAAAATGGTGATTTATTAAGCACGGGGACAGGACCCATGGGCAGGAAGAGCTGCTGCCCCGCTATCCTGAGGAGTGCCTGATTATATACACAGGAGTTGGGTAGGTGAGGACAAAGGGGATGTTAAAAAGGGCTGTCACGGTAAAGAAGACGGTCAGGATATTGGAGGCCTAGTTATTGTTAAGCCAAGGCTGTTTTTCCCTCTGATGAGACACTAACACGAAGACAATTGGGAGTTTCCTGGTGGAATGTCACATTCCTCCTAACAAACATCCTTGTCAGTGAGTTTTAGGTTTAGAAGAAATTTAACTTTACATTTCCTTCAGCCCCAACCTCCTTCAGTTTTTCTGGAGGGGAGGGCGACATTAGGGCTTGAGGAACTGAGTTATTTGTCTAAGGAAGTTGGGCTATTGATAAGATAGCTTCTTTATTGTAAATCAGTAGGACACTTGTGGACCGAGGGAGACTCCTGTCTTGCAGGATTGTGATCTTTGCAAGTTAACTAGTTGTTTTTCTTTTAGGGTAGCCAGGGGTGCCTGAGGAATGTCACACATTCTCTCCTCACAAAAGAGGAGAGATGGAGAGTAGAAGGGAGCAGGTCCAGACGGGGTGCAAGGTGCCAGCTTTTGCTTTGTCCTCAGCCAGCCTTCTGCTTCCTCATCACAGAGACAGATCATAAGTAGGCAGAGAGTCAGGCAGAGGGGGCTGGGGGGGTGGGGAAGCAGGCTCCCCGCTAAGCAGAGAGTCTGATGCAGGGCTCAATCCCAGGACCCTGGGATCATGACCCCAGCTGAGCCACCCAGGCGCACCACCCCACTCCATAGGTACTTTTAAACTGCTGTGGGATAAGCAGGAGTCCTCTGTACAGGATGGAAATAGAGAATCAGGCTGAAGAGTGGTACTTTCCAAATTCAAACTACCAACATGTTCCTCTAATTACCTCCAGCTTTGCCCTCCCGACCAGGATTTCAGATTCATTAGGCAAATGATTCATTGATTAAAGGGAATTTTGTATTTCACAGAGCTTACTATTCAAGATCTGAATTTACAGATACTTGCTACATGGCACTAGAAAAGAGGAGAGCCGGAGAGTAGAGAAAATCTGGCTGGAGAAAGGAGATCAGGAGGGAACAGTCCCTCTGCAAGCAAAGTTTATGAAAGAAAACACAATGTCAGGGTCTCTGGAGTTGTCGTTACTTGAATGCGAGAGGACTGGGGAGGGCTGGCAAAAACAAACAAAACCAGAAAAACAAAACCCCAGAGGCTTCCCAAGGAAGTTAAGTCACAGCCATTCTCAAACAGCGACGCATATACTGGAGCACCGATTACACAGCCGGACCGCTCTTTAGACAAATCAGCTTGTTCTCATCTCTGGGTGCCTCAGCTTCTGGGGCCACACATGCTCTTCCCTGCTAGACTACACCTCTCCTGCCATTCTTCTCTGTCTCCATAGTGCCTTTGTTACGGAGATGGGCAAACAGTAGGGTCTCCATTTTAGAAAGGCCCCATTTACTCGTGCTCTGTTAATTCACCTGGCGTGAGTAAATTCACCTTGCATCTGAGTAAACCAGAGAAACTATGTTCTCATGCCAAGGGGGAAGCAGGGAAGTTCTTCTTTCTCTGCATTCCACCCTAGGTCCCCAAACACCTGATTAACATCTAAAAAGATCCCGAATGCTGAACATGTTCCAGGACATTCACCTCGAACCAACCTCTGTGGACACTGGCATCAGTATCCCCACCTTTGGTGATTTATGGAATAACATCTATCGTTTACCTGGCACTTGTCTATGATCTGACCCAACCCTGGGTTCCTAAAGGAACACGTACCCTAGACCCCTTTCCAATAGAGACCCCTAACCCCAAGCGACCAGAAGGCTCACCTCTCTTTTTCTGAGTCTGCCGGACACTCTGTCTGCTGTACTCTATCACTTACACTATTCAGTAAACTCTGCTCTCGTTTTCTTCTGGCTCACTTCCATCCTTGGCAAAGGACCCTCTCTGATCCTTGGATAGGGCCTGCCTGCATCCTTACCAAATGTTAAAGGCTTCTTACCTCTAGGACTTCAGGCCTCGCAGCTTCTTTGTCACCCAGGTCCCTTCCCTTGCCTTCTCCAAGTCCCCATTTTTCTCTCTCTGAATCCTCCCCTCGCCCCTTTCTTCCAAGCGCATTTTCCAGTGAATTGATGGAAACGTTTCCTTCCATCAGTCTATCTGCTACGATCCAGTATACCAAAGTCAGTTAGAGTGGCGACTGGGTACAGGAAATAAAGACATAAAAGCTGCAAAGATGAGCGCATTCTGCCCCCGCCCCTCCCTCCCCGGCTCCCAAAGCAGACTGTGTGGTCTCCAAGGTGCTAGTCAGAACGTCTGCAGAGTACCCCTACAGGTGAAAAGGAAATGCAATGGGAAAGCAGATAGGGGCCATTTACATGACAAATGTGGGGAGTTAGCATTTCAGTTGGGCCTTGAAACGGTGAACAGAACTTAGACAAGGAACACAAAGGAGAAGGAAGAAACACTTGATCCAGGATTTACATAGGGCCAGATACTCTTTGGAGTTAGGGAAGGTCTCCCTGGAGCTGCCTCTAGGACCTGGGTAAGGGTCTGTCCCAGGAGAAACCTCAGAACCGCCCCCCCCCTCAAAGGCTGAGAAATTCAAGGAGCTACTACCGTCTAGCTATCCTGGAAAGACCAAGGGGAGGCAGTGCCTTCTGTGGTTGTGTTGGAAAAGGACCCCATGTGCCTACAGCGGAGGGTGCTGTGGAATGTCTTCTTCGATGATGTAAGTACTTCTCAGTCGTCGGTGATGACGGAACAGAAGGGTAGCTAAGGACAAAGCAAAAGGCTGAGACCTTACAACTTCTCCCCCATCCCCACTCCGGGGTGGGACATATGTAATTCTTTAGGAATCCCCCAACTATCTTAGTAGCCTGCTAAAAAAGGGCAAAACGGCTTTGGCGATGGCAAGGCCTCTGGTATCGGGTATCTTGTAGATTCTGTTTAGCATATGGAAGTGTAAGGGCCTTATTCAGCCAGAGCGGCCCCACCCCAGTTGAATTGCCATTTTGTTGTTTATGAAGTAAAACTTAAATTGACCCTGCACTGCGCACCACCATCCCGCCCCCGCCCCCCCCCCCCACGCGCCAGAGGAACTTCCTTAAAAGCAAGTCTGCGAAACTAGTCCCAGGTAACAAAGCCCAAATACAAGCACGCGTCAGGTCAGGTGGAGATAACAGCCCAAATGCCGGGATGAGTTGGGTCAGGTGGAGACATCCAATCAGTAAAGCGTGCGTACTGTCTCCCTAGTTACCAAGGAGTATGGGCCCCGCCCTTTGGGCCCCTTTTAGGTGCCAATTCTGCCGAAGGTGATAGGCTGGTTCAAATATCTACTAGGGTAAATTGTAATTCAATTGGTCACTTATGTGTGACCTAACATGACTGTGCAGGTTTCTCTGTGTGTTACAATTTCATTGGCCACCTATGCGTGGCCAGGCCCAACCACATGGCCTTTGACCTTAAAGGCTAGTCTGTGAAACAGAGAGGGGTCGCCCTCTCTGTAAGAGGTGTGGCCCGGAACGTTCGGTCTGATTTTTTTTTTAAGATTTTATTCATTTATTTGACAGATGGAGATCACAGAGAAGCAGGCAGAGAGAGAGGAGGAAGCAGGCTCCCCGCTGAGCAGAGAGCCCGATGTGGGGCTTGATTCCAGGACCCTGGGACCATGACCTGAGCCAAAGGCAGAGGCTTAACCCACTGAGCCACCCAGGTGCCCCACGTTCGGTCTGATTCTTGATGCTTGGCGGGGAATAAAGCTTTGCTTGACCTTCGCTTTGTATCAGTCTCGCTCCTTTAATCACAGAACCATTATTGGGGGGCCTAACAAAAGTTCTATTGAAACCTCCGTTTTCCTTACTTCCCCCACCCCCATGGTACATAACCTGCCACCCCTTACAACCTGGGGCAGCAACTCTTCCTGCCCAGGGGTCCTGGCCCCATGCTTTAATAAACCACCATTTTGCACCAAAGATGTCTCAGCTCTTTCTTGGTCTTCGGCTCCAGACCTCACCCCACCGAACCTCACCTATATTCTAAAACTTCATCAGTTGGTGGTACCAAAGAAAACCCAATAGGTCTCCTCACACACTCTCCAAATAAACCAGGGATCTGTGCATTCATGCAGTCATAAATTTGGGGAATGAAAACTTTCCAGGTGAGGGAAATAGAGAAAAAAATGGAAAGTAACATAATAGCAAGATAAACGTTACAAGGTGCTATGAGAGCCCCACCTCTCAGTTCAGGGAAGACCAGGGAAGTGACCTCTAGATCACTATGTGTGGGGTTAGTTGGAGCTGGCTAGGGAGACAGGCAGAGGACAACCTCGGACAGGATGGGGGCAAGGACATGCAAGGGCCCAGCATCTGGCAAGCCCACAAATTTAGAAACAGCAGGTAGTATGATAGCCGGGAGTTGACATTTGAAGGGAGGGGGTGTAGAGTAGAGAAGATGGGGCTGAGGAAGTTTTATGGGAGTCATTATAGGCAGGGGAGTTAACAGCAGATGAAAAGCTTTTCATCCCATGTTGCACTGAGAGATTTGGAGCAAATCTCCTAAGGAAAATGGGGAGCTTCTGAACTAAATATTGAACCCATATTAAATCCATATGCCTCCATGATCAATTAATGTCACAAGCTTTAGGCACATACAAATGAGACAGGCAAGACTGGCTCTATTATTTGTGGGCTCCAGTCCAACAGTGAGAATAGGGATGGGGTTCTCATTTAAAAGTATTAAGCATTTGGGGCACCTGGGTGGCTCCGTTGGTTAAGCACCTGCCTTCAGCTCAGGTCATGATCCTGGTCCCAGGATGGAGTTCTGCAGGGGGCTCCCTGCTCAGCAGGGAGTCTGCTTCTCCCTCTGACCCTCCCCTCCTCCATGTTCTCACTCCCTCCTCCTCTCTCATTCTCTTTTTCTCAAATAAATAAAATCTTTAAAAAAAAAAAAAAGTGTTAAGCATTCCAAAAAGGCAATATGAAACCATGTGTGGGATGTCCTAAGGAGGGGGACCCTGTGCTACTGCCAGGGTCACATGCCCATGAGGCTGGCCTTGGAGATAGGTCCCATGTCTCTCTTAGAGATTAAAACAACCGACAACAACAAGAAAAGGGAAAGCTGTCCGATAACAAAGAACTGTTTCATGGAAGCTGTGATAAATGCCAATTTTATAGGAATGTGTGGAAGAAAATAAGTAGTATGTCAGATGATTCATCGAAGAATCTGGATCTTGTCCAAGACAGGGGGCAGGACTATGAAGGTCAGAGCGAGGAGCTGGCTCCAGGCCTGAACTGCTGCCAAGGTGGAAGTCAAAACTCATGATTGATGTGCTCTCAGAGATGCACGTAATTAATCATGTATTTATTAAAGCACACATTTGGGGTTTGGTCAGGTTCTGGATGGGGGTTGTGCGAAGGAATGCATAAGACACAAACCCTGCCTCTAAGAAACTCATGAAATAGTGAGAGGGCCAAAGATGGCTGGAGGGATTCATTTGAGGGAGATAGCATGGCTAACGATGAAGCAACAGTAGTCTGATCCCTGGTGATATTAATACGATACCTTAGTTGTTTATCGGTGTGTAATGATCTGGAATGTGATCAAATACATCTGCATCAGTCAGAGTCCAGGCAGGGAAACAGGGGCCATTCTAGAAATTCTACACAGAGGGAAGGTAATACAGGGAATTGGTTGTGTAATAGTTTCCAAATGCTGTTTTGTCCCAGTTTTGCAGCCTACCTCAAAGCTCTCAACTCCCCCTTGTAGACTGTTTGCTAAGCCCCCACCCCAATTACTTCCCTTATCAGACCCTAACACACCTAGGTTATAAGACACACTTACCCAAGGCGAGAGGCCCCAGATACTTAAGAGATAGGATCTGTAGGATTTTTCGAAATACCCAACCCCCAAGGATCCCTCACAACCTAGCTAACTTCAGCCTGCTTGCCATACATAAGCTCTCACTCTCTCTCTTTAAGATTTTATTTGTCAGAGAGACAGAGCACAAGCAGGGTTAGGGGCAGGCAGAGGGAGAAGCAGTCTCCCCACTGAACAAAGAGCCAAATATGTGGCTGGATCCCAGGAACCTGGGATCATGACCTGAGCAGCCGTTTCACTGACTGAGCCACCCAGGCGTCCCCATAAGCCATCTCTTACAGTTCCAACTTGCTGTTCCCCATGCACGGGTGCAAACCCTTCCCCCCTGTATGATATCCTGCCTGGCTGTCTTCTTTCATTTGGAGCTATGAGTAACAAAGAATTCTGCCTTTCCTCTATCCTGAAGTGTCATTGTATTGTGTCCCACCATCAAAAGAAAAGTTAAATTTTACAGCAGAGATGCACCCAGGTGAGAAGTCAGAGGAAAGACAAAGAGGCAGCCCACGTATTGGCCAAAGAAGGAAGGAAGCCACCCGTGCTCACCTGACTAGAGCTGGGACCATGGCAAGAAGGGTGACGGACTGAGATGGCACTGCCACTGTCAGATGTGTGGCCACTGTTGGGGACACCTCCCAAAGCAGAGAGAAAAGAGGAGAATGTCTTGACCTCTCCCCTGCACCACCCTCTAGTCTTTTACCAGTGCTTCCCATTGGCTGAACTCCCAGAAACCACCTGACAAGGGTCCTGGGAGAGGTACTTTCCTATCATACAAAACCAGTGGGTGTGACACCCATGGTCGTAGCAGCACTATTCCCAACAGCTGAAAGCTGGTGTCAACCCAGGGGTCCATCATGGAAGAACGGATGAACCAAGCGTGGTGTACTCCTACAATGGAATATTCTTCAGCCTTCAAAAGGAAGGAAATCATGTGGCGTGCTACAACATGGATAAACTAAGTGAAATAAGCTAGTCACAGAAAGACAAATACTGTCTGGTTCCATTTATAAAAGTTATTGAACATAGTAAAATTCACAGATAGTAGAACAGTGTTTGCCTGGAGCCAGTGGGGAGGAGGAAATGAGAAATTGTTGTTCAACGGGTATAGAGTTTCAGATTTGCAAGATGAGAAAGTTCTGGAGATCTGTTTCACAGCAACATGAGTATACTTAAAACTACGGAACAGTACACTTAAACATGGTTAAGATGGTAGATTTCATGTTACGTGGTTTTCTTCGCCATAATAAAACGTTTTTTAAAAAAGATTTTGTGGGGCGCCTGGGTAGCTCAGTGGGTTAAAGCCTCTGCCTTTGGCTCAGGTCATGATCTCAGGGTCCTGGAATCGAGCGCCACATCGGGCTTTCTGCTCAGCAGGGAGCCTGCTTCCCCCTCTCTCTCTGCCTCTCTGCCTACTTGTGATCTCTCTCTGTCAAATAAATAAACAAAATCTTTTCTTAAAAGAGAGAGAGAGAGAGAGCACAAGCAGGGGGGCGGCAGGCAGAGGGACAGGGAGAAGCAGGGCGATCCCAATATGGGACTCGATCCCAGGACCCTGGGACCATGACCTGAATGGAAGGCAGTCACCCACCCAACTGAGCCACCCAGGTGGCCCATAATAAAACTTTTTTAAAAGAAATGAAATTCTTTTTTATTTCAATTTTTGTTTAAATTCTACAAAGAAATGAAATTCTGATAATACTATCATATGAATGAACCTGGAAGACATGCTCTGTGAAGTAAACCAGTCATAAAGGACAAATACTGTAAGATTCCATTCATAGGAGGTACCGAGAGTAGGCACATTCATAGAGACAGATCACAGATCGGAGGTTACCCATGGTTGGGGGAATGTGGGGATGGAGAGTTAGTGTTCCATGGGTACAGAATTTCCTTGTGGGATGATAAAAATGTTCTGCAAATAGGTAAGGGTAATGGTCACACAACACGTACATGTACACAATGCCACGGAATTGTTAAGTTCAAAAATGGTTAAAAGGCTAACTTTTGTGTTGTGCGCATTTTACCACACAACCCAAAAGAGCAGGGGGAGGGAGGGAGACGCATTGAGAACAAGCAGGCAAGTTATCTAGGCAATGTGACATCTAACCCCGAAATGTTATCAAGTACAATTTATTTTCGTTGATGATCTAGAAAGGCAGAGTCTTGCAATGTCTTATTTTCCAAGGCAGAAAGACCAGTTAATCTCCCCTTTCTCAGTTTGCAGCATCTCATAATAAATGGGCATGAGTTCGAGTCATAATTCGCCAATGGTTGTGTCTTTGGGGGAATCGCTTAATCTCTCGGACTTTTCGAAAATGGGACTGCTAGTCCTACATTTATGGTTGTTGGGAGGTTATCACAGAGCAAAGCATGTTAGATGCTTTGCGCAGAGAAAGTGTAGTAAATGATAGCCTTAGACAAATTAACATTGTGGAGCACCTGCTGGTGTTTTACATTTATTAAATAAGGCTCACAACAAACCTGGGAGCTAGGGATTAAGCCGCCCATTTTTCAGATGAGAAACTGAAGCTGAAGGACTTTAAGTGTCTCACTGCAAGGCGGTGTCCAGACCAGGATTTGGATCTGGGATGGTCTCACAGAACTTGAGTGCATTCTCCATTCTGCCATTTAGAGCCTCTCCCCAGGGATTTTGAATCTGAGAAAACAAAGCATGTGTATAAACCACTAAGTAAAAAAGTCAGCCAGTATCAAGAGCTCCTATATAAGGTGTTCCTGAAAATAAGGATATGAAACAAGATGTCCCAATTTGATGCAATAATTTCTGTTCCTAGAGAGTTAAAAACTCTTTTATTCTTTTCTTTTCTTTTTTTTTAAAGAATTTATTTATTTATTTGACAGACAGAGATCACAAGCAGGCAGAGAGGCAGGCAAAGAGAGAGGAGGAAGCAGGCTCCCTGCTGAGCAGAGAACCCGATGTGGGGCTCGATTCCAGGACCCTGAGATCATGACCTGAGCTGAAGGCAGAGGCTTTAACCCACTGAGCCACCCAGGCGCCCCGAGACACTATTTAATGACCACATTACTGTTTTGTCCAGTTATTCTCAGGAAGAACTGGGAAATAGTATTACTTCAGGTCTTAAAGATTAAACAAGATGGTAACATTTCAGAGCTGGAAAGCGTTGGAGTCAATTGAATCAGTACCTTTATTTCACACTAGAGAACCTGAGGCCCAGAGAGACAGAGCAGACAATTTGCCTCAGATTGAGCTCTGCCCTCACACGGTGGGACCTCCCAAAACTGATAAGGAAAAGACCAAGAGGGGACGGCCGACTGTCCGTCTCTGTGAAGACAGGGCAGCTATAGCAGATGTGAGAAAATTCCTGAGGTGTCGAAGGTGATGGCATGGAAAGAAAGCAGGGCACTTCTGTGGAGAGGACTAGTCTCCCAGTAGAGCACGGACACCTTAGCAAGTCAGGAAATGTCTAGTAACTACCCCAAAACCATGGTGTGTAGTGCTTTTCTGAAGGTGAGTGCTACATGTGGGGGTCCCCCTGACAGGCAGGAGCTCCACTGGAAGCTACCTTGAGCTGGCCTTAGGACTTGGTGAGACCCGTAGTGAAACTAAGTTCTTGGGGCCACAGGATTCCGAAGGCTTCTGGCCATGAAGTCTGACCAAATCATCTACCGGCATTGCTGTTGTTGGTGTGTTTATTTTTCTCTTAGTAGTCTGAGGGAGGTTTCCTGTCTTTTTCTTTTTTTTTCATTGATTGTTTGTATTTTGCTGTGGTTTAAGTAATACTCAGAAATAAAGAGTGCATTTAAATTTCCTTTCCTTCCTGAAATGGCGGATTTAGATTAAGCAAATACCAGGGAAGTTTTCGCAAGGGTATTTTAATTTAGTGAGTCAACCATTTTTGATGACAGAGAGCAATCCCTCTTTACCTGTGCCAAGTCCCTTGCTGCAGAGAGGATTTAACGCATTCCGGGGATGTGCTGGAGAAAAGGCTGAGGGCATTTTGTTTATGCAAATGTTTGGCAGCCTCTCTTGTTTTCCCCCAGGGGGAGAAATTTGCATCTTGAAAAATGAACTGTGCTCCTACCCCTGAGTCCATACTGAAATAAATAAATGATTGAATAAATAAATAAGTAGGGAAGGAGAGATACATCCCTTGGTGCAGGAAAATCCCAGATAATTTATGTAGATACTTTGTCTGCGAGGAGATAGAGCACAACTTCCCACTCCGTGAATGTGGGCTGCGCACCGTGGCTTTCTTCCAAAGAGCACAGTATGGAAAGTGGGGCAAAAAGTAACATGGAGAAACCCGACAAACCTTGGCCAGGTAGTCAAGGTCAACAGCAGCAGTGATTGAATCCTGGGGATGGCATGTACCCTTGATATGGTGTGAGGAAAATGACATTTTGTCTCTATGATCTTTTAAGCCCGGTCTCATGATGAGAAAAATATTAACAAATCCCACTGGAGGAACCTTCTCCATAACATCTGACAAGTACTCCAAGCTGTCAAGGTCATCGAACATGAGGAAAATGGGAAACTGTCACAGTCAAGAGGAGCCTAAGGAGATGTAACGAGTAAACATAATGTGGTATCCTGGATGGGATCTTGGAACAGAAAAAGGTTGTCAGAGAAAAGCTAAGGACATCTGAATAAAGTCTGTTATCTTACTTAATAAGAATGAATCAGGGGGTGCCTGGGTGGCTCAGTGGGTTAAAGCCTCTGCCTTCGGCTCAGGTCATGATCCCAGGGTCCTGGGATCGAACCCCACGTCGGGCTCTCTGCTCCGCAGGGAGCCTGCTTCCTCCCCTCTCTCTCTGCCTGCCTCTCTGCCTGCTTGTGATCTCTGTCTGTCAAATAAATAAATAAAATCTTAAAAAAAAAAAAAAAAGAATGAATCAGTACTGGTTCATTAATTAAGACAAATGTACTGTGCTAACAGAAGGTGCTAATGGGGGAAGTGAGGATGGGTGTATGGGGACTTCTGTATTATAGTCACCATTGTTCTGCAGATTTAAACTATCCTAAAAAAAAAAAGTACATTGCAATGTCCACAACAGCCAAACTATGGAAAGAACCTAGATGTCCATCAACAGATGAATGGATAAAGAAAATGTGGTATATATCTGCAGTGGAATACTATGCAGCCATCAAAAGAAATGAAATCTTGCCATTTGCAACAACGTGGATGGAACTAGAGGGTATTATGCTGAATGAAATAAGTCAATCAGAGAAAGACAATTATTATATGATCTCTCTGGTATGAGGAATTTGAGAGACAGGGCAGGGAGGGGTTTGTAGGGCATAGAGAAAGAAAAAAATGAAACAAGATGGGATCTGGGAGGGAGGCAAACCATAAGAGACTCTTAATCTCAGGAAAAAAACTGAGGGTTGCTGGGGGGTTGTGGGAGGGAAGGGATAGGGTGGCTGGGTTATGGACATTGAGGAGGGTATGTGCTGTGATAGTGAATGCTGTGAAATGTGCAATCTTTTTTTTTTTCTTTTAAGATTTTATTTATTTATTTGACAGACAGAGATCACAAGTAGGCAGAGAGGCAGGCAGAGAGAGAGAGGAGGAAGCAGGCTCCCTGCTGAGCAGAGGGCCTGATGCGGGGCTTGATCCCAGGACTCTGGGATCATGACCTGAGCCGAAGCAGAGGCTTTAACCCACTGAGCCACCCAGGCGCCCCTGAAATGTGCAATCTTGATGATTCACAGAACTGTATGCCCGGGGCAAATAACACATTACGTGTTCATTTTAAAAAATTAAAAAAAAATAATAAAGTGCATTTTAAAAAAGAGAAAAAAGTGAATTGGGCAGTAATGAGGAAAGGAGGAAACGATGGTAAAACAGTATTCAAGAAGGGGCCTGGCTGTCTTGGTCAGTAGAGCTTGTGACTTCTGATCTTGGGGTCATAAGTGCAAGCCCCACTTTGGGTATAGAGATTATTTAAAAAAAATAGAAAGTAAAAAAACAAACAAACAAACTGGTATTAGACAAAATTCTTAAATGCTCAGTTTTTTTGAAAACAGAAGTTTTTGAAGAACTCTAAATTTGCTTTGACACCACTTATAGTCTTAACATGCTCCTTACAGAGGGAGAAAAGGATGTTTTGTGATTTAATGAAAATATGACAAACATTTAAATGAACTAAATGAATCTGTAATAGTCCTCAAAGTGCATTTTGTTTATCACTGTGTAAATGCCCCCATTTGAAAGCCTGGTAACTTCTTTTTTTATTGGCTAAAAGATTTAAAGCAAAAAAAAATGCCATTTTTGACTTAAGTGTTCATTGAGTTAGCCCATTTAACTTTTCACCAAGCCTCTATTATTCTGGTAAAGTGCTCATTGTGTGACAGTTTTTATTTTGCAGTTCATTTTATTTTATGGTTTTCTTGGGATTGTTTTTGGGCAACAATTTGCCAGCCACTCCCCACTTAGAAGATTATTTACCATCAATACATTCTTCATTGTGCTCTTTCAAGACCTGACACGACACAACGTGCAAGGTTGGAGGATATCACAAGATGTTTCAGAAACTCAGAATTGAGGGGCACCTGGGTGGCTCAGTGGGTTAAGCCTCTGCCTTTGGCTCAGGTCATGATCTCGGGGTCCTGGGATCAAGCCCCACATTGGGCTCTCTGCTCAATGGAGAGCCTGCTACACCCAGCTTGAAGCAGCTAGTAGCCGTCTCCATTATTGTTCTGAAGATGACTAGTGGAGAACAGCTCATGTTCCTTTTAGGTCCAGGGACCGCGGTAAGAGTCCCTGGGGGCAAAGGGACGATTTCTCCCCAGTATACAGAGATTAAGAGATAACCTCAATGGGCAGATGAGGAAAACCCTTCAAGCTGACCTTATCCATGCCAATATGGCCCTTTGGTCGCACAGCATGGCCCCACAGGAGGAAGCTGGAATTCTAACAGTAGCATCATCTCTGGGACCTTCAACAATGACTGGGTCTTCAGCTCCTGCCGGGCGCTCCACTTCATGTAGATTGAACAGGAAGCCCCCAAATCCACTTCTCTTCTCTCTCTACACATGGGTAGATCCAGCTATGTGAGGCTCTATGTCTGAGTTTAGAGCATGGACTATGGTTGAAAGTGGCATCCTTCTTCTAGGGCCTGCCCATAAACATGCCCTACGCAAGCCTCCACTTCCTTTCTTCTCTGACCATAAATAAATAAATAAATAAATAAATAAATAAATAAATAAATAATTTCAGTTTAAAAATGTCTGCTCAAGGAGCACTGTAATAGCTTTTAGACAAATACTTGGTGGGTGATCTGTGTGTGTGTAATTCTGTGATTTCAAGAGGCTAACACTTGGAAGAGATGTAGCTGTTGGTGAGATTATTAAAAGTCAGTTAGCACTTTTCCTACTAAATTCCCTCCAAAATACATTTTGAGAGTTTGTTTGACCAACTGAGTGATGAGTGAAATAAAATTCCTAAGTATCATTTATCTCCTATTAAGTCAACTATCCCTTCCATTATCTGTTCTGTTTCTAACAACACAATTCCAACACAGTTTATCTTGAAGTCTTAGTCCAATCTTCTTTCAAACATTTCTTCTGCACTATGACTAATATGCTTAGTGACTTGACAGGGGACCATTGTTATCTCTGTAAAACATTTTGCTGCACAGCAGAAACTTCTAGATTTGGGGAACTTCTGCCATTTTTTTTTTCTCCTATGCTGTGATTCTCTGATCAATTACTGCAGTTACTGTTCTTATAGATTCCAGGGAATGTATACAACTTGCAACAAACAGCAGCAGAAGCCAGACAGAATTCCTAAGTGTTCGGAAGCAAATGTATCCACATTTGTCTTACTTATTTATTTATTTTTAAAGGATTTTATTTATTTATTAGACAGAGATCACAAGTAGGCAGAGAGGCAGGCAGAGAAGGGGGGAAGCAGTCTCCCCGCTGAGAAGAGAGCCTGATGTGGGGATCAATCCCAGGACCCTGGAATCATGACCTGAGCAGAAGGCAGAGGCTTTAACCTGGGAGCCACCCAGGTGCTCCCACATTTGTCTTATTTAAAAGATGGCCCATCCTTGTGGTACTCTACAGAACAAGAGGTCAGAATTCTCCTGTGCTCCTTTTGGGGCTCAGTGTCCCATCCATGAGTAGGTCAAATGATGTCCCTCATCAAACGAGGATAATGGTAGCAAGAAGAATCATGGAGATGGACACTGGGATTGTTTGCATCCAAGCAAAATGTTATTATTATTACTATTATTTTGAGAAAAGACGTTTCTTAGACATTGACTATCATGATTTATTCCTCTCCTGGAGTTCAGTGGCTCTGAAGTTCTGGCCTACCCCTAAAATTTTTCCTGGTGTCATTTTCTGCCTGAGGGAGTTCTGTCCACCCTAGGAGACAGTTGGTGTTTGTCTCCCCATGAAATACCCTGGAGCCTTCTCTGTGCCCTTCATCTGCCGCTGTCCCTCTCACCTGGAGTGCTACAGCGGCCTTAGGGTGACCCGCTGTGCCTGTTTGCATGCGACTCAGGGTTGGGGGATAAGGGGGGAGGTCCCAGCATGCAGAACTTCCAATGCAAAGCCTAGGAAAGACTTGGGCAACCTGGAGGAGTTGGTCACCCCAAGCAGTCTCTTACCTGTGTCCTTGCCATTCCTCTGGTTCCTTTCTCTGATCCATTGACCACAGAATGGCCGGAATTCAAACTAATCTGGTCGCGTCGCTCCCTTGCTGGAAACCCTTAGAGGGCCCCCTAGCGTCTTTTTAAAGCTAAGTCACTCCACAGGGCATACAAGGTTCCTATGAGTCAGTCCCTGCTGTCCCCTGGCTCCATCATTCATGGACACTCTTTGTCTTCCCACCTGGCGGACCCCCTACCTCCCCAGCAAGCTGCACTGTGGGCTTCCTCCATACGAGCTTTCTTTGGCCCATGCTTGAGGCTCCCTTCTCGTCCCCAGGCCTTCTTCATTCACGCGGGTCCCTCTAACCAAATGCACTTCTTCACTTCAGTGATCCGTCTGCCCTGGTCTCGCCCTGCCGTCGCCTCCCGAGGCCAGTCTTCTCTGACTTACCCTAATTTCGTTAGGTGCCTCTATCCATTGGCATGCTGTGGGCTCCCCATGACAGAACCGCGGTCACCGTGGCTTTACAGGGTGGAGATCCAATTTCTCTCTCATGTGGAATGGACACGGAGCTGGACGGTCCAGGGCATGTGGTCCCTGGAGACCCAGGCTCCTTCCTCCCCACAGCTCCGTCCTAGCCTGGAATAGTACCTCGTGGGCCAGGCTGAGATTCTGTTTGAGATTCTGTATTTGCCTGATTGGCCGCTATTCATCCTAAGACCAAACTAACAGTCAAGGTCATTGGCATCTCCCAGTGATCCATGGCCCATTTCCTGAACTGTCTTCTTTACCTGATGGTCGCTCACTAGGCTGGTGGTGCCCCTGACCTACATCACCCCAGGGCCAGGGACCATACAACCGGGGACAGCCCCTGCCCCAGAGGCAGCTGCAATTATTCCAACCCTCCAACCCCAAGCTTGCCTGGCCCTCAGAGGACACCATCAAGGCTGTGGCCGGTGCTTCCCCTGACACCCGCTTCAGCCTGCCGACTGAAGATGGTGGCTCCCCGTGTGGCCCCGTGCGGCGTGGGTGCCCCTTCTTCCTATCTATCACTGCAAGTCATACAAGTCATAGATTCTTCTGCCCGCGGCATTAGCCTCTCCATGCCACTACTCATCCCCTTTATAAACGAAGCCCCAGGCACAGATCAGAAAGTGACCCCCATCCTTTCAAGCAGCCTTCCCGGACCCGCGGCACACACAGCGTTCGGCCTCAACCTGTCTCCTCCCGCAACTAGCCCCAGAGGAGGCTGGAGGGTGCAGCATCCTTCCCAGAGCATCAGGGTTCTGCCACCGCGACCTTACGGTTGGCTCCCCTGGCGCTCTGTGCTTCTCCGGGGGGGGCTGTTATTCCCTTGCCCTCCGCCACCTGCCTGTTGTTTGTCATCTAGGTTGGTGGGACGAACAATTGATCTGTCATGATGCCGTGGTGACTGCGACATCCCTGTCCCTAACGCAGGACCCTGAGCCGTGGAGACACTTCGAGCCACAGAAGGAAAGCGCCACTTCTTAACTGTTAGCTTGGGAGCACAGGGGACACACAGCGACACTGTTCAGTTCAGCCCACCTTTTTTAGAAAACGGACAACATGCTGAACACGGATCCATTTATTTATTCATGTGGTCATTGAACAAATACTTTTTTGAGCCACAGAGTCAGGCTTGTTGCAGTTCCAGGAGCCCAAGTGAGCTAACCAGACATGGTCTCTTACTCAGGGCTGTGTCTAGAGCAAATTCCGCCGGCACTTCGAAGCCTTTCTGGGCGCACCTTCCTTTTCCCTTCAGACCTGTTTAACGCTGTGCTTTTTATGGTAAGTATTCAATAAATCTCAATGGAGCCGCGAGTTGGAACAAGAAGGACAGAGTGGGAGATTTTTAATGTCCTCATTATCATCCCAATTTCCTCCTTAAAAATGTTACTCCGTCATTCTTCCCTTTTAAGTTTTATAGCCCCAAAGGAATGAACAATTGGATAATAAGGGCTAGATATAAATTCTAATTCCCTTTCCTGGAATGTGTCTTTGTAACACTCTGTACTGTTTTCCTTTGAACTGTAATATTGTAGAAATTGATGGAGGTTTTTGAAGTGAGCTGAGCCCAACAGTGTCACACAGTGTTATCTTTTCCAGTGCCAGGTTCTTATGTTTAAGGTCTGGTGTGGCAGGAAAGCCCCCAGCTACCATCATCTCTCTATACAGATTCTTTTTCTTTCTTCTTGAGTGTGAGAGCCCTTGGGGTGGGGAGGGGTGCGGGGGCGGAGGGGAAGGCTAGAGGGAGAGAGGAGAGAGAATCTTTTTTTTTTAAGATTTCATTTATTTATTTACTTTTTTTTTTTTTTTTTTAAACAAAGAGAGAGCACAAGCATGCAGCAGGCAGAGGGAGAGAGAGAAGCAGACATCCTGCTGAGCAGGGAGCTGGATGTGGGGCTCCATCCCAGGACCCTGAGATCATGACCTGAGTCAAAAGCAGATACCTAACCTGAGCCACCCAGGTGCCCCAGGGAGAGAGAATCTTATGCAGGCTCCATGATCAGTGAGGAATCCAACTCGGAGCTCGATCTCAGGACCCTGAGATCATGACCAGAGCCGAAACCAAGAGCTGGATGCTTAATCGACTGAGCCACCCAGGCGCCCCTCTCTGTACAGATTCTTACAGATTTTTTCCCCCTAGAACTGATATCTGAGAAAGTAAGTTCACTTCCAATCAGTTATTCAAATAACAGTATTTTTCTACTTTTAATCATATATATATGCACATCTATCTTTCTTTCTTTTTTTTTAAAACCATCAGAAGGGACTAATAGCTTCTTCTTTTTTTTTCTTTTAAGATTTTATTTATTTATTTGACAGACAGAGATTATAAGTAGGCAAAGAGGCAGGCAGAGAAGGGAGGAAGCAGGCTCCCTGCTGAGCAGAGAGCCCATGCCGGGCTCCATCCCAGGATCCTGGGATCATGACCTGAACCAAAGGCAGAGGCTTTAACCCACTGAGCCACCCAGGTGCCCCCACATATATATTTCTTAAATCTTTGTTCACCTGCCTTTCTTACAGTGGTGGTGATAGAAATGAATTAAAGAACTGTGTCCTAACTTGAAGGTCTCTCAAACAATATGTCACTAGTTTATTAGTATCTGTGCAATGGGGCATAGAACATGAAATAGGGTCTCCCAAACAAGATAACACCATTTTAATTAGTTAATAATAGGGCCGTAGGTTCTAAACACAAAGTGGTTTCATTCGTTCCCTCGGTGGCTTCTGTCATCTGTTTTCTGTTGCTTCCTGCTTTTCTGTCCTGTAGAGACATGCAGAAGATTCCATCATTTCCCAGCCATTTCCAGTCCTTAAAGCTTAAGTTTAAAGTCCCTGTAGAGCTCCAGTTTAAACTTGATCCCACTCCCTCTTCCCCTTTCCTGCCCTCAGCAGGCTAACAATGGCTGAGGGGTGCGGAGGTAGACAGAGCTTGTCTCTGCTTTTATTTCTTTCTTGCTCCCTCCTGGAGGGGCGGAGGGGGCTTGTGATAGAGCTTGGGGCCTCCCCACCAACCATGCTCCAGTTTCTCCAGTGTGTTAGGGTGTCAGCTGTGAGGAAAGACAGGCTCTGAGCCTTTTTCCTACTGCTGATCTTCTCTTGGGGGCTGTGATGGTTAATTAAAACGAACCATGGTCTCTCGCCTGGGCTACAGCGCCTGGTTCTTTGGCCAGACACAAGACTAGATGTTGCTGTGATGGCATTTTTTAAGACATGATTAACATTTAAATCAGCAGATTTTGAGTAAAGGAGATTATTCTCCATCACGTGGATTGGCCTCATCTCATCAGTTGAAGGCCTTAAGAGAAAAGCCCAGATCCTCACAAGAGAAGGAATTGTGCTTCCAGACCGCCTTTGGACTCAAGACGGCAACATGGATTCCTGCTGATTCCCGCTGGGATTTCCAGGCCGCCCACCCGCCCGCCTGCCACGCACTTTGCAGACTTGCCACCTCCCACCACCGCATGAGCCAGCTCCTTAAAATAAATCTCTCTCTCAGAAATGAGCTATCCAGCCAGGAAAAGACACGGAGGAACTTAAATGCGTATCACTAAGTGAAAGGAACCAATCAGAAAAGGCTACATATGGTATGATTCCTACAATAGGACATTCTGAAAAAGGCGAAACTATGGAGACCGTGAAAGGATCGGTGGTTGTCAGGGTTTGGGGTGAAGGGAGAGACGGACAGGTAGGCGGAGGACAGAGGATTTTTAGGGCAGTGAAAATAATCTGCGTGAAACCATGATGATAGGTACATGTCATTATACATTTGTCCGAAAACATACAAGGTCCATGGCGAGAATGAACCCGAAGGTGAGCTAAGGACTTTCAGATGATGATCATGTGTCCCTTGTCCTCCCCCCGCAAGCATACCGCCCTGGTGGGAGACGTTGATAATAGGGGAGTCCGTACATGTGTGGGCACTGCTAGATGGGACATTTCTTTTTTTTTTTTTTTTTTTTTTTTTTTTAAAGATTTTATTTATTTATTTGACAGAGAGAGATCACAAGTAGGCAGAGACGCAGGCAGAGAGAGAGAGAGAGGAGGAAGCAGGCTCCCTGCTGAGCAGAGAGCCCGATGCGGGACTCGATCCCAGGACCCTGAGATCATGACCTGAGCCGAAGGCAGCGGCTTAACCCACTGAGCCACCCAGGCGCCCTAGATGGGACATTTCTATAACTTCTGCTCAATTTTGCTGTGAACCAAAAACTGCTCTGAAAAAAAAAAAAAGTCTGTTTCAAAATCATTTTTTTAATTTTTTAAAGACTTTTTTTGTTTATTTGACAGACAAAAATCACAAGTAGGCAGAAAAGCAGGCAGAGAGAGAGGGCGACGCAAGCTCCCTGCCGAGCAGAGAGCGCGATGTGGGGCTCAATCCCAGGATCCTGGGATCATGACCTGAGCCGAAGGCAGAGGTTTTAACCCACTGAGCCGCACAGGTGCCCCTCAAAATCATTTTAAAATCTCATATATGTGTGTGTGTTTCCTCTTAGGACCTTCAACTGATTGGACGAGCCCACCCACATTGTGTGAGTGTGTGTACGTGTTGTGCAAGCACACACATTTTTTTGGTTCCATCTCTTTGGAGAATCCTAAGAAGGTTTTCTCTGCTTCTCTGCCAACCCCAGCTGGTCTGTGCCAATGGCTTCTGTGTGTAGTGCAGGCACCCTAATCTTCAGAAGAGTTTCTCTTGGAATACCTCTTTCTTTGGCTGGGGTGGTGGGGGAGAACGCCTCCTCCTTCCTCCTCACTGAGAGGGGAAAGAAAGCCACAGTGCACTGCTCGAAGCCGACAACATTCCACTCTTGTGACTCTCTTCCCATCTCCCCTCCACAGTCTTTTTGGGTGGGAATCAAGTATTGACAACATGGGAGGGCATGGACCAGAATGGTGTCCAGTGGTAGCAGTTCTCTTCAGAATGTGGGTTTTTTTTTTTTTTTTAAGATTTTATGTATTTATTTTTCAGAGAGAGAGAGCACAAGTAGGGGGAGCAGCAGGTAGAGGGAGAAGCAGGCTCCCTGCTGAGCAAAGAGCTGGAGATGGTGGACTCGATCTCAGAATACAGTGATCGTGACCCGAGCCAAAGTCAGACGCTTAACTGACTGAGCCACCCAGCCACCCCAGAATGTGGGGTTCTTGGTGCTCCTCAGTCTTCAGCTATAGACCTCAGTGGTCAGTTCCAGGACAATGGCAAAACTTTAACTCAGCTTCTGTTACAGTAAGTTTTCAGGATCTACTACCAGGCATTCTTTGAAAAAAAAAAAAGTTCCAAGTTCTCAATATATATTTGGGGTAACTAAGTGAAATAGAGTTAAACACTTGAACACAAGGCTTCTCTGAAGCTTCACCACGCTGATGTGAATGGTAAGCTCCTTCAAGAGGAAACAACATGCTGGAATTCCTGAACCTTCACTCTGGAACTCAACTTTGAGACTTAACTAGAAATAACTCCCAGAAGCGTTTCACAGGACACCGGGTTGGGAAATAGGGAGTTAGTGAGGCAGCTGAGACCCTGGCTCTCCTTGCTCCTTTCCAACTGTGCAGCCTCTCTGGGATTTGGGACTAATTACTCGACTTCCTGAGATTTGTGAGCATCTGAGGACAAAGCACAAAGCACATACCAGAGAATCAGTGTTCCCTAAGTGATAGCTATTACTGCGAATAAGATCGGGTGTTCATGAGTATGGGATCAACTCATAACCCGTCCTACCATCAGTAGGTATATTTCACCAATGACTCTTTTGTTGTAAGAACAATTGAATGTGTGATGTACTCTTCTTTTTTTTTTTTTTAAGATTTTATTTATTTATTTGACAGAGATCACAAATAGAGAGGTAGATAGAGGGTAGGGGAAGCAGGCTCCCTACTGAGCAGAGAGCTCAATGCGGGGCTCAATCCCAGGATCCTGAGATCATGACCTGAGCCGAAGGAAGAGGCTTTAACCCACTGAGCCACCCAGGCACCCCAAATGTGTGATGTACTCTTAAGGGGTCTAAATTATGAACTGTGGGTTTTTTATTTTCTTTTTAAGATTTATTTATTTAGGGGTGCCTGGGTGGCTCAGTGGGTTAAGCCTCTGCCTTCGGCTCAGATCATGATCCCAGGGTCCTGGGATTGAGCCCCGCATCGGGCTCTCTGCTCGGCAGAAAGCTTGCTTCCTCCTCTCTCTCTGCCTGCCTCTCTGCCTACTTGTGATCACTCTGTCAAATAAATAAATAAAATCTTAAAAAAAAAGATTTATTTATTTATTTGAGAGAGAGAGAGAGAACTTGTGAGTTGGGCTTGGAGCAGAAGGAGAGAATCCTCAAGCTGACTCCCCACTGAGCATGGAGCCTAAGGTCAGTTCATTCTCACGAATCCCCAGGGATCATGACTGAGTCGAAACCAAGAGTTGGCTGCTTAACCGGCTGCACCATCCAGGCACCTTTGAATTGTGTGTTAAGCACATCTCTGCTATCATCACTCTTAATTTTTCTCTGTTTCAAAACTGGACATTGAGGAAATCGGAGCATTTTTCCTAACTCCAAGCTCTGGATAGTTTTTCTACTGGCCAGGTTAACTTTATCTATTTATTTTCAAACTTATTTATTTGAATAAATTGGAAGGGCAAAGGGTAGGGGAGAGAGAATCTCATGCAGACTCTGAACTGAGCACAGAGTCCAACCAAGGGCTCAATCCCACAACCTTGAGATCCCAACCTGAGCCAGAAGCCCTACCAACCATGCCTCCCAAGGGCCCGGAAAGGCGGGGTTTATTTATTTATTTATTTATTTATTGATATTTTTATCTTTTATTTTTATTTTTTAAAAAAGATTTATTTATTTATTTGACAGACGGAGATCACAAGTAGGCAGAGAGGCAGGCAGAGAGAGAGGGGGAAGCAGGTTCCCTGCTGAGCAGAGCGCCTGATTCGGGGCTCGTTCCCAGGACCCTGGGATCATGACCTGAGCCGAAGGCAGAGGCTCAACCTACTGAGCCACCCAGGCGCCCCTCAGGTTAACTTTAAAGAGATCAGTGAAGTCACAGAGAATGGGTTAACTGTTAGAAAACTTGATTTGCTACTACAAACATGCAATGAGTAAATACGATTTCCTACAACAAACAAACCGGTGAAGGCGACAGGACATGTCCAGAGATAAGAGGGGTTGGGATACAATTACACTGTCCCCATCCTCGGCTCAGCCCCCCTCTCAGGGGCAAGAGGGGGCTCTGAAGGGGAGATCTCCTCTTCTGTCATTCAAAACCTCAGCCCAGGCTTCGGTCAGATATGTGAAAGTCCCATTATCTTTACTTTTGTGCTCTTTGATGTATACAGATTGGCTGAAAACTAGTGTTTTTTTGTTAGTTTGCAAAAATACCGCCACCTCATCTTTTATGTGATTTATGTGATGAAATATTTGGAGTCCACACATCCGTTATTACTGTATTACACAGCATCGAAGTTAAAAGCTATATAACATTTAATCATTAAAGGTCTCAGAAAGAGAGCTCCTTGTACATAAAATATTTACATTTATGAGGATAGTATACAGAGTACCATACATTTTCCAGGAAAGACTTTTACCCCCAACTGACTACTGCTTATATCCTTGATGTCTTCAAGGCATGTGACTCGTCATATCCTCCAGCCTCTTACCCTCCTTATACGAGAAAAGGCAACGGCCAGGGCTGTACTTTCTGTTCAGGATTCTAAGTTTCTCCATCTCTCAGACTCTGTCAGAGACAATCTCACACTCTCGATTTTCATCAAGGTTGTCTTAAAGATGTATTTATTTATTATTGTGGTAAGAATACAACATGAGATCTACCCTCCTAACAGAATTTTTAAACATTTTATTTTTAAGTAATCTCTATGCCCAACGTGAGGCTCAAAGTCACCACCTCAAGATCAAGAGCCGCACGCCCCCCTGACTGAGCCAGCCAGGGACCTCTACCCTCTGAACAAATTTTTATTTATTTTTTATTATTTTTATTTTATTTTATTTTTTTTTTAAGATTTTATTTATTTATTTGACAGAGAGAAATCACAAGTAGATGGAGAGGCAGGCAGAGAGAGAGAGAGGGAAGCAGGCTCCCTGCTGAGCAGAGAGCCCGATGCGGGCCTCGATCCCAGGACCCTGAGATCATGACCTGATTATTTTTATTTTTTAAAGATTTTATATATTTATTTGACAGAGAGAGAGGCAACAAGAGAGGAAATACAAGCAGGGGGAGCAGCAGAGGGAAAGGGAGAAGCAGGCTCCCCGCTGAGCAGAGAGACCAACGCGGGGCTGGATTCGAAGACCCTGAGATCATGACCTGAGCCGAAGGCAGATGCTTAATGATTGAACCACCCAGGCATCCCTGAATTTTTAAGTACACAGTATAGTATTGTGGATTATAGGCACAACATTGTACAGTGGATCTCTAGAACTCGTTTGGCATAACCAAACCTGTGTACTCATTGAACAGTCATTTCTCCCTTCCCCCAGCCCCTGGCAACTACCTTTCTGCTCTCTGTTTCTAAGAGTCTGACCCAGATCTGTAAGTGGAATCATGCAGTATTTGCCGTTCTGGGTGGGCAGCATTAAATTCAATTTAACATTTCGGCCTGAAAAGTATCTTTCTTATTTTGCTAATATATCTCCAACACCCACGGTCAGCCCAGAACCGCCTGGCCTCACCACATTTTTTATCAGCGACCCGTAGGTTGCCTAAGGAGATGACTCTTCAGAACTCAGAACGTAACATTCACTTCAGTTATTCTGACACAATCCAGCTTTAGGTGGTAACAAGCCAACCAGCTGTCCCTGAGGGGATTTTATGGCCTGTTATGCAGCAGCAGAATCTAATGTGGAAACTGGAGCTTACCGTAGTCTAAAGTCTTTCCTTGGTCGAATTTACTTGAAGCTGACACCTGATTGTCAACAGAACTTGAACTTACTTTCAGATTGGCCTTTGTTTTGAAAGCTTTGCTGTTGGGAAATGTAATATGGGACCTCCACTTTGGAAAAAGAGTTGAACAGTTTCTTAATAAAACAAAACAAGTAATTACCGTGTAATATAGTTAGCAATTTCCCTCCTGAGCGTTTAGCGTAGAGGAATGGAAACCTATGTTCACACAAAAATATGGACACAAATGTTTATTGCAGCTTATTCATAATAGCCAGAATCTAGAAACAATCCAACTGTACCTCAATGGACGAACAGTTAAAGGACCTTGGTACATATATACCATGGAATGCGGAATGAACTATTTAAAAAAAAATTTTTTTTTTTAAAGATTTTATTTATTTATTTGACAGAGAGAGATCACAAGCAGGCAGAGAGGCAGGCAGAGAGAGAGGAGGAAGCAGGCTCCCCGCTGAGCAGAGAGCCCGCTGCGGGGCTCGATTCCAGGACGCTGAGATCATGACCTGAGCCGAAGGCAGAGGCTTTAACCCACTGAGCCACCCAGGCGCCCCGAACTATTTTTTTTTTTTTTAAAGATTTTATTTATTTGGCAGAGAGAGAGAGCAGGAGAGCATAGCAGGGGGAGCGGCAGGCAGGAGAAGCAGGCTCCTTGCTGAGCAGAGAGCCGGATGAGAGACTGGATCCCAGGATCCTGGGCCAAAGGCAGATGTTTAACCGACTGGGCCACGCAGGCACCCCAGGAATGGGCTATTTTTGATACAGTAATTTGGACTGATCCCAAGTGAATTATGTGGGGTGGAAAAGGTTACTCCCCAAAGGTACATACCATGTGATTCCATTTATATAACATTTTTCAAATGACAACATTATAAAGAACAGAGCCCGTGTTGCCATGGGTGAGGAACAGGGGTGGGGCTGGGAAAGAGGTGTGGTTATGGGAGGGGTCGCACGGTGAGGGGCTATTGTGTACCTTGACCGCTGCTGATTTCCTGAATCTTACACAAGATAAACTTGCACCGTCATAAATACCCACCGAGAAGGGTGCCTAACACCGAGGGAATCTGAATAAGATGGTGGAGTGTATCAGTGTCCGTTTCCTGTTTGCAATATTGTCACTACAGTTTTTTTGCAAGATGCCCTCTTGGAGGGAGACTGGGTCAAGGGTTCGGTCTGATTTCTTAGGACTGCACACAAATCTACATTTGTCTCACAGTAAGGAAGTTTAATTGAAATAAGCCTTGGCTTATTGTCGAAGACAGTGCAGGGAAAGCAATCCCTTAAATTTGATAGACCGTTACAGGGCAAAGGAAAGTTTTCCTCTGTTCTTCCTGAGGAACAGCATGCATTGCAGAACAGAACCATAGGCGTCAGAAAGTCAGAAGCCACTTCTGTTACCTCAAAAGCAATGTGGTATCAGCCTCCTCCAGAAGTCAGTGCAAGGAGAACCGCAAGAGAGGAGAGTGAGCTCAAGAAATTCTCAGTGAACTCCGAAGATGAACTTCTCAATTACCTTTCTGACTCTTTAAGCTCAGAATGGGACTCTGTACTTGAGCAGGCCCAGACTTCAGACGGCACATGGGCCGGTCTCGGTGTTTGGGCGTTAACCAGTATTCTTGCCACTTAGGAACAGTCTATGCAACGGATGGCTCTTCGATTCCTGCCGTGTGGAAGGCACGGCTGGGGGCCGGGGGTGAGGCAGAAAGATGGTGGACAAGGAAGTCTCCAGGAATTTACAGGAATCCACTGAGGAAGATAGGGCAGCAGTGATAAGGAGCGTAATGAGAACACCTCTGGACAGGTAGAGATGCGGTCCAGGGCTGTGTAGAGGGGGCTGTGGGGTGTGTGTGTGTGTGTGTGTGTGTGTGTGTGTGTGTGTGCGCGCGTGCGCGCGCTCATGCACGTGAGAGAGGGAGAGAGTTAGAGATGAGGACTGAGACAAGGGAAGGATTACTGGAGACAGTATTTAAACTGACCTTGAGGAGTGCCTGGGTGGCTCAGTGGGTTAAAGCCTCTGTCTTCGGCTCAGGTCATGATCTCAGGGTCCTGGGATCGAGCCCCGAGTTGGGCCCTCTGCTCAGCAGGGAGCCTGATTCCCACACCCCCCCCCCCCCCCGCCTACTTGTGATCTCTATCTCTGTCAAATAAATAAATAAAAATATTTCTTTAAAAAATGGCGCCTGGGTGGCTCAGAGGGCTGAGCCTCTGCCTTCGGCTCGGGTCATGATCTCAGGGTCTTGGGATCGAGCCCCGCGTCGGGCTTTCTGCTCAGCGGGGAGCCTGCTTCCTCCTCTCTCTCTGCCTGCTTCTCTGCCTACTTGTGGTCTCTGTCTGTCAAATAAGTAAATAAAATCTTTAAAAAAAAAAAAATGACCTTGAAGTGATTGCCTGTGCGGGTCTTGAAACATAACACAACAAAACTGAATTAGAAATTCAGTTCCTCAGCAGCAATGGCCCCCTGTTCAGTGCTCATCAGCCCCATGGGGCTTGTGGCTCCTGTGTGTGACAACACAGATACAGGACCTTTCTGTCACTGAGGAAGTTCTGGAGGGCTGTGCCTGCCTCCAGTTTGGCTCTGTGGCGATGGGAAGGCAACTCAGGGGAGGAGGCCGCGAGAAGAGGCAGAAGGGTGGGAGGATAGTCCAGCAGTCTGAGGTAACAGGGGAGGGGAAATTGGAATCCATTTCTGAAGGACCCAAGGGCACACTCAGGGGTACGAAGAACAGGACCTCTTTTTCTTCGTTTGACAAATAGATCCTGGGGATCATACCCGTAGATTGGGACTGTCCTTATTCTTTTCCACAGCTGTGTAGAACTCCACCCCTGAGCGTGGTTTACTCCAGGAGCACCTCTTGATGCAGACCTGGGCTGATTTCCAGAGTCTCACTGCTACCAGCAAATGCTTAATGTAAAAGATACTTTGTATTTTTGGTATTGTCCTCTTGAACCCAGTGCTTCCAGGGGTGGCGCCTGGGGGCCAGACTAGAACCCACTTCTCTAGCCCTTTCTCATTTAAATAGCAGGGGTGGGGTGGGGGTCGAGAATGCCCTGTGTTCAAACCGCCATCTTGTGGTGGTTTCAGATTCCTTCTGAAGGCTTTTTGTTTTTTTAAGATTTTATTTATTTATTTGACAGAGAGCGGGAGAGGGAACACAGCTGGGGGAGTGGGAGAGGGAGAAACAGACTCCCCCCGACCCCAGCAGGGAGACTGATGCCGGGCTCAATCCCAGGACCCTGGGATCATGACCTGAGCCAAAGGCCCCTCCTCCTGAAGGTTTTAAAATCTGCCCTGATGGGGTGCCTGGGTGGCTCAGTGGGTTAAAGCCTCTGCCTTAAGCTCAGGTCATGATCTCAGGGTCCTGGGATTGAGCCCCGCATCGGGCTCTCTGCTCAGCGGGGAGCTTGCTTTCCCCCACCCCTTCTCTGCCTGCCTCTCTGCCTACTTGTGATCTCTGTCTGTCAAATAAATAAAATCTTATAAATAAATAAATAAGTAAATCTGCCCTGAGATGGGCAGTGGCCGAGCCAGGGCTGGAGCCAGGAGGCCAGCCATGAGCACTTACCAGCAAAACTGCTTGGAGTCAAAGATGTCCTCGGTATCTGTCAGCACCATGGTCTTCTTTAGCTCTGATGAGGGAGCAGGAGGCTGGCTGAAAACAAAGCAAAAGCTGGCACCTTGCACCCCCTCTCCACCCACTGCCCTTGGTAATATGTGTGACATTCCTCAGGCACCTCTGGCTGCCCTAAAAGAAAAACAAATAGTTAACTTGCAGAGATCACAATCCTACAAGGCAGGAGTCTTCCTTGGTTTACAAATGTCCTTGAGATTTACAACAAAGACATTACCTTATCAATAGCCCAATTACCAAAGGCACATAACTCAGTTCCTCAAGTCCTAATGTCACCCTCCCCTCCATAAACAAAACTGAAGGAGGCCAAGTTAGAAGCAAAAGTAAATAAAGTTAAATTTCTTCTAAACCCAAATCTCACTAACAAGGACGTTTGATAGCGGGAATGTAACATTCCACCAGGAGACTCCCAATTGTCTTTATGTTAGTGCCTCATTAGAAGGAAAGTGGCCTTGGCTTGACAGTAACCAGGCCTTTAATACCCTGACAGTCTTCTTTACCCCAATAGCCCTTCTGAACACCCCTTTGTCCTCACCTACCCAACTCCTGTGTATATAACTAGCCACTCCTCACATGCCCGGGGCAGCATCTCCGTCTGCCCTCGGATCCTGTCCCTGTGCTCTAATAAACCACCTTTTTGCACCAAAGACATCTTAAGAATTCTTTCTTAGCCGTTGGCTCTGAACCTCACTCCACCGAACCTCAACTAGGTTCTAGAACCAGCTCTTAGGTTGGACGTGATATCCCACTGCCCCTCAGCTCTGGGTTTGCATTCAAGCCCAGCGAAGAGATAGCGTGGCCCATATTGGAGCTTAGCGTCTCAGCCGAAGCCTGGCTTTGGCTTTTCTCTCCTGCATCGTCCTCAGTTGGATTTCCCTTTGCTTCCTGCCGTGAAGGCACATAAGACGCCCCCCTTCTAACAAGATGAGAGGACACGGTCTTGGTCCCACTCTACAGTTCTCAGGGCACTTTTTATTCTTCATATCCCCCAAATCACACTTATAAGTACTTTGAGTTGATACATGATGCTATTTGTAATTTACTTTAAAAGACTTTTAGAAGTCCTTCCCTATAGCCACATCATATAGGAATTTGTCCATGTTTTCCTTAGTACTTGAACAGTCTGGTGTCTTACGTTTGGATTGTTGATCCGCTGAGGTTTATTCCTGTGCATGGGATGAGCAGTGGTTTGCAATGTCTATTCATGTGCGCATTAAATACAGAGGACTTGGGGGTGCCTGGGTGGCTCAGCCGTTAAGCTTAAGTGTCTTCCTTTGGCTCAGGTCATGATCCTGGGGTCCTGGGATGGAGCCCTGTGTCTTGAGCTCTCTGATCAGCAGGGAGCCTGCTTCTCTCTCTCCCAGTCCCCCTGCTTATGTCCCCCCCCCCTGTCAAATATAAAAATCTTTAAAAAATAAATAAATAAATTTATTCAGCAGGGAGCCTGCTTCCCCGCTCACTCTGCCTGCTTTTCTGCCTACTGGTGATCTCTCTCTGTCAAAAAAAATAAATAAATAAAATAAAAAATCCAGTAGTCAAAACATACCACCCAACGAGAAAACAAGCAAATCAACAGACATTTCACCAAAGAAGATTGGATGGATGGCCAATGAGCAGGAGAAAAGATGTTCAATATTATTAGCCATCAGGGAAATGCAAATTAAAGCCACGATGGGGTATTACCACAGCCTTATTACAATGTGTAAAAAAATGACACTATCAAATGGTGTTGCTGGGACGCCTGGGTGGCTGAGTCCGTTATGGGTTTGCCTTTAGCACAGGTCCTGGCATAGAGTCCTGCATCGAGCTCTTTGCTCAGCGGGGAGTCTGGCATCTCCCTCCAGCCGCTGCTCCCTCTGCTACTGTGGGAATGTAAAATGGTACAGACACTCTGGAAAAGGATTTGGCGGTTTCTTTTCCAACTAAACCTGGGCTTACTGTTGGCTCCCCTGGCGCTGTGCGCTTCTCCGGTGGGGGCCGCTGTCCCCTTGCCCACCATCACCTGCCTGTTGTTTGTCATCCAGGTTGGGACGAGCAATTATCTGTCGCGAAGCTCAGGTGACTGTGGCATCCCTGCTCCTAACACAGGACCCTGAGCCTTCGAGACACTTTGTGCCGCAGGAGGAAAGTGCTGCTTCTTGACTGTTCGCGGGAGCACGGGAACACACGGCGACACTCTTCAGTTCAGCCCACCTTCTTTAGAAAACGGGCAACACGCTAAACACGGATCCGTTTATTCACGTGGTCATTGGACAAATATATATTTTTAAAGATTTTATTTATTTATTTGACAGAGATCACAAGTAGGCAGAGAGGCAGGCAGAGAGAGAGGAGGAAGCAGGCTCCCCGCTGAGCAGAGAGCCCGATGTGGGCTCGATCCCAGGACCCCGGGATCATGACCTGAGCTGAAGGCAGAGGCTTTAACCCGCTGAGCCACCCAGGCGCCCCTGGACAAATATTTTTTTTGAGCAGCCAAGTCGGGCTTGTTGTAGTTCCAGGAATCCCAGTGAACTAACCGGACATGGTCTTATTCAGTACTGTTCTAGAACAAATTCTGCTGGCACATCGAAGTCTTGCTGGGCCCTCCTTCCTTTTTCCTTCAGACACATTTAATACTGCTTTTCATTTGTTAGATTATCTTTTTTTAAAAGGCTTTATAGTTTCCATTTGGTCTTATATCTTTCTTGAAAATTTTGTTAAATATGATGCTTCTAGATGTGATGTAATTGAATTTTTTTCCCACTTTCTTCTCTAGATGCTTAGTCTAGTACAGAAAATTCTATTGGTTTTTGTATATCTGCAGTTTGAGTGTACTCTTTTCCTAGTGGTTATAGCTTTTTATTAAAATCTCTTGAGCTTTGTCGATGTACAATCAGGAATAAATACTTTTTCTCTTCTGACGTTAGGCCAGATTTAAAATTTTCTGTTAATAATTTTGTTAATAGGGACACCTGGGTGGCTCAGTGGGTTGAGCCTCTGCCTTCGGCTCAGGTCATGGTCCCAGGGTCCTGGGATTGAGGGCCACATTGGGCTCGCTGCTCAGCAGGGAGCCTGCCCCCACTCCCCCGCCTGCCCCCCTGCCCACTTGTGATCTCTGTCAAATAAATAAATAATATTAAAAAATAATTTTGTTAATAATCTTTTAATACCGCTCAAGACAATCTTGGCTAGCAGGTAACCCTGCTTTGCTCTGATTTCAATTGAGAGGACTTTAGTATTTCTTCCCTTTTGTTTTTGTTTCTTAAATCTAAATTGGGAATGGCTATTGGATTTTGTGAAAATATTTCTTCAGCAGTGTCATGATCATAGGCCTTTTCTGCTCTAGGTTTGTGATGGAATGGAATGTGTCACTGGATTTCCTGATATCAGCTCACATCTGGCATCTTTCACACACTAGCAGTGTGTCATTCTGTTGATAAATTATTGGCTTTTGTTTGCTAGTAACAGAAATGCCCCCAAGGTTTTGGCATTTGGGTGACCCCCTTTCCACTTCCAGAACTAAGGTGGGTTTTCTTCCATCTTATGTTACTGCAATCATTTCAATTTTGATGAGAAACGGGAATAGTTGCAGTATCTCCAGGTAATCCTGTATTTTAGGAAGTTATTACACAGTTTCAAAGACAAATCATTCATTATTACACTATCTTAAGTTACTCACAGCTCCTGTGTTGCCAGAAACCCCTTTTGTGGTGTTTGTCAGAATGTGGCAGTGCCTCAAGAAACTTCATTAAGGAATTTGCGCTCTGAATGGGGTCACATGCTGCTCTTCTGACTTCCGGGTGGGATGGGGAGGGGAGGGGGAGCTCCTGCTAGCTAGAGCCTTGCTACCCTCCTTCCCCATGGAAGGCTGCTGTGGAGCATGCGCACAACACAGCTCTGGGGGCGCCATTCACATTCAGACATTGTGCCTGCATGTATTTATTCTAACAATTTCCCTGCAGATGGCCGTGGAACGACTTGAGGAAGGGGCGCCAGTGAGGCCGTGACTCCCTTCCCAGACAGGCTAGAAGTTACCTGGACCCGCAGCTAGTTTGGGCACGAGAAAGGACCAGGGCCAGCTTAGGGCACCGGGGAGCGCCCATCTTCGTCAATGCCTTGTCTTGCCCCCCCACCCTTGAGCCTGTTAAGTGAACAGCAAAAGTCAGGCTCACCCCCCCCCCCCCAATATCCCCTCTGCTGGTAAGGTTCTAGTTCTTAAGCAGAATGGTGGTTTCAGAGGTGTTCATTTTATTATGCTTTATAACTTATGTACATGTTACATATATTCATTTAGAATGTTTTGATACAATAAATAAAAAAAGCATACATATACAAGTAAGAATGCCATTATCATGGGGAAGACCTTGAATCTGCTGAATTTTTTGTTAGCCTATTTATAAATCTCAGTACTGTAACTATTAATAGCAAACATGTCACAATGTACTTCCTGTCTTGATGCTGAGTTAGAAATCCTTCTCCTATTAAGAGCATTTAGAAAGAATCGTAAGGCTTATTTTTTAAAGATTACTTTATACAGCAGGGCAATTTTTCTAAGGAAACTTGTAACTGATACTTGCAGGACAGGCATGACAGCAGGCTACTGAGTTTCTGTCAGCCTGTCTCGAGTTTAAAGCAGTCCATGGGATGGCAGGAATTTCCTCCAGAAGGCTATATTACATGTAAGTCTGAACATTCCTTGCTGCTGCTCTTGAGCAGTATCTTGAGATTTCAAAATCTCCGCTTTGTTGGGAACACTAAAACCTGACTTCAGAAAGGACGCCTGGGTGCAGGGTAAAAGAAGCGAATGTCCAACTCTGTGAAGGGGACCACCAGCTGGGCTCACTGTCCACCCCACTGCTTCCTCCAGACCGAATCCTGGTTTCAGGACTCACTGGCCCACGACAGCCAGAATGAAGACTAGGATTTCCTGTTCTCTTTGTAGTTAGTAAGATCGCGTGACTAAGTTTGAGTTGATAAGCTTACATGGCGGAACTTTTGAAAAGTGTTCTTAGAGGCAGGGGCCAGAAATGCCAACAGATTTCCCACTGAGCAGCTAGCTATCTGCAACCTTGGCACAGAAGCCGTGTGTTGACCGTGGGGAGGGAGGGCTGCGGTCCAGAGGACCTGGATTCCCGACCCTGTGGTATTAGAGCAGCCCCAGACCACCTTCCCGACTTTTACCTGCACAAGAAATAAAACTTCTATCTTGTTTAAGTCACTACTGTTTGGGGACACTAATAAATAGTGCCAGATTTGAGTCTCATTTCTTTTTTTTTTTTTTTTTTTTTTTTTTTTTTTTTTTTTTTTAAAGATTTTATTTATTAATATGACAGAGAGAAATCACAAGTAGACGGAGAGGCAGCCAGAGAGAGAGAGAGAGGGAAGCAGGCTCTCTGCTGAGCAGAGAGCCCGATGTGGGACTCGATCTCAGGACTCTGAGATCATGACCTGAGCCGAAGGCAGCGGCTTAACCCACTGAGCCACCCAGGCGCCCTGAGTCTCATTTCTTTAACCTAAAAAGCTGATGCAAGTTAAACACTGCACCTGGTGGCGGTTCTGTCCGCTGCTAAGATGACGTCAAGTGGAAGCAGGTTCCCACGGAGAACATCATGCGTCACAAATGGCTATTGTACGAGGTGCTGAACTCCAAATGACTTCCCACTGGTAAAGCCTGCAAATGCATCTATGGTTTTCGAAAGAAGCATCAAGAACATCACAAACTAATTGCCTTTAGACTAGCTTACGATGCAAAATGACTTAAGTCCCTTCCCATAAGAGAACTATAACGAGCAATTTAAACAAAACAGAAATGATTTTTTTATTTACAATACTCAATGCATTTTACAAATAACATATTTGCATTCCCTAAGTCTTTTGGAAAGTAATTCCAGTTTGTGCAAGGAGTTTACAGAAAAGTCTTAAGACATCTCTTAGACATCTTACACCTAAATTCTCAATTTTGAAAGATATTTCACACGTTAATAGAAGACTGTTTTTAATTAAGAAAAACTAAACTCTGTAGTTAAATATTGCCCTTCAATTATTTTTAACCCAAATACAAACTGGATTAGTTTGTGAAATAATACCATTAGATTTGGATAAATTATTTCCACTGCTCCCCCCACCCCCAAAATGCATGCACAAAGTAAACATGGTAAATTACATTAACGACATTTTATTTCAACACTTTTTTTTTTTTTTTTTTTTTGGACTCTCTCAACTATTGTTTTGCTCAGTCTGGGGTACATAGGTAGGATTCTAGTCTAGGGAAATCCTAAACCCCCGCTCCAGGATAGGGAAGGATTTTCAGTAAGCATGCGGAGACAGGTCAGGATTAGGGAGATTTCTAAGCAGGTTCTCTGAGGAGGCCTCCTTTGCTAATCAGTACAAGGTTCCCCTTCAGGCCTGACAAAGCCCGAAGGGATCAGTTACCTCCCTGCTGAGGTGTGGGGAGCATCTAATGTAAGTCACCAAAGGACAATAGGCTCCTCCCTTTCCCCCTCCTCCCTGAATCGCTACCTTCATTTTGGTGCCTTTTGAGGTGGACGATGGAGAACAGTTCCTGTGTTCAGACCCAGAAACTGATTTAATGCCATATAAAGATCTGGAACAGGTAAAGAGCAATGAACAATGATACTTTAATTGTGCAAGAGTTTTCATCTCATGCACGTGAAAGAAAATTCCTTTTATCACTCATAGCTGCCATCTCTTAAAACATAAAATTCTTGTCCTCGCTCTGGAGCAGGAGAGGAGAGCCAGCGGCATCTCCACATGGATGCACCCGTTTGGCCACGCCCTCCTCCATCTCCACACCAGCTCTCTCCTCACAAGACAGCGTCTCTAACACCCGCTATAGGTGGCTGTCGGGGAGATACGAAGCCATAGAAAGGAAGTCCAATGTCTGACACAGCCAACAAAATTCTAAGACAAAGAAATGGTGAGGTAGAGTTGAGAGAGTTCAACTGATTTTTCTGAGCATAGATCTTTTGGCACATTCTAAAATTATACAGACTCCTCAAATTCTCCTCTGTGACACCTTTACAAAGTGCTGGCAACTTCAGGAATCCTTGGATCTAGTTAGGAAGTATCTACGTAAAGCTCACAGAATAAAGTCATTTGAAGAAATGAATTCCTGGCAGTTGAGCTTATTTACCCCAATATTGAAGCAAATAAACACAATGCTATCCGTTTGCTGAATTTATTTAAACAAATCAATTTAGAAATCTCATAGAATGAAACAAGACTTCTGACATGTAAACATACTGCCCTGTTCCTGAAACAGATGGTAACACCTGATAGAAGTTACTAATCGCTTGTTAGGAAAGCTGTCCGTTAATAAGGCCAGTCTTCAGCAGTTACTAAAACCATTGTGTTTCTTCAGCTTTCCTAGTGTGATGATGCAATACTATCAAACCACAATCAGATCTAATAAAGACAAGATTGGATGGACAGATCAGTACCATTGGTTACAGCTGTTCAACAGTTTCATTCTTGGCGCCACGTAAAAACAAGCCAATCACATCAAATAAATCATGGCTTTTTTTCTTTATCACAATTCACTAAGTGATGTTAATTATGGTCCTTGTCAAACACGTTTGGTAAAGGCTATTTACAGTGTACATGGCTGAGCATGCACTATTTATAGTTACAAAGATACCTGCCAGTTTATTACAATAGAATTACACAGTGCCTGAAAATGGTGAAACATCTCACACGTCATTTAAATTAATAGTTTCAAGCAGAAAACGTTCCTTATTTGACCACGATTGCAATAATTACATGAAAATTCTTATAAAAACACGAATCCCCCTCAAGAAATTGATGCATATTCTACGCACTATAGGTTAAGGCAGTAAAAAAATGTATTCCTGATAACTGGAGGTCTTGACAATGTCAATTAAAGCTGTCTGACTCTAGTTTTTCATTCTCCATCATATACTCAAAGTTCTGTCTGTATGACTAATTTGTGAAAGGTTTCATTTTTAAAGTCGAAGAAGTATTAGCAATGAAGAGAAGAGTTGACGCTGGAAAAAAGAAACTGCTAGGGAAAGGGAGAAATGTTAAGTTGGACTGGGCCTGGAAGTTTCCAAATTCTAAACAAGAGCATTATTTGTGAGTCTGAACCTTCAAAGTATAAAACAAATACATATAGTTTACCTTTCTTAATTTAAAATATACTGAACTTTGAACAATTCAAGTAATGTAAGACTATCAAAAATAACTTCATAAGCCATACAAGCATCAACTGCATGTTCAATGTTTTAATTAAGAACTTTTTAAAAATTGTAAACTAAACCATGAGTTTAGTTAACAAATGATAAATGACCTTTTATTTGCACTTGTGATTCCTTTAATACAAATCGCTACCAACATATATGTAAAGATATGGCAGATTATGCACTTGATCAAAGCACTTTGATTTAAGCATAAAACAGATTCAAATGGTTTAAGTTCCGTGCATAAGATTGCAGATGCTGCCTACGCACTCGTAGGCAGCTCTCTCTCTAATCAGAATCCTTTATTCCTCAGCTGCAGATGAGACAGGGCACAAGCTGTTGTAAACAGGGCACTGCTGTAAAACCAGGATAGTATTTTTAAATTAAGATCGTTCTTGTTCAATTGAAAAGACTTTCCCCAAGTGTCTTCCAGCACTGGAGTATATTCTGCTGACCTCTGAATTTCATAAATTAACTTTCCTTTGATTCCATTTTTACGGTGGTTGTGTTCACAGTTTTGTTTTAAAAATTGGTTTAAATTTATATAAAACTCTGTACATGTTCACAAATTATTGCATAAACAGCATAATCTTCCAGACAGTGTTTGTAAACACATGTCCAATTCAGGAAAAATATATTCACGTTTCCCGTCTGGCTTTTTTCTTCTTTTTTATTTGTTTGGGAGATTCCCAGCTAGTTTCAGACTTGGCTAAAAGGACAAAAACAAAGAAAAAACAGTAGTAAATACTATTATGTCTCAAAAATACAAAAGCAGCATCAATGAAAACGTGCTTTGAAATCCACTAAGAATGCTTCAACCTCTATGTTTAAGTTTTCAAGTTCCAGAGACATGTTTTGTAGATTACTCTATGGCTGCCATCCTCTCTTCCTTTGAATCCCAATGTATTGTACTGGTTTATCACATGGAAGATATCTCACTGGTTTTGATCTAAAAAACCCATCATTAATACGGCTCAATCTAAGTAATGAAAACGAAAAATGGGCAAAATGGACACTGCAGGTAGCTGAAGGGAGAAAAGGAGGGGAAAAAGGGGCACAGAACCATTCACAGTCCCAACAAAATGCGCATGGAGAAAGGGAGGGATCAGATGGACAAAGGATCTAGCCAATCCTCTGCCATCTCTGTCCCTGGCAATCCCCTCTTGCTTAGAGTGATTTCAGTCCCCTGGCCCTCACAGCTGAGGTCCATAAGGTTCCAGGGAATCTAGCCTTTGCCAAAGGAGGACGGACTACTAATCGATCAGACTTATAAGATCAGAAATCTAAATATTTCAGACTTCTAAGATATTAAGACTTACAAACAGTACAAAAACATACAAAGTGAGGATTACTTACTCTGTGAAGGAGGCACACTATTTTGCTTAGTATTTGACTTGGATTTATCTGTCTCTTGTAGTATTGGTGGCACTTGGGAAGAGCTCTTGTCAGAATCACTTTTTGATAAAATAACAGATGGCTCGGTAGGAATAGCAGGTGGAAGAGTCTTGATAGGCTATTTTGGAATAATATTATCTTCAGTTCTTTTGTAAAAAGTTTCAAATAAAATTAAATAACACAGGAACAAGTAAACACTAAACGGTTTCCAACTTCACCAGCGGAAGCACTACAACTCGTGCCTGCCCTCTAGTGGCATAAACAAACAAATCTTTACCTACAGTAGCCATCAATGTAAGTTGCGATAAAAATGGATGAAAGTATAAAATTACAAATGTTACAGAATCTCAAACAGGAATGAATAATTCCATTTTCATGAACCTTTACATTTTTCTTTTTCATTACAAATAGAACAATTTTATATATTTTAGTGATTCAATGTTTTGTGCACTTCTTACCAACTCTTAATTCCTCAAAACTTTTTCATGTGGAAGACAAAAAGAAAAAAAGCTAATTTCTGAACTACCAGTAGATGATGCTTCCTTCTCTGCTTTTAGAAAGGTAAGGCAAACTCAAACAGGGCAGCAATTGCTTCCATTTCCTACCCATGGAAAGTGATGGGTCTCAGACAAAACTAGGGCTACTACCATTAAAAGAAGCAGTAAAACTTGGGTCCAGATTTTCAGAGTTTTATCCAGTCTGGTAGTGAAATCATAATGCGGAGGGCCTAGACTCTTATGCTCTGCTTCTCTTCTCCAACCTGGAAGCAGAAAGGCCTCCATGAGGCCTGTGAATGCATGGTCAGGAGAGGTAAGGATGGAAACTCTAGTCTTTGGAGTGCCTTGAGGTAGTAACAGAAGAGGAGATCAATTCATCCTTAGCCTTACTTACCATCATGATTGAATATGTAAACAAGGGTAAGTCATGTTTCTCTTGCCCTTTGTTCTTCAGGCTCTCTGGGTGTTAAGAAAGCTCAATGGAAAAGGAACTGAGAGGAGGAAGCTGTGTGCACGCAGGTAATTACAAGGATTCCTTCCTTCTATTTCAGCTACCCCGAAGCTCCATGTGTCTAGCTCGGTTCAGCTTTCTTAGTGCTCTCTATATTTATTTCATACCCAAAAGTTTTAGTATTTATTTCCAGTATTCTCCGCTCTATTCTTTCACTTAATCTATGTTAAATCACAGAAGGACTCAAAACAGTCTTTACAAAATGGCTTCTGAAAACGACTTACTTTGATAAATAAAACATCAAAATGTCAAATGACTCTTTGTAGTCCTACAATTAAACCTATGCATGTACGGAGACCTCATCCTTACATCTCAAAAGGGAACTCTTCTCTTAGGGAATTAAAGCATAAAAAACAAATAGGAAGTATGGTTACGATTTTATTTTAGCACAAGACTATTACCAATTACTTCATTTAGTAACTCAGGTTCTTTTTATTATTATTATTTTTTAAGATTTTATTTTTAAGTAAACTCCACACCCCCCCGTGGGGCTTGAACTCACAATCCTGAGATCAAGAGTCATACGGTTTACCAACTGAGTCAGCCAGATGCCCCTGTAACTCAGGGGCCGGTCTGAAGCTGTTTCATTAAATATGTACACTCCACAAAGGCAGAGACTGTTTTCATCTGCTTTGATCTCTGATACATCCTCAAAACCTCAATTACTGTGTGGCATGTAGTGGGTTCTCTACATTTTTTTGAATGAGCATATAAATGAACCATGCAACTCTAGCAGGATTTCATAGAGTTCTGTGCAATTCACCTTTTTAGAAATTAGATTTTTTTTCCCAAAGACTTTATTTATTTATTTGGCAGAAAGATCATAGGTAGAGAGGCAGGCAGAGAGAGAGAGAGGGAAGCAGATGTGGGACTTGATCCAGGACCCTGAGATCACGACCCGAGCTGAAGGCAGTGGCTTAACCCACTGAGCCACCCAGGCGCCCCTAGAAATTAGATTTTAAAGAACTATGTGTCACTGGCCTAGACCTTTTGTAAAATGGTCCTTTCGGACACATCAAAATTTTTTTACCAATGGCACATATTTCAAGAACCTGTTAAACAAATGTTACATTTGAGAGGATGGATTTCAGGAAAATGCAACCAGTGACATTTTCTCTAAGCAATCTATCCCCTGTATGTTTAGGTATTTAGTAGGAGAAAATCCACTCTAGTAGTTCTGGTTTCACCACTGATAGTTACGCAGCTTGGGACAAGTTAATTTAAGTTCTCCAACCTCATTTATATGATCTTACTTTTCTCATGGGGTTGTTATGAGGGTTAAATTAGTGTATTTAAAATGCTTAGCACTTTATTAGTGATTAGCAATGCTTAGCATTTAGCGCTCTGATAAAATAGAGGAGTTAGGGCACAATTCTCATCAAAATTTTATTCCTTAAATACCAAAAAATCACCTGGCTATTTTTGATGAGTGCTTCAGCTGGATCACTAGTGCTTATGGTCTTCAAAGAAAAAGTCTTTTCCTGTTTTGGACGGACTTTAGAGGTATTCATTGGAAGCTCTTCTCTAATCTCTTTTTCTAATTCTGTGTCCTACGGAGAAAAGTAGTCTATTATATGATATAAATCACTCTTTTTTTTACTAATTAAAAATTGATTTGGTTTGTAGTATTAATGTGCAGAAGATATTTCAAGAAACTAATTTTACTTCAGTAACTGTCTAAACAGTTTAACAGAGCATATAGCAACAATCATTTAAAGATTTAAAATATACAGGCACATCTGGAACAACAGTGATCATCCCTGCTCTCCCCAGGGACTTAAATCAATTGGAAATTAAAAACCAATACACTCCCATCCCCAAATGTAAACCATTCTAATTTACTAAACCAATTCAAACAAAATAAACGAGAATTTTTTTCTTTTAGACAAAATATACAGTGAATTAGGTGATACTTGAACTAAGACTTTAGAAATAACATTTCACTTAATGACTTCTTCAAGGAACAAAATATTTGTACATAAGTATAATCTGTAGATAAATGAGGCTGACATAGCAGAAAGTACATTTCAGTTCTGGGCTGCTGTAGCCTAGCTGTGTACTGTCAAGGACAAATCATTTCATTTCCCTGAACCTTAATTTCTTCGCTCAACTATAAAATAAAATGTGCCTAGATAATTTCTAAGGTCCTATTCAAGCTTTACCATTTCCATTCTTAGGCCTTCAGACTTTATTTTTAAAAATATTTTATTTATTTAACACCGAGAGAGAGACAGACAGACAGACAGACACAGAGAACACAAGCAGGGGGAGCGGCAGAGAGAGAGGGAGAAGCAGGCTCCCATCCCAGGACCTTAGGATCATGACCTGAGCTGCAGCCAGACTCTTAACCTACTTAGCCACCCAGGTGTCCCAAGGCCTTCGGACTTAAGTTTCAACAAAGCAATTATAAAGCATGTTACATGCTTAGGTATGTGAAACAAATATGAACTAGAATATATTAAACAGGACCATCATTGCTCGTTGTATTGTTCTTTAGTCAACACACACACATGAACAAATGGCTAGGATGAGCTTGAAAGTCTTTAACCAGTACTGGTAGTTTATAAAACTTCTTCAGGATGGTAGTGGGTTTAAACAGTAATGGAAATTTTATTGTGAATTTAAATGGAATGAGTAGCTCTGGAAGCACATATGTAAGATTTGCAATCTGAACAAAATTAATGTGAGGACATCAGTTAGTTTTAAACTAAGCTATACTTGAACAGTAAAGACACCCACTCAACTAAAAAGAACAAATTCCTGGGCGCCTGGGGGCTCAGTTTAAGCCTCTGCCTTCGGCTAGGGTCATGATCTCAAGGTCCAGGTTTCTAGGCCTGCATCAGCCTCTCTGCTCAGTGGGGAACCTGCTCACCAACCCCCCCCACCGCCCCTGGCCTACCTCTCTGCCTATCTGTGATTACTCTCTCTCTGTCAAATAAATAAATATAATCTTAAAAAAAGTAAAATAAAAAATAAAAAGAACAAATTCCCAAATGTATTACAGATAGGATACTATGTTCTATGAACCTGACAACAGAATTTCAGGATGTCTCATTTAATTCTCTAAGCAACCTCCACAGTTAAGCCACGGGTGCAAAGAAAACAAATGAACAAAAACTAGTAAATGGCAAAACTGAAATTTGAATGGAGATCCGACTCCAAAGCCTGTATATCTACTGTTATTTATTTATTTAAAAGATTTATTGATTTGAGAGAGAGAGAGAGAGAGGGAGACGGAGGGAGGGGGAGAGGAAGAGAGAGTTTCCAAGCGGACTCAGCAGAGAGCCGGATGCGGAGCTCAATCTCTCGACCTGAGATTATGACAGAAGCCAAAACCAAGAGTCAGATGCTTAACCAGCTGTGCCACTCAGGTGCCCCCATATTCACTGTTCTTTTTTTAAGGTTTTATTATTTTATTTAGACAGAGAGAGACACAGCGAGAGAGAGAACACAAGCCGGGGGAGTGGGAGAGGGAGAAGTGGGCCCCCCGCGAAGCAGGCAGCCTGATGCGGCGCTCCATCCCAGGACCTTGGGATCATGACCTAAGCCGAAGGCAGACGCTTAATGACTGAGCCACCCATGTGCCCCCTCACCGTTATTTTTAAAGACATATCAAACATTTTAAAAAGGAGTATCAGAATACTGAAAGAACTTCCACAAGTTAATGACCTTTGCCAGTAAGTTGAAATATATAGATGACATCTATCCCACAAAATTGCTTTTAAAAGGAACTCACCTAATCCACAAACCAGAAAGTAGTCTTAGTAAAGGCTGTAATTTAAGTCACAGAAGTCCAGGAAGAGTTTGGCTAAACAGAGCTCAGACAGCGCCCTTATAACATACATAGTTTTAGATTTTCACATCCATTGGTCTCAGTTACGTTAACCTTAACACTCAACTATTACTGTGAGAAACAACTAGTACTGAAAATGGATTAGTGTCACTTACGAGGGGCTGTGCTTCCCTCAACAAAAAAATGAATGCAATGTGTATTTCCTAAAAAGTCTTATGCAGCAACTTTTCCTGAAAAGAACAATAAATAGGAAAACTACTCTGTAGACTATCCTCTAGGAATTCTGGCTATCTCCTACATTTAAAGGAATAAAAACAACTAGCCACATGGCTATAGGTAAGGAATAAGATTTTCCTAATTTGTATTGTAATGGTGATGCTGCTTTCAAAGAGAAACCCATGCATACTTCTAGTAATCTAGTATGTTTGCAATTAAAATAGCTTTGTTTCCATCTACACTGTAATTTAAAAAATTTCCGAATAGGAGAGAGCCATGAAAAAAAAAGGAAGGAAAATGGAGGAGTAACATACGTTCAAAGTTTCTGTCAGAAGCCAAACAAGCAGAAGATTCTAAGATGCTAAAAGTGGAGAGCAAACTCAGAGTGACACTCCACTTGTGACCCACATGGCTATACTGAGCTAAAATTCTAACTTGCTAAATTTGTTTTTCAAAAGGCATTTCTGTAGGTGATAAGTATTGTACCTTTTTTCCATTTCACCTTAATATAAACCAAAATGCATCTAATTTAATTTATTACTTTTGGACCTACACCTATGGTATGATTTTTTTAGAGCAATACAGTTATTATTACAATAGGATACAAAAAAATCTTTAAAACATTCTGTGACTTTTTGAATGCTATGCAAGTAAACCTATCTCCTATATTGTGTCTTTCATCTACACAGTCTTAGTATCTACGTATTACTTTTTCACATTTGAGCAGCAGGTGCTTAGCGAATGACATCTGTCGTTTTGATACTATACCTGTGCAGGAGAGTTATCTTCACCTTGCTTCTTCTTTTTCTTTTTTTTCTTTTTCGATTTCCCAGTTGGAAGAGCTCCCTCTCCCTTTTCTTTATCATCATCTGAAACCTGATGTTAAAAGCCAAAGTATTCAAGTGAACAAATTGGTTTAGTTTTCTTTATTCACAAATTATGGCATAATTTCATTCATTAGGCTCAGTCTTTATCTCCCAAACGCTAAATAAGAATTAGTACTGTATAATTCTTATGAATCTAATGATAAAATGATAAAGTGAATCTAAAATTACATATTTAAAAAGAACAAAGTAGATGGAACTTCATTCTCTTATTGTCTATGATAGACCACTTTTTCCCCTTACATCTTTCATCCCTCCCTGCACAGTAAATTAGAGAGCTGTGCAAGACTTGGTTTTTAAAAACTCATTGGATAGGGGCGCCTGGGTGGCTCAGTGGGTTAAGCCTCTGCCTTCGGCTCAGGTCATGATCTCAGGGTCCTGGGATCGAGCCCCGCGTCGGCCTCTCTGCTCGGTGGGGAGCCTGCTTCCCTCTCTCTCTGCCTACTTGTGATATTTCTGTCAAATAAGCAAATAAAATCTTAAAAACAAAACAAAACAAAAACTCATTGGATAAGTGACTGTTTTATTTCAAAGTTTAAATGCAGAACTATTTGCAATAAAACTGAATTTAACCCTGTTAAGAGAATGACAAGCTACCAAATGGGAGAAAATATTTGCAAACCATATATCCAACGAAGGACTTGTGTCTAAGACTACCTAGAGAACACTCAAAACTCAATAGTAAACAAACAATCCAATTAGAAAATGTGTAAAAGATATGAACAGACATTTCATGAAAAGAGGACAGACAGGTGGCAAAGGAGCACATGGAAAGATGGTTCAACCTATTCAGGCATTAAGGAAATGCAAATTAAAATCACAATGAGTTCACTACACACCTATCAACACCTCAAATAAAAAACAGCAACAACAACTGCTGGCAAGAATTCAGAGAAATAGGATCACACATTCTTTGTAAACAGGAATGTGAAGGGATACAACCACTCTGGGAAACAGTTTGGCAGTTTTTAAATGCACTAAATATGCAGCTATTACACAACCCAGGGACTGTACTCCTAGCTACTTATCCCAGAAAAATGAACACTTAATGTTCACACCAAAACGTGTACACAAATGTATACAGCAGCTTTATTCACAATAGCCCCAAGCTAAGAACAATCCTCATGTCCTTCAACAGAATGGTTAAATGAGGTGTATCCCACCACGAAGTAAAAAAGAACCAACTCATGATACACAACAGTCTAGATGAGTGTCTAGAAAATTATGCTGAGTGAAAAAAGTAACAGTATGAAAAGGTTTCATGCTGTATTATTCTATTCATAGAACATTCCTGAAATGATAAAATTATACAGATGGAAACAGATTACTGGTTGCCAGGGGTTACCAGGGGGTTGGTGACAGGAGGAAAGAAAGGGTGGCTATAAAAAAGGACAACATGAGGGCGCCTGGGTGGCTCAGTGGGTTAAACCGCTGCCTTCGGCTCAGGTCATGATCTCAGGGTCCTGGGATTGAGTCCCGCATCGGGCTCTCTGCTCAGCAGGGAGCCTGCTTCCTCCTCTCTCTTTCTCTCTGCCTGCCTCTCTGCCTGCTTGTGATCTCTCTCTGTCAAATAAATAAATAAAATCTTTAAAAAAAAAAAAAAAAAAGGACAACATGAGGGGTCCTTGCAGGATGGGAATGTTTTCTGTACCTTGATTGCATTAATGTCAATATCCTAGTTCTAATACTGTACTGAAGTTCTTCAAGATGTTACCAACTGGGGGACACTGGATATAGAGCACAGGGGATCGCTCTGTATCATTTTTCACAAGTGCCTGTCACTCTACAGTTATCTCAAAATAAAAGGCTTAATTTAAAAAAATTGAACTTGAGATGGAAAGGCACTGAAAGTAACACGCCGCATGACAAAAGCAGTGAATTAGACCAGTTTAATTAGTATTCATGACAGACCTTTACACATACCATATAGTTGGACTTTTCTATGAAAAAAATGCTTTTTGTTTCTTCTGCACAGATGACAGCCAAGATTCCCAGCCTATCCTTCTAGGACAAAATAATGGGGTAACTACAATTTCTCTGCTCAGCAGCATAGTCATTAGGATGACTTTGGAGGTCTTGTGAACCACCAAATAGTTCACAGAAATTACTAGCAGATGGAAAAACAAAATCTTATATAAACTTAGCTAAGAAATGTTTAGTACAAGTTGGTTGCCAGTTGTGGAGAAACTTCCATAGAAGTTTCACCACAAGCTCATAGTGATTAAAATACCATGTGAAAAAATGCATCCTACAAGGAATATTCAGGTCACAAGGACTCTGGTCAGTCTGTTTCTCAGCTAATTAACAACCAATTGTAAAAGAAATGTAGTTCCTTATGGCAAAACACTATTTTTGCTCATGGGGAAGAAGGCTGAAATCAATTCCACACCATATTTTAACTCACACAACAGAAACTGACATTTTGCCACATATATTTTAGATTATTAAACATTAATGATAAACTTAAAATTCCTTTGCACCCCTTCCCAATTCCCATTTCCACACCATCTCCCCTAGAAATGAACCATTACCATAAACTTCTTGTGTGTCCATCCACTCAAGTTTCTTTTTATAAATTCTTGCGTGTTCACACATACAAAATATACAAATGGTATCATACTGTACACCTCTCTGTAAACCTGAGCATCATTTCACGTTTTTGAGATTCTATTCATGTTGATATTAATGTAACTTATTTCATTGATTTTTAACATCTAATATGCGACTGTACAAACCTATCCCATTTTATTTCTCCATTCCTTTACTGATGGGCATTTAAATGGTGCCCCATTTTTGCTAAGAAAAATGAAAGACGATCTCTGAATATGTTCTCAGAAAAAGAACTGCAATGATATGATATGTAACAGTCTTTACTCCATTCACTGATTCTACTCTGTAATTCTGATGATTGGGCATAAGGAAGTTTTAATTAGAGAAACAGGTTTTTGGTTGCACATTCACTAAACATTCAACAAATATCAGAAAGATTACGGTGTGTTAAGATACTGTACCATGAAGCTTTTCTTTCCTAACAGACTTTATTTTTTAGAGCAATTTTAGGTTCATGGCAAAACTGAGCAGAAGGCAGAGATTTCCATATACTCCCTTCCCCCACACAAGTGCAGCTTCTCCCACTATCACTATCCCTCCCCAGAGTGGTACATTTGTTACAACTGATGAGTCTACACTGACACACGATTATCACTCAAAGCCTCTGGAGTTTACCCTAGGGTTCACTCTTGGTGCTGTACATTCTACAGCTTTGGGAAAAATGTGTAATGACATGCACTCATCATTACAGTGTCTATACAGAGAAGTTTAACTGCTCTAAAAACCCTCCATGCTCTACCCACTCATTCCTCTCTCTCCCTAACCCCCTCAACCTTCACATTACCTATCACATCCCCTTCTACACCTATTTACACCCTTAGTAATAAATCCCATTTCATTTTTTTTAAGTGTTTTTTAAAATATTTTATTTATTTATTTTATAGACAGAGATCACAAGTAGGCAGAGAGGCAGGCAGAGAGAGAGGAAGAAGAAGGCTCCCTGCTGAGCAGAGAGCCCAATGTGGGGCTCAATCCCAGGACCCTGGGATCATGACCTGAGCCAAAGGCAGAGGCTTTAACCCATTGAGCCACCCAGGCGCCCCAATAAATCCCATTTCTATCTCTTCCTTTCTCTGGTCTCTAAAGATCAGAGGTACTACCATTCTATTATACTAAAGGCCAACCCCAAATCCACTCATGTCCAAGTTTCCCCCACCTCTACTGTCAGGATCTTACTCTATTAACCAAATCTCCCATTTATGTTTAACCTTTACTTTATTCTAGATCCTTTCCCTCTGTGTCTACAAGTAAGTTAAAGCAGGGTTGACAAACTACAAATCTGGCCTGATGCCAGTTTTTGCAAATAAAGTTCATTTCCATATTGTCTAAGGCTGCTTTTGCACTACTGTATGGAACTTTAACAAAAAGTCTACTGATCCTGCACTAAAATCTCTATCATTAAAACACAAACACCGGGTGCCTGGGTGTTTAACCCACTGAGCCTGAACAGTGGCTCAGTGGGTTAAAGCCTCTGCCTTTGGCTCAAGTCATGATCCCAGAGTCCTGGGATCGAGCCCCACATTGGGCTCTCTGCTCAGCAGGAAGCCTGCTTCCCTCTCTCTCTCTGCCTGCCTCTCTGCCTACTTGTGATCTCTCTCTCTGTCAAATATATAAATAAAATCTTTTAAAACCAAACCACACCAAACCACACAAACACCCCCCAACAAAACCCTTCCTGATACTACAGTGTGCTCTCATCCACTACCTCTCCTCTATTTCTATCCAAACTTACTTTAGAAAAACCTTATAATTGTCACTATGCTTTCCTAAACATTTACTCAGCTTACTGCAATATGGTTTTTGGTCCAAGCTTTCTTTCTTTCTTTCTTTTTTTTAAAGATTTTATTTATTTATTTATTTGTCAGAAAGAAAGAGAGAGAAAGCACACAAGCAGGCAGAGGTGGAGAGAGAGGCAGGCTCCCTGCTGAGCAAGGAGCCTGATGTGGGACTCGATCCTAGGACCCTGGGATCATGACCTGAGCTGAAGGCAGCAGCTTAACCTACTGAGCCACCCAGGTGTCCGTGGTCCAAGATTTCTAATAAAACTGTTCTTAATTACCAGGGAGCAAGACTCTCAGTTTCTGTGACCCAGAACTCTCTTCTCTCAGTCTCTTTCATAGGTTTTTTTCTCCTTAAATGTTGGGAGTTTCCCAGATCCCTATGCTCATCCCACAGCTCTCTCAAGTACGCAGATTCTTCCTAAATATTTCACCTACTCTCACAGTATTTAATAACTGGATACTGATAATGTCCCAACAGATCTTTTCCCTGAGCTTTAACCTGGCACAAAACCGACTTCTCTTAGGCACTTCAACAAAACACTCTGCATTTAACATACCCTAAATGGAACCAACTACCCTTCCAATTAACTAGCCTTTGCTCCTTTATTTTTTCTGTTGGGAGGACTACTTCCACCTTCCCAGTTATCCAATCTAAAATCCTGGAAGTCTTTTTGATGACTCTTCATTTTGAGGAGATTTTGATGACATTCAATTCTAATCATACGTTCTGTGGATTTAATTTCAATGTATTTTTCTTTTCTTTCTTTTTTTTTTTTTTAAAAGATTTTATTTATTTATTTGACAGAGAGAAATCACAAGTAGACGGAGAGGCAGGCAGAGAGAGAGAGAGAGAGAAGCAGGCTCCCCGCCGAGCAGAGAGCCCGATGCGGGACTCGATCCCAGGACCCCAAGATCACGACCTGAGCTGAAGGCAGCGGCTTAACCCACTGAGCCACCCAGGCGCCCCTCAATGTATTTTTCAAGTCTGTTCTGTTTTCCATGTACCATTCTTACCACTACTGCCATGGACTACTAAGCAACCTCTAAACTGGTCCTCCTGCCTTTTCTCACATATGCCTCCACTCCTTTTTCTACATGGGCTGCCAGTGTAACCCATTAGAAAAAAACACTTCAGCTTAAAATCCTTTTATTACTTATAGAATAAAATCCATGGTTTTAAATATGACATTCAAGAACTTCTATCATCTGGTCCCTACCTCCCTCTCCAGTTCAATTTCTGACTATTCTTTGTTTCACATTTTGCTTTTACCTCTCGGATGCTTTTGCTAAAACTCCCAAATGATTCCCTAACCCTCAAGACCTTCTGTAACAGGATTTTTACCTGCTGATGTGCTGGTCTCCTTCCTCTCCCCGCTAGCCAGACTGTAGGCTCCTTGAAGGCAGTAACTGTGCCTTTTTTTTTTTTTAAAAAGATTTTATTTATTTATTTGACAGAGAGAGATCACAAGTAGGCAGAGAGGCAGGCAGAGAGAGAGGAAGGGAAGCAGGCTCCCTGCTGAGCAGAGAGCCCGATGCGGGACTTGATCCCAGAACCCTGAGATCATGACCTGAGCCGAAGGCAGTAGCTTAAGACACTGAGCCACCCAGGCGCCCCAACAGTAATTGTGTCTTATTTATGTTTCTCCACTAACTAATACCTGACTCATGGCAGATGTTCAATTAGTATTTGTTGAATACTAACGGCCCTAGAATCTTCAGAGACTCTTTGACTTTTCACTCTTATTCCTATAGCCAACCAGTCGCAGTCTGATCAGCAGTTTTTTTTTTTTTTTAAAGATTTTATTTATTTATTTGATAGAGAGAGATCACAAGTAAACGGAGAGGCAGGCAGAGAGAGAGAGAGGGAAGCAGGCTCCCTGCCGAACAGAGAACCCGATGCGGGACTCGATCCCAGGACCCTGAGATCATGACCTGAGCCGAAGGCAGTGGCTTAACCCACTGAGCCACCCAGGCGCCCTGATCAGCAGTTTTATATCTCTAGTAAACACCACTTTCAGTTATTTTTCAAAGCTATCAATTTAGTTCATTATCTCCTACCCGATTCATGTAATTGCGTCTTTAACACTTACCCCAAAATAGTACAAAATAGCTTCCCAAGCTTTCTTTCCACTGCATCCACCCAGATTTTCCTAACCCTACTGATAATTAGGTTATTCCTAGTTTAAAAGCTGTCGACAGGTTATCACTTATAAAATTTTACAAAAATGTGGCAAGGTATGTATCATTCCTTTTATTTATTTACTGAGTGCCAAGCATGTTGCTAAACCTCAAAAATAAAAACTTCATGGTCCCTTTCTTTAAGGAATGTATAGTCTAGAAGGAACGTACTTTTCATCAACTGATTCCACAAATCTATATTATTTACCTTTCCACTAAATGATTTACTATTTTCCTGCCTTGATGGCTTTTTCATGGTGTTCTCAATCTTGTCTGTTGCTATGAAGCCTTCCTAAATCTTTCATTGGCCACCAATCTGTTCTTCTCTAAACACACTAAGAGTTGATATATTATAATATGTATTATTAATTCTGATGAGGAGAGGAACTGTGTTTTCTTATCAGTGCCTAATAGTGCTTTCCATGTATCAGAAACCTCGATAATTTGTGGAAAGAGAAAACAGTGATACAGAGAAGGCATGCAGGCATAAGGATTGAAGCAAATAAAATCAGAATGGCTCGGAAACAATTCTACCACTGGATGTATTTATAATACAGAATGTAACCCCTAATAATTATAATATAGTTGGGTGCACAGAGAAATAGACATACTCGCCAATGCCTTTACTCACTTTTTGATCATCAGGAATTGGTTCCTGGGACTTTAGAAGTGAAGCTCTTTCTTCATCTACCCAATTTCCCCACTCTTCTGCTGGTGCGTTCCAATCAGAGCTGGGATCAGCAGAAGACAGACCATCTAAAATTTAACAGTGTGAATTAGGTATCTATCATTTCTGCCAAAAACTAAAATGCAAAATCTAAGATTCCTTATGTTGAACTAAGCTATAATTTTAAACCATTGTTCTTCCTTCTCCCAAGCACATTTTAAGAGCTAGAAGAAAACCCAATAATATGATGGTAAAAACCTTTGCCCCACTTGTGCTAGGCACATCATATGGCTAATCAAATGGAATTCCTAAGAAACTCTAGGAAACTTAAGCATTACCCATTTAATTTCACTCTGTCTAATTCCTTTGTGATCAACCTCCTGAATTTGGTCTCTTTGTACTGTTTATGTCTAACTTGGTCTGGTTCCTGGTCATTTTTTCCCTTTGGTCATTCCATTTTTGTATTTGATTTATTTTATAGGGTACACATCAGTACATATCTTTGACAGCAGTGCCAAAATTATGCCCCCCATCCGTCCTTTTACACTCCTCCCCTCTAGGAGCTTTTTAAGATTAGGTTCTTCTTCGAATTCATCAAGTCATGATAGAATATGTAATTTCTATTTCTAAAAATTTCCTATTTTTTTGAAATAATTACTTTATGACTTTTAATGGCTGTAACCCCTTCTTACTTTAATATTTAATCTGTACCTTCTTACGTTTTCCAGATTATTCAATGCTACTTTGATAATTCCAAAATATTCAAGTCATATACAGGGCTTCTATCATCTACCCTCAAGAGTAAATTTTTATTCCAGACTTTTAGATTCCTTTCTTTCACTCTAGAAGGCAAAGAATTTTCCCTCCTTTGGGAAGCTATCACTTGCTTATTCTATAAAGGGTAAAACAGTCTTTGGTTTTATCCTGGTTAAGCAGCTCTCAAAGTCAATTCTTCTCTCCTCTCCCTGGATTTCAGAAATGCTTCCATATCTATTTCTGCAATCACTACTTACAGCCAGGTTTCATTTCCAGTGGTTTAAAGATGATAGGAGTTAAGCTCTATTTCTAAATGGAGAACAAGTAATTCCAGCAGTGCTTTTTTTTGAAAAATCCAAGCTTTTCCCATTAATGTCAAATGCTACTTTTATTAACTACTGAATTCTTTCACATACACTTCAGTTTGTTTCTGGAATTTCTATCCTATTTCACTGATATATTCTTGGGATGGTGTGCCTTATGTAACTCTGTATTCCATTTTAGTAACTTGAATGACATCTGCCTGATTCTTATTTTCTTTGCTATTCTTATTTCTTTATGTGAACTCTAATATTTTTATTTAAACAGGAGGTGTTATGATACCTCATGAAGGCTTTAAAAACCTGTGTTTTGGAAGAATATAATGACCTGAGAAAATGCTCACAGAAAAAAAATAGACAAAACTGTCTTTAAAACATGATCCCAAATTTATATGAGAAAGAGATTGAAGAAAATAATATAGTAACAAGAGATATATCTTAATAGTGGAATTACAGAAATTTCACCTTATTAAGCACTTAATATATACTAGAACTTGAGCTGGGTAGGTACTAGACATACAAAAATTAGTACAATATACTCCCTCACACCCCCCCCCCCAACATGGAGCTCCTGGTCTTATCTATTCAGAGATGAAAATAGGTAAGTACAAGAGACATTTACATACAGAGTGAGACTTTCTGTCACAGGTGTATGGAAAGGGAGAAGAAGGGCTAAACTAGTAGAGGATGGAGAGAGACTGAAAACACAAGAATTGATAGTCTAGTGGAGGAAAAACACGGAACAAGTGATGACAACCATGAAGTATGTTACAATAAAGGAAATCCCTTCCTAATTTTACTACCATGAGCAGGAATGCACAGGCAGCACAACACAGTATTAACACAGGGGTTAAGAGCATGGAGCTTGGAGTCGACCAGATCTACATCTGAATATTGATCTACCACTTTCTAACTATGTGATATGGGTCAAATTTCATTATCTTCGTGGGTTATACACTTAACTCTACAGGATGGCTGAGAAGATTATACTAGATAAACCTAAAGCAGTGCTTTAGCAATGCAGTATGTGCTCAATGAACGGTAGGTGCCGCGTTTATGTAGCACTGAGGACATTAACAAGAGAGCCAGTTTCTAGGCATACACAACTAAGAATTTCTTTTTTTCTTTCTTTCTTTTTTTTTTTTTTTAAAGATTTCATTTATTTATTCGACAGAGAAAGACACAGTGAGAGAGGGAACACAGCAGGGGGAGTGGGAGAGGGAGAAGCAGGCTTCCCGCAGAGCAGGGAGCCCAGTGTGGGGCTCAATCCTAGAACCCTAGGATCATGATTCAAGCCAAAGGCAGAAGCTTGACTGAGCCACCCCGGCACCCCGAAAAATTTCTTACAATCCCAATAAATCTCTCAGTAAGATGCATTTGGTGTGTCGTAATGCAGAAATAATTTTTACAAGTATGGAGACATCTAGTAGACATCTGGAACCAACTGCTCATCTTACATTAAGCATTCATTAAGAATACTGTTAGGAGACCTGAATGTCACAGGTTTTGTTTAAACCTTACAAATAAGAAATGCAGATTTGTAAAACTGCTCTCCATAAGCCAGGTCTCTAAGGCTGCTGGCTGGAAACGACACTTTATTTTCTTTTATAAGAAAAAAAGTTTACATAGGTGGGTGGGCAATACACTAACAAAATATTTTCTTAATAAACATGGTGGTGTGGAGGGATAACAGGTAAATATCTAGTAAAGTATTTCATAACATTACTTTTTCAAAGGCTTAGATAACCAAAAAGGTTGGGGAATGACAGCAACCTATGGTTTAACTTCTATAAGAACATTAAGAGAAGCACAAATCTCTATTGGCTTTATAAAGGTATATGGTGATTTTTTTCCAGGTTTATTGATTTCAGGTTTGTTTTTGTATTAATTGGGATCAAATATAACTACTTCATAAATCAAGAGATCACCTTAACATAAAAGTTGTCACCAGGAGACTTCTAAACACATAATTCTTAAGATTCATGGGCCTAATATGCTAATAAACTCCCTTTAAGGAAACTATGCAGTATAGTTTAATTCACTGGATAGTTTTCTCCATTTATAAACAGATTAACTTGTCATTTCTCAAAACTCTCCCATTGGTATGCAGATATCTTTTCAAATAGCTGTATTAGTGTCTTTTCAAAATGGTAAGGGACTTTAATGTTTTAGGTTTAAGCATCTCATAGCTAATCACTTATTTTATCTCAGTTAAATAAAATGGCTATCAGTCGTTTTTGGTCATAACTTATTTTAGTATTAACTTTAATTCAACAAAACAATTATGTTAGAAAGACTCTAGTGTTCAGACACTACTACTCCACTGAGTAGACAAATATTGCCCCAGAAGAATATCAATAGCACCATAGCACTGATTGAATATTTACTGTATAATCAGGCAGTGTTCTAGGTGCTATATATATATTTTATCATTTAATTCTCTCACAGCTGTGGGAGAAGTAGTATTCTTTTTACAAATGATGAAACTGAGGCATACAATGACCATGCTACGCACCTGTCTAAGGGTAAAGGCTAAGTATTCAAACCCAAGCAGTTGGTCCTCAAAACTCTTGCTCTCAACCCCTTAACTATGCTGCAGCAAATTTATTCGCTCTGGTGTGCCAACAAAAACAAAATCCTATCAAAATCGGACTTGTTACAGGGGTTATGATGATGTTGTTCCTTTACAAAGATCAAGACAACTAATAAGATCAACATTCTCTTTAAAAAAATGTTATCTTGGGGCACCTGGGTGGTTCAGTCGGTTAAGTGGCTGCCTTCGGCTCAGGTCATGATCCCAGAGTCCTGGGATCAAGACCCACGTCGGGCTACCTGCTCGGTGGAGAGCCTGCTTCTCCCTCTCCCTCTGCCTGCTGCTCTGCCTACTTGTGCTCTCTATCTCTCCGTCAAATAAATAAATAAAATCTTAAAAAATGAATTAAAAAAAATGTTATCTTCTGTAGTTTAGAATCTTAACTTTATACTCAAGCATTTGGGTAAATTCAATGCCTTTTTGTCAGGTAATGATGTTTATGCCTCAAACCAGATGGTCAGTATCTTAATCAGATCACACTATTATATGTAAAGCTAGCGTATGTGTGTACATTCACACACACATATACATACTCTGTGGATTAGTTATCTCAAATACCGAGTCACGCATCTTATAAATTTAGAAGGAATAATTAAGTTCATGGAGTATCAAAATCAGCCACATTAAAGATGATAACACAAAAAATAAAATTCACAGAGAAAAATGAGGTTAAAACAGAGACTTTGGACTTAAAAGACTTCCAACAGCCTAACCACTGAAAGATGGTGTTTCTGATACTTTTATTTTGCAATAGTGTCCTGTGGATACATGCTTTTTCTTCAGTCTTTTATATTAGCAGCCAATCGTGTTTTCCATGTCATTAAGAACTCTAAAATGGTTAAAAGTGGAGTTACTCTGTGCAGGCAGGGAAACCTAGAGCCCTGACGGCTTGGATGTTCTCCGCCTCAGCCCCCAGTTGCCTCGCTGCTCTTCTCTAGCATTCCTATAATCGCTCTTCAATTCTATTCTGCACAAAGCTGACCATTCTTCCCAAAGTACAGACTTTTTTCCGCCATAATCGTTATCTTCACATCCTGTAATACCTTAGGGATTTACATGGTACTGTTTAATCTGCAAAAAGCTTTGATGTTCATTCATTACCACATTAAAACCTCACAACGATCTACAGAAGTAGATAGGACAGATTATTTGCTCCATCTTACAGCTCAATTATCCAGATTCCAAGGTAAGTGCTGAAGTCCAAGCCATAGGAGGTACTATGTATTAAAGTAAGGACTAGAAGTAGGAAATACATTCCCAGGTAGCACGCCAACCCCACTTCCCTAATCTTTAGCCAGCAATTCAAGGCTTTTTATGGCCTCATCTACCCTTTCCAGCTCACTTCCTTTAATCTGCAAGAATTGTGCTTCAGTGAATGTGTAGAGACTAAGTAGTCTACAGACTACTTTTTTGTACTGCATTGCAAGTTTACCTCCGTGATTACAATAATCACTAAGGCTGGACCATGTGGTGAGATTTTAAGAGCATGAACTCTGGTGTCAGACTACCCAAGTCTGATACCATTTCCTCCACTAGCTGTGTGTGGGTTAGGTAAGTTTCCTTTGCCTCAGTTTCTTCATCTGGAAAGTGTGGGGAAAACACAGATACTTCGTAGAACTGCTGTAACCATTAAAATAATCTAATAAAATGCACAAGACTTAGACCAGTGCCTGGTACAGTCAGCTATTTGCTTTTCTTATCATTATTACTACTGAACGCCTGTGTTTTATAAAGCACTGCACTAGGTACTGAGGTTCCAGGAGTAATGGAAGTTCCTAGTTTTAGAGAGTTTCATTTCAACTCTACTTGAAGAAACACAAGATATTCTTCAAGAATTTCTACCCCCACACATGCTGACCAAACAGTGGAAAAGTCCACAAGGTAACAAATGCTAAATAAATAGAAGGATGGCTGTAAAAATTCTGAGAAAGGAGTACATTTTGAGGTTTGAAGTTGCAGGGGAAAAAAATCTTATCAGTTTTTTTTTTTTTTTTTTTAAGGTGAAGATGGCATTAGTTCTCTGAACATAAAATCCATCTTCTTTTCTCTTCCATTTTTTTTTTTTAAAACAAAAAACAAAAAACAAAAAAAACCTAACTCTTGTCTTTAACCTTCCTGAGATTCCAGTGGGAATCAGGCTAAGAAAATGATTTTATAATATGAAACTTGCATACCTCACAAATTGAAAGCCATTCCTATATATTATATTCATTCTATTAGACTAAAATTAAGAGAAGCAGAACATTCATTTAAAACAAAAAAATTTAAAATAAAAACTACAGAGCAACTCTAAGAAAACATCATGTTTAAATATTTCCTCAACCACAAAAAGTATAAATTTAAATTCTACAGATATTCAATCATCAGTTTACAAGTAGTATACACATTTAGTATTAAATTATATTACTATGGCCTAAGAGGTGAAAATTAGGATTAAAATTAAAACATAAAGCATGAATTTAGGGTGCTAGAAAGAAAATTCTGAAAAAACAAAAACAAAAACATAATTTTAAAAGGACATACTTAACCCAGACCATTCATCATCGATATAGGGTTGATTACGGCTAACATCCCACTGATAATCAGAAGTGGTAGAATGAGAAACTGGCTCAGCAGTAGACCCTTAAATGAAAACGAATGCAATAAAATTAAAAATGGAATTTTCTAATGATGCTTTATAACAATAGTTCTATACTTTGCACACGGAGTTTAATATTTTTTTTTCCCCTAAAAGGAAAAATTCAGACATTAGAAAAAGAGTTAAGGAAAAGTAGAATTGAGGGTAATTTCAGACTAAGCATGATAATTACTTGATTGAATTAACTGATTGGATAGTATATATTGTCCTTAGTATCAATCCACTAAATTTAGTCTTTTATAATACCTATTTTAAACTGATAATCTACAAATTTCAAGGTGAAAAAAAGTTCTTTTATTTTTTTCTTAATGAAAAATAAAAAAGCATAAAAGAAATCCTGAATGTTTCAGGATATGCCTATAACCTGAGAGAACCTTAAGAGAGAGCTAGAAAATACCTGGGTTTGCAGGAATGTTCTGCCTAAGAAAAAGTTAAAAAAACATGATTATCTAGAGAGGTGAGACAGAGGGAAGGGAAGCTGGTGGTTCAGAGATCAAGTTAAGTTCAGGTGCACTTAAAGAGAAGAGACTATTATCTTCTAAGTATCTTCTAAGTTCCTTCTGTCTTCATTTTTGGGGAGGAGGTGGGGTGAGAATGGGGTCACACAGTCTTTAGAATCTGATGAAAGCTGTGACGGACTACCGTCCAGAACTTACACAAAATTTTGCAGGCACAGAAATTCATCGGTACCAGGTCAAAAATCCTTGTTCTACAGCTATAAATTCATTTTAGAATGCAAACATAAAAGCAGGGATTCTCCTTCAGGGATACCTATACCCCAGACCTTCTGAATCAGAATTCCCACATGTACTAAAATCCTTGGAGACTCTGATACTCACTTTGGATTCAGAGCCACTGATACAAAGAAATGGTTAAGAAAACCAGTTACCATAAAAGACTTACACACAATTATGACCTCTTATAAAAGTCCTTCCTAACTTACACGTTTTCACCTGGTTAAAGATGATTTTACCAGCCTTCCACTAATATAATGGCTTGTTACACACTTAAAATAGTTACATATTTTTAAATATAAATTTAAACAAGTAGAATAACACTATAAACTCATGTATTATTAGCATATTAGCTGCCTATAAGCACCAGAGTAACACTACTGCTATTTCCTTAGTAGCCCATGCTGCTTTCTCTTTCCCTGAATATATGAAGAGAAGAGCATCTGTGCTGTGCCAAGTCATCAAATGAAAGGCAATTAATTCCTATCTCTGGAACTGAAATGTAGTCTATGAGAGCAAGGGGTTGGCAAACTACGACCCACAGGCCAAATGCAAACACTCCCTTTTTGTGTGACCCATGAGCCATGATCAGTTTTTATATTTACAAATGACTTTAAAAAAATCAAAAGAATAGTATTTCAAAACCAGACACAGCCATCTGTTCATGTATTCTCTCTGGCTGCCTTCCGGCTATAGTATCAGAACTAAGTAGTTCCGCAGAGACAGCAGGGCCCACAAAGCCTAAAATACTTATTACTGTGCCCTTAGAGAAAAAGTCTGCTGACCTCTCATTCTAGTGACTCCAGACACTGTGGAGCTACCTAATTAGTAAACTGGGTCCATGAATTCCACAGTGAACAAAAGGTTACAAGCTAAACACCTCCCACATTTATGTAGTATTTGTTAAGTACATTGGACTTCTTTGTGATTAATAAAAGGCACCTCCATTTAAGTAATGCTGAAATAATACAGATTATTAGTAACACTGTATTTTCTAAATCAACAGATACTCTAAGTAGAGTTATTATGTGAGGGTCTATATAACCTAAAAGGCTTACATATAAACTCATGATGAGTAAAGGTAAATAGAAATTGCAAGCAGAAGTACGGTAGAAATACGCTAGTAACAGAAAAGTATCATGAGCCTGAAGGGAAGGCCTTCTCTTTTTATTTGTCTGTGTGCCAAAGAACTTTCAGTAATGTTAGGCCACAGAATCTAACTATCTTCACAAGAGAAAGGAACCAAGCCACCTATAGTTAAGAATTTAGGTCTTCTTTTCTTCCCTTTTATTAAGGCCTCTGCTACTTTATATATTATTTACGTTGACAGCAGTACTTGACTATTTTTCAAATAGCATGAGCTAAAAAGAATTTAAACAGAAATTCTTTTGTTAACTAAATGAAAGACTGTTTTCACATACCAGAAACAGCAGAGTTAAGTGTGAGAGATGCAAAAGAAGAATTCTGTTCAGAGGTATTCATTCCCCTATCCACACTAGACCAAGCAGCTGTTAAAATAAAGAACGTCACTTGGAACCTTCAATTTGCAAAAGAAAAGTTGAAAGATACGTACAGATTTAAACTATGATAATAATATTTAAAGATAACCTTAGAAATTAGGACAATACAGCAATAGCTTCTATTTACTGGATGTCTATTATAGGCCAAGCTCTTCATACCAAACACTAATCCTTAGTGTAAGCCTGCTAGGCACAATTTCAGAGTAGTTAAGGTACTTTCTGACAGCCAAAAAACAGCTGACCCATGACTGGAACTTAAGCTGATTTCCAAAGCCTATGTCTTTCTCCACTTTAGCAAGTTACCTTATTATTTACCAAAATTATGCTACAACTTGGAGCCAGGCACTGCACTTGGTACTTGACATTCATTACAGCCAATCCTCACAACTATTAAAATAGGAGGTTCATACAGGTTAAAAAAACTAAGCCTGATTTCCATAAAAGTTATTATGTGGGAAAACAGGGATTCATTCCAAATAGGTCCATTTCTACTAGTCCACACTCATTCCACTGTATTATACTATTTCCTCAACATTTTCAAGATCTTTCTTAGAAACATAAATGAATATTTTAAGCAATATATCTCTATCCATGAGACCAGTCACACCAGTCTTTTCTTAGAGATTCACTATAAACCCAATTTAATATAGTTCCATTTCAATTTCAACAAAGGTACAAATCCACCCAGGAAGGAACTCTAACCTGCTGCTTAATTTTATCTGTAGCAACCACTAAGCAGATACCATCTAATTTATGTCCTAATTAGGAAAATGCTACGTAGCTTTTATAAGTAAATTGCAAATCTCTGAAAAGGCCATAGTTTTTAACATTACTTGATAAAAATCTGATGATCTTTTGTTAAATATGAAAGGGTGCTTTAAAGCACAGACATTTCTGCTTTCTTCACTATGGAAAATGAGGCTGGGAGTGAGGGACTGTCTTCTTCCAAACAAATTTTGGTATTTCTACACAATTTCTGGACATTTCAAGGAAGAACAAACTTAAAAATAATTGTCAGTAGATCTAGAGTTGGCTTCTTGGGGAAAATAGTCAACTTGAGTCTTCTTAGATTTAAAAGTGATGGGAAAAGCAAATAACGCTGGAAGAAAGTTTTTTCCACTTAACCACTAAAAACCCTGTAGTGTCTATCACTCTCCCAAAGAAAAGAACTAAAACAAAAGTATTTGCAACAAGCACAACAGAAAAAAAGTGTACATTTAATATACAAGGAATTACAACTTGATTAAAAAAAAACAAACAAACAAGAGGTCGTTAGACAAATGGGCGAAGAACATGAATAGACAATTCATAAAATAGAAATGATCAAGAAAGTTGTGAAAAATATTCAACCTCGTTACTGATTTTAAAAAGTTAACCAGAACAATTTATGTATTTTGTATCAAGTTAGAAAAGATTTTTTAAATAAGAATACCCAGTCTTGGTCAGCACATGATAAATGGCACTCATATTGATGCTGACAATTTAGCATCACTAATTGATGCTAAATTAGAACTACTCTCTTAGAAAATACTTTGTCAACATGTCATAGAGCACTGTATGTTTATAGTCCCTTAAACCCAGTAATATCACTCCCAAGACTCTATGCTAAAGAAATAACCCAAAATATAGTCAATTCAATGTTATTTACAATGGTTAAAAACAGAAAAATTTTTTTTGATAATGTGGGAATAGCTGAATAATTTATATGCTATGCTTATATGATATATTATAGGGCTTTCAAATAAAAATACAAATAGGAAAATGTTTATGTTACTATATTAAGTGTGTGTGTGTGTGTGTGGGGACATAAAATTGCATATCCATTTTAGATTATGTAAAACAAAACAAAAACAAAACAAAACCCAAAAAACTACACGGGGAAAAAAAGACCATTAAAAAAATAAAAAAACAGTGGTTGTCACTGGGTAGTGTGAGAACAGTGGGGTTTTCCTTCTCTTTAGTTTTCATATTAAACATGGACTTTTCTGTAACACACACACACACACACACACACACACACACACACAGGAATTTAAGTTGCTTTTTATTTGATAGCTTTCAAAAAGAATACTTCTCAATTACTGTCTGTATCTTTAAAACCAAAGAGGAAAAATTAATTATAAAAAGGCATTTTGCAGACTGTGAAACAGTATAAAAGTGGATGCTGTAAACTACTTTTATTATTCTTATTTAAACTCAACAGAAAAACTGTTGAAATTAAAAAGTCTGCTCACACATTACATTTATAACATCACCAAAAACACACAATTATACCCCTTAGTTATACTGATAATTGGATGATAATGAGATAAAAAGTATGTCAGAACACTAAGTAAAGCTACTACTGACTTTTTTAGTTCCCACTTTGCTCTATGTGAAGGATCTGAATGAGTTAGTTATTACTATTAGTTCTGTATAGCTTTACTCCTATTTTCTACTCATGGGTTTTTGTTTTTTTTTTCATTCCTCAAAAATTCAAAATGTACCAGAAAGAAGCAACTGTAAATGAACTTAAAAATTTCCAACACTTCTTACCAATGCCAGAAAATATTGAACGGTCACTCCAACTCCTTCCCCAGTCTTTTCCATTTGCATTAGCATCTCCAGTGTCTTGGCCCCAGGCAGATGGCTCACTTTTCCTCTTGCCTGCAGAGGCAGGTGAAACAGAGTTCCACTTCTCCTCACCTGCACTGATCTGTGAGGAGAGCTTTACAGACTTTTCATTCCAGCCTCCTCCATTTACAGTGAGGTTTTCGTTCAATCCTGAAGAAACTTAAAGAAAAGAAAAGAAGGTTAAAAACTGATAAAACTGAGATATTTTCAAATTTCTCTGATTGCCTGGCTTATATTTATCACTCCTTTTATCCCCTACTGTCCTCTAAATAGCTTGAGCTTTAAAAATAAAAATGAAAACTCTTAAAAGTGACATGACCACCATGAATGACTTTTAATTTAAAAACTAAGAGTAGGCTTGAACTTTATATATTACTGATGCTTTCAACAGCAGAATGACTTGCTCAAAGAAAGTACAAAAGAGCAAAGAGGAAAACAGCACATATTCTGCTGTACTCAGAATACTCACCCACTAAAAATATGAGCACTTCTCCTTAGTTACATGTTCTTTTCTTAAATATTTATACACACACGTATACACACACACACGAAGTATAAGGCAGTGATTCTGAAACCTGGCTGCACATTAAAATCAACTGAAAAACTTCTTAAAAGTAGACACTGGAGCCTCAGCCCAGACTAATTAAAATCAGAAGCTCTAAGGGTGCTTGGCTAGCTCAAGTCGGTAGAGCATGTAACTCTTAATCTTGGGGTTGTGAGTTCAAGACCCATGTTGGGCACAGAGATTATTTAAGAAAATAAAAATAAAATAAAATTAAATCAGAGTATTTGTATGCTGGTACACTTATGTATGTGTGTGTGTCGTTTTTCAAAGCTTCCTAGATGACTATAATGTATAGCCAGGACTGAGAACCATGGGAATGAAAGGAAGCTGACAGGATTAAAACAAGCCTGAAACAAGAAGGTGCTTTTTCATTTCCGAGTTTATATTTTACTACCACACTTTTAGTTTTTAGGTAAGGTATACCACTCTACTTAATTCAGTCTTTACCATAAATGAGCAAATAAAATGTATTTTCTAATTGTGAAGCATGGTATAACTTCAGACTGTAGTCCCATTTATTGTAAAATATTTGATATCGTTAAGAATGCAATTTGAACAATTATAGGTTTAAGATTTTTTTCCCTTAATAAACAGGGGTAAAATATTTTATCCCATAAATGCTTACATTGAAACCAAGTCCTCCCCCACCCCAAAACTTTCTTTTCTCTATTGGCTTACACAATGCAAGCAAGAATAAAAACAGCATATAAACTATTACTAAAAAAATGTTTTTACATATGGGGAGAGGGAGAAACAACTAGAACATACCAAAGACTGTTAGAAGTGGGAATGATTTTTCTTTTTATCCATTTTCCAAAATCTCTGGATTGTGATTATGTTACTTTAGTAATTAAAAATCATTTCTAAGCCTTTTTTTCCTTCTGTATCATTCATGTGAGGAAAGAGACATGTATACAAGTTTCTATTCTGATGGGCCTTCAATTTAAGTTACATGTAATTTCTCTCACCCTGAAGTGTAGAATCTCCTTTTCCAGACTTAAAGTTGCTAACTTGAACATTTAGATGAGAATCACCTGGTTGAAATAGAAATAAAATTTATTTAATACTAAATAGGCCACTATGCACATTAGGAGTTAACATACAAATTTATTTTCACTTATTAATTTTAAGAAATTATTTCTTCAAGTACTAAATTCTTATATTGGAAGAGAGTGTTACTCACAACATACTTGACATGTCCTTAAGGAACTATGTTCTATAGTTACCATATTCTTAGTCAACGAAAATGGCAATACAGGACCTGGAAAATCATTCAAGTATATGTGGAGTCTGCTGTTCTGTAATGTTTATGAGATTCTTTTAAATAGGAACTGGAGAACTGGGGCTTTGTAATTGGATTCAACTTTGCCACCTCTCAACAATGCCAGCTGCCTTTTCAATAATCCTGGAAGCAAATACATCCAACTTAAAAAGAACACTGCCAGTATTTGGGACCAGGACTTAGGAAATACGGCCAGGGGTACGGCAAGGGGTATGAAAACATACTGTAACAAAGATACCATTTCTCTGACACTAAAAAGCATTTAATGATTACAATGTATCAAAAAATCAGCACGACACAGGATTGTCCTAGCAAGGAAGGCATGCACAAGACAGTGAAAAAGGCTCACCAACAGAAAGAAGCACTAAAGCATGGCTAGTATGTTTAACAGTGAAAAAGCATAAACAGAAGTCATTGCTATATCAAAGCAATAAATTCCAGCAAGTCTTCAAGCAAAAAAGTAAAAGATAGCAAGGCTAAGAAAGTGGCCTGGAGACAAATGCGGGGTGAGGAGGCAATTAATAAAAAGGTAAAGAAAGAAAAGTCAGTGCCCAAGTTGAACGGTATCACTTTGCAGATGGCAATGTAAAGAGCTTTAGCTAAGAAGCCATCAGTATTGGATAGTGTGAGCACTTGAAATACTTGGGAAGAACATTAGCTCAACAACCTCGGAAGTTCCAGTCCAGCTTTATCAAACACCTATGGCATTCTCAAAAAGTCAGGGTGATAAGAAGTCCAGATAGAGCCTGCACTATCCAGAACATGCTTGCTTCATCTTGGAATGAAAGCATCCAACATGCAGGATTGGTGACAATTTTATTTAATAAATGTCTTGTCCACTAAAAGAAACGGAGATGTAAAAGAGCTGGGGCGAAGCAACGCACACAAGAAAAAAAGGCAACATCATTTTCTCATGTGACTCAAGGCAGAAAGGCAATTTTAATTCAGCAGGCCATTCATTGGGCAGTACGGAACAATTAACACTGCTAGTTATCAAGTAAACCAGTATGTGGTCCACAGTGCTCTCACGAAGAAGGGTATATCAGCACAGTGATGTAAGCAGTTCAAAATAGTCAAATTTTGACAGAATGATATTTTGTACATCTGATTAAAAGGAGCTGGATTTGATGTATGACTCTTATGTTCCACCAATATACCTTTATTCTTCTTGGAACCAACAGGAAATGATGCAGTTGTAAGTTGCTCGGTGGTAACTGTGATGGTATTTTCTATCCCAGGGATAGTTGAATCCAATGAACCAGAATCAGTCTGCACCTTATCACGTTTACGCTGCTGTCGTTTCTCTCTGTGACTAATTTTAGTTTCCCAGGCTCCTGACATAGCCCCAGAAAAAAAAGTGTTATTCAGTAAAGGGGAAGACAAAAAGTTGTAGTTTTGAGGGGGGAAATGGGGCAGGGCACATAAGATATCATGATAAATTTAGAGAGTAAGCTAAAACCCCAGAGTACTGATTATATTAATTTAATCTAAGAATTTATTCTAGTCCCAATATGTTGTTTTAGGCAGCTAACTGCCATTATTATTTATTCTGGTAATTTTTATCAACTGTCATCTATGATTTAGGAAAAATGAGAAATGTAAGTCATTTCGTATGTCTTTTTATCCTGCTGGAGAGAACGGAGAGTGTTATAAATAATTACTAATAAGTGGGTTTATTTGGTGATGACAATAAAGGGCTTCCTAGGGATAGTGTATTTAAAAACAAGAGGGGGGAAAAGTCCAAATCAAAGAAACAAAGACAAAATAACTGCCCAAGACACTGAGCTAGACCTTAAATCTCAAGGTGGTTCCCTTCAGGAAAAGCACTATTAGATTCTTAAGTAATTTAGATAAAAAAAAAAAAAAAATGTGTTTTCTAACAATGTCACAGATCTGTACGTTAAAATCTGTAATTATTAAGAGAAAAGCTAGACACAAGATTAAGCGATACAAATGCAGCTCTTATATAATGTACCATGGTAAAAAAGGATTAAAAATTTTTCTATAGTCCTTTCACTTGCTCAAGTACCTTCATCAACTTCCTTTCCATCATGGCGTGAACTGTTTTGCACTGCTTTAGCATCTGACTTTGATTTCTTCTTATTTTTCTTTGACTGAAAGTAAAATAGAATGTTACTTAATACTTCATTATGTTTTTGAAAAGGTAGGAGTCAGTAAGATACATAATGAAATGTATGATGCTGACAACCAAAAAATTTAATATTTGGTTAAAAAACTTAACATTAAATGGCAATAATAATATGAGGTTACCATTTATTGAGTGGTTACTCTATGCTAAGTACTTTGCATTCATTTTCTTCATTCCCTAAAAAACTCACTACAGAAGGTATTATTCCCATTTTAGAGTTGAGGAAATGGAGACTTAGGCTGTCTGGGGTCACATTAAGAGTTAGTAAATGGTAGCGTCAAATTAGGAAATAGGTCTATCTGGCTCCAAAGTCTGTGCCCTTAGATACATGCTGCCCTAACTTATATTATAAATAAGGTACTATAATACAATGTGTTCAGAACAATAAAATAAAGACCTACTGTTAATGTTTAGAAAGAAAATGATGCACTGATTATTGGTTTTTGGATTTCATAAAGCACATTGTTGGAATACCCTATTATATAGCAAATTAGCGAGTCAACTGTACAAAGAAGGTAGTATCTTGTCGGTTTCAGAGCAATGTGAAAATACCTAGGATTTGCATGTGGTAGATGGTTAGTAATTCATTAGAGAAAATACCTTTACACACACAAGATAACAGATATTTTGAAATAGCCTTCCAATTCCCTTCTGCTAATATTTTCTCCTCTCAAGAGCTCATTAAAACTTTATAAAGCCATGACTTCTATACTTAGATTAGTGCTTCGAGAAGAATACTAACATTCATGAAATAGTGACTTTATTTATAATTTGCATTCACTCATTTAACTATTTGTTGAGACTGGCTACATATATGTATTATTGTACACTACCTGGAAGTTAAGTTTACCACAAAAAAGATTGTATCTAGATAGTAAGTCTTTTTCATGGGTAAAGCAGTAAATGATAGTCTGACTAAGCAATAAATGACAGCTCTTAACAGTGATTAAAAATTCTTTGACAACAGGGGTACATAATAAACTATTCAAAACCATGTTTTTTATTTCCCATAGTTGATTTGTACCTGTTTCTTGGCATGGTCTTATGAACATGTAACACATCTCAGGTACTGCTTTATTACACACACCTACCAAACCAGGCTCATATCCACTTATAAAAATTGAGATATCATCTACATATCGTATTTATCCTTCTTAAGATACAATTTGGTGGTTTTTAGTATATTTGAGGTTGTACAATTATCATCATTATCTAATTCCAGAATGCTTTCATCATTCTGAAAAAGAAACCTGGTACCTATTATTAGTCACTCTCCACTACCTTCTTCCCACCTGCAATCACCAGCAGTCATCTTCCTGTCTCTCACAGCCACTCTTAAGTAAACACAATACATGGAGCACTGGTTAATTACAGCCTAAAGTAGGGGTCAGCAAACTTCTTCTATAAAGGATCAAATAGTAAATATTTTAGTCTATGCAAGGCATACATATTTCTACATGTAGCAACTGAGAAACTCTGCTGCTCAAGCACAGAAGTAGCCATATGCAATATATAATCGAATAGGTATAACTGTGTTCCAACAAAATTTTATTTACAAAAATAGGTATCTGGCTGGATTTCGGGGGCCAGAGTTTGCCAACCCCTGGTCTATAGCAGTACTGTCCAATAGAAATATACTGCGAGTCATGCTTGTAATTTAAAATTTTCTAGCACACAGGTTAAAAAGCTAAAAGAAATAGGTAACATTAATTTTAACAATATATGTAAATCAACACTTTCAAAATACTATTTCAAAATGTAATTAATATAAAAAATTATTGATAAAACCGCATAACAAAGAGTGCTAAATAGCCATCCATGGAAGTAGTTACTACATTGGACAGTACAGACCTACAGGAACTAACTAAAGTTAGTTAACTTTAACTAACTTATGAAGTGTCTCTGCCTCATTATTTTTTAATAATCTTCTAAATTCATGCATTTAATACCTTAAACCTCAAACCTGACAAAGGTACAGAGATCCATTTAAATGAAGGCCATGCTTTCTAAAACATGCCATTAATTCTTCCACCTCATCTTTTAAGTAGGCAACGATTTTTGTGGAATTTTAACTAGTAAAATTTAATCTTCCTCAGTACCAGTTGTTCCTGCAATTGAATCTGATGGTTCTACTTTATTCTGGCATTTTTAACAAATGGATTCACTAAAAACACTTAAGCTTAAGGGCGCCTGGGTGGCTCAGTGGGTTAAGCCGCTGCCTTCGGCTCAGGTCATGATCTCAGGGTCCTGGGATCGAGGCCCGCGTCGGGCTCTCTGCTCAGCAGGGAGCCTGCTTCCCTCTCTCTCTCTCTGCCTGCCTCTCCATCTACTTGTGATTTCTCTCTGTCAAATAAATAAATAAAATCTTTAAAAAAAAAAAAAAGTGACTGTATTGCTATCACTTACAGATCTTTTTAATTAACCCAGTTAAGTCTCAAAATAACTCTATAAGGGGCGCCTGGATGGCTCAGTGGGTTAAGTGTCTGACTTCAGCTCAGGTCATGATCTCAGGGTCCTGGGATCCAGCCCCAATCAGTCTCTCTGCTCAGCAGGGAGTCTGCTTCCTCCTCTCTCTCTGCCTGCCTCTCTGCCTACTTGTGATCTCTGTCAAATAAAAAAAAAAAAAAAAAAAAAATAAGTATTGAATCTTAAAAAAAAAAAAAAAGACCTCTATGAGACAGATGCTATTATTCCCACTTTACAGATGAGAAAAGGGAGGCACTGAGTGGTTAACTAGCCAACCCCAAGATCACATAATTATTAAGTGTCAGAGTTGGGATTTGATAAGCATGCTCCAAACCTGGGCTGCCACGCTATTTTTGTTAGAAACTGCTCCTGAGCTGTTAAATTATGGAGATATGATAATTTTCACAAGTAACAGACAATTTTAATAACAAAATCACACAATGATGTAAACGTCTCAGAATACCCTTCGTTGCATGAATTTCTTAAAAAAAGAAAATCAGCTACTTTCTGACACATCTTATTAAAGTTTTCTTAACACTGATGGGACAGGTTAACTACAAATTTTTCCACAAAAGATCTGCTAAGTAGACAACCATTTGTCATTATCAAAAAGGTCAACATATTTGAAACACTTGAATTTTAGTAAAAGAAAAATGTGTGGCTTGCTTTTTAAGTTGGTCAGCTTTATATAAGTATTTTGACATATATAATCAATCAATCTCTTCTTTGTAGAATAAAGAATGATTCCCACCTTGCCCTTACTATAAATTAAGGGCATTTTCCAATTTATAGTCTGGCTTTATACCTCTTTTGCCACCATAGATTTCTAGAAATAATGTAGTGAATGAATTTCATGCATGGTGCTACAACTAAAACTTCATCTCCCTACTCCTCAAATTTTATTTTTTTAAATTAAATTTCAGTTCATGTGGGCTCTCCATCAGTGGCTTTTATTTAGTTTTTCACACCAAAAAATTTAAATTAAGTCATCTTTTCTTGAGAATGTATCTTTGTAGGTATTTTTTAATCTTCAGTTGCTCACAAAAGTAGTTCTTTATGCATTTCATTATTGAAATCTAATATACCAAGTTCCCTAGGTGTAATGTCAAAATCATCTGTGCATTTTTCCAATTTGCAATTTGCTCTGCTACTGATTTACTTAATTCACCAGCAACATTTTTATGCTACACCCAACAGTATATGCTGATGAAAGAATGTGTTCTGGTTGACTGTCATACTGTTTTCTACGAATTTTACCATGGCAGAAAGAACAAGTGTTTCTCCACATACGTCTTTTCCCCTTTAAATCAGAAACCTCAAGAGTGGCTTCTAAGCATTTGTAACTATATTTAGTAAAATTCTGTCCGACTGGGTACTGAATAAACAATCATCTTTTTAAAAAACTGCAGAGGGATGCCTGGGTGGCTTAGGCTAAGCGGCTGACTTCAGCTCAGGTCATGATCCCAGAGTCCTGGGATCGAGTCCCGCATTGGGCTCCTTGTTCAGCAGGGAGCCTGCTTCTTCCGCTGCCTCTGCTTGCCTCTCTGCCTGCTTGTGCTTGCTTGCTCTGACAAATAAACAAACAAATAAATAAATAAATCTTAAAAATAAATAAATAAAACTGCAGAGGTCCAATCTTCACATTTGGAATGCTTAGATAACCTGCTAATTGAGACAGTTTCAGAATATAATTAGCTAAAATCTCAAGTCACAGTATACATGGTCAAGGTTTCTATTTCAAAAATCTTCCTTGATGATTTCAATTTTTCTGACCAATTTCTTATCAGGTCTGATTAAATCATCTTAACCTCATGATGATGTGGTCTTAGTAGGAATAGCAATGCTCATTTTATCTAATTGTTTATTTGCATTATCATCAACTACAATCTATAGCTTCTTTGCAGCCTGTTCACTGAAGGTTAGTCTAGTTTAAGCTGGGTGACACAATCAAGAAGCCCACAGAGCTGAGCACGTATCAACTGCAATCCGTCAAAATATGTTATGAGAAAAGAACCAATGAGGGCAGTCTTTCCATTGCCGCTTCCTGTTCTCAGGATCTGGCCCGTGTAGCATCTTACTACCCTCTAATATTCCAAATGAGGATGCCAATGACTAGCCATATACTGATAAGAATAAAGATTAATTTAATAAAAAACTAAGTATAAATAGAAAGTCTAATATTTTCTTCCTTTATCCCAATGGCTTTTCCTGTGTACTTCACTTTGGAGACAATGGTCTTAAAAAGCACATGTTGAAGTAGTTCTAGGACTACAAGTAATATGCTTCTGAATTCACAGAACTTAAAATACCAAAAAATTACAGGCTGCTTATAAAAAAAAAGACAAAAAAATGACTTCTATAAATAAGCTCATCCTTTACTTTTACCTTCCTGACATGAACGAATATTTTTAGTACAACACCCAAAGTGAACATTTATTAGAGCAGCAAAAGGTATATATTGGCAGCAAAAGTAGATCTACTGAAATGGCTAACTGCTTCTTTTTTTTTTTTTTTTTTTTTTTTTTTAAAGATTTTATTTATTTATTTGACAGAGAGAAATCACAAGTAGATGGAGAGGCAGGCAGAGAGAGGGAGAGGGAAGCAGGCTCTTTGCTTCTTAGCAGATTTTGTTTAAGGAACTGTGAAGTATTTAAAAAAAAAAAAAAAAAAAGGAGTGTTCAATTCAACTCAACTTAGGGAGTCTAATTTAATATTTGTATGGAGACAAAAACTATTAAGAGAGATACTGTACAAATTTTAACTTAAAAGATACTTTATTTTGCAATTAATTCTTTACACCAAGGTAGGAAGCCAGATTCTAAATGTAATCCTTACTCAATTTCTTAATTGTCCTTAAATACTGGTCCTTAAAATTTTGGTGAACTGACATAACATAACATAAAAGCCCTATAATTATCTAAAGCCACAGTTGACAAAGTCAGGACTGATAAAGGAAATGAAGCCTGAAAAAGAGGAATGCTGAGTATTTCCTAAAGGTTGTAAGTGGATACGATGATGCTTTTGTCTGTGGATGAGTGGCTAGTATGTTAAGATTTTCCACTAATTCGGGGTGCCTGGGTGGCTCAGTCGCTTTTCCTTCTCCCACTCCCACTGCCCTTGCTTGTGTTCCCTCTCTCCCTGTGTCTCTGTCAAATAAATAAATAAAATCTTAAAAGAAAAAAAAAAAAAAAAGCTTTTCCACTAATTTATGGCAAAAACTATTCTGTTTTCCGAGATTTTTGTTTTTTCTCTTTCCACCGTGTCAAAACTGCCTTTTTTTTTTTTTTTTTGGTTAATGGTGACGGTGGTTTTATTACTTATTTTTTTTTTAAAAGGCTGTGATTTTTCTAACATCTCTACAACATAAACTGATAGAACTTTTTTTTTTTAAGATTTTATTTATTATTTATTTGACAGAGCAGAGAGCCCGATGCGGGGCTCGATACCAGTACTCTGAGATCATGACCTGAGCCGAAGGCAGAGGCTGAGCCACGAGGCGCCCCGGTGACAGTGGTTTTAAAAATGTACATACCTGACAAAATTAAAAACCTTTTGGTTGGTGAAATTTGTTTTGAAAACTTCCAACGACTGCCACTTGGAAAATCTGAAAACTACTGCTTCAGATCAATTTCATCCACTTTCTGCCTAAGCAAATATGGCAAGTCCCTATTTTACATTGCTCCGTGTTTAGCACTATTTATTTTTCTCAGTTGTCTCAAACATATAAATAAGCTGGGCATGGTTAAATGGCAAAGGATGGATGGTCCAAAGAGCGTATTACTTACATTTTTCTATACCAGCAATTCTTTTTTTTTTTTTTTTTTTAAGATTTTATTTATTTGACAGAGATCACGAGTAGGCAGAGAGAGCAGCAGGCAGAGAGGAGGAAGCAGGTTCCCCGCCGAGCAGAGAGCCAGATGCGGCTAGATCCCAGGACCCTGGTATCATGGCCTGAGCTGAAGACAGAGGCTTTAACCCACTGAGCCACTCAGGCGCCCCTATACCAGCAATTCTTAATCTAACTTGGTGACACAATATAAGGATGAGATTAATTGTAAAAAGTGTCACAAACCTTTTTAAAAGTGGAGAGAATTGCAACTGATGTTCCCCCCTTCCCTGGCGGTGGTGGTGGTGGCGGAGGCAGTGTAATTAAAACTAGAGCCAAGACTATTTTACTCACTACTATTCTGATGCATTTTCCTGAATGCAAGGAAGAAACAGGATTGCAGGTGCAGAGAAGTGCCCACACTTCTACTTCACCTCTTTCTCCTTACCCTGATTAGTTATATCTTCTTTCACAGCAATTACCACCATCTGACACGAAATAATATATTTGCTTGTTTTTAACTGTCCCCTTGCCCCATTTTATCCTGTTCTATTGACCGTTATATTCCTAGTGCCTAGAATAATGTATCTTGCAGACAAAAGGTATTTAATTAATAGTTGGTTGTCAATGGAAGAGCCTTAAAGTAGACTGGATTACTTATGGCCCTATCTGCCCAACTTTCACTGTCCCCAGAATAAAACCTCTGGGCTATTATATCTGTACACTTGATTCCATCATCTAAGCCACTAAATTATTTAAATATGTTTCGTGTGAGCTTATGAATTATGGCACACCACACAAGTTGTATGGCTATCAACCCAGAATCTTAAAAAGAAAATTACAAGAAGCCTTTCTTTTCTTTTTTAAAAGATTTTATTTGTTTATTTGAGACAGAAATCACAAGTAGACAGAGAGGGAGGCAGAGAGAGAGGGGAAGCAGGCTCCCCGCTGAGCAGAGAGCCCGATGCGGGGCTCGATCCCATGACCCTGGGATCATGACCTGAGCTGAAGGCAGAGGCTTTAACCCACTGAGCCACCCAGGTGCCCCATCTTAACTCTTTTATATTAGCCCCAAACTCTTTCCCAGATGTGGGCCTCATATTTCTGATAGCTAATAAATTAATTCCACTTGGAGACCCCATTTTCACAACAATCTTATTACATTTAAAACAAATTCACTGGGGCACCTGGGTGGCTCAGTGGGTTAAAGCCTCTGCCTGGGTCATGATCCCAGGGTCTCTGCCTACTTGTACCTTTGTCTGTCAAATAAATAAATAAAATCTTTAAAAAACAAACAAACAAACAAAAACCCCAAAACCCAAAGTCATTATTTTATTGTATTTCAATCCGCTCTTGCTTCATACAACTATAGCATCATGAAAAATGATGGGCTAGTGTGAAATTCCTGGTTCTGATCTCATTTCTGCTATTCGTCAGAGTTTAGACAAAAAATTTCTGCTACTTGTCGGAGTTTAGGAGCAGAAGTGAGGTTTCTCTGGTAAGATATTCCCTCTTTTACAGAAAATACTGTGGTCACCTTAAAGGGGACACTGAAAACTAATTCCTTGGATGGGAACCCAAGACTCGAAGCTATAGATTTTGTGGCCCAAGGAGCCTGAAAGGTCAAGAGTCCAAGACCTATACAATCAGACTCAAAGCATTCCAGATAACAAAACATTTTAATGAACCCAAAAGACTATACTAGGAGTTTAAAACAGGGTTTCAGTAAAAAAAAAGTCAGGGAGTAAACATTTTAGGCTCTGCAGACTATAAGGCCTCTGTTACAACCACTAAACTTTGCTGCTGGGAGTACAAAAGCAGCCATAGACAATAAGTAAATAAATATGGGTGCATGTTCCAATAAACTTTCAAAAATAGGCAGAGAGCTAGACATGGCAAATAGGTCATGGTTTGCCAATCCCTGGTTTTAAATTAGTTTCTAAGATGTATTATGGAAGGTAAAACACAAATGTATATAAGCTCACTGGGCATGCTGGTGTTCTCTGTTTTACTAAGAGCTGCTATACTACACTTATTTAAAATCTATGATGCCTTGGAATAAGTTTGCCTTTGGTTTCTAAACATTGATCACTCCTAGAGTAGTGGTTCTCAAACGTCTTGGATATAGGGTACTCTTAAAACAGACTGAGGATGTCAAAGAGCCTTTGATTATGTGGATTATACCTACTGATATCTACCATATTATAAATTAAAAGTGAGATATTATTTGGATATATATTATTTCAAAACAATAATAGACTAATTACATATTGTGGTGTAATTACACCTATACGAACAACAGCAAAAACATTTTACTGAGAAGAGTGGTATGCTTTACATTTTGTAAGTATCTTTAGTGTCTGGCTTCATAAAAGACAGACTGCATACCTGCTTTTGCATTTAATTTTACTGTGTGATACACAATTTGGAGCATATGAAGACAATCTGGCTACATACACGTAGAAATGTAATTGGAAAAAGAAGGATTGTCTTCAGAGTTTTTTCAGATAATTGCATTCTTCTTTGCTATTACACCAAAGATTTGTGGTTGACAGGGGCTGGGGCTAAGGGGAAAAGGGGAAAATGAGGCATGACTGGTAATGAGCAGAAGATTTCTTTTTGGGAAGAGGAAGAAGTTAAAAAACTACATGGTGAGAGCTGTACAACTCTGCAGAAACACTGAAATCTTACACTTCCAAAAAAATAAATTTTACAGTATATCCAGGATAAAGCTGTTTAACAAAAAAGAAAGACAAAAAACCAACATGTGTGGGCTTAGGGAGGCTCAGGAGTAGGATGAGAGACGGGCAGGGCTTTTAGGTTATGTTCAAGGCTGTGGAGTGAAAGCAATGGGAAGTCGTGAGGAGCTTTAAGCAGAGGAAGGAAAAAATGTTAAGCCAAAACTTCTCAAGTGGTAGTTTCTTAAAAATTGTTGCAACATGAAATCTGTATCAATGAAATTTCCCATACTCTACTGGTCTATCTTGCACTTTGAATGAATCTTTTACACTTGCTTTGTAACATGCAAACGTCGGTCATTTGGAAAATATGGGTTCAGTGAGTTACACACATCTAAAATGTTAAAATATTCCATTATATACAGTATTTTTAAAAATCACATTTATTAACATCACAACTGATCTCATCAGAAAGTCTTTAGGCACTGGGATGCTGTCAAGCTCATGGTGGCAGATACAACTTTTCCAAATTTCTAATTTTCACTTGGAAATAAACCATTGTGTTATTTGCAATAAATAATAAATGTAGTTTTCCTTGAAGTGACAGGATCATCTTGACTGTTTTTGAGAAAATGTCTGCCAATACCCAAGTCTAAATCACCATGGCCTCTCTATCAGCTCTTCTTTCAAGTTAAAATGGATGAAGTGACTATCCAGACTGCAGCTCAACTGTATGGGTGTTTTTCCTCAGGACAACCCCTGTTCTTCACTACACAGCACACTGTATGTATACTTCCCATTTCATCATATAAAATAATTAAAAGGCAAGTGTGCAAAGGTCATGATTTAATAAAACTAATAATGATCATTTTTACAGCTTAAGGATACTCTTAAGTGAAACTAGCATTCTTTTTCTTTTTAATTGTGAGTGGACTGCAATAAAGAATCAGCTACTAGTGGTTTGGTGTCACCGTCATGATTTGTGCTAGCAATACCTGCTATTGTTTTTGTACCATTAATGCAAATTCAACACAGCAAAAAAGGCAAATAATGTCTCTATTACTATGAAAACAGTTTTGTCTTCCAGGACCCAACAAAAGGTCCCTGATACCCAGGGGTCCATGAACCACACTTTGAGAAATGTTGCCTGCACAAAATTGAGGGATCGTTGTTTACTAGCTATGTATTGCTGGGCAATCCACTGAACCCTTTAATGAGCTGGATTTGAAGAAATGATTATATTCTCCTCCATCCCCAACCAAGAGTTATTCAACAGGATTAAGAGATGTGCAAATATTTGTATTATTGTAGCATCATAAAATGCAAGAGCTTATTATTACTTATGAGTGACACTACTATTCAGCAGGACTCCACTGACTTTGTCCTGAAAAACCCGACAGTGACCAAATTTCACACATTTTTGTTTCTATTGTCTCTCTTACTGACAATCTTTTAACCTTCTATCTTAATTCAGACCCTCATAATCACTGATGCAAGCCTGATTTGTTTTCACAAATGTTGCTGCCAGCTGAACACATCTATTTTTATCATACCCCCGCCCATCCTGACCAAACTTGTCTAGGGCTTTCTGTTGAGTATGTCTGAATATGTTCTTTTGCTCCAGCTGAAGTGTGTGATTGTTGTTCATTTGTTCCTCTCACCTGCCAGAAATGGCCTCCTCACTTCCAGTTACTGAAATACCACCCCCAACCTTGAAAGTCCTATTAAATCAATCTTTTCTAGCCTCCCAAATAGGATAATCTTATTCCTCTGAATATCTGGCACTCAGAGACTTGTTGCCTGCTATCTTTTCTTGTGCTTGCATTTCCTAACTAGACTGCAATCTCTCTGAAGGTTAAGTATGTCTTCCATTCTTCTTATTCCCTTCAGCATCTAGTAGCACAATGCCTAGCTAACGGTACTGTATAGATTCTGCTAGAGACCAGTATCAATGAAGCACTGACCTTCACAGCCGAATAAAGACCTAGAAAACTACTGTACTTTAACTTGCTTTATAGACTCAAGGTCTGTAACTCTTGTCATATATGGTTTTTAGCAATGTTTTTCTCTGTGAGGTTTACTCAAGTGACAGGGCAAGATATTCAATATCACAGCTGAGAGGGCAATTATTCTATAGGCAAACTGTACCTCTCAAATTGCCCAAGATACGGCTCTGAGAGGAAAACAAATACACAACAATGCGTATAAAGGTTTATAAGTAGATCTATGACAAGCATCTTACAAAAAAATAGAAAGTCTTAAAAAATATATTTAAAACACACAAAAACATACACAGTGCAAGAGCATAAAAAATTAACTGAAATGAGGTCTCTTGGACTGAAACAAGTTAAAAAGCGTGAATTCCAAGATGCGGATGGCAAAAAGAAACACTAGCCATGAGTTGCAGCATTTACTATTATGCAAAAAGTCAAATCGAAAAGGCAGCAAACCAAAGGCAGAAGCTCTGTCCTGAAAAAAGCAACAGCAACTGAAAGGAGGCGGTACCATCAAGTGATTCACAAGTGCACGGGCTTTGGCACCAGAATGAGCTGGATTCAAATCCTACTTCACAAACTATGAAATGAGTGAAACTGTAAAATCCCTCTATGCCTCAGAGCCCTTATCAGCCTTGCAGAGTTTATGAAAGGATCAGAAATCATACAGAGCAGTAAAAATCACAGACTTTGAAGTCAGATGGGTGGAAGATAGAACTATTTTTAGTAGCTTTGGTTAAGTTATGCCTCAGGTTTCTTATTTGTAAGATAGGTATAATACCACCTCCTCAGTGCTCTTGTGAGCATAAAGGAGCATATAAATTTTCTGTAAGTCTTAAAAGTACACCCAGTGGGTACTGAGTAACTTGTCTCTACTAGATACATGTAAATATACTCATACACATACCTCACCTTGCATAGTGCCTGCCATATCACAGATACTAACAAATATCCATTACTGTAATTATTTTCTATCACTAATTTCAGAATGATTATAAACTCTAAACTGTAGTTTTATATCCTCATACACCCAGTCACTATATGATTCATTAATCAGAAATGGATGGTAATTCATCTATCATTCTAACTACAAATTTTTCAGGGTAATTCAGGAACTAGAAGCAAGAACAAGCATAAAATGCTCACTAGTAGAGAGAAAACCCAGAAATAAAGAAACTTTAGATGGAAGAAGTATAAATCCATATTAGACATATGAACTACTCATCCTGTAAATTCACAATCCTGAAACTGTATCCTTATTTGCTAATATAAGTCACTTACTATTTATTTTTCGGCCAAAGGCAAAATCAGGCACAAATTTAACTCTTTTCTACAAATATCCTTCATTTTAAGCCATCCTACGTGCAGCTATCTTGGCCCTAGACCAATTGTATCGGATTAAAGGGGAGAATTGATATTGCCAGTTTTTTAGACATTTTGAAACTGCAAGCATGAAGAAACTGTAGCAACCATTTCATACTACTATTCTATAGGACTGGAATGTTGCATGCTAATTCCTAGAAACCATTTACCTACCTCTGATTATTTTTTGTTTTGTCTTTCTTGAAAAGGAGTATGCATGTGTAGGGTTTTAAAAGGGAAAGGGGGTGGGCAAGTAATTAATATACCAAAAGGACTTAAATCAAAGTTCCTCCCCCATAGCAGAACAACCCACTGTTAACAGTTTTTTATATTTTGCCTACTTGCAAACTAAACTGAGTCAAATAAAAACTGGGTCAGTTCTAACACTGAAAACTGAAAACTGAATAAAATCCCAGGAATGTACCATTTATGGGGTATGATAGGTTATCTTATTTGAAAACTTAAGAGTGCACATCTAAACCTTTTACTAAGTATAATAATAATGAATATGGAACATTCTCTTTTGTTAAACAAAGTCAAACTGCCTAATAAGAATTGTATCTCCATCAGAACAGAAATTTGTTTCAACCCTTAACACCACAGAACATTTTGGTAAGCTCTTCATGTTAGAAGTGCACTGTTAAGAAAGATAACGCAATTTGGTTTTCAAATAAGAGGAATGTTACATACCTGGAATACTTACTCATAAAAGATGTTCAACACATGAGTAAATTATTTTGGCAAAATGAATTTAATAATGCCACAGTATTATTAAAATACTTGGTGATATCCTTCCTTTTAAAAGTAAAAAAATAAAACAACTTACTTAGACCTGTGCCACCTATCTGCTATGACAAATTCAGATTTTCAGTTGTCCTTAAATGGGGAGTATATGTACACTTTAGTGAAACAGAAAATCATCATTTTTATATGTTACTCTCTTTATTAAGAGCTTTGCATATAATTTCATATGTTCTCAAGCTTACCTTTTCATTTTTCTTATCTGCCTCTAAGGGCTGCTTTGTTGTAATACTTCGAGGAGTTCGGACAACTTCCTCGTCAGCCACTTCAACAGTCCGTCCATTAGGCTGCACAGGCAACAGAAAGAATCTTGTTATCAAACTACTCGATAGGTCAAACCAAAGATTTATACTCAGGAAACAGAATATACTACAATCAAATTCTACCCTGACCCAAATCTAAAAGGTTTCTGTATAGGCATGTTATGTAAGACCTGGCCTACTGTTCATAGTAACTGTGTTTCATAATAGAATTAATAATGAACCTACAAACAAAACTCTGTACCACAATATATTTTCTGTCCAACTAAAAATAATGGACTGAAAGCAGGAAAACAGGGGACTAACCTGCACTTGCACTCTGCCAATTAGTTATGTCATCTCCGAATGTTTCAGTCATTGTCTTTGAATCTTATTTCTACATATATAGAATGACAGATCTGATCTACTCAATATTCGGCACACTTTGTCAGTAAAGGAACAGGAAATATTTTAGGCTTGGTGGGCCATACTGTCTCTGCCGCAACTACAAAACTCTGCTACTGTAGTACAAAGGCAGACATAGATGAATAAATGAATGAGTTTGGCTGTGTTCCAATAAAGCTTTATTTACAAAACACAGGTAGAGGGCCAGATCTGGTCCATGGACCATAGTTTGTTGGCCTCTGTATTAGATTATCTCTAATGTCCCTTGTAATTCTAATTACTGTAATTATCTAATGGACCTACTGTTCTGGGGTTAAGAAATTTACCAGTCCACCCCTACAGCTTAAGAAAGGCTACCTCAACTTTGACACTCCTCTAAAATAATGATAGTTCTTACAGGTGTCCATGAATAAGATTAAGTCTGTGAATTCCAAATCTGGCTTTTAATTAGAGTCACTCATTTTGTGGTTAAACCCCACCTACCCCCCCAAAAAACATTTCTGAGCTCTATCACCAGAAATGTATTTAGAATGGAGTCGAGGTATCTGTATTCTAACCTCTTCTTTATGGATCCTACTACTACTTTTTACTTGGCTAGTCCCCTCATATTCCAACAGTGAGTTAGTAAATCAATATACATTCGTTTCAGTTGTCTTATTTCCCATTCTTACAGAACAGACTTCCACCAACCAGATTACTCACTATAGCCAAGCCAAACTCAAGAAAACAACACAAATGTTCAATTTTCTACAACTTGACTTTCCCTGAGTTTGTTCAAAATTATCAGGGACATACAGTTAGAGAGAGACCATTAATATTCTAAAACCCAATTTGTAGGCTTCCCAAAGATTTATGGCAGAAAAACCGAAACAAAAGCTGTCTTTTAGCTGATGAAATTTCCAATTAATCCCAATTTAATCAGCTGGCTCTTAAGCAACTTATTGAAGTCAGATGCCAAAACCAGGTCTCCTCATTCTTCATTCAGTTTTCTTTCTCCTGTGCTGTTTTGTCACTTTCCTGCTGCTTCCTCTAATCCGCCTTCCTGTGTATGTATATGTGTATGTTTGGGGTGGAGGGGCAGGGGTACTACAAAGAGAAAGGTAAGAAAATCCTGAAAGGAATTTGGACTTAGAGCGGGCACCTGGGTGGCTCAGTGGGTTAAAGCTTCTATCTTCAGCTCACGTCATGATCCCAGGGTCCAGTCATGATCCCAGGGTCCATCGGGCTCTCTGCTCAGCAGGGAGCCTGCTTCCCCTCTCTTCTCTCTGCCTGCCTCTCTGCCTACTTGTGATTTCTGTATGTCAAATAAATAAATAAAATCTTAAAAACAACACCAACAACAGGAATATAAAACTATTTCTACTTTCTTTCTTTCTTTTTTTTTTTTAAAGTTTTTTATTTATTCATTTGACAGACAGAGATCACAGGTAGGCAGAGAGGCAGGCAGAGAGAGAGAGGAGGAAGCAGGCTCCCTGCCGAGCAGAGAGCCCAATGCGGGGCTCGATCCCAGCATCCTGGGATCTTGACCTGAGCTGAAGGCAAAGGCTTTAACCCACTGAGCCACCCAGGCGCCCCTTATTTTTACTTTCTAATATCACCATCTTACCTGTCAATTCTCATATGCTAGTTCTTAGTTCTATTCTCTTTAGCCAGACCTTTTCTGATTTCCCATGGTTGGCTTTACCTTTCTATACAAGCCTTAGGCCACCTGAGCCATCTTGCAGCTCCAACTCCAGTTTCCCACCTCTAACTGGCAGCTCGCAAGCTTACATTTCTTTTCTTTCTTTCTTTTTTTTTTTTTTTTAAAGATTTTATTTATTTATTTGACAGACAGAGATCACAAGTAGGCAGAGAGGCAGGCAGAGAGGGAGAGGAGGAAGCAGGCTCTCACTAAGCAGAGAGCCCGATGCGGGGCTTGATCCCAGGACCCTGAGATCATGACCTGCGCTGAAGGCAGAGGCTTAACCCTCTGAGCCACCCAGGCACCCCTCTGAGCCACCCAGGCACCCCGCAAGCTTACATTTCTAAACACTTCACTTAGCTAATCCCTCCAGGAAACTTTCCATCAAAGTCACTCAGACAGCACTTCCATTTTACTCATGTAAATGACTATACTAACTCATTTTAGCTTATCTACTAACTGCTAAAAGGTGAGAAATTAAGTGATTAAAAATACCTAAAAAGTTCAATGCAATTGCTTTGAGATCAACTGCAAACATTGCTGATACAGCTTCCCAAATGAAAGATGAAACAACCTTTTCTCTTAACTAGGAAGTCTGAAGTCCTTTGTCAGTGACTTACAAAGGGAACACTCAGTTTCCATTTCATAGATTCTGAAATGACCGCCATGCAGAGATGTTGGTCCCACATGGCAGACCTGTGCCAATTTTACTTCCTTCTCTGCAACAGAATAAACTTAAGCAATGGCTGTGACTGTAGCTGTTCCTCTGTCTATGCAGATTTCCCAATGTTACACTAATCCTCGGGCTTTAAATCGCTCTCGCTACTACCAGGAGCAACAACCCCCCCAAAAAGCCTGATATTATGAAACAATAAGCCTCCTTTCCCAAGAATAGAGTCAAAGAGCTCTTGGGCAGCAGGAGAAAAGGATACACTATGGTGGCTATGCCTCTTCTACGCATCAGAAACACTAATCTGTCCTCTTACTCCACTAGCTGGAGAAGGCCGCATCCTGGAAAATCATTAACCATATTTAAATCAGCAAATCCAGTAATGGAAGCATATCACGTAAATCTGCTCACATGAAAAATAACTAACTGCAAACCAACACTTTAAATACAACCTGACTGCCAATCTGGGTTTTACACAAAAGTATTATCTTCTCTCATCGCGAAGCCTTAATATATATGGTGTGTTTCCACAGATTAGCAACTACATGGGCCTCTTATTGCATGCTAGTATAAAATTTTCTGGAACACTCTGAGGGTTCCTTCCAGGGCCAACCAAGGTTAATTTCATATATAGCATACAATCTATATTTTAAATTAGACAAGAGCATCCTCCAAATCTAAAGAAAATCAACCAGTAACAGAAGAATGACATAATCATTTCGTACACGGATAAACTCCGTGTAGGCATCGCTGTGTCTGTCTTATTATTATATATTCCCCAACTCCCACGCCAGATTCTTTCAAAAAGAACATTGTGTATGTGTGTGTGTTGGGAAGGGTGGGGATAAACCAGAATGAAAATACCTAGCTGACAAGAAAATAAAATGCAGAAGGGGGACACATAGAGGAATAGGGTCTCTTATTTAATAATGTCTGATATAAAGGAAAGAAAATTCTTCATGTCAGTCAACCTTCAAATTATTAAGTCCATACAATTCCATAAACGTTTATTAAGTACTTAAGTACCAGGCACTGGGCTAGGGACCTCAGGAACAAGGACAAATGAAAGGAATTTGCCCTCCAAGCATGTTGAAGTTCAGAATAAGAAGATATGCTGAACAGACATCTACGCCATTTGAGCAGCCTGCACATATTTGTGGAACTGATTCTAAATTGCAAAAGAATCTACCTCTAAGATAAGCATATATGAAGTCTAACATTTGACTTTTAAAATGAAATCATTTAGAATCCCATTTTCACTTAGCTATGTAAATTTTATTTCTAGACATAAAATATAAAAACCATGACTTCACATTACTTGGAAATGCCTTAAGTTTAGAAACTAGAAGGGTAGTCTACCAACTACACAAAAAGAAAAAAAAAAAAGGAATATGAAAAGACCATGGGCTTTGGAACTGGACAAAACTGGGATCAAGACTCAATCTCTGCTTTTACTCCTTGTGGTTATAAGCATTTTCCTTGACTTAACACTGGATTTCATCATCTGTAATATTAAAAAAAAAAAAAAAAAGTAGGTACTTGTCTTATACAAGTTTCTTATTAAAATGACAATAAAGGAGAGAACACGGCTATGATGGCTCAAATCCCCATCCCCATGTTCTAGCATTCAGGTCACTTTTCAAACCAGTGAGCTCAAAATAAATGTTAGGTCTTGGTGGTTAAGAGGGCCAACAAACAGTACACGTGTTCAGTACTCCAGACACAAATTCTTTTGGGAAGTTAACAGAATACAAATGATAAGTAAATGTATCCTCTCAGAGGTCAGAAATAGTCCAGACTTGCTCTAGAGACAGCAATGTAATATTATCTTTCTTTAAAAAAATCCGAGAAACTGCTTATAGTTTCACCATTTTCTAAGAAAAGAAAATTGTATCATATTCACTTATGTTCATTAACTCAACATCCAGTAAGTGAACACAGTAGAGTAATATGTAGAACCCTTAAAACCTTGAAACAAAGGTAAGTGAGGCCCAAAAGCTGCCTTCAAAAAGCTTAGAACCTAACAAAGGAAGAAGGTAACATCACATATTAAAATACAAGACAAAAGGTGGGGCGCCTGGGTGGCTCAGTAGGTTAAAGCCTCTGCCTTCGGCTCGGGTCATGATCCCGGGGTGCTGGGATCGAGCCCCGCATCGGGCTCTCTGCTCAGCAGGGAGCCTGCTTCCTCCTCCTCTCTCTCTCTGCCTGCCTCTCTGTCTACTTGTGATCTCTGTCTGCCAAATAAATAAATAAAATCTTAAAAAAAAATAAATAAAATACAAGACAAAAGGTATACTCTACCCGCTTCTCCCTACCTCTCTAACCCCACCCATTAAAGGCAAACAGTATGGGTTTTGAAGGCAAGCCGAAACCAGAGTTGAATTCTCAAATGCGTACCACCCTAGAGAAGTTACTACTTCACTGGAATTTCAATTTTCTTGGCTTAAAGTTATACTGAACATACAAGAAGCACAAGTGTATATATTACACCCTTCCTAAAGAAGATAAAAGGCAAGATGTTACAGAAATTCAAGGTGTATCATCTTTAGCTGACAGATTAGACTAGAATATAGCCTGACAATAACTGGCAATTTCCAAGTATGTGCCATGTGCCAAGTACCTTGCCAGATGCTTTATACACATCGACTTATCTGATGAACAAGACCTTGCCTCAGTCAGTTTTAGTCTGAAGAGTTCTGATAGAAATTCATGATAGAACAATTCCTTGTCATTTACTTGAAAGCACGAATTTTGTGTCTTTCCTCTGCCTAATGTGAATGTATCAATCACATACACTAAATACACAATAAACTACAGCTTCAGTCATAGTAACTTACGAAATTATTTTTAAATTCAACTCCAGGGCGCCTGGGTGGCTCAGTGGGTTAAGCCTTTGCCTTCGGCTCAGGTCATGGTCTCAGGGTCCTGGGATCCAGTCCCGCATCGGGCTCTCTGCTTGGCAGGGAGCCTGCTTCCTCCTTTCTCTCTGCCTGCCTCTCTGACTACTTGTGATCTCTCTCTGTCAAATAAATAAATAAAATCTTAAATAAATAAATAAATTCAACTCCAATTTTAAACTCTTAATAACTGAGAGAACAATTTTACAAACACGGCCTATAATTCAAATTTGCAAAATCTTGCTGTATATCCTGAGATATTTCCTTTAGTGGTAAAGATTCTTTTTGCCTTCTAAGCAGCTAGCCAAAGACTCAACTCTTTTCAGGAATTCCAGATTACCTGTTGACTGCATCAGGAATGCTCAGAGCTACTTTCACAGGATAGAGAGATGACTCTCCATACCTATCACCTGGCCAAATTATACTAAGAGGATTTCTGAAGAATTCAATACAGTATTACTGGTTTCTAAGGTTTGACTTCTGATGGGTACTGAGGTAAGAACTATACATGATACAGCAGAGACACAGCCATGTACTTTCTCAGAGCTTGCTGGATGCCCTCTGGAATACTGGCATTCTGTGGCATAGTTTGAAAACGACTAGCATAGCTGAAGAGAAAAAAGTAAACTTTAAAACTGGTCAAATAACACCAATTCCTTATTTAGAGTTCTTGAGTTTGCCTGAATAATAATAATTTAAAGATACCATCAAAGCTTTCATGAACTTGAGAAGTACGGCATCAATCAGTAATGTCCAAATGCAAAAGAAACCCCAAGTGTTCAGAGGGTTTACTGCTGCTCTCGGTATCTAAGATAAGCAGAACTATTAAAGGTCTTTTCTACTAGGCCTCTGGCAGGATAAAATGACAAGATGAAAAAGCCCTGTCATACAACCAAGCAAATGGAGCCAAAATCTGGAGCTTCGGTAAAAGTCGTTACAATTTTCAGTACAAACTTCTGATTCTAAAAGTAAATTTTAAAAGAAATACATAGAGTTGTAATTCACTGGGGAAACTGGATTTGTTCTCTGAATGCAAACATGCTAGGAAAACCTGAGAGGTACAGCAGAAATAACAGTTGAGTTTGTAGACTAACAATCAGGATACTGTTTAGCTTTTGAAACTCCTTTGCTCTATCACCTTGAATAAGTTATTTAATCTTTATGAATCTCAAGATTCCTTTTCCTACAATAGGGAATATTTGTTTTAACTATGACTCAAAATTTATTTCATTGAATGATTATTTTTATTTACTCATTTTCAAATGACTGTTCTTTTAGTATTTAGAACTAAGGGGACTAGTGAACAGAGGTAAGAAGAAAATCCTATAATGTAGGTGGCAAGTGACATAATTTACCTTTACTAATACCTGGGGATTGATATAGAAAAACCACTACTTAAGAATAAAAAAAAGTTGGGACGCCTGGGTGGCTCAGTTGGTTAAGCAGCTGCCTTCGGCTCAGGTCATGATCCCAGCGTCCTGGGATCGAGTCCCACATCGGGCTCCTTGCTCCGCAGGGAGCCTGCTTCTCCCTCTGACTCTGCCTTCCACTCTGTCTGCCTGTGCTCGCTCTCACTCTCTCTCTCTCTCTTACAAATAAATAAATAAAATCTTTAAAAAAAAGAATAAAAAAAAGTTGGGGCGCCTGGGTGGCTCAGTGGGTTAAAGCCTCTGCCTTCGGCTCAGGTCATGATCTCAGGGTCCTGGGATCCAGCCCTGCATTGGGCTCTCTGCTCGGCAGGGAGCCTGCTTCCTCCTCTCTCTGCCTACTTGTGATCTGTCTCTGCCAAAGAAATAAATAAAATCTTAAAAAAAAAAAAAAAAGAATAAAAAAAAGTAATTCTGTTGGAGTATCTTAAAAGATTAATTTATTTAGCTAAATAAACTATCCAATTAAACTGTGAGATATCATTATAGTTACTCTGTTCAGAACTCAGTTCAACAAATAATTATTAAAGGCTCTTACATGTGCTGGGCACTGTTTGCCACTGCATTTCGAGGCCAGCGAGGCTTTCCCCACTGGAGGCAGAGGATCCCCCCCCAAAAATTACTGGATGAGTAAATAATAAGCAAACTGTGATACTTACAATTAAAAAAATACCCACATATCAAAAATTGAGACAGAAAATAGAATGGGATGCCTATGTCAAATAGGGTGATCAGAAAATGATTATCTAGGAAGGTGCGTTTTAAGGTAGAATCTACGGGCTGATTAGAATAGTGGGGGAAAAGATTACTCCAGAAGTGTTAATAATAGTTCACATACAGGCACTGGGTTGTGAAGGAATTTGCGGAACTGAAAAAAGATCACTATAGCTAGAGGTAATAATGAGAGGAAATTAACTCAAAATCAACTTAGAAAGAAACGCAGGTGCTGGGCCACATATGAAAGAAGTTGAGGTTTAAAATGCAAAAGCCCTTGAAGTGTTGGTTTTAGACAAGTGTTGTGTTGGCTTTAGGATTGGAGGCAGCCTGCAGAAGCTATTGCTACAAAAGTGAGCTAAGGAGCCAGACAACAGAACTGAGAGTAAGTAGTCAGACTGAATACACATCTTAGGTGATAAAGTGGATGGTATTTGCTCAAAGATTAGACATAAGGTAGGGAAGATACAAGGTGAGAGAAAGGGAAGAATCGAGAATGATTCTTAGATTTGGGACTTGAATAACTGAATGGGTGGTACTCATTTACCATTTATAGAAATGAGGAAGACCCGGAGAAAGCAAGGAATCATGAATTCTTTTGGAGATGTTAAAATTTGAGACAAATGCCAGATTTCCAACTGGAGAAGTCAAGCAGATACCTAGATATGAGGAGGTGAAAGGAAGGGTCCAATTACAGATACAGACTAGTACAAAGTTGATCCCCATTATTCAGGGATTCCTTATTGGCAAGTTCACCTACTCACTAAAATTAATTTCTAATCCCAAAATCAATTTTGCTTCCCTGATCACTCATGGATGTTGCACAGAGCTGGGGAAAAAATCTCAGTTGCCCTACAGGTACATTCCTAGGCAATGCTCTGTTGTCTTTAGATATCATAATAAAATACAAAATAGATATATAAAAAAGAGAGACTAACTCTACCTGGGGAGCTAGAGAAGGCTTTATAGTGGAGAGAAAACCACAGCTAGGCCTTCCTTGAAAGATAGGTTGAAACTTTACAGATACAGAAAGACAGACCTTCTAATGGAACAAAATAGTATGAATAAAGAGATAAGGCAGCCTAGCTAATGGTAATGCATTTGGGATAATGGTTAAGAGATAAATCTAAGATGGGGTTACATCATGGCCACCTCATAGATTGGATTTTACTCAACATGTGATGGGGAAACAACTGACAAGGTGTGAACATGAAAGTCATGATCAGAGCTAGGCTTTAAAAGATTTAACTAGCAGGAGTGGGTAGAAAGGAAAGGCAACAAAGAGACAGGAAGCAGGAAAACCAGTTAGGATGCTGTTAGTATAGTCGAAGCAAAAGGTAATGAATTCCAAAAGTAGGGCAATGGCAATGAAACTGGAACAGAAGTAAGAACTACAAAAGACACGGCATACTATTAGAATGATTTATTGGCTGTAGAATGATGGACCTCACAAAATTTCAGTCTGAAGAAGCAAACACAGCCATCATCCACTGTAAAAATAAAAAGATGGCTCAGATGGCTGTTTACCAGGCATAAAGAATGGGAATGAGTTGTATAAATACACTGGCAGGACATCTTACTACTTCATGCATTCCGTAATTATTTATTGAGTGTCAAGCACCATGCAAGGTTACACAGCAGCAAACAAGACAAAACACTGTTCATTGAGTTTACTGATATCAACAACTGCACTACGGCAAATCTTTATGAGAAATCCTACACTAATATAAAAATAACCTTTTCACTGAAATAAATTTTTATTGAAGTTGATCCTGGGTTATAGGCTTCCAGTTGAAATTCAAAACAATGATTGTTAAAGACCAGTTATCTGAGATCTCATATCTATCTAAAGCACTGCTCAGAGTAAGTCAAGTTAAAAACATTTACTGAGTGCCTATTTAATACTCACACTGTACTACATGTCATGGAATCTACATAACAATAATTTCCAAAAATCTCAAGCAATAAGCCCAGAGAAAAGTGCCACTCCCTCCACTTTAAATAGGGAAATAAACTGCATTCATACCTTAAAAAAACCTATGCCAAGGCATTATTAGGGGACAAAAAACAAAGTGATATAAAAATGTAAAAAAGTCTTTATAGGGATATTAAAGAGCTAAATAATACCTATTCTACAGATGAAAATAAGTTATTAGAAACAAATTTTAAAAACTTGACTTGCAAAATTTAAAATGGCTTCAGAGAGAACTAAAAATCATGGGATAAAATGATGAACATAAAATATTTAAGTATATATGTAATATCCTTTCACAAACCCATAGTAGTTTAGTTGGATCAGAGTAAGGTATATCCTAAAGTGTGTATCAGAATGATGTAGTAATGAAGAGACGGATTATAAGATTAAACACGATTCCACTTAGAAACCTCTCCTCCTCTGTGGATCTTATGATCCTACACCAATGAATGACTTTTAAACTAACAGCAAGGATTTACCAAGGCAGCTCATTAAAAATGCAGCTTCACTGGACTCTGTTCCAGAGATCTTGAATTGATAAGATCTTTCTGGTGCTCAGGAATCCATAAATTTTAATAAACATTCTAAGTAACTCTACTGCAAGTAGTCAGAGATAACATTTTGAGGAATTCTGCAGTATTTTAACTCAAGATTCTCAATTTATATACAAGACAAGCTAAACAGAGCAAGGTTAAATGCCTTACTTAAGTTTAGTCCCCATTCCTACCAGGCTGACAGAGTGTCTTCCTCTAATGGGCCTTTTCTGTTGCTTCAGCCTCTTCCACTACCTTGCTCCTACTCACATTCAAAGCCAGATTATATGATAAATCCGTTCACAGCATCCTGGGCCCATAATGGGTCTGCACTGTTAATTTTTTTTTAGTGTCTCTTTTTCCACAACTGGAATAAAAAGCTCCCTGGGGAGTAAGTAACTGAGCTTTTACTTTTGTATCCCCTTCACAATGAGACATATGAATATTGTATTCCTTTATACTGCCTTCGATTTGCAAGCAGTATGCTGCTTTTCTCCAAGTAAATACTTAGCACAGTGCAAAGCATTTGAGTACTGCACAAATGGATACTTTCACTTTTCAATCCCATAGAGCAGTAATTTTCTGTGGGTCATACCTTGCAATGAAATGTGAAGCCAATCTGATGGGTCACAAATATCATTAAAGAAAAACAGAATGGTTTGGTATGTGTATAGGGTAAGGGTGGAGACAGGTACTACAATGTAAAATGTGTTTCTTACTGTAAGCTGCAGTCAAAAAAAGTTTGAAAACTAGAATTCTGTTAATGTTGACAAGCTTCTCCAACACCTCTATACCATGAAGTAGGCAAAGATATTTTCTCACCCAATTAACATTCAACCATTTGATCAGTCGTCCATTCTCCACTCCCCAAAGATTAATATTAGATTTATTTATTCACTCACTTCCCCATTCCTTAACTAAAACGAAAAAGAGAAGCATTAAGTCCTAAGTTTGATCAGTCTTTTTCACAGGACAAGTTTCACAGAAGCCTGTTCCTTCTTCAGACAGGTCATCTGAATGTTATGATGCACTTCAGATGGGATCCCGGGGCACCTGTCTCTGCACTCAAGTCTATCTGAAATTCTAGACATCCTAAACAGGGCTTTGCAATGTTCACAACCTGCTTCATCCACACAGGGTTTAGGCTTACTAATGTATGTGGTTTTTTTCAAGATCACCTTCTTTGCTTATTTTGGAGCCAATTTCTCTGTGTTCACGATACATTACTTTCTGGTAACATTTGATATGCTCAACAAATTTAATTACATATGTTCCAAATCAGTTCTATTTCCTCTTCTAACTTAAAGCAGACTTCATACTGACAAAGCTGTACCTTGCCCAGATTTTGTATGTATTTTACATCCTCTTAATCAGCAGACAAAATGTGATCATTTACCTAGGTCTAATAATGCACTATGACCTGTCACTGCTCCAATACTGACTTATTCTTTGTACTGGTACCAACAATACTCTCATTGCTTTAGTTTGAACTCAAATCCCACTTCTTCCAATCCCTTCAACAGAACTGGTCTCCCACATTCCAGACCTCATTAACACCACTTGGGCTCCTACAGCACCTGTTTATGTACTACAGGCATGACTTATGAATCCGTCTCCTACACTAGTCTCCAGGATTGATTCCAACTCCTGTGTGGGTACCTCCCACTCCCCAACACAGACCACAGTGCATTTCACAAAGTATGGCCTTGGTTACATTTATTGTACTGAAAGGCAAAGAACTTAATTCAGTGTATATAAAAATGGGCTAAGGGCGGTTTCTAATCCTGCACATCCTCCAAACTCTGCTCAACTATGTTTAAAAAACAAAACAAAACTATAAAAGATATCATGGGGAAACGGCAATAAAAAAAAATAAAAGAGAAAGGCATGATAAAATGGACGTGATGCTCTCATTTCCACACGTGGTCCGGTAAATGGGTGCCTAAATCTCTCTTTCAGACTGCACCATTCTGCTCTGTCATCCCCTTTTACTCTATTTCAAAACCTGAATGCGGTTTCACACCGCTGAATGTGCCTGAGCTCTCTCTCATGGGGCCACGTACCCCAAAGTATATACGGCAACCGACTCCCTCCTGCCTTGCCTCCACCGGCCACATTCACAAGAACAGGAGTGGGCAACCATTTCCCTTAAACAGTCTAACTAAAATGGAAGCGCGTCTAGACCTGGGTACTTTTAATCCTCCGTAAGCCCCAGATTTTTTAGGTCATCGAATTTCCTCCACTGGCTACCGTCTCCATGTGACTTGACGCTGTCTTCCAGGCGCAGTCTTTGCACAACTTCCCAACACCACCTTAAGGTCCCATTACTCTCTACACACGCAGCCTACCCAGTAGGCCCCGAGAAGGGCTGGTATCTATATCCGGCCGTCCAGGTCCCCGAAAGCTGCTTGACCTCTGGGCGCTTCAATTTAAACGTACCCCCACGCCGCTAACTTCCCTCCTCGAAGCTGGTCTTCCCCACCCGTCCTACACTTCCCCAGTCTCCACGATTCCCCAGTAACGTGTCCACCGGTCACCTCCTCTGGCTAGAGAGATCAGAGTCCCAGCTCTGGACTAACCTCACTCTTTCCTTTTCCACTCCCGGCTGGGGGCGGCTGGGGCTCGGCCGGGGTCGGCCTCCCGCTCTCCCGAGGCTTTCCACGCCGGCCCCTGGCCCCTCGTCTACCGCCGCTCCACCCCTACTCACTTTGGGCTTCTCGGGCAATTTCTTCCGGTTCTTCTTCTTCTGCTCCTCGCTCCTGAGATTCTTCAACAGGGCTAGATCGTCAGGGGCCGAGGCCGGCACTGCCGCCGCCTCCTCCCGCTTGCGGGGCGGGCTCCTCCGCTTTTTCCGGGCGCCGGCGCAAGCCGCGGCCCAGCCGTAGCAGAGCAGGACGAGCAGCAGGAGCCCCAGCGCGCCGGTGCCCACCAGAATCACCCAGCCCGGGTACCGCTTCGGCTCCAGCCCCAGGTCGAGGCCCAGCTCGGTGCGCAGAAAGCCTAGGCCAACCGAAAGCATTTCCCGCAGCCGAGCCGAGCCTTCCTCGGCCTGCCGGGCCAGCTCGTCCTGCCAGCTCTGTGCAGCCATCTTCCCTCCGTCAGCGAGACTCGCAGGATGACGCCGGGGCGCACGGACGCTGTACAAGAGTCAGGGGAGGCGAAGAAGGGCCGGGCCGGACTGCCTCAGGCTGAGCGCATCGCGGCCGCCCCTCGCGCCGGAGCCGGGGATCGGCAGCTGCCGCCGCCAGGAGAGGGGGCTCCCAGGTCCCCCTAGTCAGCCTCGCTCCGCCGCCGCCAAGAGGAGGGGGGCGGCGGGAGGGAGTGTCTCCAGTGGCGGCCGCTAAGCGGCGTCTCGGCGCCAGTGCCAGGCCCCGCTGTCGTCCCTCGGCGGAACAATGGCGGCTCCGGCCGCGATCCACGCCGCGCGCGGGGATGGCCGCGGGTCACGTGGGCGCCATGGGCGGGTCGTGGGTGTCACGTGGGCCCGGGCGGGGCGCGGCGGGGCGGGAGCCGTTGGGTCGAGGGCGCGGCTCCTGCAGTTGGCGGTGACCCGTCGTGGCCTAGGGGAGGCTCGGAGCCTGGGGATCTTAGACCTGGGGCGGGAGTCTGGGAGGGGTTAACGGCAGGAAGCCTCCGCGGGGTAGCTGGTGCTTCGGCGTTAGGAGACGTGGCGCTTTGGCTGAGTCCAGGGGAGGGGCTTTCGAGGAAGTCGGGGGTGGGGGGGAGAGGGGAGAGGGTGAAGAGCGTGAAAGCGGGTCGGGCGGGTGTTTAGGTCAAAGGCGCCCTAGTAGGTGTAGGTTTTCTCCATTCTTTTTCTGGGAGTGGTGTAAATGGAGTCAGCGTTTTCTCCCTGGGTCACACGGCTAGGTTCTTCCAGAGTGGGCTTAACCGAGTATGAAGCTGGACGTTCCTCTTCCAAGCCCCAGGTTTCATTCACAAACTGGCTTTTTCTCTTCAGGGCCAACCAGCACGCCGCGTGCCTATCATTCGCTGGCCTGGCTGGGGCGGTTCGCATCAATTTCGCTCATTCACTCCTGCTCTGGGTGTTCCCCGGAATTCAAAACTTGCGAAGCCCGTGGGCGGCACTATTTTCCTACTAATTTGTAGCTTTAATGAGAAATAACAAGAGAAGCACATTGGACTGTGTTTACGCGTCCTTGTTTTATTTTAAGCTTTCATTCAAGACCACAAAAGGAGTTTGACAAAATTCTATTTTTAGAATCTGTGTTGACCATTTCTGGGTAGAGTTAGGAAGAAATGAATTGCCCTTTCGGATTTTGATTACAAAGATGATGTTTGCGGGGTGCCTTAGGGTTTCTTTCCATGTTGCTGTAAGGAAGCTGTTTAATCATTAAATAATTAGCGTGTAAACAAGTGTCTTAAGTGGACTAAATACTGTTGACCCTTGAACAACTGAGGGGTTAGGGGCACTGTCTCCTGGACAGTGGAATGTAACTTTTGACTTCCTCAAAACTTAATAGTCTATTGTTGACTGGAAGTCTTACCAAGAACAAGAACAGTCACCTAACATATTTTTGTATATGTATTGGGTATTATATTCTTACTGTAAAGTAAACTAGAGAAAAAAATGTTTAAAAAAATCTTAAGGAAAATACATTTAGGGTACTGTACCGTGTTTACTGAAAGAAATTCACGTGTTGGTGGACCCAGGCAGTTGAAACGAGTCAATTGTCAAGGGTCAATTGTACAGACTTTCTCAAAGACTAGAAAAGAGGGTAAGATCTATAAGCATCTAATACTCAAAATGTATTAAAGAGTATTTTGACCTACTTTCAGTAGTGTTGTAATGCATGTTGATTAGTGGGTGGAAGGGAGTTTTGTAAATAAACAGTAAAAACGAACTATTACTCTTGCTAAGCTTTATATAGACTTATAATTAAAGACAATGTAAGTTACAAGGCCAAAAACTTGATGATGACATTAGATCTTCTTTAGCCCTAAAAAGTTTCCAAATTCCATTTGTATTTATAAAATTAGATTTTTATGGGGCACCTGGGTGTCTCAGTGGGTTCAAGCCTCTGCCTTTGGCTCGGGTCATGATCCCAGGGTCCTGGGATGGAGCCCTGAATCAGGTTCTCTGCTCAGCAGGGAGCCTGCTTCTCTTCCTCTCTCTCTCTCTGCCTGCCTCCTCTGCCTACCTGTGATCTCTGTCAGATAAATAAATAAAAAATCTTAATTTTTTAAAAAAATTTATTTACTTGACAGACAGAGATCACAAATAGGCAGAGAGGCAGGCAGAGAGAGAGAGGAAGAGAAGCAGGCTTCCCGCTGAGCAGAGAGCCCGATGTAGGGCTCGATCCCAGAATCCTGGGATCATGACCTGAGCCGAAGGCAGAGGCTTTAACCCACTGAGCCACCCAGGCGCCCCAAAAAATCTTAAAAAAAAAAAAAAAAAGAAATTAGATTTTTAATCTCACATTTAACATTTTGTTTCCAGAGACGGGAAAAATGATTACTTTCTTAAGAAGTTCAACTGCCCATTCTAGGATAACACCTATGGATTTATGAATTAAACTATTATACAGTAGTAGTAACACAATGTGTCTGTTCCTTTGGCAGCCTAGCAAGTATTGATTATGTAAAATAATTTCACCTTTTTTTTCCTGACTGTCCCTAAAAATGCCTTTTAAAAAACCTTAAAAATATAGTAAAGTGTATTTATAATACAAATACCATTTTTCATATATAACTATATAATCATCCTTCCAAGTATTTATATATATATGTATTTATTTAAAGATTTTATTTATTTAACAGAGAGAGATCACAAGTAAGCAGAGAGACAGGCAGAGAGAGAGGGGGAAGCAGGCTCCCTGCTGAGAAGAGAGCCAGATGCCAGGACCCTGAGATCATAACCTGAGCCGAAGGCAGAGGCTTAACCCCCTGAGCCACCCAGGCGCCCCCCCCAAGTATTTATATTTTAAAAACAGAAATAAGGTCATATGCTATTTACCGTTTTGCACTTAATGTGGTCATAAACATTAATGTCCATTGATAAAGACCATTTAAAACCAGGAACACACCTGTGGTACCACAAAGTTGGGTTTATTAATTTGTGGCAGAATGATGTGTATGTAAAGCTTAAACGAAGCAATGCTTTGAAAGACTAAGCAAAGCAGGCACACTGTGTAAGGAGTTACCAGGCCTGGCCCTACTTGCATCTACTTGATGCAGAACCCTAATTCCTCAGAAATGGCAAGATTAAGGTAAGTGTGAAATGTTTTTGAAAACTCTTAACCTGAAACGTGGGTTGGAACTAAAGACTGCTTTTTCTAGGTGTCAAAGTGACTCATACAACGGAATACCACTCAGAAAGAAAAAGTAATGAATTATAAACATATGCAACAACATAGACAAATGTCAACATAATTATGCTGAGTGAAAGTAGCCAGGCCAAAAAAAAAAAAAAAAAAACATACAGTATAATTCCATTTATATAAAACTAGGAAATGCAAACTATGGTGACAGTAAATCTAGAGTTACTTGGGGAAAGGGGGAGGGAGGGATTCAAGGGGTACCAGGAAACTTCAGGGAGTTATGGATAGGTTCATTATCTTCATTGTTGTGTTGGTTATATGGCTATGTATGTATGTGAGAACTTATCAAGTTGTGTACTTTAAATATTGTAGTTTAAATTGCTACACCTCAAAAAAGCAGTTCAAAGAAGTTTTAAAAAAGTGATCTGCATGGCTCAGATTCTTATAAGAGTAGGATGTTCCGTGCTTACTGAAGGGGTTTCTTTTTTTCTTTTGTTAAGACTATTTATTTGAGAGAACACAAGTGTGGAGAGGGGTGGGGGAGAGAGAGAAGCAGGCTCCCTACTGAGCAGGGAGCCCCACATGCGGCTTCATCCTAGGACCCCAGGATGATGACCTGAGCCAAAGGCAGACATTTAACTGACCGAGCCACCCAGGCACCCCACTGAGGGAATATCTAACAAAATTTTTGCCAATCTATGATTTTAAAAAGGTTTCTCAATACTATATCCTTGATGTTATTATTTTTTTAAAGTAGGCTCCATGCCCAGTATGTAGCCCTGTTCAGGGCTTGAACTCACGACCCTGAGATCAAGACCTGAGCCGACGGGGCGCCTGGGTGGCTCAGTGGATTAAAGCCTCCGCTTTCAGTTCAGGTCATGGTCTCAGGATCCTGGGATCGAGCCCCGCATCGGGCTCTCTGCTCAGCAGGGAGTCTGCTTCCTCCTGTCTCTTTCTCTGCCTGCCTCTCTACCTACTTGTGGTCTCTGTCTGTCAAATAAATAAATAAAATCTTTAAAAAAAAAAAAAAAAAAAAAGACCTGAGCTGAGATCAAGAGTCAGATGCTTAAATGAATGAGCCACCCAGGTGTCCCTATACTTGATTTTATTAACAAAGGCAGTTTCTATAGGTTTGCATAATAAATATTCCCTTATCCTATTGTCTGGTTCTACTGTAATTTAACATCATTGTTGGATAGTTAGATTACAGGGTTTATTGTCTTTTAGGTTTTTTTTTTCCTATTGATTGCAATTTTGGCATGAACATGCTTACAACTAAATCTTTGTGACTATCCATAATTACTTCTTAAGGATAGAATCCTGGCAATGCAATTGCCTGAGTCATAGCCCACAATGTGTAATCTAACCCTTTTAATTAGGAAGTTTTAAGGGACCCGAAAAAGTTAAGTCTCTCATTTCATAGAAGAGAAAAAGGAGGCTTCAGAGGGTTGTCATACCCTAGAGTCAGAATGGCCAAGCTCAAGAGTAGAACGCAGTCTTCCCATTGCTGTGGCCCGTTGGCTGCCCCTCTTTTTCAGTATCCTGTGTGATTCGTTCTTGGGATTAGAATATGTGTTTGTCTGCTCAGGCTGCCATAATAAAATTCCATAGACTAGGGAGCTAAAACAAAAGATTTGTTTTCTCACAATTCTGGAGGCTGGAAATCCAGGATCAAGGTGTTGTCATGGTCAGTTTCTGGTAAGGACTCTCTTTCTGGCTTGCTGATGGTCACCTTCCTGCTATGTCCCAAGAGGTGGGTAAAAAGCTGGTGAACTCTCTCCTGTCTCATAAGAATACTAATCAGATCAGAGCCCTACGCTATAACTTCGCTTAACCTTCAATTATTTCTTTAAATGCCCTATCTCCAATTACAGTCACATTGTGGGTTAGGCTTCAACATATGAATTTGAAGGGAGGACACATACCTTCAGTCCATAACAGTACAGGAAGCTTCCACTCAAGTAACTTATCTTTAAGGGCTGATGAAAGAAAGATATAGACTTGGGTCTTCAAAATATAGACTATTACTGGGGTGCCTGGGTGGCTCAGTGGGTTAAAGCCTCTGCCTTTGGCTCGGGTCATGATCCCAGGGTCCTGGGATAGAGCCCTGCCTCTGGCTCTCTGCTCAGCGGGGAGCCTGCTTCCTCCTCTCTCTCTGCCTACTTGAGATCTTGGTCTGTCAAATAAATAAAAATCTTAAAAAAATATATAGACTATTATCATTATAAACTCCTGGGCCACGGGATCATATACCTAGAAGGGTGATTTTACGGTAAAGCAGGAAACTACAGTTGAGTGTGCGAAGACTTTGGAACTATGGTCAGGAAAGGATCATCCTCAAAATAAATCAGAATTAGTAAATAATGAAATATCTACAGAAGTATCCCAAACTGAAAAATAATTTATAAATGTGTTGCTGAAAGGGCCAGGATATTTCTAAGTCTCTTTAAAAGATCAGAGGATATGCTAAGAATCTGTATGAAGGTAAAAACTGGTTTGGGCATGAATGGAGTGGCCCAGGGAAGCAGAGAAGACTGAATGTGATAACAAAAGATTCGCTCAGTGGAATGCCATGCCACAATAAACATGGCAAAGGAAATTTACATTCTGATATCATGTATATAAAGTTTAAAAAGCAGGTTTATAAATAAAAATGTAAAACGATGCAGGGGAATAATGAACACCAACTTCAGGATAGTGGTTATTCCCAAGGAGAGAGAGAGAGAGAGAAATGAGACTGGAGTGAGGTATACAGGAGGGGAGGAGGCTACAAATGTATCTATAATGCTTTATCTCAAACTAGATTATGGGTACAGGAGTCTCATATTTCTACTGTTTATATGTCAGAAATACCTTGTAATTAAATATAAATGACAAAAACTAAATGACTAAAGCAATAGTTTGCACAGAATAATGGAGGCTCCCTTGACAACTCAACTCTTGGGTCACTCTCATCTTAGAATGAGGAAAAAGGTCTCAGACCATCAGCTCCTCAACAAGGAGCTGCTAAGGTCATTTAACCGCCTTTGCATGGGTTCCATGCTCAGCATGGCACACCCATGTGGCCTCTCATTGTAGACTCTACTACATAACAGAGAATGGGCTGAAGAGCGGACTTAAGTACTTTGATCCTCTTTTCTTTTTTTAAAAGATTTTATTTGACAGTATTCACAAGTAGGCAGAGAGGCAGGCAAAGAGGGAGAGGGAGAAGTAGGCTCCCTGCTGAGCAGAGAGCATGGGGCTTGATCCCAGGACCCTGAGATCATGACCTGGGTGGAAGGTAGAGACTTAACCCACTGAGCAGCCGCCCAGGTGCCCCTACTCTGATCCTCTTAACAGTTACATTTATTGATCTAAATCATGCATTCTTAACGGACCAATGTTGCTCCTGTGGGGATGAAAATTACTGGTTCTCGGGGGCGCCTGTGCGTTAAGCCTCTGTCTGCCTTTAGCTCAGGTCATGATCTCCGGGTCCTGGGATCGAGCCCTGCTTCGGGTTCTCTGCTCAGCAGGGAGCCTGTTTCCTACCCCGCTCTCTCTGCCTGCCTCTCTGCCTACTTGTGATCTCTGTGAAATAAAATAAAATAAAGAAAATTACTGGTTCTCAGGGCAAAAAACACTTTTAAAAATGTATAACATACAGATAAAATATACTAGATGCACAGATATGCAATATACTTGTGGCACTAAAATTTCATAGGTGGTGATTAGGGAAAAATATCTAAAAAGGCACTTAAAGGGGTGATAATTAAAAAGTGGTTGGGAAATCCTGGTGTAAAGGAAGAAATTGGCATTTGGTTTCATCAACTAGGCGCTCATGTTTTGGTTAATCAGTCTCTTTTAGTCATTTCTTTAACCATTTCTTTAATCATTTCTTCACTGTACTTCAATGAAATCATAACTCTGAAATACGTACTGTCCTCAGAAATCTCAGAACCTAGTGAATATGATGGTCTCTTTATTAAATAGCCTTAATACAAGAGAGTATTGCTATAGTAAGTTGATTTGAGCAGGGGGATTAGACTGGACGCTGTAAGGCATCTCCTAGATGCCACTTCAATAATGAGAGACTTATTCCCCCACTCTGCACTCTGAGAGTATTAGCAGAAGACATCCATTAGGTGTCAGACTTTTGGGTGATTAACGAGGAAAACCTCCTCAGCCAAGGTCATGTCTCCTTCCAGGGATAGCCCATATCCAGTCACTCAATAGCCTGGCCTGCTTGCCCTAATGTGGGACAATTTTAAAGGACCATCTCAGCCCCAGGGCACCACGTAGGCTTGGTTGAGAATTGCTAGCACTGCGTGACAGCTCAGTTTTTCCTCTGCCCAGTCCTGCTTCCTTCTCTCCCTTCCACAGACATTGTTTCCAAGAGCAGTTCCTTTATGCTGATCTATCTTAAAGCCTGCTTCCCAGAGAACTCAACCTATAACAGGGTTGATGAGGTATATACAGTGTCTGGTATCATCAAGGAGGGAGAGATTATTTCTGCATGGGGTAGCGAAACGTCAGTGTGGTATGTTTAGGTTAAGTCTTGAAGAATGAGTAGGATGTTGCTAAGAAGAGAAGGGAGGGGGTGGAGACAAATTTCTAAGCATGGAGACCAGAGAAAGTAAAGGCTTGGGACATGAGAAAATATGGTCTATCTGGATTATGGTGAACTCTGCTGTAACTAGTGGTAAAGTCCTTAAGATTTTGGTGAGATGTTGAGGAAGATGGAATTGTCAAGAATGACTCCTAGGTTTCTCACTTCCAGCTGGACAGATGGCGGTGCCATTCACTGAACTAGAGAATACTGGGAAAGAACTAAGCTTGGCAAGCCAAAATCAGTAGCGTGGTTTTATAGGCATTGATTGGAGGAGTATAAAATATCCAACTGAATATCAAATAAGCAGGTGAATATATAGGTGTAGAGTCTAAAGGACAGATGAGAATTTGAAGGTAACTCTTTGTTTCTTTGCTCTAATCACACTTTTCATTTCTCAATCACTTGATGCTTTCTGCTCTTACAAGCCCTTTATATTTGTTCTTCCTTAGGTCTTTCCCTGGTTAATTCCTGTTCATTCTTTGTACCTCAAATGAGACATCCTCCCACAAGCTGTGCCTAACCACCAGATCAGGTCACTTCCTCATGTTGCATATTTTCAAAGTACTACAAATTTTCATAGCATGTGTCAAAATTGTAATTTCACATTTATTCATAGAATTATTTTTTCTCTCCCTCTGACTATAATTTCCATGAGAACAGGAACTGTGTCCAGATTTGCTCATCATTGAACTTCAACCTGTACCTAGTATAATGCCTAGCACATAGTCAATGTTCAAGACATATTTAAAAGAATAGTTATACTCATAGTTTTGTTTGTTTATTTTGAGAGACAGAGATCAAGAGCATGTGGGCATGCATGTGAGTGGCGGAGGTAGGGAGGCTGGGGGCAGAGGGAGAGGGCAAGAGAGAATCTTAAGCAAGATTCATACACAACATGGAGCACAATGGGGGCTGCATCTCACCACCTTGAGATCATCACTTGAGCTGAAATCAAGAGTCAGACACTTAACTGAACCACCAAGCGCCCCCATACTCATGTTAATGTGAATAAAAACCCAATAGCCATTTATACACAAGGCAAATGTAGATACATCCCCAATTGAAGGCATCAATATTTTGTGGATGAAAGACAAAATATTGGGATGCCCACCAAGTCATCTTGACTCCTGGTATTATTCATATCTTTGTGCAATCTCTTCCCCTTGAACATGGAAGAAACCTGTGACTTACTTCTAACCAATAGAATATGGCAAAGGATGATTATATCACATAAGATGTAGCTGCCATTTTGCTAGAAGATACTATTTTCTCTTTGCTTGCTTGTTTGGTGAAGTGAGCTTCCCTGAGGAAGCTCTTCCCAGGGGGCAAGAAACTAAGTTTGGCCTCCTCCCAGCAGCCACCAAGAAAGCAAGCAAGATTCTCAGTCTGAAGAACCAGAAAGAACTAAATCCTGCCAACAACCACATGAATCTGGAATCAGAATCTTCCCTGGTTGAATATCAGGTAAGACTCTAGTCCTGACCAATACCAATCTAAGGGCACCAAGGCAGAGTAGCCAATTAAGCTGCATTCATATTTTTGACTTTGCAGGAACAGTGAGATAATATATGGATATTGTTTTAAGTTATTAAATTTGTGGTAATGTTGTTTTATAGCCATAGATAACTAATTGTGGTATTTGGGTACCTGGTAGAGGAGTACCCTTGTAATAAATACCTGAAAATGTGGGAGTGGCTTTGAAACTAAGTAGTGGTCAGAAGCTGGAAAAATTATGAGGAGCATGAAAGAGAAAGCTCAAATGCATTGGCCAGTTTGTGAGAAGAAATATGGACTTCAAAGATAACGCCAGTGAGGCTTAAAAGGAAATGAGGGGCATGTTTCTGGAATGGACATCTTTGGAGGAAGGGGCATCTTTGTTTTGTAATGGTAGAAAAGTTAGCTAAATGTTGCTAAGGAATAAACTTCGATATATAGTCATGAAAAATTTCAAGGAAAACGTTGAAGGTGCCACTGGGTTTCTTTTTAATATTTACAGTAAAATGCAAGAGGAGAAATATGAGAGAAAAACTGTGAAATAAAAAAAAGCCAGGACTTGATGATTTTGAAAAATTTCAGCCTCTTCAGATGGAAAAAGACGCAAAGGCAGAGGAATGGCTTCTGAGCCCTTACTGGGAAAGTGGCATAGAGAAAAAGCTGAGAGTGTGACTATACAATCTTTTGTTAAAACCTCAGAAAGATCAAAGGATAAGACTATTCAGTCACACAAAGGAGCTTGAAAGAGATTAAAGGTAGGCTGTAAGAAACCTCTCAATTAACCCACAGGCCTTTTAGGGAGTTTAAGGGCATTTTTTCCTCAGCAAAATCAACAGGGGCCCAAAGTGGAGAAGGTCTTACCCAGAAGAGATTTTGGATTGGCTTTTGTCCAATGGGCTCAACCCCAGTGAAATTCATAGTTGACCCACCAAGTTTATAAGAAAATCACATCACCCTAGGGATGCCTGGATGGCTCAGTGGGTTAAAGCCTCTGCCTTCAGCTCAGGTCATGATCCCAGGGTCCTGGCATCGAGCCCCACGTCTGGCTCTCTGCTCCATGGGGAGCCTGCTTCCTCTTCTCTCTCTCTCTCTGCCTGCCTCTCTGCCTACTTGTGATTTTTCTCTCTCTGTCAAATAAATAAAATCTTTAAAAAAAAAAAAAAGAAAATCACATCACCCAAAACACTGCCACTTTGGACTGACTGGGACAGAGGAGTACAAAATGAAAAGAAGGTGTTGGGCTTCCAAAATTCTATCGGCAGGACGCAGGGTGAGAAAAATATGTATACTGCAAACTTATACTACCCTATATGAAAAGAAACAGAGATTCAGAATACGGAACCAAGAATCTAGAGGGTGGAGCCAAGAACCCCAGAGAATTAGACCTTGAAGCTTCCTCAAAGAATGTTCAGCATTTGCTGAGATGTATTTCTGAGTGCTCTGGACCGTGCCTTTGTACCTGCCATTTTCCCCACACTGATTGGGAATGCCCATGCCTGTTTTTCTGTGACTGTCACATCATTGTACGATAGGTGCCTAGGAGGAAAACAACTTCTCTCACAGTCTCCCCAAACTAAAAACAATTGTGTTCCAGGAGATATACCTAGCAGAACTGCAGCTGAGGAGTTCGTCTGTAGCTGGACCTGATTTAGATGATGGGATTCTGTTCCTTGAGCAGATGCTATAATGGAATGAAACTCTTCAGGGAAGATGATGTATTGTGCATGTGGAAGTGATGTGAATCATCAGGGACCAGAGGGTGGACTGTGGTGGGCATCTTCCAAGATGGTTCCTAACAATCTCTGCCTTCTGGTATTTATGGCTTTGTATAATCTCATCTCCTTAAATCACTTGCTTCTAAGAACCAGTAGACTACCTCAACATTGAGGAAATGTCATTTTTCTTCTTTCTCTTTCTTTCTTTCTTTCATAGAGGAGAAGGAGAGGGAGATGGAGAAAAGAATCTCAAGCAAGCTCCACACCCAGCATGGAGCCTGACTAGGGGCTCAATCTCACAACCCTGAGATCATGACCTGAGCCAAAATCATGAGTCTGACGCTTAACTCACTGAGCCACCCAGACACCCCAATGAAATATCATTTCTGTGATCAGATTACAAAAGATTCTGAGTTCCATCTAGCTAGCTGACTTACTCCTTTGATGGTTTTGATGAAGCAATTTGCCATGCTGGAGTGACACATGTGGCAAGGAAATGAGGGCAGCCTCTGGCCAATAGCTACAAACCGCAGCCCTCAGTCCAACAACCCAAAAGGATCTGAATCCTGCCAACAACCACAACAACTTCTAACAGTGAAGTTAGAAGCAAATCTTTCATTATCAGAATGGTAAGACCCCAGATAAGACTCAGATGATATCCTAGCCCTGGTCCATGCTTTGATTGCCGCGAAAATTGTGAGGGAACTTAGCAGACCCAGTGAAACCGTGACCAAACTCCCAGTTCACAGACCCTGAGAGATAATGTATGTTTTAAGTTTTTAAGTTTATGGTAGTTTGTTACACAGAAATAGAACAAATACGCTTACTGTATTGCCAAAGTTGGACAAGATGGACAAAACTCAGTGTTTGCAAGGCTGCAGGGGAACAAATATTCTCACACAGTGTTGGTAAGAGTACAACGTTCCTGAAGGCAATTCAGCAATATAGATTTAAGAAAAATCAAAAGCTCAAAAGGTAGATATTTTTGATTGAGCAGACTTCATTGCTAGGAAATTGTCTGAAAGAAATAATTGGACGGATCCATAAGAGTGAAATCACAGAGTTATTACCTTGTAGTTTATTCTCTCAAAAAATTTGAAAAAAACCCAAAGAGGGATTATTTGAATACATTGTGACATATACAAGGATAGGAATATTGTGCAGCCATTAAAGAACATGACATATATCTATGCATATCAATTATCCACTCATGTGGAAAGCCACACTGCTAAGTGAAAAAAATCAGGTTGCAAAATAGCATGCTTACTGTTAGGTCATTAATATTTTAGAATGTGTGTATGTGTATACATGAAGAGAAAGACATCTGGAAATATATTCCCCCAAAATCTTTATAATAGTTTATAACAGTCATATTTAGGAACTAGAGTTTTTAGGTGTTTCTCCCCCACCCCTTTTTTAAAAGATTTTATTTATTTGAGAGAAAGAGTGAGTGAAAGAGAGAGAGAGACAAGGAGCAGGGGGAGGGGCAGAGAGAGAGGGAGAAGTGGACTCCCAGCCCGGTGGGGAGCCTGATGTGGGGCTGGAATCCTGGTCGTCTGGGATCATGGTGTGAACTGAAGGCAGGCAGTTAACCAGCTGAGCCATCTAAGTGCCCTGTTCTTACTTTTTTCTATATAATCTTTAGAACTGTTTGAATATTTTATTTTATTTTTATTTATTTATTTATTTATTTATTTATTTTTAAATGCCATTGGCATTTTTTTTTTTAAGATTTTATTTATTTATTTGACAGAGAGAGGTCACAAGTAGGCAGAGAGGCAGGCAGAGAGAGAGGAGGAAGGAGGCTCCCTGCTGAGCAGAGAGCCCGATGCGGGACTAGATCCCAGGACCCTGAGATCATGACCTGAGCCGAAGGCAACGGCTTAACCCACTGAGCCACCCAGGCGCCCCATGTTTGAATATTTTATACAAACATACATTATCCTTCTAATCAAAATAAAGTAAGTTTTTTTTTTTGCTTTGTTGAAGCTTAACCTACAGAATGATTGTGCATCACATCATATAAACAACGTCAAAAATTATAGACCCAGAATGGCATAGCTATGTCTATATGCTCCGAGAAGCCATTGAATTTTTAAAATCTGAACCATGACTAAAAATGGACACACACTCTGAATCACACAAAATTATTCATTGTCTCTCTACCAGATATAGCTGAAGCAGAGGGAACTATTTTATATGGTACACGTTTGGGCTTCACACAAGAGTGGGGTCCCTGAAGGAACCTGTTCAGAGAAGCCAACCTCTTTTCTTCCTTCTTCCTATTTTTAGTATATGTGCTGCCGAAGCGAGCACTTCTTCCTTCTTCCTAAAAGAAGTTTTCATTCGCCTTTTAAAAATCGGAAAGAAGCTCATTATTGATGCATAGAAAAATTTCTCCCAAGAAGATAATCATTTTCTGGGTAATATATATTAGGCCGTGTAATTTAAATTTAAAATGCCTTCTTGGGAAATGCTTCCTAAGAGTTATAATATTTATTTAAGTATTATATTTCATTGAGGCCCACTTTGCTGAATAATGCCAGTACTAAATTTGAAGATATGCCAGGCCATGTCATTTATTAATATAACCAGTGGCTGCTAAAGTTCCAGTTAAATTTCAAGATTTATTTCTGAACCTGTGAAACGTTTATTACCTAAAGGAAAACTTCTTTAGAAGGTGATAAGTAGCCTCTGCTGGAAGAGAGAAAGAAAATAATACTTCAAACCTCCTTTAAGACCTCGTGTCCTTAAAAGGGAGTAGCTATTTCGGTAGCTGAGCAGAAAGGAAAGGCGCAGGTGCGCTTCCTGGGAAAGACCAAAGTGTTTATGTAAATGAGGAATCTCAGATACTCAAAAGCTCACAAAGGACCCGATATTGTAATCTAAGAAAACCCCAACACCCATAAAACAAAAAACTTGGGCAGTTAGTAAGTTTATTACTCCAATGCGGTCTGAACTACATCTAAAAAGTCCTCAATTTGATGACTAATTTGAAGTCAGTGTGTGTATGTGTTTGTATGTTTTGTTAAAGCTTAGAATATGGTGGCGGTGAATTGCAAATATGAAGTATGGTTGCTGTTTGGAGAAATTCCTTTTGTCCATCTCGTGACCCCTAATCCTGAGGAGTCATGTTGTGAACGTATGTGACAACTTCAACCACTTCTGTACCAATCTATTGTGCTCACTAAAAAAAGGATACATTATTTTTTAATTTTTTAAAAAAGATTTTATTTATTTATTTGACAGACAGAGATCACAAGTAGGCAGAGAGGCAGGCAGAGAGAGAGAGGAGGAAGCAGGCTCTCCACTGAGCAGAGAGCCCGATGCGGGGCTCAATCCCAGGACCCTGAGATCATGACCCGAGCTGAAGGCAGAGGCTTTCATCCACTGAGCCACCCAGGCGCCCCAAAAGAATACTTTTGATAAATAACAAATCTTTTTCAGATAAATATGTTATGACATGTTTTCTTGGAAAAATAAAAACAAAAAGCTGTAAGAGGGAATACCTAATTACTTTAACATACGACTTCATGGCTGTATCTACTTTGGCCAGTTATCAGCCTCTTACTCTTCTATTGGCATCGAATGAAATCTATGTTTGTGAAAGGGATGGACATATGCAAATTTCCCAAGGAGGCAATTACTTTATGATTCCTGCCCTTTACAGGTTCTTTAGTTCCCCATGTTCTTTTTCCTATTAGTAAGAAATTCCTATTAGTGCTTGAGTTATGGCTTCTTCCAAATAGACTTCAGTCACTGGCAGGAAGAACCAAGAGAGAGATTAATGAACTTGGCCTACGATTGTGCCTTAAGAAATAAGGAAGTCTTTATTAAAACAGTCGGGTAGAGTGATGATGAGGAGTTACATGAACAAAGGTTTAGGATAGAAAAATGGGGTGTCTTTGGAGAATTTTACATAACTGGAGCTGAGGACTGGCATTTGAGATCAGTGCCTGTGTGGTGGGAACAAGGGTAATAGGATGTTTTTGGTCAGCTCAGGCTGCCATAAAAGAATGCCACAGGCTGGGTGGCTTAAACAACAGAAATTGATTTCCTCACAGTTCCGGTGACTGGAAGTCTCTGATCAAGGTGCTGGCATGGTTGGTTTGTCTTGAGGCCTCTCTCCTTGGCTTGTAGATGGCTGCCTTTTCCTTATGTCTTTGCATGACCTTTTGTCTCTGTGTGAATGGAGGGAGAGAGAGCTCTGATCTCTTCCTCTTTTTATTCTTTATTTTATTCATTCATTCATTAATTCATTTAATGTAAGCTCTATGCTCAATGTGGGGTTTCAACTCACTACCCTGAGATCAAGAGTTGCACACTCTACCAAGTAAGCCAGCTAGGCGCCGCCTTCCTCTTTCTATAAACCTACCAGTTCTACAGAATCCTGGTCACCCTTATGACCTCATTTAACCTCAGTTACCTCCTTAAAGGCCCTAGCTCCAAATGCAGTCACACTGGGGGTGAGAGCTTCAAAATATGAATTTGGAATGGGGTGGGGGGTGGGGGAATAAAACATTCAGTGCATAACACAAAAGATCTGGGATTGTTCTAGAGAATCTTGGAGGACAAGATATCATAAAATTGATATCTGATATCATAAAATTGATACGCTGTCTTCCTTTGCTAGAACATAAGCCTCACAAGGGCTGGAAGAATGTTTGGCTTGTGTACTGTGGTACCCTTAGCATTACAGCAGTGCCTGTGAGTAGAAATGTTCCATATGAATTAATGGACATAGTGACTAGAGAGTAGGGTGGAAGGGAGGCTGTTTCAGTGGTCTGGTACCCAGTGCCAGAACTTAGTGGTGGTGGAAATTAAGTGAAAGGATGACAACGAGTGACAATAAGCAGTGACAGTAAGAAGATGGGATAAAAGGGAGGGAAGACTCATAGATGACTGACATCCTGTGATTAAGTGACGTGGTGATGATTATCCGATTACTGAAAATAGAGGCATTGAGAGACTTTATTATTATGAATCCTCATTTTGAAATGAGCTGCCTCTTAGGACTTGTACACGGTTTATGAAACTGAAAGTTCTCCTCGCTTCTCCCAGATGTCCCCTAAGGTTTCCCTGAAGGCCATGTGATTCCTTTCTCTTCCAGCAACATTTATGGCTTCTATTTTCTGACTTAGCACTCTCACCCCATTTTGGTAGCCCAAAGAGAATCAGAAAGACTGGAAACACACATTTCCTCTCTTTTTATTAACACTACTTTTCCCTTTACTGCCTTTTATTTGTGGTAGCCACAATAGAAATAGGAATTATAGTCATACTGGGCATCACAGTGAAATAAAATTTCTAGTCCTGAGTGCTCTTTATTTTAAGATGACCCCTCTTTTCCTGACTGCTTCCTTCCTTGTCTGCATAATTCTAATAGAAATTACTCATAACCTTCTTTCTCACCTAGTTCCCTAGCTGAGTTATTTGAGAGTAGAAATCTGTATCGAATAGCAATCTACTTTCTGAAATTTCTGGTAGTTACAACAGCCTCAGTTTACATCAGAAACGTTTTGAACACGCCCGTTACCTCTTCTGAACTAAGGAATCTTAGCCAACTTCACAACTGAAACTCAACAGGTTGTTAAATATAGAATTAGAGTAATTTGTTTACGTGGGCTAAGAGGATTTAGCAACAGGAAATTGTTTATCTCGAATAATCGAAACCCATTCTTCTAGCTTTTGCCCTAATTGCACCAAAAGTAAAACATGAGGGTGCACACCCCTACCAGCCTGTGTTCATTGCCCTCATGAATAAATAACACTGTGCATAACTTTTAGAATAGGGTTTGTTCCCTAGATATGGACTTTTAAAAAAGATTATATTTATTTATTTGAAAGAGAGAGTAAGAGAGAGCACGAGAGGGGAGAAGGTCAGAGGAAGAAGCAGACTCCCCACTGTGTTGGGAGCCCGATGCGGAAAGGGGACTCGATCCCAGGACTCTGTGATCATGGCCTGAGCCAAAGGCAGTCGCTTAGTCCACTGAACCACTCAGGCACCCTGGATATAAGCTTTTATAATCAGCCAATAAAATGACCATTTTGAACTATTACATGATGTCAATGTCCATCAATTTTAGCAAATTATCAGCCCTCTTTGTATAGAACTTTGTGTAATTCTCTGAATGTTTCATTGCTCTTCGTCATACTTTTAACCATTAGTGAACATGAAAGAACAATGAGTCACCAAAACCAAAAATTCTAAATGTAATATAATTGAATAATATTCAATATACTCAATCGAATATATTCATTCAATATTCAATATATAATATTCCTTATAATTGAATAATATTCTGAATGTAATATAATTGAAATTGAAACTGTAGGGTGTTTCAATTAGGATACAGATTAATCTGCTTTAACAAGGACCCACAGAGATTTAAACAATATAGAAGTTTATTTTCATTTAATAGTCTGATTTCTCACATAATATTGATTCTATCCTGCAATGTCCCTTACATATTAGCCCCATCTGCTTGTTCTTAGGTGGCTTCCCACCATGTCCAGACACTAGGATAGCAGAAGAAGAGATAGACTAAAAAGACACATTTTCCATTTAAGGAGCACCACTCAGAAATTGTCACTTCTGCTCACATTCTATTGGTCAGAAATTAGTCATATAACCACATTTAGCTTCAAGGGAGGGTGGGAAAGAGGCCCAGCCAAAACTTGGGATTCTATCTCTTAAGGGAGTATGGGAAGACAGCTGTGACATGCCAACCTTTGCGACCCTTCAGTCTCAAATAAATGCTCTTTGGATTAAGCTGGCTGGCTGTGGATTCAATTGTGAAGGAAAAAAGTGGGGTAAAGGTATGCATCATTAGGAAATGTTGAATATATGTTGTCTAAAACCAAGTCTAAAAGATGTAGTATAAAAAAACATGTTATAAAACTTGTGGGTCTCAGCAGTGGAAGCTCTCCTTATAATTTGCAAGTTTATTGTTTGACTTAAAAAAATTTGGCCTTTGAATTTATTTAGAGTAACACACTTTATATGAAAACTAAGAGCAACATATCTGCATGAACATTTCTGCTGATCCCTTGTTTGGAAGTTTTAGGGTAGAATCGATGTTACTGAGAAAGCTAGATGCCTTGAGCATCCAAGTTTTCAGTCAGGAGTATAATGTGGTGGGTGTCAAGACCTTCTAGATGAAGCTTCTCTATTGAGCCTTAGTGCTTTTGAGTTTGTGTACAAGGAAGACTTGGGTCATCAGGCATTATCAGGGTCCATCTTAACCAGAGCTGCTTTGGAGGGAAGCAGTGTTTTCTAGTATCCTGGCCGGGGTTCTGGAGGGCATTGTGGGCCTGCCTGGGGAAGGGAAGAGGAGCTGAGCCTGAGAGCAAGTGAAGCGTCAGGAAGCATGGAGGCCAGTGTGCTAGCCTGGGCTCCAGTGTCCTGGAGAAAAAGATCACAGGAAAGGTCAGGGGTCCCACCTTCATACGGAGAAGAGTCACATGATACTTTTCTGCTCTGGTCCATTTGAGAGCCTCGGAACCTTAGCCTGTGGTGAGGGAATGACCTGGGTGGCCATCTTGTTTGACACCAGAGCCACGATGGCTTGAGGTGTTTCATACCAGACTAGGCCTAAATAACCATCTGTGTGGGGTTATTTGAGAAGTCCTCCAAGTGTCCCCCAGCCATTTTACACTTCATTTAGTAGTCTACCACAGCCCTTAAGGTCTCTAACAAATAGGAGATGCCTTAGTTTCCTTCTGGCTCTAGAGGCATGAATTCTCTACCACTGAAAGCAATCCTTCAGGTTAAGCCATAGTAGTGAAGACATCATCTCTGAAAGCCACAGTCCGTTATATTTCTGGGAGGGCCAGGGAGTGGATGTTGCATCTCTAGTTTTCTTCAGTTCATAATCATTCATAACTGACCTGTTTATCTGATTAACTGGTTGCCACATTGGGAGTAAGAGAAGTTTAAATAAGTATGTCTCCGACTCTACAGTCTGACTGGGCAGGGGCTGTTTAGGGGGAAGGGGACAAGCTAAGGAGGGCAGGGTCTGGGAATTGCTTTGTTCAGAGGTGGGTACCTTGTGACTATGGACCAGAAAAGTAGGAGTGGCACACACATTTCATCCAAGGAAACATATCCTCCAAGGCTGCACCTGGTCTGACTTCTTCTAGGCTTAGAATGTCTGGATTGGAAGCAACATACATTATTACGGTTGTCCAATTCACTGTGGTTTAGTAAGTGGAATATTTTTTCCTCCAAAGATTCATACATTTTTTTAGCTAGTCGTGCCACTGCATTTTCAATACTGTGATCTTTAAATAGATATGTTATGATGAATTATGAATTTGGGTTAAATTTTTTCTTACTATGAGCTTAGTGTGTCTCGATGTGATCTGTATCTTAGGAATAGTACAGATCTTTAATGATATTATGTCTCTTCATCTAAGTCAAACAAGTTAAAAATAACTACATTTCTTCATGTATAAATATTTTTATAAGCCTTTATGGGATTAAAGATCATTCTTTGATAATGGAAGAGAGACTGTCAACAAGGGAAAGCGCACCACAGCCAGAGTCACAGACCCTAGGCTGTTGCCACAGGTCCTGCCGAAACGATTTTGTTGTGTTTTGATCAACCAGATCCCTCGTTAATAACTTACAATGAGAGATACATCTTCCCCATGATCAGAACAGTCATGTCAGCATCTATGACCAATGACCAAGGGTCTAATCCTAGTATTAGTGTATTGAGAAATAGGTATCATATTATTTCTGATGTCATTTCTCATGTTCTTAATTTATCTTCTCTGATGTTAGAGGTTTGGATAAGATGACCTTTAAAGTTCCTTTCAATTCTAAAAATTCCTGTTGCCTGGTCCGCATCATGGATAAGGGAAGCCACACACATAGCATGGACAGTTGATGGGTTCAGTGCCAGACACTGTGGTAAACACTTACTGGACATGATTTCATTTCATCCTCACAATTCATGAGGTAGGTATTATTATCATCCCCTTTTAACAGATGAAGACACTGAGATCTATAGGCATTAGGGAACTTGCTTAATATCCTACAACTGGTGAGGGGTTGAGTTGAGATTTTGAACACAGGCATGTGTGGCTCTAGGATTTGGAAGCTGAAGACTGGGCTTCTTCACTCTCATGTAGTAGCAGTTTTGAGGAATGTTTAACTACCCAAGAATAATAAATAGTCCCATTAACAATTTTAACTTTTTTAAAAATAATTTTTTATTAGACAGAGAGAGAGAGAGAGAGATCACAAGTAAGCAGAGAGAGCACAAGCAGGCAGAGAGAGAGAGGGGGAAGGCACCTCCCTACTGAACAGAGAGCCTGATGTGGGGCTCGATCCCAGGACCCCAAGACCATGACCTGAGCCAAAGGCAGAGGCTTAACCCACAAGCCACCCAGGCACCCCAACAATTTTTACTTTTTAACAAATTATGGAGCGGAGTGGCAATATTTCTCCAAATGTTTTCTATATGCCTATTATTATAAGTTCGTAAGATCGGAAAATCGAAAAGGCAAAGTGACCTCTAAATACAAATGGCAAAACAAAGCCTGAATAAAGAATCTTCCTTCAAATCTAATGAAATGAACAGAAGCAGTGAAAAAAAAAATAAAAAAGGCAACAATTCATGAATGAACGAAGAACAACTTTACATCATAAACTTCACAAAGTGATGGCTAAGGAAAGTAACAGCAGTTTTGCTGTTGCCCCTTTCTTCACACCCACTCACCAGGAGAATATTGAGAACTCTGATCATTTTTATCAATGTCATCCACTTTGGACAGCAGCAGTCTGAGGGAGAGAGCAGGGAGCTGTGGCTACTTTAGTTGTGTAGCTGACTCTACTTTTCCCTAGGGGGACCTGGCCGGAGGCAGGAAGGGCTTCTGGGGGAGCCCGAGTGGCTCAGTGGGTTAAAGCCGCTGCCTTTGGCTCAGGTCATAATCCCAGGGTTCTAGGATGGAACCCCTCCCCCCCAAATTCGGGCTCTCTGCTCAGCAGGGAGCCTGCTTTCCCCTCTCTCTCTGCCTGCCTCTCTGCCTACTCGTGATCTCTGTCTGTCAAATAAATAAATAAATAAAATCTTTAAAAAAAAAAAAAAAGGCAAGGGCTTCTGATCTTCCAAGTTCCTGAGTGGGGGTGGGGGGAGGGCTAGGATGAATGAGAGGGGTATCCCCACAGCTGGCTGAGGTGGGCACTGAGGCAAGTTGCTTCACTGGACTTCAAAGGGGGAAATCAGAGGTTCCCCTGACCTACTGTGGGCCTGCCCTCACTCATATGCCTCCTACGGTGCCCTCCGTGGATAACCAGATTGAAAGCTTCTCCAACACACTGAATTAGCTCCAAATGGGGCAGACAGACTGGTCCTAGATAAAGTGGAAGCACTATATCAGACCAAATAAGAAGTCAGGACAGAGCTATCTAATGAAAAATGAAAAGAAATGGCATGGTGATAAGCAAAACCCCTTAGGACAAGACGGAGAAATAGGAGGAGGAAAAGAAAAATGAGAACAAGAAAGAAAGAATATGGTACAAAAAGGCAGATGTTTTAAAGGGGAGAATGTGTTTTAAAATAATAAAAATGTAGCTTCTCCAAGCAAACAAGATTCCCCGAGAGAGCTTTAAGGCACAGAATAGCTTTATGAGACTGCTCTATAAAACTTAGGCCCTAAAATGAGATAATAAAAAAACAGAATAAAATGAACAAGGAAATTTCAGAGCTAAGAAAAGTAGTTGTGACTCCAAAGAGCACCATTACAGATCTAGTAAATTATTTAGAAAGAGCAAGGAACAAGAGAGACAGTGGTTGGAAATAAAATTAGTGGAATGGAGGAAATGCTTGTAATAATCAGCTTAATGCAGAAAAAAAGGGACAAAGAAATGAAAACATGTAGAAGGCAGTCAGTATGGAGAACAAAGATCAGTCAACATAGACAACAAATGGAACAGGAAAAGTAGTTGGATATGTAATAAAAGAAACTTTCCCTGAAATTAACAAACTAAATCTTTAGCTATAAAGGCAGTCCCCATGCTAGAAAAATTGATACAGTGCAGTAAACATGCAGACATATTTTGGTTATGTTATTGAAATTAAAGGATAAGAAAAATCTTTAGCTGTTCAGGAAGAAAAAGTAAGTCACCTATAAGGAGGAAAATTAGGGTTGCCTTAGATTTTTAAGCAAAATTCAAAGCCAGAACACAATGGAACAATTATTACAAACTTCTGAGGATGAGAAAGTGTGACCCAGTCAAAATTTGTTTAGTTATAAAGTCATCAAGCAGGCTTTTTCAAATATGAAAACACAGGGAAAATAGTGTTTAGAATCTGGTGTATAAGAGATACAAAACCTGAGAGCCTTTCGTGCGGGGAAAAAAAACCCAAAAAACAAAACCACATTTGACCTTAAAATTCTGCCAAAGAAATGAATGAAGATCAAGAATTTAGGAGTGGTAAAAGAATCAGAAATGAGCCCTGAATCCATTTTTAAAAAAGAACAAAGATTAAATAACGATGAGTATCCCAATTATAGAACACAATATGATGGTTTATAACCTAGCAAAGTAAAAAATATAAGCAATGAAAAAAAGCAGGAAACGTGTAGGTAGGAGGAATAACAAAATTGTATCACTTCATCTTTCATAGCCCAGAGTCAGTTCATGCTATCTAAAATTAAACCACAGGGGCGTCTAGGTGGCTCAGTGGGTTAAGTCTCTGCCTTCAGCTCAGGTCATGATCTCAGGGTCCTGGGATTGAGGCTTGCATCAGGTTCTCTGCTTGGCGGGGAGCCTGCTTCCCCCTCTCTCTGCCTGCCTCTCTGCCTACTTGTGACCTCTGTCAAAAAAGTAAATAAAATCTTAAAAAAAAAAAAATTAAACCACATAGTTAAACACACACACACACACACACACACACACACACACACACACACTAAAACAAAACAAACCAAACAAAGCAACCAGCAAACCAGCAGCAGCATTTCCAAGGCTTTGATGATTTTTATAATCTCTTTGCTAACCTAAGAGCTGGCAAGGCAAGGCAGCCTATGTGAGCCAGATTTGCATGCAGCTGTGTTTGGGGTTTGCAAGGCCAGTTCAGGGTTTTAAAATATTTTTAAATCTGCATGTTTTTAGGTGGTGGTGAACTTGACAGTCAACCCCCTTAGTTTTCAACTTATTTCACACTCCTAGGGGTTGGTCTGGCTCTGCCTTTGGACGACTCTTGAGGAACTAAGGTCTCTTGTGAAGAATCCTAGTATCAGAACTTCAATTCCTAGGGTAAGACGAAGTAATGATTGATCAGTAGATACACTCCTCCCATTTGTTTTGAAAAGCAATGCATTTTCCTCTGGCATAACAAATGGCATTTTCCCATAGGTGATAATGACCGAAATCTGTCTCCTGGCAAACAGAGGCAGGGCTGCCCACTGTTTGCTTAATTTGGCTGCCACCAGGCATGGACTCCTATATAGTCATCAGTGATTAACAGAGTGACTTTCCTGAAAGATCCCTTTGACCACGGAGGTACACTCCAGGGAAGCTTCTCCAGAGGCGGTGCCTTCTTCTATTTAAAGCCTCAGGGGCTTAGCTGCTGTCACCTGCTAGCTATTTCTTTAGGTCCGTTTTAACTTTCAGCCCTTTAAATAGAGTACAGACTGGGACTGAAACAGAGCCAGAAGAAACAGCTGATTCGCTGGGAAGGCACTGTGGGAGGTTCTGACACTGGCCTTAGAGGCTGAGCGGGCCATTCTAAGAAAAACTGCGTGGGCAGCCCCCAGGCTCTACTCTGATGGTTAGAGGAGGGTCATCTGATGGGCATTGGTTGGAAGGACTAGTACTCCGGCAGGACACCAGCCATGCGGCTCTGCAAAAAGAACTGCAGAATTCGTAAATTACTATTTCCACCTACACCAACCACATTTGTTCTTCAAAAATTTGCTGATGACAAAAGATGCTAGCTTAGAAAGGCAAAACTAGGGGTGCCTGGGTGGCTCAGTGGGTTAAGCCTCTGCCTTCAGCTCAGGCTTCAAGTCCTGGGATCCAAAAGTCCTGGGATCGAGCCCCCCATTGGCCTCTCTGCTCAGCGGGGAGCCTGCTTCCCTTCCTCTCTCTCTGCCTGCCTCTCTGCCTACTTGTGATCTCTGCCTGTCAAATAAATAAATAAAATCTTAAAAAAAAAAAAAAAGAAAAAAGAAAGGCAAAATCAGACTTTTATTTAAATGAAATCCTGCAATAATCAAGAGAGAGATGCCTCTGGCAATTAGGTTTTGCATTTGTCAATATTTCGCTCTTCTGCAGGAGAGTACAAAGGCTGGGCTATATGGGCGTGGCGGTGAGAATCGGGGTAGGCTCATGGGAAGGGCTCACACCGACCTCCTCCCCTCCCATTCTCATGGCCACCATCATACAGTCAGGCCACAGGAAGGGGAGAATGAAGTTTGTTTCCTGATTGAATACCGGCACGGGGAAGAAATCAAGGTCTATTTCTTGAATGGTAGGTAACATGAACCATGGACAAGTGGAGGGTTTTACACACTTTCTGCAAGGTGTACTCACTTCCACACTGATCATTTTGGCAGGTACTACCAGTGTCAGAGTGTATCCTCTAGTAAGATGACTGTCCTCTGTCTTTGCAGCGCTTACCATGACAATTCTCTTAGGACAACCTCTGAAAGTACCATGACAAATTACCTGGGGCAGATGGACTCCTTGTACAGAATATTTTTGTCATGGAAAAAAGTTCATAAAAAAATTGTGTACAATTCTGCAATTAATATTCTTTTTTGAATTTTCCATACATGTGCATATTTCTAACATATGTACATAAGAGAAACTGACTGGTAATCTATACTCTGCTCAGAGATATTCAAATATTGCTCACCAAAAGGATTGTAGCAATTCAAAATTCCACAAACACTCTCAAAAAATGATCTTTATCCCTTTTTTTTGGTTTAATATTAACACTGTTGTTCTTAAGATTACCATTTGGATGACTACTTTATATATTGTATTATTTTTATTTGTGTTTACCTTAACTATTGCACATGAAGTACACATATTGAACAATTTTACTTTCATTGTTATAAATTGCCTGAGCATCAAAAAAAAAAAAAAATTGTGTACAGCTGATAACAATTAACCCGTGGACTGACTTCGAAGTTCAGTACGGAGAAAGGTAAATTGCTTGCTGCTATAATATTTCAGGTAAATATAAAGCCAAGGGTAGATATTTTTTAACCTTTTGGATGGAGACTTTTACTCTCAGTCTGCAGGCCTTCCTGTGATGTCCTTTGAGTTTGTTGTATTTTGTGGTGTTTGGTTGTCCCCAAGGGCAGTTGTACTAAGAAAAAAAAAAAAAACAGTCCTTTTCCTCTGTGTTTCCTTTACTACTCACACATAGTACTTTACTTCTGACCCTCTGAGACCAATGTGTGGGGGCTTTCTCCCATCAAGCAATTCTCTGTAACACCAGCTAGGTGTCCCGCAATTTAATTTAATTCTGGCACTATTTTCCTGGAAATAGCATCGGCTCCCACTGTTTAGTTCCACTGCTGCTCCCCACTTCAGATGGTCCCCAGGTCACCCATAACTTCTGCTGGATGTGGTACAAATTGGAGGTTTCCATGATCTCTTTCTCCTTCTTGGATTTGACTGTTTGCTAGAGTAGTTCACAGAGCTCAGGGAAATGCTTAACTTACCATTTGCCAGTTTATTAAGGAATATGATGGATGGAGATGAACAGCCAGATGCCGAAACACATCAGGCGAAGTCTGGGAGTGTCCCGAGCACAGGGGATTCTGTCCTCGTGGAGTTAGAGCGTGTCACCCTCCTGGCACATGGATTTATTCATCAATCTAGAAGCTCGCTGAATCCCATACTTTCGTGATATATTGAGGCCCCATCAGTGAAGCATCGTCAGTCATTAACTCCATTTCCAGCCCTTCTCCTCTCACTGGAGAAGTGTGTGTAGGGGAGTAGAGCTGAAAATTTCAAGCTTCTAATCATGGCTTGGTCTTTCTGGTGACCAGCTCCTATCCAGGAGCTGCCCAGGGTCACCTCATTAGAACAAAAGATGCTCCTAGTGTTCTTATCGCTTAGGAATTTACAAGGATTTCAGGAGCTCTGTGTCGGGAACTGGAGTCAGGGACCAAATATTATAAGAGGTGCTCCTAGTGCTTTTATCACAGAGGAAATTACAAGGGTTTTAGGAGCTCTGTGCCAGGAACTGGGAGGCAGAGACCAATATACATATTTTTATTATCTGATAGTGGTATTGTGCATGGAAAGGACCGCCCACATTTGTTGCATGGAATTAATGTCCAGTTAATTAGAATTATAAATAGGAAATATTTGTTTTTCTTAAGTCCCTATGTCTAATAAATTATTTTTATTTTATTAATAAATCTTGTGAATTTTTATAAAGGTTAAGAAAAATTGTTTTCGTTTGCTTTTGAAATCAATGTTCCATTAATTAATAAATTCAACAGATTAAACTCCCCTAAATAAAACTAGTTTATTGAGTTTCCTTGAACGTTTTAAGCTAATATCCTAGCATCAAATCTAAGATGCCATCAGTCGTAAGATACACCATTATTTTATGTTCTGCCATGGAAGGGAGAACACTGCCAACAGTATCTTATCCCACTGACTGTAAGGCACACTCAGGTTGCAGATTTATCAGAATGAGAAAAAAAAATGTGCATCTTGGAATTGATAAACCACTGTATATACACGTGAATATTTCAAACAGCCCAAATGCGGGGCATTTTCTTTTGTTAGTTTTATATCAAGCAGAATCTTTTAGGCATTTAAGCAACTCTTGTAAATCTAAACACATTTAAATTAATACACGTGCTATGGAATGATTATTTGTATCCCCCTCGTAACTCATTATGTTGAATCCTAAATCCCAAGGTGATGGTAGTAGTTGGGCCTTTGTTAGCTGATTAGGTGAATGGGATTGAACGAATGGGATGGGTGCTTTAATGAAAGAGGCTAGAGAGAGACCCCTTACCTCTTCATGTGAGGACACAGCAACAAGATAGCTATCTATGAGCAGGAAGTGGGCTTTCACCGGACGCTGAATTTGCTGGTGACTTGATCCTGGACTCCCCAGCTCTAGAACCGCGAGAAATATATTTTGTTGTCTCTGCGCTATCCAGTGCGTGGTATTTTTGGGTTAGCAGCCTGAATGGACTAAGACAATACAGATTTCTAAATGTAGGATATCTTAAGTGTTTAAATACTGTTTACGAATGTAATCAAATGCAGTTACCCATTCTAAAATAAGGGAAAAAAATGAAAATTTCAATAAATCATAGAGTTCTATAGGTAATATGTCAGATTCTCCTAAATATTTCAAACACCTTAAATTTAAGCATACAAAGATTTTCTTGATGCTTATAAAATGTATTCCCAAACCTCACACAAAATAATAATGGGTTTGGTTATTTTACCATCCTTGTTCTTCTTTTAACATCTTTGTGTTATGGTCACTTATCCCCAAGCAGATTTACCACCTCATTTGGGCTGGGGTTACAGGTTCTCAACCCTCAACCCGCAATTGGATTACGCATTAAGGTCAGTGGTTCTCACACTTACTGGTGTCAGGATCCTTTTATACTTCTAAAAAATATGGAGAACCACAGAAAGCTTTTGCTAATGCCCTTACTGACATTTACTGTGATAGAAGTTAAATCCGAGAAATTTAAAAAATATTTTCATTGATTCATTTAAAAATAACAATAGTAAACCCATTACATTTTAACATAAATAATACATTTTTATGGGAGAAAACCCTATTTTCTCTAAAACAAAAGAAACTTTAAAAAATTAAGATGGTATTCTTTTACAATATTGCAGAGCCCTTCCTGGCAAATTCCACTTTATATTAGTGAGAGAATGGGAAAGAAAAAGGCCAATAATTTGTTAGCATTAGTATGAAAATAGGTTGACCATTGAAAGGGTCTGAGATGCTCCCAGGAGTCCCCGGACCACATTTTGAAAACCACTGTGTTGGATAATAATGAGTTAGAGAATCAGGTCAGGACCTGAGTGCTACACACCAGGATGATTCTACCACAGCCACAGGTTAACTTGCTGAACTTCCTCTCACAGCTGACTATCACCTGTGTCAATGGGGTGGAGGGTGAAGGGCAGGTCAATGTCTTTCATCATGTGTCCCCCCCCATACAACTTCTAGATTTCATCCTTCCTTAGTTTTTTTTTTTTTTTTTTTTTTTTTTTAAAGATTTTGTTTATTTATTTGACAGATTACATGTAGGCAGAGAGGCAGGCAGAGAGAGAGGAGGAAGCAGGCTCCCTGCTGAGCAGAGAGCCTGATGCGGGGCTTGATCCCAGGACCCTGAGATCATGACCTGAGCCGAAGGCAGAGGCTTAACCCACTGAGCCACCCAGGCGCCCCCTTCCTTAGTTTTTTTTTCAAGTTTTTAATCATCTGATTTAGGAAGATGGACATCTTTCTACTGCATGATTGGGACTCACTCAACTCTGCACTCTCTCACCTAGGTCATAATATTCACCTTCGTTGTCCACTTGGACCGTGCGTTGTTTTTTATATTTTTCATTTCTGGCTCTTGACCATAGTTCTCTAGGCAATTTGTTGCTAGGGCTCCTGGCCCAGTTTCTGTGCATGTAAGAGTGAAGCATCTGGACACTGCTTACGTTGTCTGTTTTCACAGAAGCTGGATGACCATTTGTGAGGGAAGCTGTAGACGTGGCTCCTTCATTAGGCAGGAAATCAGACTAGATCCATGATCTCAAATTTCTTTCCATTTGAAGATTCTCTGAGACTTCTGCTTTCCCCTTGCAACCATGAAAAACTGGGTTGCTCTGAGGCTCACTGGAGGTCATGATCTCTCCTTGCTTATTTCATGTTCAGTCTCTACTCTTTCCTTCATTGTAAAGACTCAGCGGTGTTAGAGCATTACTGTGTCCAGTTGGAGAGACATAATTTTCTGGATTCTTTGCAACCAGGGATGGCTTCGTGACCTGGAGACCCCCAGCTGCAAATGATCCAGAGAATCAGAATGGAATATATGGAATGACATGCAAGCAAAATATATGGAATGAATGAATGGTCTGCCTCCTTCTGGACTTCCTGGTACCCGAGAAAAAGAATCCTTCTATAGGCCACTGTAATTTTGTTACATGCAGACTAAATTTAATCTCAGCTAGCCAGTACATGGGTAGTCCTGGCAGCCAGTGCCTGGGTCTGTCATCCTACCACCTGGGCATTCTTGACGAGGTTAACACATGGTATAATGCAGAGAAAGCTAGCTTTGTATCACTAGCTATGTGACCTCGGGCAGTTTCCTTAATCTCTTTGAGCCTTAGTTTTCTCATCCATTGACTTGAGACTAAGACATGGCACAGGAGTCAAAGTACGTCTTCAACAAATACAGGCTCCCTTTCTCTTTCCCTGTTACTGAAGAAAATTGGTTCCGTTCATGCTCAATGGCAAATATTCCAGACCCATCTCCCACTCGTCTGATGTGGAAATAACAAAGATAGAACAGGATTTTGGTATGCTGATGCTGAGGTCGTTTATTGTACAATAAGCCAGGTAGGTAAGGGGTTGCCTGGGACAACTGGCAGGAGGAATGGGTGGGAAAGGTGGTGTGCTGATCATCTACCCAAGCATTGAATGGCGACACTGAAGGGAGATTAACAAAGATGATGATGATGATGATGATGATAGTAGCTAATAATTTTTTTGGAAGGGGGGAGGGGTACAGGGAGGGAGAGAATCTTAAGCAGGTCCATACCCAGCAGAGCCCAACTCGGGGCTCGATCTTAACACACTGAGATCATGACCTGAGCCGAAACAGGAGTCTGACCCTTACCCGACAGAACCACCCAGACACTCCAGTAGCTAATACACCAGTCTGTAATATACAAGCACCTACTATGTGCTAGTTACTATGGTGAGCACTTTATACACATTACCTACTTTCCAACACTCAAGAACTATAAGGTAGCTACTGTTATTCTCTCCAGCTTATGGAAAAAGAAGTGGAAGCTTAGAGAGGTTAAATAAGTTGTCCAAAGTCACCCAGTGCTAGAGCTGGGGAGAGATTCCAGCTCTGTCCAACACCAAGGTCATGCTGATGACGGTGGCCTACTGATGAGTCCTAAAACCAACGGTGAGCTGAAGTTGGTGGTGAGAGCCCATTATGTGCATTTCTTCTCAGCTCTGAGCTCAGTGAAGTCACACTGGTGGCTTGAAATCAGCCACAGAGAGAGTATTTACGCCACAGAAATTGGCAAATGCTAGACATCAGGTCTCTCCCCTCCTTTTCTGCCCTGAGACCTGGCTGTTAACCATTTCCCAGTACACCACCGGATGGACTATACCTGCTTTAGAAAAGCTATTGATCAGGAAACAGTGAATCCAGTGGATGGCAGCTATCAAAGTATTGAGTAAATGAGGGCAGTTTGGAAATCCTCTTGAACATTTGTCTTGAGTTGTTTGCCAGGCAAGACAGATTCCTGTGAACAGAGGAATAGAGGACCATTGGGGCTACAGAAAGGGGAGTCAAGCTGGAGTGAGGGTCTGAGCATCTCACAAAAAGGATATAATGTACATTTCCCCATTATTCCAAGACCCTTTTTTCAAGCCTCTTCTCTGTGTAGGTACTTCTGTGTGTCACATAGGGAAACATAAATAAAATAGCATCTCTTCTCTTGGTGACGCCAACAGGTATACAAATAATTACAACGTAATGTGAGAAAATGTAACAAAAATCTGGGCACATACATTTTAGTGAGGTGGCGATTTGTCATAACTACTGCAAATAACCCTCTTGGTGCTTCACGGATCTTCTGAGACAAAACTCTTTTATTATGGATTACGTTAATAAATAAAGACGCGTGTTGTACAACATTGTCACGGTGTTATCTCAAGCCATGGTGTAAGCGTGAATGACTATCGGCACCAAAAACACCCTCATAACATCTATTAGTCCAGGTGAGGTGATAAACAAAGGGCCAATTCTAGCCCTTTGAGGCTGACCTACTTCTCCTCCTCAGCAGCCTTCATGTTTCCCAGGCTTCTTTTCCGCTCATCAAAGAGGGAAAGGATCAGGAATGTCACTTAAATGTTTATTGATGCCCTGCATGCTTATCCCTACTGTGGACTGTTTCCATCACCGTGTTACTTTTATGCATTTTTAGTCTCTTCCTTCATGACGTATAATTGCCATAATGTTATGTTAGTTTCAGGGGACAACATAATGACTCGGCATTTGTACATATTGCAAAATGATCACCACTGTAAGCCCAGTTCATGTCCCACACTGCACAGTTACGATATTTTTTTCTTGTGATGAGAACTTTTAAGATTTACTCTCTCAGAAACTTTCAAATATGCAATACAGTATTATTAGCTGTAGTCACCATGCTGTATATTACATCCCCAGGACTTATTTTATAACCGGAAGTTTGTACCTTTTGACTCTCTTCACCCAATTTGTCTACCGTCCACCCCTCACCTCTGACAAGCACCAGTCTGTTCTCAGTATCTATGAATTTTGTTTTATTCCTTCGAGCATTTCAACAGCTATTATTCCTCGGACTGCATACAAAATACTGACATATTCTCTGTAGTGGAAAAAATGATTAAAATGGAAAATCTACTGCAACAATTTTAGATTTCCTAATTTACCCACATTTATATTACTCTATATTATCTCAATTTTTGTTGTTCTTTCTTTTTAACACCCTTTTGGGGTTTATTATAGATCTATAATCTTGTTACAAGATAATATATATAATCTTATTATAAGAGAATTTTTTTTCATTTTTAATTTAGGTTTTGTATTTTTTAAAAGATTTTATTTATTTATTTGACAGAGAGAGACATAAGAGGAGCGAAAGAGGGAACACAAGTAGGGGGAGTGGGAGAGGGAGAAGCCAGGATTCCCGTGGAGCAGGGAGCCCGATGCGGGGCTTGATCCCAGGAACCTAGGATCATGACACCGGCCGAAAGCAGATGCTTAACGACTGAGCCACCCAGGTGCCTCTTATAAGAGAATCTATGTGGGGGTTTTTCTCCCTAAGGTTTTTATTCTTTACCAGAGGATTTGCATTAAACAGTGATTGATTCTGAATTTTCTCTACGCTCTCTCTCTTTTTAAAAACCTCTTATTACCATGTGACAGCCTGGAAATTCAGTAACAGTTTGATAAAACAACTCTGGTTGTATATCTTTCAAGATGGGGAAAAGGCTATTGAAAATCTATTCCACACTCACTTCTCCCTCGGATCTCGTAAGATTTAAAACTCACCTTTTTCTTTAATGATCAAGTATTTTATCTCTGGTGTCTGAAGGATCCTTGTGAATATTGTATCATTGTTTCTCAGAAAAGAGTAAAGCATTAGGCTGGTGTCTTGCTGTATAAAAAGTGATTTCCTCCCAGGACAGAAGGTTTAGGGGAGATAACGTTTCTCAACCTCAAAGCTATATATTCACGTCAGAGACTTAATGTCTGGGTTGTTAGATACAAGCAGAATGATAAAGATAGCTTTCCTGAGTTACATTCGGGGGAAAAGATAATACTGGCCTTAAATTAGACCAGGGATGCTCTCCAGGCGAATTTTTAAAAACTTGGTAATAAGTCACTCTCAGTTGGACTCATTCTGTTGCTGAAAAGTCCTCTTTACTATCTCGATGAGAACCTTAAATTTCTTTGAAGTTGTGGGTGAGTTGGAGTGGTGTCGCTCCTCTTTAACCTCACGTCACGGTTCCGCAGGTCCTGTGAAATGAACAGACAAGCCAGGGCTGGGATCAGCCCAGGCAGTGTGTGGCCAGCACGTCCGTGTCCTCCAGATGGTCTTCCAGGTGGGCCAGCTGGCCACTGCCGGCATCTTTTGATTGCTACTGGAAATGGACCAACCCTCAGACATCGGGGGATCTAAGGGACAGGCTACTGCTCTCCATCATTCAGATTTTCATATTCAAATTCATACTCCCTTAAGGACCATTAGTCTTTTTGCCTGTCTATAAGTGTTATGCCTGCTTTTTCATTCCTTGAAAGCTCAGTAAATACTTTTCTGGGGATAATGTATTGGTTTAAATAGGCTTTTGATTACCAACAGACGTGGGGATGCATTTTTCCTTGACATGGCTTAGACAAGCAGTTGTTATCTCTAATGACTCTGGTTATGTATTTCAGAGATTTAACATTTTTTTTAATGACTGATACCCAGATGTCAGCTGTCCCCAAGGACAGCCTCTGTTTTCGGTTCATGTAAACCCAGACCCAGGACTCAGCACCATTATGAAGCAGAAAACCCACTTACAGGATGGTGGTTAATATGGTGAATTTGAACCTTTGTCTTGGCTGTGGAATCTTCAATATCTTCGTTAACCTCTCTGCCTCAGTTTCCTTATCGCTAATAGTACCTACCTCACAAAGTTGTTGCCTGGGTCAAATAAAAAAACTCATATTAAGTGTTCAATAAATAAGAGTTGTTTATTGGTGGGCAATATAGATTTAAAAAACTTTTTATTAAAGAATATTTCAAACATGTAAAAATACGGAGAGGAAAGTGCATGAACCCCTCCTGTGCTCATTTCCCAGCTTCACTGATGATCACTTTACGGCCAATCTGAAGTAATTTTATATTTTACATCTCTCCCTAGATTTCATTTGAAGCAAATCTCAGATTTTGTATGTTCTGAGCATAAATATCTTGGTATATGTACCTAAAAGATAAAGAGAAGCCTCATGTTTTTAAATAACTATAATACCACTGTCACATATTAAACTTAATGAAAATATGGTAATGTCAACTATCAAACCACCATTCAGTTTCCTAATTTTCTCATAAAGATCACAATTTTTAAAAAATCTATTTACTTGTTTGAATCTGGATCCAAATAAAGTCCATAATTGTGATTATTAGTATGTGTCTTAAATCCTTTTTAATCCAGTTATTTTCATTCTACCTTTGTTTTTTTCCTTTTGCCAATATGGGAAAAAATGGTCATCTGAATTTTGCTAGTGGTTCACTGAGACTATGGAGCATTTTTCCTTCATCTCCTATGGTTCTTGGGAACAGGTAGCTGGATCTTTCTCCGAAGCAGCTTTGTGTTTTCAGCAGGACCCCTTTGCGGGTCACGTCCTTCCATCTGGAGGTACCTGATGTCTAGTTGTCTCTCTTTGTCATGTCAGCAGCCATTGACGGTGCATGCCTAGATCCATTAATTTATTCGGGGTTGCAGAATAGTGATCTAATTCTGTTATTCACTCTTCATTTCTTAGCGGGACTACTATTTGGTTACATAGTGTACAGTTTATATAGGAAAGGCAGGATAAATGTTTGATTATCTCCCTTTATCAATTTTCCAAATAATAAGTTGTCTCACTAATATCCTTCAATAGTGATTAATAGTTTAATTTTGCTTCACTATCTTTATAAAATTATGAAATAAATGTAGTTGATGTATTTAAATTTTTTGCTGTTCTAATTCATATTGATGAATTATATTATTAATATTAATTATATGGTGTGTTCATATAGATGCTCATCTTTGGTCAGTGGGAGCCCCTTTAAATTGTCTCCAGAGTCGTTTTGAGATGATTCTGTAGTCTTTGATAGCTTCTCTATCGTCTGATATGACAATATGTTCAAGCTCATCTTGTATTTCTCCTGCCCCTAGAATTAGTTCTTTATAAGAACCCCTTATCTCTTTTAGGGAAGTAGTATTTCAGCTACGTGATCTATATTTCAAAATCACAATTTGGGCACTACCGTGCTCATTGCTATGTTTTTGGCCATTGTTTCTAGAACATTCCATCAGACAAAACTAAGAAATACAGTTTTAATTTTGGTTTTGTAGCTAAAATGCATCATTTTCAAATTCACGACTACAGGATTTTTACTATTTTGCTTTATCTCAGGTTATGCACATGACAATCTCAGATACCAACAGTATAAACTTCAACATTTCAAAGAGTTCCTTATTAGTTTTTTTGTTGTTGTTTTTGTTTTGTTTTTCACTAGCTTCTTTCATCCTTATCCGGAGGCTGTATCTCACAGAGGATGTCAAGGAAATCACTCTGTGTTTAAGTCACTTAGAATGGTTTCTCTCTGGTGGTTTTGCCACCAACTGGATACACATTTACTTTGATTTGTTTCCTTTCATTTTTTTGATTTTAAGGATTGCTTTGCCTTATGAATTATTTAAACATCTACACGATCCCAAAGTTAAATCTACCAAACAAGGCCCATCTTAAGAAGTCTAGTTTCGGGGCATCTGGGTGGCTCAGTCAGTTAAGCGTCTGTCTTCGTCTCGTCTTCTTCTCGGGTCATGATCCCGGAGTCCTGGGATCGAGCCCTATATGGGCTTTCTGCTCAGCAGGGAGCCTGCTTCTCCCTCTCCAGCTCCCCTGTGCTTGTGTTCCTTCTCTCGCTATCTCTCTGTCATAAATAAATAAAAACCTTTCAAAAAAAAAAGAAGTCTAGTTTCTGTTTGTTTCTTCTCCTCCTTATTTCATTTTCCACTTCCCCAGGTAGGTATTGTTATTTTTACTTTGTGGTTGTTCTTCTGTTGTTTAAAAATACATTCATATATATTTATTTAGTAAAAGCAAATATATTTGTATCCTTTGTTCTCATATAAGCTGCGGCATGGTATACAACTTTTCTAAATGTTGTTTTCTTCACTTAACCATACATTCTGGAGCTTGTCCCCCTGCCCCGCCAAAGATTTTATTTATTTATTTGACAGAAGGACACAGCGAGAGAGGGAACACAAGCAGGGGAAGTGGGAGAGGGAGAAGCAGGCTTCCCGCTGAGCTGGGAGCCCAATATGGGGCTTGATCCCAGAACCTTGGGATCATGACCTGAGCTGAAGGCAGACGCTTAACTGACTGAGCCACCCTGGTGTCCCCATTCTAGAGCTTTTAATAGATTTTTAGAAAAGGAATTGATAGGTACAAGAATTTTATGTTTGAAAGTGGAAGGACAAGAGGTTTTTTTCCAATATTTCTCTTTTCCCCAGACTTGTTTCCCTACACCAATGAGTACACTGCAGGCTCCAGTCTTTCTACTCCCTAGCTTGCTCTTTTTATTATACAGATCTCTTTAGGACTTATCCCTCTCCTCCCTCTACCCTGCTAACCCTCACAAAACAACTCCCCCCCCCCCCACCCCCCAAATCCTACTCTTGGAAGCCACTGGGATCTGTTTAAAAAAAGGAAACAGGTCCAAAATGGAATGATATATGCTAAGCTCCATGTCACCAAACTGAGACTTAATTATAGTTTCGGTTGTCCCAGAAATGGAATCTTAAACCAGTCATTCAGGAATGGCCTGATTGGTGCTGGTTAGGTAATCTGCCCAATAGATAAATCCCTGCCATTTCCTAAGGGAAAGTAATCTTGATGAACCACACATGCTTTTTCCACTTAGTATAGCTTCCTTGTTGCTTCTTTCTGGTCATACAAGTCTTTCTTGTTTTGTATAGAATCCTTGAGGGTCTTTCCATCTGCTAGATTGGATGCTGCCTGATTCGTGGTTCCTTGATCTTTAAAATGTACTCAATTGAGTTTTGTTTTAACAAACCACATTTATATATATATATATATATATATATATATATGCAATATGTAATATACATGTTATATATATGTATGTAATTCAAAGACATTTTTGATCTTTGAGATATGTAACAGCAAAATGCAAATTGTAACACCCCTGTTTAAAAAAAAAAAAGTTCTCATTGATTGGGAAGTATAAATACTGTTCTTTAAACAAACTCCATAGAAAGAAATCCAGTTAAGAATGGATCCACTCGGGGCACCTGGGTGGCTCAATGGGTTAGGTCTCTGCCTTCAGCTCAGGTCAGTATCTCAGGGTCCTGGGATCGAGCCCTGCATCGGGCTCTCTTCTTAGAGGGGAGCCTGCTTCCTCCAGCCCCCTCTCTGCCTGCCTCTCTGCCTACTTGTGATCTCTGTTTGTCAAATAAATAGATAAAGTCTTAAAAAAAAAAAAAAAAAGAATGGACCCCCTCGCACCAGTGGTTTTCAGTCCTCTCATTCATCTTGAAACTATCTTTTCTGCTAAGCTAATCTGGTTACCATCCTAACCAGGAATTACTTGCTCATCTCTATTTCAGTGCCATGAGCACGCACTTCCCACATTTGGAATGTCTTCTGTTTCCATCCACTGCTTCCGTCAGCAGTTGGCTAAAAACTCACATTCTGTAGGAAGCTTATCTGACCAACTGCACTCTGTTAGGATCCTCTCTGTGGCCCACATACCTCAAGTTCAGTGTTGCCAGTCTTGGCAAGCAGTAATACAATAAAGGATGCCTGCTTAACTTGAATGTCAGACAAATAACAGATGCCTTTTCCTCTTCTTTTTAGCATGGACCATGTTTAACTAAAAATTATCTGTTGTTTGTGAAATTCAAATTTTACCGTGGTCTTGTATTTTATCTGGTGACTCATGTTTAAAGGTCTTGGGAAAAAAAAAAAAAAAACAACACCTCCCCAATATCATTACACTTAATTGTGTTGCTTTCAAATTTTTCCATGAGTTATTTTATGTGCATAGTTTGCTCTCTAAGTAAATTATAAAGTCCTTGACAGTGGAAACTGTGTCTTCTGCTTTTGTAGCCTCCTCCTCCCTCTCCCTGACCTGCTCCCCCCACTATGCTGGTCATTAGTTCTTCTTCTTTTTTTTTTTTTTAAATTTTTAAAAGATTTTATTTATTTATTTGACAGAGAGACCCAGTGAGAGGGAACACAAGCAGGGGGATGGGAGAAAGAGAAGCAGGCTTCCCACTAAGCAGGGAGCCCGATGTGATATCTTGGCTTGATTCCAGGACCCTGGGATCATGCATGACCTGAGCTGAAGGCCTACGAAGGCACACTGAGCCAGCTAGGTGCCCCAGTGGCCATCAGTTCTGAGCTGATGTTTGATGAATGAATACACCCAGTGAGCTTTGAATTAAAGACAAAGCAACCTTGAACCGTGAGACAAATTTTTGATTTAAACATGAAACACAGGGGCGCCTGGGTGGCTCAGTGGGTTAAAGCCTCTGCCTTCGGCTCAGGTCATGATCCCAGGGTCCTGGGATTGAGCCCCGCATCGGGCTCTCTGCGCCGCGGGGAGCCTGCTTCCTCCTCTCTCTCTCTCTGCTTGCCTCTCTGCCTACTTGTGATATCTGTCAAATAAATAAATAAAATCTTTAAAAAAAAAAAACCATGAAACACAATAAAGCTGATTTTAGGGGTGCCTGGGTGGCTCAGTTGGTTAAAGTCTCTGCCTTCTGCTCAGGTCAGGATCCCAGGGTATTGGGATTGAGCCCCGCATCAGGCTCTCTGCTCAGCTCTCTGCTCCTCTCTCTCTGCCTGCCTCTCTGACTACTTGTGATCTCTGTCTGTCAAATAAATAAATGAAATCTAAAAAAAAAAAGCTGATTCTAAAATCACTTTATAAAACCAGTCACAATTGTTAAGGCTGGTTAGAGTACAATCAGAAGTTATTTACTGCATTTTCTTCTTACAAATTTGTACCATAATCTGACCTGCAATATACATTTTTGTTAATTAAATTTTGTAGCTGCTTTTTGCATCATATAAAAAAAAATTGTAGTAGTAGTTGCTTCCGGTCACTTTAATCACAAAGCCACTGCAGACAATTGCCTTATGCCAGAATCACCATCTGCCGCGTCATATTCTGTGTCAGCAAAATGTGGGCCCTTTCGAATCATCAGAGGGAGCGAACTTCAGTTTGGACTTCTCTTTGCGGCTAAGAATGAGCTGACTTCTAAAGGTTCAGATGGAGACGCTACTCTCTGAAGGCCATTTAGTTGTTCTTAGTATGGACGATGTGGGCTTAGAGGTAAGACGCTAACGAATTCAATCACCAGTATCAGGTGTTATGTTAACAATGGAGTGGTGTGCAATGAAAGCCAGTACCACAAATTGTGGTTATGAAAGCAGTTTAATTTGCTCTTAATTCTTCAAACAGAATGTTCTGGTGTACATCCGGGTTTTGACATTTTAATCTTGGGTTTTGAAAGAATTGGCAAGGTTGCCAAGAAAAAACCCTAAGGGGCAAGGGGCTGAGAAATGCTTCGTCCTTGGGATGAGGACACTAGGCAAAGAGACCAAAAAAAAAAAAAAGAAAAAAAGGAAGGTGGTTTGAAGAATGGGCAGGCAAAGGAGGAGGAGGAGCTGTTCTTTTTATCTAAAAGGAGCCAAAAGGGAAGTGGTGGTAAAAGAGGGGAGAAATGGTGTGACTGGCGGGAACCTAATTGGGGGACTTCTCAAATGAGGAGTAGCTTGGGGCCTATGGTAGGAAGAAAAGCAGTAGGAACAGAGCTGGAGGAACCCTGTGTAGCCCAGCTGGAGGGCTGGAAGGGGTGCGGAGAAGAAAGAAGTGTAGCTGCTGGTTCTGGAGTCATCCTGGCTGGAAGGGAGGGCCCAACAGTGACAAGCTAGAATTAAGAGTAGGTATATGGGGCGCCTGGGTGGCTCAGTGGGTTAAAGCTTCTTCTGTCTTGGGCTTAGGTCATGATCCCAGGACTCTGCTTCCCTCCCTCTCTCTCTCTGCCTGCCTCTCTGCCTACTTGTGATCTCTGTCTGTCAAATAAATAAATAAGATCTTAAAAAAAAAAAAAAAGCTTATTTATTTATTTGTTTTTTTTTAATTTGACAGACCAAGCTCACAAGTAGGCAGAGAGGCAGGCAGAGAGAGAGGAAGGGAAGCAGGCTCCCCGCCGAGCAGAGAGCCAGATGCGAGGCTTGATTCCCAGACCCTGGGATCATGAGCTGAGCCGAAGGCAGAGGCTTAACCCACTGAGCCACCCAGGCGCCCCCTGCAACAAAAAATCTTAAAAAAAAAAAAAAAGAGTGGGTATGAAGAAACTGTCAAGAAAAGCTCTGATAAGAGGAAAGGGGATCAAATTTTAGTAAAACAAGAACGGGAAATTGTTAGAGGGTTACCTTGTAGCATCTATTTTAAAACAGTGATTTACTTGTTACTAAATGAAAAAAATTAAAAAAACTTTCAGTTTGTTTTAGAAATATGGTATGGGAGGTTGCCATTTGAGATCTCTTGTATTTGAGCATAGAGAGCCACCATCAGAATTTTTCCCCCAAGCTATTGAGAGCTTTAATTAAAATATCACCTATAATTTCACTACCCAGATATTAAAGCCATTGTAACATTTTGATACTTATCCTTCTAGAAAATACCTGTGTCCACATATAGATATAATGGACATGTAAAAAGGCAGTGGGACCACTGTAATTAATAATAGTCACAAACACCTGCCAGGAGCTTAGTATATGCCAGGTCCTGTTCTCAGGGCTTTCCCTGTCCTGCTGAATTTAATCCTCACAAAAACTCAGCGAGGTAGTACTATCATTCCCACTTGACAAATGAAGTCCAGGAGGCTGAGAAACTTGCTCAGGATCACACAGCTAATAGCTGGGATTTGACCCCAGACCATCTGACTCTAGATGTGCTTCTATTTAAAATAATTTTTTAAAAGATAATTTATGTATTTATTTGAGAAAGAGAGCAAGAGAGCATGAGTGGGGGTGGAGGGACAGAGGAAGAGGAAGCAGACTCCCCACCGAGCAGGGAACCCAATGTGGGGCTCCATCCCAGGACCCCAAGAGCATGATCCCAGCCAAAGGCAGATGCCCAATCAACTGAGCCACCCAGGCACCCCTCTAGATGTGTTTTTATAACAAATTATCATTCATATTAGTATAGTGCTCTGCAGTCTGCTTTCTTTTCATTTAAAAATGATCTATAATGAACATCTTTCCATGTCAGTGCAGATCTTCACCATTAATATCAAATGTATGTAACCAACCCCCTTCAGATGGACTTTTGGGTTGTTTCACATTTTTTGCTACTGTGTACATACATCTTTGCTCTTTTACTTTTTAAAATGATTTATTTCAGGGCACCTGGGTGGCTCAGTGGCTTAAGCCTCTGCCTTTGGCCCGGATCATGATCTCAGGGTCCTGGGACAGAGCCCCGCATCAGGATCTCTGCTCAATGGGGAGCCTGCTTTCCCCTCTCTCTTTGCCTGCCTCTCTACTTGTGATTTCTCTCTCTGTCAAATAAATAAAATCTTTAAAAAAAATGACTTATTTTTAAAAGTGGGTTTTGTTTTTGTTTTTGTTTGTTTTTTTTTTACAGGGCTGGGGAGGGGTAACATTGTGACTTCACTGTGAGGAAGATTCTCAATGACCCTTCCACCAGCACTGGCCTCTGAAGACTTGCCTAGTAATCTTGGGAGTTGAACTCACAAGTCAGAGATTCCCCAGTGCCACCTAGTGGTTCTATCTCTAAATTGTAGTAGCTGCATTTTGAGATCATTCAAGAACACTCCAGGAAGGATTTTAAACAAATGTTGCCCATTTTCCACTATTATAATAATACTGTAATTATCAAAATTTATTCATATTTAAGATTACTTCTTTAGCGAATGTGGTCATAAAAACTCTCTATACATTGTCAAAAGGTATAAACATTAATTTTTTTGGTCTCACTAACATACAATTTCACTTATATGTGGAATCTAAAAAACAAATCAGACAGAACAAAACCAGACTCATAATACAGGAAATAGATTGGTGTTTGCCCGAGAGGAGGGGCCTTTGGGGGGTGTGGGCAAAATGGACGAAGGGGATCAAGAAGCACAAACTTTCAGTTTTAAAATAAGTCATGGGGATGTAATGTGCAGCTGGGAGAACATGGTCGATAATATTGTATTAACTTTGCACGGGGATAGATGGCAACTAGACTTACTGAGGTGATCATTTTGCAATGTATACGAAAGTTGAATCACTGTGTTGTATGCTTGAAAATAATAATGTTTCTTGATTATATAAATGAATGAATGAATAAAATAAATAAATAAACAAAGGTATGGCCAAAAATCAGAGAATGGTTTGTTAGTGATGTAAATAAGAAAGTTTAAAACAAAAAAATTTTGTCTCATAATTATAATATGTATTACAAATACAATAAAGAATGAAAATGAGAAAAATAGAGAGACCTAAAATTTTATTAGCCAGTGAAATCACTTCTTAGGGATGACTTAGGTGAATCCCATTGCAATATCTTTAAAAACAAAATTAATGACACAGGTATACACAGTTTAATAGCTTTTTTTCTTTTTTTAAGATTTTTATTTGTTTATTTGACACATCACAAGTAGGCAGAGAGGCAGGCAGAGAGATAGAGAGAGAGAGAGAGAGGAGGAGGAGGCAGGCTCCCCGCTGAGCAGAGAGCCCGATGCGGGGCCCATCCCAGAACTCTGGGATCATGACCCAAGCCAAAGGCAGAGGCCTTAACCACTGAGCCACCCAGGCGCCCCAATAGCCTGCTTTCTTAAAAAAATACTTTTTTGTTGTTCTGTTCTACAATCTGACTTTCTCAAGGGGCCCTTAAGATCAGAAGCTTTGCCTTATTTATTGCTATATCATTAACATACCCAACAGTGTCGGACAAATACCGGTTGACCAAGCAAAATTTTGCAAGAGCTGAATTGCAATTGCATGCTTTTTTTTTTTTTTTCCTTTCAATCGTTCCTCTCTCCGTTTCTACAAAGCGATGTCTCCTGGCCTATGCAACTCCTGGTTCTACCTTAAGGGGAAATAGTTTCAATAGGGTAATTTGCTGATTGTTTAAGACTATTTTTATCTCTGGGCTTTGTCTTCTTTTCCTTTAGTTCTTTGTGTAGTCTGGTGCAGTGAGACAAAAGGAACCCCCTAGATGGGTTTAATTAGAAAACTTGCTGAAAGCGAGGAGTAAGGGCCTCCCTTAAGGGAGTAGTAAGGGGCAGAAAAGGGACAGAAAAGGGACAGTAAGGGGCAGAAAAACAAGGCGCAATCCGTATGTCCCTGTGGTCATCCCTTAGCCAACCCCTTGGTTTCTTGGGGTGGAAAACGGAGTGCCTGGCCTCTAGGATCTTCTGCAGCCCAATCATCCTGGATAATGTCCGTATGGGGGAGATCGGGGGAAGTGTCATCTCCAAGAGAGAGGCAGATGCATGAGAAATGAGGCACCGGCAGAGAGGGAGAGACAGGGGGCGCTGGGTGCATGGGGGACCCCATGAAGGGGCACCTGGTCCCTCGGTTCTCACGAAGGCCCCGCGCTTGGTTCAGTGCTCTGCTTTTGCCATCTTGAACATTTTCAGTAATTTTTGTTGAGCAATTTCTGATCTCACATTTTCACTTTGCCCGGGGTGCCACAGGATTCAGCGGTCCTGGATCAGGAAGAGGATGGAGGCGGGAGGACGGAAGTGGCGCAGATGGAAGAAAGAGCAGGCTGTGAAGAGAAGGGAGCTCCGTCCCTCTCTTACCTCGTGCTGTTGGGCCCCCAAGTCCCCGCTGAATGCTCCACCCACCCCTGAGTGCCGGGGTCCCCCTCAGAGCCTCCTTCACATAGCTCACAGGTGCAAAATGGACACACTTCCGGTATCTACCGTGCTCCCCCCTCACAGATAATTTATCTAGTCGGCTTAGTTGTTTTTTTTTTTTTTTTTTTTTTTTTATTTTAATTCAGTAAAAGTTTCACCTTAATACACTGAGTATTTCCAGAGGCAGGCTCCTGTCTAATTTGCCCTGACCCTTCTGCAGTGACCTGCTGATTAAGACAGAACAAGAGAGATCATCTGTCCAGGGTGTGCGCCTTGGGCGAGAGTCGTGAGTGGCCACCCTTACCCAACTCGGGTTTTCCTCTGTCTTCCCCGACAAAAAAAGTCATGAGAATCCCAATACATTTTTTTTTTTTAAAGATTTATTTATTTTAGGGCGCCTGGGTGGCTCAGTGGGTTAAGCCGCTGCCTTCGGCTCGGGTCATGATCTCAGGGTCCTGGGATCGAGTCCCGCATCGGGCTCTCTGCTCAGCAGGGAGCCTGCTTCCTCCTCTCTCTCTCTGCCTACTTGTAATCTCTCTCTGTCAAATAAATAAATAAAATCTTAAAAAAAAAAAGATTTATTTATTTTAGAGAGAGTGCATGCGTGGGTGGGGAGAGGGGCAGAAAGAGAGGGAGAGAGGCAGACTCCCTGCTCATCCTGGAGCCGGATGTGGGCTCAATCCCAGGACCCTGAGATCATGACCCTAGTTGAAACCAAGAGCCCCACACTCAGCCGGTTGAGCCATCCAGGCACCCCTCCGAAGGCATTCTTTCCAGAGTCTGCGGCAGCCCCTCCTTTGATGGGGAGGGAGGCCATGGAGGTCAGGCTACGGTAGTAAAAGCAAGCCTCTAGTGAAATACAATATAATTGTTAAGTGTAGGCAGTTGCCTCTACCAGAATCCCAGACCTTGAACCCTCCTAGCAGAATGGACAGTTTACCTGTTAGCATGAGAAAGAACTGAGGGCCAAGGTACCAGGAGGGAATTTAATACGGATTTATCCATCTTAAACAGCATGCCAGGTGCCCCGAGAGGAGCTTTAAATGTACTATTTCATGTAACACCCACGACAACCCAGGATGGTAAGCGCAGATTACTGCTCTCAGTTTACACATGAGGAAACTCAAATACAAAGACTGAAAAATATGTCTTAGGTCTCGGTAGTGGAATCAATACTCAGAGAGGTTTTTGAGGGTGATCCTTACGGGCACAGAGAGACAGCTAACGTCCCCTTACTTGACTCCTTCCTGGACGTAAACAAAATGACTAGAGACTTCAAGGTCCTCCTCTATCCAGAGCTGCCCTGCGACACTAAGCGTCCTGTCTGGAGTTGGGGGCCTGGGACTTAAACTTCTGAGGCTTCTCATCATAGACTTCTCATCTTGAAAGGGAACAGGCAGAGCAACAGGGTCTATGCAACAGGAATTTTTCATTCTGTTTTTCTTTTCACTAACCTCTAACTGAAATTTAGTATTTCCCTCAATTATAAACAGAAGCAATAAACCACAGTCTTGTTTGCAGTATCTGTGACTTTCTTTCTTTCTTTTTTTAAAGATTTTATTTATTTATTTGACAGAAAGAGATCACAAGTAGGCAGAGAGGTAGGCAGAGAGACAGAAAGAGGGGGAAGCAGGCTCCTTGCTGGGCAGAGAGCCCGATGCGGGGTTCTATCCCAGGACCCTGGGATCACGACCTGAGCCTAAGGCAGAGGCTTTAACCCACTGAGCCACCCAGGCACCCCTATCAGTGACTTTCTTATCAACGAAATCGCAGGTATTTTCATTTCACATGATGGGAGTTGTAGATATTTCCAAATACCACTTATCCCCTTTACTGCTTTGAAATTATAGTAAAGAGACTCATGGCTAGATCTTGTTATTTAATGCATATTACTACATCACAGAATTCAGAGTATTTTGTTATCATGCTAAAAATATAGAACACAGAAGTTGCCATTTTTAACCATTTTTAAGTGTTCAATTTAGTGGCGTTAATTACGTTTACACTGTTTCACACCCCTCACCGAGTTTTAGAAATAGCTTGATAGCTACATACTAATGTCCTAGGTTTCCCTGTGATTCTGCTTTTTTTGATTATACCTTTAAAAGCATGAGTCTCAGAAGGGGTTTTTATGCTTCATCAGACTTCTAAAGGGCTCCGGGATACATAAAGATTAAGAGCCCTTGATTTGTAAGGTCCACTTTTAATATTCTGTGATTATATGATTCTAAGCTAATCAAACTTTCTATTAATAAATGGGGATTTTAACATTTTTCTGCTGGAGAGATCTAACCTAGGGAATGGCCACTTAATGAGCTTTCTTGAAGTATTATGGAACACCAAAGGAGGCAGGCAGGCGCTGAAGGTTTCCCTCAGTACAGCATGAATGTTCTTGGCAAGACTTTGGCATGTCCAAGACTCTCCAGAGACCCAGGTCCTAAGATCATGGGGGATGGTCTGGGGCCCTTTCTGAGGGCATCTGTGAGGAGCCACCGTCAGCAAGGGGACATTGCTTCACTTTCTGGGGCTCAGTATCAGGCTGGGGAACCAGAGACCAGTAGGCAGCCTGATCCCCCTGGGGTGGGGGGCTCTCAAGACAGACCCTGTTAGCTGGAGAGTAGGGCTTAGTCACCAAGTGCTATCAGACATTGGGTATAGTTGGGAAAGTATCCATTCATTCACTTTATTTATTTGTTCAGTGATATCATACGTTTTTACAGAGTGCCTACTTCTGTGTTAGGATTACTTCCATGAAAAACACACACACAAGTTTTTGCCCTAATGGAGCTTACACTCTAGAGGAATGAAGGCACAGACAATAACCAAAATTTAAAAGTACATTATATAGCATATGGTGATGACAAATTTTGGGAAATAGAGAGAATGCTTTGGGAAAGGCAGGGTGTGGGCTGGTTGTAATAAATGCTCCCGTGTCTAGGGAGGGCATTACTGAGAAGGTGACATTTGGTTAAAGGCTTGAAAGGTTTAGAGAGTGAGCAGTGCAGACATTTGAGGCTGGATATGCCAGGCAAAGGAGTAGTGCAAAGGTCCTGAGGCAGAAGCACACATGGCATGTTTAAGAAACACCAAGGAGGCCAGTGTGGCTGGAGCAGAGGTGTGAGGTGGAGATGACAGACTGGTTATAGGAACCTGGAGGGTCCTTCTGGGCACCGGGCTTTTCCTTTGAGAAAAGATGCTATTGGACTGTTTTGAGTAGCTAATAAAAACATCTGCTGTAAGTTTTTACAGGATCAGTGGGAGGACAAGGCCTCAAAGTGCAGAGACCAGCAGAGGCTGTTGTCATCATTCAGGAGAGGCAACAGTGGCTCAGATCAGGGTGGTGATGGTGGAAGGGGCAAGAAGTAGTCAGATTCTGCATATGTTTAAAGGTCAAACTGATGGGATTTTGCTAATAATGGATGGGATGTGGGATGTGATAGGAAGAGAGGAACAAAGGAGGATTCCAAGGTTTTTAACTTGAGCGACATGAAAAATGGAGGGAGTTATTTGGTGGGTGTCTCTTTTATGGTAGGCCAGGGTTAAATTCCAAGGGACAACAGTGAATGGAGCACAGTCCCTGCCTTTAAGCAGGTTTGAGTCCAGGGGACCAGGTGGCAGGGGCGAAGGCAGAAACACAGGAAGCCTGGGAGGGTCTCCCTGTACCATCTCAACAAGGTACTGGGTGTCCCTACAGCCTTTGTCCTCATCTGTAAAATGTAGGTCATAATAGTACTTATAATGGGTTTCCGGGGCTCCTGGATGACTCAGTGGGTTAAGCCTCTGCCTTCAGTTCAGTCATGATCTCAGGGTCCTGGGATCGAGCCCCACATGGGGCTCTCTGCTCAGCAGGGAACCTGCTCCCCCCACCCCCCACCGCCTCTCTCTGCCTGCCTCTCTGCCTATTTGTGATCTCTGTCTGTCAGAAAAATAAATAAATAAATAAAACTTTATAATGTGTTTCCCTACTGAATAAACAAAATAAAGCGTGCAAAGCACTTAGCACAGTGCTTGGGACATAGTAAGTGCTCAGTTAATGTTAGCCAATATTCATCACCGTTGTACATTAGCAACCTCTGGTATACATTTTATTTGGTGCAGAAAAGGCAACCATATTTCCTATTTTTTGGTTGGGATTTTATCAGTTGAACAGGAAATTTCTTGCCCGTCAATGGATGTCAATATGGTAAAATAGAAGCAGCTTCAGAAATGAGAACTGATTTGTATTTTCCTTGTGACTCAAGCAAATGTGAAAAATGGAAGGGCAGTGGGAAAAAAACCATGCAATGTATACAATCAGTTAAAAATGAATTCATGCCACACAGTATTCCCTTCCACCTTTTCTCCTTGGGGCTCTTTCGTGGTGTTATTTCACAGGGTTCAAACTTCTGGATTCGATAGCTGAGTAAATTATCTGTTGATTTCTTTGGTAAAGGGGAGTTGGATTTGTAAATATTAATTTAGATAAATAAAGCTCACGAGGGACGTTCGATTATTCTATTACCATCTTCGAAAGACATAGCTGTGTACCCCAGACAGAATCTGCCCGCAGCCTGGCAACTCCTCATGGAGCTACTGAAGAAATAAGGGAGGGAAATGAGAAAGGATTTCCTACCAGAGGCCTGGAGCTGCAAAACTCCTCATTTCTTCTATAAACCCAAAGATCAGCCAACAAATAGAGCAGCTGGTATGGTTTTGTTTGCACAGGGTCTGCTCTTAATTGCCTCCTGGATGAGTGACAGAGTGAGTTTGAAGGCTGACTTGGGCAGGGGCAGATAGAAATATACTTTACAGAAAAATAAGGACCTCTGGGAATTTCGGAGCAGCTTCCCTTTTGCCAGGTTCTTTCACGAACATCACATGCTGCCAATCCTGACACTGGTACAACAGGTGGCCCGATGGGTATCCTCAATGTCATTTGACAGAAAAGACAACTGAAACCCAGTCACCTGCCCAACATCAAACTTAGAGAAAGTGGCGAGTCCTTGAGTCCTCATGGGATTCTCTGCCAGCACCGCAGAGTGGGTTTATGAAATGCGGACAGCAACACTCGGATTCTGAGATTCCAACCCAATGGAGACAGTCTTACAGAGCACGTGGTGGCTTCCCATACGAGGTCAGGTCAGGTCAGCCCAAATCTTCTCTTCTCTCCAGAAACCTCTAGCTGCTTTCACTCCACACCCAGAGCCGCAGCTTCTCTGCGCCACCTGAACCCAGATGCCACTTGGGGAAGTCGGGATAAGGACTCTCAAGCCCTGAGCTCCTGACCTCGGCATTAAGTCACCTTGCTGTTGGCACGGCCCTGACCCTGGTGGCCCCATCTTGAGGGCATGTTTCTGTCCCAGGTAACCCAGTCTGGGAACCCTGATTTTGAGCAGTTGAGTTCTTCTCTTGTTAGCCGCCCACCCTCTTTGTTATTGGTCTGTGTTCAGTCTATCTGGATCTGGGGCGTTTCTAAAAATTAAAAAAAATTTCAAATTTAAAATTAAAAAAATTTGCATTGAAATTTTAATTTTGGTTAATGAGGGTTTTGGGCACCCCCTTAAATTCTGAGCTTCAGGCTGATGCTTCAGTCGCTTTTGTCCTATTCCCAGCCCTGTCCGTCACTTGCAGCCGGGCCTCTCTTCTCTGTGGTCCTTTAACGCCATCAAAGCCAAACCCACCTCCTCCCCTCGCTGCAGTGCACCTCTGCTTTCTTGACTTCCCTGCCCTATCTCCTTGTTCTGTGCCTGCTCAGCCCTGGGTCCTCCCGCACTGGTCCTCCTAACTGGCACACACTTCACGGGGTTTAATTCGTCGTTTGCAAACTCTTTGACATCTCATGTGTTTTCAGACTTGTTGTTCCGAGTCCTGGTCCTCATGAAAATCTGGCTCAGTGCCCAAAGAGGCTGCTTCTGCCATCCTCACCGTCTCCCACCTGAGGACCACTGGTGGGGGAGGGGCGGGAGGACTACTGGCTTCCTCTTGACTCCACGGGCCAATCCTTGGTTGCTGGTTTCCTGCTGTCATGTGAAAGGACGTTTCCCTTTGAGGCTCAGGTATCCAGATGGGCCTTCCTCTCCTTCTCAGAGTGACCCACTCACTGGTCAGCTGGAGCCCACCCGCCCTACTCACTGGAGACTGAAATGGAGCTTACTCCTCCTGTTAAAGAAGCAGCCCAGCACAATCAGGGATATTTTGAGGTCTTGTAGCTTTCCTGTCCCAAACTTGGCCTTGCTCCTGAACTTCCCCTGACTTTCCCTTCTAGTCCTTTGTAGCCATCTGCTTCCTGGGTCATATCTTCAATTGTTTGTTGCTGGAAACAGCTCCTATATTTAGTCTTGGTTTTCTACCCTTCCCCCCTGCCCCAAAAAACCTCTGTCATTTTCTCTTTCCCATGGCCTCCCTCCCATTCAGCCTCTGTCTCCCCCTCTTCTCCACTTTTCTGACCCTTGATGCTTCATTCACTACTGGCCATTTCATGCATCTTCCCCTGAACTGCTCTACCAGTTCCTCTGCCCACTGACCCCTCCATCATTCACCCACATAATTCAAACCCTAAACCAATCGGCCTCCTCTCTTCCTATAGACTTATGGTTGGAAATTGTTGGAGAAGGACATAGAACAGTGTGGCCTCTTGCTCTGGCATTAGCTTGCTCCTCTGCTGGGACTTCCTCCCCATAGTGTAATCACAACCCCCTCAGTGCCAGGGGTAGAGGGAGGAGTAGCTAAGCGCACTCTGAGGGTTTGTAAATCATACCTTGCCCCCATTTGCAAGGACTTCTCCTCAGTGGTCCTAGTGGTGACCTTCTTTTCTTCTGGGTTCTCTATATTCTGTGGCATTTCACATCTACAGATGTGTCCTCAGACAGATCTTGGGACCAAAGCATCACTTTGAACCTTAGACCTCTTTAAGTCCAATAAACCAAAAATATCATAAATATTAAACCTTCAGCTGGGAATATACCTAAGTATATGTCACTTAAAAAGAACATTAGAACCTTCTCTGAATTCTTAGAACTTAGCGCTGTCCAGTAGAACATTCTGCAACGGTGGAAATATTCTGTATTTACACTGTCTCGTATGGTAGCCATTAGCCACATATGACTTTAGAGCACTGGAAATGTGGTTAAGGGAGTGAATTTTAAATTTTAGTTAATTTTAATTAATATAAATTTAAGTAGCCATATGTGGTTAATGGCTACCATATTGGGTGGTGCAACTCAATATTGTTGTGGGTGCCTCTTTTTGTGTTCATTCAGTATATTTCGTATTGCTTTAACTTTTCATTTACCCTGTTATGTCACATTTGTTGTTTTTCTTTGCCTTCCTCTCCCCACTAGATGTTGCCCTTACTGAGGGAAAGGAACAGGCTTGCAACATGGCAGACCTCAATAAACACCACTGAATGTGTGAATATGCTGGATCTTTCCAGCACCAGTGTCTGCCTCTTAGCCCTCTCCCTGGAGGCTTGGTTGCTTGAATGGTCCTTTACCTGCAGACCACCAACTAGAGTTGGGGTTCTTCTAGACTCACGTCATTCCTGTTAAATTTCTACTGATGTAGTTGGCTTTTCTGGAATATCCACTCACTTTCTACTTTCCTGTCTCTCCCTAGATTCACATCTAAGGCTTAACTTGGACCATTACTTAAGGTAGTCATCTCTCTGTCTTTGGGCTGATATGTTGGTTTATCTTCTGGCTCATGCTTCTATATGCTGACCTTTATAGTTATATCTTCTGACTTCATGTACATATAGCACTATTTTAACCTATATCGAAAGTGTACCTACATGTGGCCTGAGTCTTGCCTTCTCTCAATCTTTTCAAACCTGCCACCTCTGGAGAATTGGTTTTTCCTCACTGATTTATTAAGATATACATAGTTTCTTTAATGATCATTATCATTACTCTTGATATAGCTATGCCTATTTAAGAGGTTCCTCCAGGCCCTTTAAACTGGATCCTATAATTACTGTAAGCCTCTCTTCTGCCCTGGTTATTTGGCCTAAGTATAAGATTTTAAATAAGCCAGGTAATTAGCCGAGTGGAAATTAATATTTGCACTTTTTAGTATTGCACATTCTTTGCACTTTTTCAAAATAAAAATATGTTTAATAAATATCCAAACTGAATATTAAATAACATTTTTTTATAAATGGTTATATAATTTTCTCCTTTACTCTGTTCTGTGGGATGAATTACATGGATTGATTTTCAAATATAAACCAGTCTTGTATTCTTGGAATAAACCCAACTTGGATGTGATATATTATCCTCTTAGAGCTAGATGTGGTTACTAATATTTTGTTTTGGATTTTGATGTCTATGTTCATAAGAAAGGTTGGTCTATAATTTTTCTTTCTTGTAATATTATTGTCTGCTGTGGATATTATGTTCATAAAGGCCTGAAAAAGTCCAGTTGGAGTAGACATACCCCAGTGCTCTTGCTGTTTGGGTGAGAGATCTTGGAGACATGAGGTAGACCAGATTTCTGCTGTGGACTCAGGCTTTGGGTAACCACAATGGCAAATTGTGTTATAACGAGCTCTTTTTTGGCTGCCTTCCCTTCCTTGTCTCACTTCCTCACTATCCTACTAATGTTTCCTCTAATCACCTCCTTAGACTCAAATCATTCTCTTAGAATCTGCCTCTGGAAGAAACATAAACTAAGGATTGTGGGCTCTCAATTCCTGACTGTTTTGGAAGCTTTTGAATGCCTTAAAACAAATGTGTGGTGAATTCATTCTTTCTTTCTTTCTTCTTTCTTTCTTTCTTTTTTTCTTAAGATTTTATTTATTTGACAGAGAGAGTCACAGTGAGAGAGGGAACACAAGCGGAAGGAGTGGGAGAGGGAGGAGCAGGCTTCCCATCAAGCGGGGAGCCAGATGTGGGGCTGGATCCCTGGACCCCAGGATCATGCCCTGAGCCAAAGGTAGATGATTAATGACTGAACCACCCAGGTGCCCCTGCATGGCAAATTCTATCCAACTTTTCTAGTTGTTTTTGGTAAAAGAGTTGGTTGAGTATAACCTAGTCCATCATGGCTGAAAGCAGAAATGCTTACTGATCTTCTATTTACACATCATATATCCATCATAAAAAAAGAAAATGCCTATGTACAATTGGGTACTTTTCCTAATAGTTGAGTTCAGTCTTTAATCTAGGAGTTCTGATTTAAAGTAACCCTGAAACTAATAATACACTATATATTAATTAATTTAATTTAAATAAAAAAATAAAAAAATAAAATGCAATATCTCCTTGGAAGGCAAGCCTCCCCCCAGCCCCCTCAACACCAAGTAACCTTGGTAACATAGCCAGTCTTTATCTTTATTATTCACTCTGAAGGTTTATCTTGGAGTCAGAGCCCTCCTGAGAAAGGTTCACACTTCTGGGACTCAGGCCAGTTGGGGGCTCCTCTGCTTTTCCCAGTCACCCACGTTCCCACCTGGATGTGGCATTACTCAGGTAATTAAAGGTGAGCCTCAGTTTATCCTTCTAGCTTCCTTATTGCCTTGGAAGTTTGCTGCACTCCCTGCCCCCTGATTCCCCTACATCTTTTTAAAGCAGAAAAGGAGATAGTAGACAATGAACCTCATGTTCACTATGACAATGACAAAAGCTCATTTTCCTGAACAACAAGAACTCAATTTCCACTTTCTCTAAAAAGAGGGAAACATTTCTGCTCTCAGCCACTACTGCATCTCGAGCTTCTCACATATTGCTAAATTTTCATAGGAGAGCATTTCGCTTAATATTTGAGCTGTCTCCACTCATCTATAGCTTGTAAAATGACACTTCTTGAAAAGGACACCTACTTTCCCACAGAATATTTTTAGAAACAGCCTTGAAACATTATTGAGCATTTTCAGAAGCAAAGCAAAAGCCATGAGGCAGGGCTGGGCAGGCCAGTGATCTCATTTCAGGAGGAGGTGTCCATGACCCAAGGAGGGGAACCTGAAGGAGTTAAGGTGGGTGTGCATGCCAGGAGGAAGACCAGCGTGATTCTCTTTTTCTCCCTCACAATTCAGTCAGTCTGTTAGAGTCATTCTTGCTCTCCAATGTCACAACCCTGGTTCAAGACCTCTAGTAACATCCTCTCAACTAGTCTTCTGGCCTGCCATCTTTGTGTACACAGTGGCCAGCACATAATCTAGAAAATATCATTCCTCTACTTAACACTCCCAAGACTTCCCACAGCAACCAGAATAAAAGCCAGCTCTATTCTGACCTAAAAGGGCCTACATAATTGGGCCTTTAGACAATGCCCTTGTTCATATGGACTGTATTAGTTTCCTGTTGCTGCTGGAACAAATTACCATGAGGTTTCGAGGCCCAAACAATACACATCTATTCTACAGTTCTGGAGGTCAGAAGTCCTAAAGTCAAGGTGCTGGCAGGGCCGCATTCTGGCTGGAAGCAGCTCCAAGTAAGAATCTGTTTCTCTGCTTTGTCTATTTTCCAGAGGCCATTTATATTCCTTGGGCCATGATTCCATCTTCAAAGTGAGCAGTGTGGTGGCATTTTCCATTGTCTGACTCTCTCACCCTTCTGCCTCCCTCTTCTAAGAACTCCTGTGATTACACTGGGCCCAGCTGGATCATTCAGGATACTCTCCCTAGTTCAAGAGCCTTCAATTAATCACACCTACAAAGTCCCTATTGCCATTAAGGTTAATATGTTCACAGATTTCAGGGATTAGGATATGGGCATCTCTGGCAGAAGGCATTACTCATTATTCATCTTACTTCACAACTCTGAACCCATTGGCTTTCCTTTCTTTTTTCTTCTTTTCTTCCTCCTCTCCCTTCCCTTTCCCTTCCTTTCCCTTTTCTTCTCTTATTGAGAGCCAGAGAGCTCACATGTGAGCAGAGGGATTGGCAGAAGGGAAGAGCGAGAATCTCAAGAAGATTCTAAGCTGAGAGCAGAGCCCAACTTGGGGCTTGATCCCAGTACCCTGAGATCATGACCTGAGCTGAAACCAAGAGTCAGAACTTCAGATGACTGAGCCACACAGGTGCCGTTCCCTGGCCTTCCTTCTGTCCCTGGTTCCACCCAATTTATGCCTATCTCAGGGCCTTTGCCCTTGCCACTCCTTCTGCTTAGACGTCCTCCCAGTTGGTTGAGTCCAACTCAGTTCTTGGAGCGGCCTTCCCTGAACATCCCAGGTAGAGAAGGTTCTTCCCCTACTGCCCTTTCTTATATTGCCCTATGTCATGTTCTCCATAGTTTTACTTGTTCCCCAAAGTATCTGACTCATTGCTAAAGGGAAACACTTTTTCTCTGCTCTTCTGACTTTCAGGTGGAAGCCATTTCCCCCAACACTCCTGGGTTTTTGCTTCACTCCTTTCTCCTCCCTACAAATGGGAAGCAGCTGTCTGAGAAGTAAATCTGAGGAGGAACAGGACAGGAGTAACAGGGACCCTTATACTGCCTTCTCTTTTTGGGATCTGCCTGACTGCTGAGAGTACTTGTTCCCATATTCAGCCCTGTAGAAACAGTAAGGGATTATGGTGTGGGGAGTTCTGCCTGTGGTGTCCCAGCACTTCTGTGACTTCTGTGGGTAAGTCTCCAGGGGCACTGGGCATTGAAAGCTCACATGGCTCCTGCATCCAATGCCAAGCTGTCTGTGTCAGTTGTGTCAGTATTAAAAGTGATATTTTGGTCTCTACATGCAGATGCTCTTCTTATGTCTTAACTGGCTCAGAATGCTATTTATTGGTATCAACTCCTTCAACATTACTGTGTTTGAGTTTTTGGTGCTTCTTTCCCCTTCTGAATGTGAATCCTCCAGGATTAGAAAGGTGTTGGCCTTTTTCTCTGCATATGATATCCCTATCACCTCAGGTAGGGCTTGGCACAAAAATAGACCCAGTAAATCTTTATTTACTAGACAATTTTCATGTTAAAGTACAATAGCCTGTGAACTCTGAGGGGATTCCTCAGAGATTCACTGTGCTGTAGGTCAAACAAATGATAAGAGCAAATGCACTTTTGTTATTGTTGGTGTTGAAGTTGCCCATTAACTTACGCCTTATTTAAAGGAATAACGGTAGTTTCCATGGAACATAAAACAACCCTTTAGACATTATTAAATCTCTAAAGAGCAAGATATTAGGTGAATTTTGTTCTATACAACTCACGTTAACTTGACAGCTTCCACAATTAGCATTAATATCATAATTTACTTGTTAAACCTAAGATGAGTCAGTATTTAAGATTTCTACCATCACAGCACTTAATCTAGCCTGAATAATAAAATAATAAAATAGTCCCGTGATATTTCAAGATCTTTAGTTATCTGACAGCCAATATTAACAGATATCCTACGACTACCGTATGGGACCTATTGTGCTTGGTATGGGCTTACAGAGGAAAAAAGCACACCCTCAACCACTTAACTACTTCGAGATAGGGCTATGAAATAATAATAGGGCTTACTCTGTGCCTAGCCTTATCCTAAAAGCTTTCTTTCTTTCTTTTTTTTTTTTTTTAAAAAAAACACAATATACATGACCACTTCATAGGTTAGCTACTATAACCAACATACCCTGCATTTTATTGAACATATAAGCAAAGGACCTTGGGAGATGTATCGTCTCCCTTTGGAACAAAAAGCAGTTTCCCTAAACTCAGAGTTGCTTTCCTGTAACCAGGCTGCATGTGCAGATGCCATCTGGCCCTTTCTGCCTCTCCCTGTGGGAAACAGGATTCCAGGAATCAGAGCAATAAATGCTGATACTCTGGCTACTATGATTGTTGTCAGTAATAAACTGTCCTTCATCTCTGACCCAGGGTTTTTTTTATCTTCTACCAGCATCCATGGAATGAAAGCAAATGAGCTTGCTTGTTTGCAAGTTAGTAGATAACATCTCAGACTTTTCATACTTCTTCAGGCTCATGAGCAAGTAAATGGAAAGACAAAATGGCTCAATAACTTGCTCAGAGTCATTTGGCCAATAAGTGCTGGAGGTGGGACCCAAACTCTATTATAGTCTAGATAAGTCCATGAGTTCAGTTTTTGGCATATGAGGTTTGAGGTGTCTTGGTAATATATACAGCAGGTCTTTGATCACATATGAAGGAACCTAGGGCATAGATTCATATTTGGTAACCAATTATGTTAGTGTTGTTGCTGAGATGATGAAGTGGTAATAGAATGGGTCGATTCCTCATTCTAGAGGCATGGCTATGGAGAGACAGAGACAAAGAACCGCTAGGAAGGATGAGAATAAAGATGAAGAAGAGAGGTCTGCTGCCTGCCCGGTGCCTTTCCTGCTCTTCTTACCTTTTCTCCCCGGCCTCTGGCTGCTTTTCCTTCCTCCCCTGGGTCCTGCCCCATCTAGCCTGGGCTGCCTGCAGGCCGCCCCTACCCTCGCCACACACCCTCTGCCTCCCCTGCCACCCACGTTCCTATGGACAGACCCACAGACACCTGCAAGGGGAGGAGCAAGATGGCAGAGGAGGAGGAGACCTAAATATCATCAGGTCCTAGGAGTTTGGCTAGGTAGTTAGCAAACCATTCTGAACACCTACAAACGCAACAGGAGATTGAAGAGAAGGAGAGCAGCAATTCTAGGAACAGAAAATCGACCACTTTCTGGAAGGTAGGAAGTGCGGAGAAGTGAATCTGAGGTGATATATGGGAAGAGAGACCACGCGGGGAGAAGCAGGCTCCCAAGAAGCAGTGGAGCAGCAGAGCACAAAATTGGAACTTCTAGAAGTCTGCTCCACTGAAGGACATCGCCCCAGAGGCTAAGTGGGGTGGGGTGGGGGGATAGTGGAGCCCTCTGGGGGACAGTGTGGTCTCAGGTCCTGTGGAGTCACAGAAGGATCGGGGGCGTCTGAGTGCAGCAGAGATGCCAGGTATTGGAGCAGGGAAGCTGGCTGCAGAGATGGAGCTGAGAAGTGCACTCTCAGCTCAGGGTTACCTTAAACTGTGATCTGAGGCACAGTTGGGCCACTGCTCTTTGAGCTGGGACGCCATAGGTGGCAGATCTGGGGAGACGCTCTTTTTCCTTTTCTGGGAGGAGCAGCACAGGAGCATGCAGCAGGAATCTGCTGGGTTTGGAGGTGCCAAATGGGGCTGAGCACCAGAGAGAGAAATGCTTGGTCATAGGCCAGGTGAGCTGGGAACATGGCTAGAGACCAGGGCGTCAGGAGGGATTGACTGCTTGTCCCTGAGGGTGCACTGAGCAGTGGGGCCCTGAGCTCTTGACTCCTCCAGACTGGATCTTAGGAGGCTGCAATTTTCATTCCCATCCTCCAAAACTGTACAGGAAGTGTTCAGGGAACAAAAGGTACTGAAAGCAAATGCCAGCAGATAGCTTAGCCTGGCCCCAGAAAAGGCGGTGCAGTTCCACCTTGGGCAGACATTTGAGAATAACTGCAGCAGGCCTCTTCCCCAGAAGATTAGCAAGAACATCCAGCCAAGACCAAGTTTACTGATCAATGAGAACTGCAAGACTTTAGAGCTCTGGGAATACAGCATATAGAATTCATGGCTTTCCCCCTATGATTCTTTAGTCATTCGAAGTTAAATTTTTTTTTAAAAGATTTTTTTTAAAAGATTTTTTTTTATTTATTTGACAGAGATAAAAGATTTTATTTATTAATTTGACAGACAGAGATCACAAGTAGACAGAGAGGCAGTCGGGGGAGGGGGAGCAGGCTCCCTGCTGAGCAGAGAGCCTGATGTAAGGCTCAATCCCAGGATCCTGGGATCATGACCAGAGCTGAAGGCAGAGGATTTAATCCACGGAGTCACACAGGTGCCCCTCAAAGTTAAATATTTTAAATTTTATTTTTTCGTATTCTATTTTAAAAATTTTCCTCTTTCCTATTTTAATGTTTTTTTAAACATTTTATCTTATCAACATTTAAAAAAAATCTTTTAAAATTTTCATTGTTATAGTCATATTCTATCCCCTCATTGTATTTATTATTTTTTGTATACATATAGGTATTTTTTCTTTAAAATTTTGGGATACAGTTTCTTCTAATAGATCAAAATATACCCTAAATCTAGTGCATGGCTTTTTTCTAGTCTTCAGTCTGATCACATTCTTTCCTCTTTTTTCAACCAACTTCTTATCAATTCTTTTTTTTTTAAATTTTCATCTTTACAGTTATATTCCATCCCTTCATCATGTTTACCCTTATTTTTGTATATATATTTTTTTTCTTTAAAATTTTGGGAGGTAGTTTCTTTTAACAGACCAAAATACACCCAAAATCAAGTGTGTGGCTTTGTTCTACCAGTCTACTATATATGTATGTATGTATATATATATATATACATACATGTATATATATATACATATTCAATTTTTTTCTCTCCCCCTCTTTTTCCCCCAGTTTCAGGTCTCTTTTGATTTGGTTAGTGTATATTTTTCTGGGGTCGATGCTACCCTTTTAGTATTTTGTTCTCTCATTCATCTATTCTTATTTGGATAAAATGACAAGGTGGAAAAACTCACCACAGAAAAGAAGAATAAGAGGCAGTACCAGCAGTTAGGGACCTAATCAATATGGACATCAGTAATACGTCAGAACTGGAGTTCAGAATGTTGATTATCAAGGTGCTAGCTGGAAGATAGTAGAGAATCTAGTATATTTCTTTCTGGAGAAATAAAATATCTTTTTGGAGAAACAAAAGAACCAAAATCTAAACAAGTTGAAATAAAAAGAAAAAAGCTATTAATGAGGGGCAATCAAAAAGGGAGGCTCTTACTGCTAGGATAAATGAGGCAGAAGAGAGAATTAGTGATATAGAAGACCAAATGACAGAGAATAAAGAAGCTGAGCAAAAGAGAGACAAATAACTACTGGACCACAGGGGAGAATTCGAGAAATAAGTGATAACACAAGATGAAATAATATTAGAATAATTGGGATCCCAGAAGAAGAAGAAAGAGAGGGGCAGAAGGTATATTGGAGCAAATTATAGTAGAGAATTTCCCTAATTTGTCAAAGGGAATGAGCATCAAAATCCAGAAAGCACAGAGAAGCCCCCTCAAAATCAATAAAAATAGGTCCACACCTTTTCATCTAATAGTAAAACTTACAAGTCTCAGTGACAAACAGAAAATTCTGAAAGCAGCTTGGGACAAGAGGTGTGTAACATACAATGATAGAAATATTAGATTGACAGTAGACCTGTTCACAGACACCTGACAGGCCAGAAAGGACTGGCATGATATATTCAGAGCACTAAACGAGAAAAATATGCAGCCAAGAATATTATATCCAGCTAGGCTGTCATTGAAAATAGAAGGAGAGATAAAAAGCTTCCAGGACAAACAAAAACTGAAGGAATTTACAAACACCAAACCAGCCCTACAGGAAATGTTGAAAAGGGTCCTCTAAGCAAAGAGAGAGCCTAAAAGTAACAGACTCAAAAGGAACAGAGACAATATACAGTAACAGTCACCTTACAACCTTATAGGCAACACAATGCAAAAAATTCATATCTTTCAATCGTTACCCTGAATATAAATGGGTTAAATGTCTCAATCAAAAGACACAGGGCATAATAATGGATAAAAAAACAAAACCCATCAATATGCTGTATGTAAGAAACCCATTTTAGACCCCAAGACACCTTCAGATTTAAAGTGAGGGGCTGGAGAACAATTTACCATGCTAATGGACATCAAAAGAAAGCTGGGGTGGCAATCCTTATATCAGATAAATTAGATTTTAAGCCAAAGACTATAATAAGAGATGAGGAAGGATGCCATATCATACTTAAAGGGTCTGTCCAACAAGAAGATCTAACAATTTTAAATATCTAGGCCCCTAACATGGGAGCAGCAAATTATATAAACCAATTAATAACAAAATCAAAGAAACACATCAACAATAGTACAATAATAGTAGGGGACTTTAACATCCTTCTCACCAAAATGGACAGATCATCTAAGCAAAAGATCAACAAGGAAATAAAGACTTTAAATCACACACTGGATCAGTTGGGCATCACAGATATATTCAGAACATTCCATCCCAGATCAACAGAATACACATTCTTCTCTAGTGCACATGAACAGTCTCCAGAATAGATCACATCCTGGTTCACAAATCAGGTCTCAAACAGTACCAAAAGATTCGGATCATTCCCTCCATATTTTCAGATCACAATGTTCTGGAAGCCAGAACTCAAATTACAAGAGGAAAGTTGGAAAGAACTCAAATACATGGAAGCTAAACAGCATTCTACTAAAGAATGAATGGGTCAACCAGAAAATTAAAGAAGAATTAAAAGAATTCATGGAAACATGTGAAAACAAAAACACAACCGTTCAAAATCTGTGGGATACAGCAAAGGTAGTCCTAAGAGGAAAATATATAGTGATACAAGCCTTTCTCAAGGAACAAGAAAGGTCTCAAGTATACAACCTAACCCTACACCTAAGACCTGGAGAAAGAACAGCAAAGAAAACCTAAACCCAGCAGGAGAAGAGAAATGATAAAGATCAGAGCAAAAAATCAATGAAATAGAAACCAAAAGAACAGTAGAACAAGTCAATGAAACTAGGAGCTGGTTCTTTGAAAGAATTAATAAGATTGGTAAACCCCTGGCCAGACTTATCAAAAAGACAAAAGAAAGGACCCAAATTATTAAAATCATGAATGAAAGAGGAGAGATCACAACCAACACCAAAGAAATACAAACAATTACAAGAACATATTATGAACAACTATACACCAGCAAATTTGACAATCTGGAAGAAATGGATGCACTCCTAGAGACATATAAACTACTAAAAATGAACCAGAAAAAAAGAAAACCTGAACAGAACCATAGTCAGTAGGTGATTGAAGCAGTTATCAAAAATCTCCCAAAAAACAAGAGCCCAGAGCCAGACAGCTTCCCAGGGGAATTCTACCAAACATTTAAAGACTATTTATTTATTTATTTATTTATTTATTTGACAGAGATCACAAATAGGCAGAAAGGCAGGCAGAGAGAGAGGAGGAAGCAGGCTCCCTGCCGAGCAGAGCGCCGATGTGGGGCTTGATTCCAGGACCCTGGGATCATAACCTGAGCTGAAGGCAGAGGCTTTAACCCACTGAGCCACCCAGGCGCCCCTCTATCAAACATTTAAAGAAGAATTAATTCCTATTCTCCCGAAACTGTTCCAAAAATAGAAATGGAAGGAAAACTTCCAAACTCATATTATGAGGCCAGCATTACCTTGATCCCAAAACTAGACAAAGACCTCATCAAAAAGGAGAATTATAGACCAATATCCTTGATGAACATGGATGCAAAAATTCTCACCAAAATACTAGCAAATAGGATCCAACAGTACATTAAAAGGATTATTCACCACGACCAAGTGGGATTTATTCCTGGGCTTCAAGGTTGGTACGACATCTGCAAGTCAATCAATATGATACAATACATTAATAAAAGAAAGCACAAGAGCCATATGATACTCTCAATAGGTGCTGAAAAAGCATTTGACAAAGTACAATATCATTTCTTGATCGAAACTCTTTACAGTGTAGGGATAGAGGGTACATACCTCAATATCATCAAGGCTACCTATGAAAAACCTACAGCAAATATCATTCTGAATGGGGAAAAACTGAGAGCTTTCCCCCTAAGGTCAGGAACACCATACGGATGTCCACTAATTACCACTGCTATTCAACACAATACTAGATGTCCTAGCCTCAGCAATCAGACAGCAAAATAAATAAATAAATAAATAAGCAAATAAATGGCATCTGAACTGGCAAAGAAGAAGTCAAACTCTCACTCTTTGCAGATGATATGATACTTTATGTAAAATACCCAGAAGACTCCACCCCAAAACTGCTAGAACTCATATAAGAATTCAGTAAAGTGTCAGGATTATAAAATCAATGCACAGAAATCAGTTGCATTTCTATACACCAACAGCAAGACAGAAGAAAGAGAAATTAATGAGTCAATCCCATTTACAATTGTACCTAAAACAATAAAATACCTAGGAATAAACCTAACCAAAGAGGAAAAGAATCTGTACTCAGAAAACTATAAAATACTCATGAAAGAAATTAAGGAAGACACAAAGAAGTGGAAAAACGTTCCATGCTCATGGATTGGTACAACAAATATTGTGAAAATGTCTAGGCTACCTAAAGCAATCTACACATTTAATGCAATCCCTATCAAAATACCATCGATGTTTTTTCAAAGAACTGGAACAAATAATCCTAAAATCTATATGGAATGAGAAAAGACCCCAAATAGCCAGAGGAATGTTGAAAAGGAAAACCAAAGTTGGTGGCATCACTATTCCAGACTTCAAGCTCTATTACAATCATCAAGACAGTATGTTACTGGCACAAAAACAGACACATAGATCAATGGAACAGAATAGACGGCCCAGAACTAGACCCTCAACTCTATGGCCAACTCATCTTCGACAAAGCAGGAAAGAATGTCCAATGGAAAAAAGACAGTCTCTTCAACAAGTAATGTTGGGAAAATTGGACAGCCACATGCAGAAGAATGAAATGAAGGAATTGGACCATTTCTTTACATCACACACAAAAATAGACTCAAAATGGATGAAAGACCTCAATGTGAGACAGGAATCCATCGAAGTCTTTGAGGAGAACACAGGCAGCAACCTCTTCAACCTCAGTCGTAGCAACTTCTTCCTAGAAACATTGCCAAAGACAAGGGAAACAAGGGCAAAAATGAACTATTAGGATTTCATCAAGATCAAAAGATTTTGCACAGCAAAGGAAACAGTTAACAAAACTGAAAGACAACTGACAGAATGGGAGAAGATATTAGCAAATGACATATCAGATAAAGGGCTAGCATCCAAAATCTCTAAAGAACTTACCAAACTCAACACCCAAAGAACAAATAATCCAATCAAGAAATGGGCAGAGGACATGGACAGACATTTTTGCAAAGAAGACATCCAGATGGCCAACAGACACATGAAAAAGTGCTCCACATCACTCGGAATCAGGGAAATATAAATCAAAACCACAGTGAGATACCACCACAAACCAGTCAGAATGGCTAAAATTAATAAGTCATGAAACAACAGATTTGGCGAGGATGCAGAGAAAGAGGAACCCTCCTATACTGTTGGTGGGATTGCAAGCTGGTACAGTCACTCTGGAAAACAGCACGGAGGTTCCTCAAAAAGTTGAAAATAGAGCTACCCTATGATCCAGCAATTGCACTCCTGCATATTTAGCCTAAAGATACAAATGTAGTTACCCGAATATCCACAATAGCCAAACTATGGAAAGAACCTAGATGTCCATCAACAGATGAATGGATAAAGAAAAGGTGATACACACACGCACACACACACACACACACACACACACACACACACACGCTCCCCGGAATACTATGCAGCCATCAAAATAAATGAAATCTTGCTATTTGCAACGACATGGATGGAACTAGAGGGTATTATGCTAAGCAAAATAAGTCAATCGGAGAAAGACAATTATCATATGATCTCCCTGATATGAGGAACCTGAGAGGCAGGGCTCTCAAACAAGATGGGGCTGGGGAGGGAAACAAACTGCAAGAGACTCTTAATCTCAGGAAACAAACTGAGGGTTGCTGGGGGGTCGAGGGAGGGATAGGGTGGCTGGGTGATGGACACTGGGGAGGGTATGTGCTACGGTGAGTGCTGTGAAATGTGTAAGACTGATGATTCACAGACCTGTACCCCTGAAGCAAATAATATATTATATGTTAATAAAAAAAAAAAAAGAAAAAAAATGAAGATGAGAGAAGGGAAAGTTGATGAAGCAAGACCCCTAAGGAAATAGAAACTGGTGGAACCATGTCATACTTTTTCCACTGAGGCGGGAAGAAGGGAAGGAAGGATAGATAAGGGACTGATATGTATTTAGAGGTCAGGATGGTGTGGAAAGTTGAGGGAGTCCTTCTCTAAAATTGGCTAGGTCAGTGCTAAAAGGAATGAGTGAAGTGTTGTGGCTGGAGGCTCCAGGAGAACAGCCTAGGTTAGAAATAGCTGCAGGAGGAACAGAAGATGGAACTGTCAGTAGACATTGACTCTCTTGTGTCTGGCCCAATGTTTTGTATATAGTAGGTGCTCAGTAAAATAAGTTGAATTAATGAATGGACACATTAGGAAGATTCTTGAGTAACACTGAAGTGTCAGTTGAGGTTGGGATGTTGAGTTATATGATGTTATGGGCAGAGAGGAGTATCCTATTTGGTGACTCCTTGTAGACACTAGCTGGGTAGTGTTCAGCCCACCTCCTAAGAGAGGGCAGGATGGTTTATCCTGAAACACAGGCAGAGCCAAAGTTCAGATCAGCTAGGATGAGGAGGGAATAGTACAACTTGAGTGCTCCCTTCTGGTCACTATGAATGCCAAAAGTTGAAGAAGGCCACATCTGAATTCTAATCATATTATAGAGCAAACAAGAATTGTTTAAGTCATGATGGGATATGAGAATAAATTCAATGACATGATATCATTCCAAATGGGATCATTTTTTATTTCTAATGTATTTGTGGAATTGAGGTTCAGCCTTCCAAGGGAATGAGAGGAAAGGACAGAGGTCAATAAAGGGAGGGGGCTTAGAAAAATAGCTCAAAATGAGCCACGGGGCATTCCATTTAAAAAGAAATGTTTGTGGCCAGCCAGAAAATGCTCATAATGGTTGGAAACAGGCAACAGTCATAAGAGAACGATTTAAGTAACTTTCCATAGCTTGGCAATGTTTTTAATTTGGTTGTACCTGACACTAACAAGCAAGGGATAAAGCCAGCCCATAATTCTAAAACTAAATTAAAACTGGTCTTGAGGCATCTGAAGAGTTTGATCTCGGAGAATAATTGGTTTTTGTTTCAGTTCATAGAAGTCAGCAGGCAGGGCGGAAAAAGCACTGACCTGCAACAAAGCATTAGCCTTCCCAGCATGGGTCTTGGCTTCCATAAGTGCAGTTCAGGAAACCACTCTACAAACCTTCTGCATCTAAACTGAAAAGCAAAAAAAAAAAAAAAAAAAAAATCTCAACAGTGTTGTACAATTTTAGTGTACAGGAAACTCCCCCCATATGCATTTGGCAGGTGTCCAAGGATACCAGCGGCTCGTAGTCTTGACTTATAGGAAAAGACAGAGTGATGGTACATCCCAGGAGAGCTGTTTACAGGACACTAGTCATTTTCTTTAACTATCGTCTAATTGATCTTGATGTTTTGGGGCTCTGCCATTTATTTCAACATTAAATTATAGGTTTTTAAAAGAGGACCATAGTGCCTGGCCACCCAGCAGTTTCCTATTACTCACCTGCCACTGCTTGGGAAAGTCATCTGAGGAAATGTAATGAGATCACTGGGGCAACCCCTTTTCAAGGCTAATTATTCCAGCACACTCTGTATTGCATTGTTATTTTTAACTTACTAACATTAGCTTTTTTTCTTCCTAAGACGAGTTGAGTCCACTCAATTTCCCTGTCAAAAATGCAGATTGCAATTTTATTTTTTTCTTATTTCCTGGAAAACTATACTCTCATGTCCAGCTCCATTTCCTCATCTCTCCATTTTGATATTCTCACACAGCAGGGATTAAAACTGATCACTGCAAGGTGACATTGTAAGGCAGGCTGGATGCATTTTGAAGTGGCCTGAGCTTTGGAGGTGAAGGTATTGGGAAGAGTAGCTTCCAACCACAAGGCAGCAGCTCTTAATTCGTTTTCCTGTTTTTCCCTGACCCCTTTCAATCTGTTCTCTGTCCAGTGGCCAGGTGATCCTGGGAAGACCTCAGTGGGTCAGATCAGTCCTCTACCCTAAACTCTACCCAATCTACCCTCCCACTCAGTCCCCAACTCCTGCTACTTTGGCCTCACTCAGGCCGTTTGCCCCAGGGACTTCCTTACTGTCCCTCAGACACACCAGGCATGTTCCTATCTCGAGATGCTTGTTGTCCCTGCTATTTTCTTAGAATGCTCTTTCCCCAGCTACGTTATCATGTTCTCTCTCAGCTCCTTAACCACATTTGGCGAGGCCATCCTTGACCATCCTATTTTAAATCACAAGCTCCTTCCCCAGTTTCCACCTGGAATTCCCTCTTCCCTGTTCCTGTGCTACTTTTCTCCATAGCATGCATCACCCTCTGTCTTCCAAGGTACATTTCTGTTTTATTTTTTCATGTCTTGTTTTTCCCTACTGGCAGCTGAACTCCAAGACGACAAGACATGTTGTGCATTTTGTTTATTGCTGTATCCCTACCGCTTGGAAGAATGCCTTGAATCAATTAGTAAGTATGTTCCTAACCCATGGCTCATTTCAGGAAGCCTATCGATATTTTATCATGTCATCCCTATAAATTGCCTCGAGTCTCCCTTATCCAGAGGTGTACTGGTGGAATCCTTCCATAAATCGAAACCATAAATACCCATAACCACCCGAGAAAAGAAATACAGGAAGATGCAATGGGTTTTTAATGTATCCTTCCATTTTTGAACACTTGAAAAATAGGTCATTCATGGTCTTTCCCATATAATTAAGAAATCCATTAGCACTATTAGCAAGTTATTAGCAGTGACTTGGAATTAAGTATGTGTGTCATAATCCTTCCCCAAATAAAGAAAATAACTTTAATAGCTCTGAAAGATATCTTCAATGGAATTAGTTCAACTTGGTTTTATTTTTCACAGAAGTGATTTCTCTACATTGGGGATCAAATTTCTGACTTGCTAAATGTTTATTAAGCGCCTTCTATATTCCAAGCGACAACATCGTGCACCGTATTGTAGTTATTTCATTTATTAACTTCTGTTAGCAGTTTTTAATTGGGGTTCTTAGTTTTTGCTGAGCCAGGCTACTGGTAAAAACATTAATTGTTTTCCCTTTCCAGAATCCCCAGGAGGTTACAGCCTTTGAGAGACACCCCGTTCAGTCTCTTGGGGGAGTGGCTGGCTTTGATAAGTTCCAATCTTGGTCTCAGAGGTCTTTCTCAGTTTCACCTAATTCCCAAAGTAACCAACAGCTAAGAATCCCAGGGCAGCGTCTGTGGTTCTATGCTAGATTCGGTTTTTGCAAGGAATTAGCATGTAGAGTAACAATACTCTCTTGTACCAGTTTACTCATTACTCTTTCAGGGACTGGTGGGTTCTCACTGTGGTTTTGTACTCCCTTCTTAAACATCATCAGTATATCTCCTCTTTTTAAAAAATTTATTTTTAAAATTATTTTATTATTTGTTTTTAATTTTTTAAGATTCAACATATATCTTCTAATTTAACTCATTCATTCATTCATTCATTCATTCTAGTTTAGTGGTTAAGCTTATCGGTTTTGATATGCCAGATAAAAATTTCAATAAATTAAAAATGTAACTTTCATATTAATATTGAATGAACACATCGCAGATTTAATTAACTCATTAATGAGGGAACTGGAGGGATGGTAAGCCTGGTTCAAAGGATTACAGTGGAGAAGAGAGGATTTTTAGTCACTGAAAGCAAGAATGCTGGAAGAAGATTGCTGCATTGGCTTGAAACTGGCTAAACTCCTAGGTGACAATAGAACAGTCACCTTTGGAGTGAGCTTTTCCACTGGAGAGGAACCCCTTGCATTGCTGCAGACCACTGATTATTTGAGTCACTCTCAGCTTGGAACAAGTTAACATTCACCCTTGTGAAGTTGAAGAAGACCCTAATCAAAAGTAAAGACTGAGTCATTAGGGTTCAACACCCTGGAGGACAAGAGAATTCTGGTGTGGGTCTATAGCATGTTCCAGTATGATACAGAATAGGCAGCTACTTCCACGTTTGGGATACTTTTGTTTTAACTGCCATTAGGTTGCTTAGAGTCAAATTCTGGTCCCCACACTAATGGTCACTGTGGCCAAGTTATTTAACTTCTCGAAGTCTCAGTTTCTTCATCCGTAAAGTAGAGTTAGCAATAGTTTCTACCACATTGGATTACTATGAGTTTACAATGAGCTGACCTGTTTGAGGAGAACAGAATGGAATATGATCACCTGGCATAGTTCTCCATAAAGCTTGGCAACTATGATTTATGTGGGCATTAGGCTGAACTGTTGGTGATCATGGAAAGGGCTAGTGTCCTCCATGTCCTGGCCTTGTCAGGGACGGTACTGAGACCCAAAGGCCATCGCAGATTTGGTTGTAGTGGTCAGAGGGTTCATGTCATTTAGGATCCGCAGAGAATTCTTACCTCCAGGCTGCGGTTGGAGTAGCTCCTGACATTTCAGAGTAGAGCCTGGATGGAGGCAAAGAAGGGGGCCCCTGTGGGAGAAACAAGAGGTGGAACAGAGAATGGAGACCTGAGGGCCTGGTGTCAGTCACAGGTAGAGGCTGTGGAGCCCTAGACATTTGAATCTTGCTTTCCTACTTTACTTTCTTTCCTCAACTATTGAAGTCTCCATGCAAGTACTACATGCTCTTTTAGTACTCTTCAGAGTTGAATATGATCTAGTCCCAACACTTAGGGAGTTCATAGACTAGCAGAGGAATCAAATTTGACCAATTATTATACAGAGTGGACAAAATGCAGTGTATCAAATGCAAGATATGTCACAGGAGGAAAGCTTTTTGTACCTCAAGATTGTTCCAGCAGCTCACTAGCCTGGGAGGAATCACAGAAGGGTGGCAGTGGAGTTTATGAACACATTAGAATAGCAATAATGATGAGTTAGGGGTTGAATTGTGTACCCCAAGAAATATATTGAAGTTCTAACTGTCAGAACATCAGAATGACCTTATTTGGAGATAGTGTCATTGCAGACATAACTAGTTAAGATGAAGTGTTACTAGAGTAAGGCTCATCCTACCCAGGGCCTTATAAGAAGAGGAGAATTTGGACACAGACTCACATGGAGAGGGATGTTGATGGGAAGACACACAGGACATTGGCCATATGAAGGGGCAGGTGGAGATCGGAGTTATGCTGTCACAAGCCAAGGATGCCTGGGACTACCAGAAGCTGCAAGAAGTGAAGAAAGATCATTCCCTAGAGACTTTGGAGGGAACATGGCCCTGCCGACACCTTGATTCTAACTTCCAGCCTCTAGAACTCTGAGAGAATCAATTTCTGTTTTTCTAAGCCAACCCGATTGTGCTACTTCGTTATATTAGCCCTAGGAATCTAAACAGCTGTTTTGGAAGGTGATGTTATTTACAGTTCGCATTTAAGAAAAAAATCACAGAATAAGGAAACATCGGTCTATAACTTAGAAAGCACGACATGACATGGCTCATTTCTGAAATGGTCTGGCCAAAGGAGCAGGTCCATCAGTCCAAAATGATGAAGAACATGGAGTCACATTCACATAAGGCTTGTGGTGGCCCACACCCTTCTAGGTGTTCTATATGGATTAATTAATTCACCCTTTTAACACCTCCTGGGAGTTAGGTATTATTATCTCCTTGTTACAGATGAGGAAACGGTGATACGGCTCAGGATCATGGTGAGTATATCACAGGGTTGGGATTTAAAAGCAGGCAGCCTGGTTCCAGAGCCTGTGTTCAGGCTGCGACAGTGCTGGAGTCCTCTCCTTGGCCCTTGGGGGTGAGGGGGACATAAGTCACCAGAAGTGTTCCCTCCTGTCAGCTACAGCCCACAAATACTCTCCCTGTGAATACTCCCTGGTGCTACTTCTTTCCTTTTACAAAAATTGAGGTGAAGTTTACAAAACCTAAAATTAACCACTTGAATGAGAAAACTTAGTGGCATTTAATAACTTTATAGTGTGTTGCAGCCATGGCTTCTAGTTCTAAAACATTTCATTCCCCCCCACCCCAATAAAAGCCTGTGTCTATGAAGCAGTCACCCTCCCTTTTCCTTTCCCCCAGCCCCTGGCCACCACTGATCCACTTGCTTTCTGTATCATTGGATTCACTGGCTCTGACATTTCACATCAATGATATCACATAATATGTGACCTTTCATGTTTGGTTTCTCCCAATGATCATGAAACCTTGAAAACAAGATTCATCCAGCATGTTTAAGTACTTTATTCCTTTTGATGCCTGTATTATATGTCTATACCATTGTATATCTACACCACAATTTGTTTATCCATTTGTCTGTTGATGGAGATTTTTTTTTTTTTTAAAGATTTTATGTATTTATTTGACAGAGAGAAATCACAAGTAGATGGAGCGGTAGGCAGAGAGAGAGAGAGAGAGGGAAGCAGGCTCCCTGCTGAGCAGAAAGCCCGATGCGGGACTCAATCCCAGGACCCTGAGATCATGACCTGAGCCAAAGGCAGCGGCTTAACCCACTGAGCCACCCAGGCGCCTGATGGAGATTTTTTTTAACTTTTTTTTTTTAACCTAATGTGAATAGTGTTGCTGTGAACATGAATGTACAAGTGCATCTGAGTATCTCTTTTCAATTCTTTTGGGTATATTCCTAGGTATGGAATTGCTGGCTCATATATTATTTCTTCTTACTTTTTTTGGGGGGGTCATATATTATTTCTATGTTTAACTTTTTGAGCTGTCATCTCTTGCTTCTCATTCTTCCTTCATCACAAATCCCCGCTTGGGGAAGTTGGAAAGCCAGAAATGGGGCAAGAAGTCGGGTCAGGGTAAAGGAAAGGCTGGAACCACATCCATCTAGATCATCATTTACTCCATCTGTCACACAGAACTACCAAGTGCTGGGAAAAGAGATTGAAAGTTTGCTCTTTAAAATTTTAAATTTCAAGATGGAAGAGATTTTACAATTTGGTAAAATTTCAAACTTCCTTGACTGACTTCTCTCAGGCCTCATGAGGAGGGCCTTGAGGCCCTCCCATGTCCCATCCATCCCTTAACCATATTAGCTCTAGTTTTTATCCATTTTACACTTTGGGTTTTGGGGTAAGATTTCACATGAAGAGCAGAGGAATGATATTTTAATATTTAAGTTGTTTTTGTTTCTGATATTTCATTGTACCCTGGGTCCTTGACCCATTCAGTGATCATGGCATTTTATGTCCCTTAGGAGAGAGATGACTCAGAGGGACAAAAAATGGGAAGGCTTTTTTTGGTTGTAAATGGCAAAAACCTGGGTTCCTGAGGGGGGCAAAATTCTGTGTGTAGGATGGAGATTTGGGAAATGAGGAAAGGCAAAGGATCCTGTCTTGGGAAAGACTCTCAGAGATGGGAGAGAGGGAAAGATATGGGGGAAGTGAATAGGAAAGGAGGCCAGTGGGGTGTGGGTGAGGGACCAGAGTCAGCATCTAGAGCCTGCTAAGCTCCCTAACATCTAAGCCATTGATGAATGACTCCCCTATGTTGGATGTCAGAGGAAGCCAAGTATTCATCGGAGTGAGCACTCTGTCCCCCACAAGGAGGAGTTTGGCAATGGATTTCTTGGTGTGTGGTGAAGACTCCCTCTTAGACAGCCATCTGTGTATCATCTAATGACTAGCATGAGAACCTCCATCTCTGTTCTAGTACCTTCTCATTCCTGTGGCACATATAGCTAATAGCCTCCTTAGTTTCCATTTGCTTCTTTCCCCTTGCTTTTATATCTCCAGTTTGGTTCAGGGTGGTCACGTGTTCATAAAAAATTCCTAGGCTTCCTTCAAGGTCATGTGGACAGTTTCTGGTCAATGAGATGTAAATGAAAGTCTTCCATGTTCCACTGGATGTGGCTTCGAGGAAAACCATTGCTTTACTCATAAAAATGGAGAAAATCAGGGCGCCTGGGTGGCTCAGTGGGTTAAGCCGCTGCCTTCGGCTCAGGTCATGATCTCAGGGTCCTGGGATCGAGTCCCGCATCGGGCTCTCTGCTCAGCAGGGAGCCTGCTTCCTCCTCTCTCTCTCTCTGCCTGCCTCTCTGCCTACTTGTGATCTCTCTCTGTCCAAAAAAAAAAAAAAAAAATGGAGAAAATCAGCTGGCATGAACTCTTTGCCCTCTCCTTCCTTCTCCTTCCTGCCTGAAATGGAGAGAGCATGCCTGGAGATGCCCCAAACACTCTGACTCCTTGCTAAGGATGGCAGAGCAGGGATGTAGGAGCTCAGTCCTTGGGCAGCCGCACTCAGGCTGGCTTACCTGCTACTCAGTTTTCTTGTTAAATGAAAGAAATAAATCCCTCACTTAGTCCACTATTTGGCTTCTGAAACAGGTAGCTGAGCACACCTGGGACACGTCCCATGACTCTTACTCCACGTGGACAACTTAGATCAGAACACTTGTCTCACATGCATGAGTCCAATCCCCAAGATTATTGGGGGACAAGTTTCTGGAGACCTGAAGAGGGGGTGCAGTGAGGAAGGGGAACCTCCAGCACTTGAGTGAAACCAAATGGAACCCATTTTCCATCTCTCCAGAGCCAGGACATTGATAGAATATTCTCCTTCATTACAGAAGAATGGGTTCCCTTAAAAATAAAAAGTAAAATCTGCTGCTGCATTCCAACACTCTCTCATTTTACAAAGGAAGGGAATGAAACTGAGGGAGGACAGGAAGTGATTTGCCTAGGATCCTTCAGGTAATGGGGGGCTAATGTGGATTGACGAGTAGGTCTCTCCCACCCTCCATGCTTTTTCCACTAGAGCACTTCCAGGGCTAAGTTCCTTCATCTTTTGCTCTGTTTTCTACTAAGGCGATTAGCTGAATATCTGGTATGCTAAATTAGGGAAATTTGAGGGCTTTAAATGAAAGTAAACAAGGATTAAACAAATCAGATAATTTAAAAGAAATCCAGATGGTAATTAAAAGAATTAATCCTGGTGTTTCTAAATGACAACAGTCTCTTAATCTTAATTATTAATTGCTAAATTAAATGCTACAGCCTCATATATTCTCATATTGTTCTGATTTATTCATCATCAGTGTACTTAAGAGAAGTGGAAAACATAAATTAACCATATGTAAATTTCTATATTCATGAGCAGATGCAAGAATAGGACAGGTCCCACTACTGCAAAAAGATTATAGCTGACATAGAACTCCAGTCTGAGGCCATACTGAATTCACGCAACTCCGTCTGTAAGAAATGGTGATCTGACCTGGAAATCTAGAGCTGAAGATACAGTACTTTTCCCTGGAGCACAATTTATAGAGAATTGGTTGGGGCAAAAAACCATGAGAACTTTGAGACTGGCCCATAGTGGTCTTACAAAATCTGAGTGATCTCTAGGGAGCTCATTGAGGCAGTTCCTCTGGATTTTGGTGGAGCACCCTCAGGTGGCCCAAAATTTTTCTTGCAGGTGTTTCTGCAGGAATATGGAACTCACACTTCATGAGTGAAATAACTTTGGAACCACTGTTTTTGTAATGATTTTGTTCCTTTTTTAGGAGAGCATTCTACTGCTTCACATATTCTATGTTCAACAAAATTTTACTAAGTCACAACTTGCATTTCCTTTGATGCTGTTTAAACTCTTGATTTTTCTTCAGTTTTAGCAGATAGTGATGCTAATTCTACCACCCAAAATGTATACTTTCAAACCCTGCATTTAAAGACTAATATCTAGTGGAACAGTTAGAAGGAAGGAGACAGCTTCTCCTAATTTCATTCAGTGTAAAAGGGGGACTCCCTAACACACCAAAGTGTATTTTTTGGATTGATCTAACTTTAAAATTACCTTTTTTTAAAAAAAGATTTTTATTTATTTATTTCTTTGACAGACAGAGAGGGATCACAAGTAGGCAGAGAAGCAGGCAGAGAGAGAGGGGAAGCAGCCTCCCCGCTGAGCAGAGAGCCCGATGCAGGCCTCGATCCCAGGACCCGGGGATCATGACCTGAGTTGAAGGCAGAGGCTTAACCCACTAAGCCACCCAGGTGCCCTAAAATTACTTTTTAACGTATGTGAGAGGCTTAAAAAATTGTAAAACCCTGCACATACCTAAGTATTATCTGCATCTCTGTTGTCTGTCTCAAGAGAACGGGAAACAGTCATTAAATTCAGTTATAAAGGCAGAGAATCCTCAACCAGAAGGTTGAAAGATCATTCTTTCATTCCCTCATCAAACATTTAGTAAGCACCTGCAGTCAGGAATAGATAGTCTAGTGGGGGAGAGAAAAACATAAACAAACAGTTACAGCATATGAGGGCTTTTATAAGCCTTAAATTCCCTTTATATTCACAATAACACAAAGCCACTTTCACCCATACGATTTAGACATACTGTTTAAAGACATAGATCATTTGGTAGCAGTTACACATTTATATTACATGAAAGAAAATGACCTACCTCTATTAATCATGGAAAAATTTACTGCTTTAGAGCATACCTTAAATCTATCCCAGTGTTTTCTGAAATAAAAAAGAACCTTGACAAATATAAAAAAAAAAAAAAAAAAAAGAAAGAAGAGAAGAAAACCAGAAGACTTCGGTAGCAAGCACAATGTCTAGCACATAGTAGGGGCTCAAGAATATTTGAGAAATGAACAAATATATGAATAGCAAGAAGAGGGAAGGCGTTTTTCTATTTCCTATGTGAGCATTGTTCAGAATGTCCATTTCGCTCTTGTATTCTAGCTACGAACGTGTTAACCTCTATATACCTTTCTGTGATGATGATTCAGTGGGGAAACTGTGAAGATTCCATTTCCATCTTCCTTGTTGCTAGGGGGGTGGGCAGTGAGTTGGAAATGGAAGGATAGGGAGTTGAATTAGACAGGGGTAGACTCCTTTGTCCTACTCTTTGTCTGAAACATAGGTGGACTTGCTGGAGCTTCAGGAGCCATGCTGAATCACGAGACAACATGGAGGGAGGGCATCTCCCACTAAGGAAGACGTGGAGCAGAAGGAAAAGGAAACCAGGTCCCAGATGGTCATGGAGCCATCAAGCCAGCCTTGGACTGTCAGGCTTTTGACTTCTTTTATGTGGGAGAAGTGAAACCTTTATTCTGTTTAAGCCTAAAATCGGATTTTCTGTGATACACCGCTGAACCAAACGCCTACTTAAGCACCGCCATTTTGCTGTGCTTCTCAGGGCCTTGAGCCAGGAATTGCCTTTTATCTCCTCTCACAGCTTTCCTCCGGGCGACCCCTCCACCTATCCCCAACGTTGGGCATTGAGAAGCTATTTGCTTTAAGGGCCGTATGGCCAAAGGTGTAGGCTGTGCGAGTCATCTACTGCCTGTTGCCTGCTGAGAGCAAACTTGATCTGCCGCTTTAGTGAGCAAGCAGCGACAGGCCCCCTCATCAGCAAAGGGGTGTGGTGATGTTCCAGTAAAACTTTATTTATAAGCCTGTGCAGTTGCCTGCAGGCCCTAGGCTGCTGACCACACACTTTTAGTTCACAAACAGGGGAAATGAAAAACAACTTTTGTTCACAAATTATTTGGGGTTAACCCCATTGTCCAAGGATGTCTCCCTTCTTGGTCTATGAGTTTTCTGAGGCAGGGGCCATGTTTTAGGCATGTGTGTATTCCCATCACCCCGCATAGCATTTAGTACACAATAGCGATTCAGCATATATTTTCAAATAAATGAGTGGAAAGCACGAGTCAAGGAGGCAATAGGTCCTTTTAAGGCTGAGAGATTGAAGCTGGTGGTAGTGAGAGAGCGAGTTCTGGTTTCAACTAAACAAAACAAAAATTTTTTTTAAGGTTTTATTTATTTATTTGAGAGACAGCACAAGCAGAGGGGAGGGGCAGAGGCAGAAGCAGGCTCCCTGCTCAGCAGCCTGCTTCTCCCTGAGGAGCAAGGAGCCTGCCCTGGGGCTCCATCTCAGGACCCCGGGATCATGACCTGAGTTGGAGGCAGAAGCTTAAGTGAGCCACTCAGGTGCTCCTCAACTAAACATTTTTTAAAGTGAAAGCCCTTTAGGGGTTTTGAATCCTGTATTTACCATAAATTTCTCTTCTTCTTTTCTGAGCAGATTAATCTGTGTCTCCTATAAAATCTTTTGCACATTGATCAACAGATGAAAGCATCCCTTTCAGTGCCCACACACACTTGGAGGAGAGCCTAGGTCCCAAGGACGGAGGAGGAGGTTGCTGGGTGAGAAGGGCATGAAGACAGTATGTTCCAGGGCTGGCCACCTTGGTGAGCTGAAGTGAGTCCCTGCTACATGGAGCCTGAAGCAAACACCATTTTCAGCAGGGGGTGAGTTGTTGTTGTACAACAGCATCATCTGAATGATGACTTTTACAGACTCGAGTGGCTTGTGGCCGCAGAGGGACACAGGGCCACCTCTGGACCAGGAGCCCGTTGGAGAAAAGGCTTTATCCCTTCCCTCCCTGGGTGATGGATGAAAATAGTGCGCAGTGTTTTTGGACGGGGCAACTTCTGCTGATTCAGCGCCCAAACTCCCATATCCCACGTGCAATCTCACACAGCCCTCTTTCCCCATTGATCTCATAGGAGAACTTCACGCTTTGCTGGGCACAGTACAAGATACAAATGAGAATTAATGCTTCTGGTGGGAAACTGTTAACTTCTGTGTTGCTTATTTCCCTGCTAATTTGCATATACAAGGTCTACAGTCCCTTATCCAAACCTCCTGGGGCCATATGTATTTTGGCTTTCAGATTGTTCTGAGGTATAGAAAGGTAAAGTGATGACATATATAATTTAATTCCCCAGCACAGTCTGGGGAAGTACCTCTTGACCAAACACATTAAAATTTGTGCAGAAAAATGTGAATATTCACACTCAGTAGGACCCATGAAGATTATAAGTAACCTTGTTCATGTCAGGGAAGGTTTTGCCACCAAAAAGATTTTGATGTCAAATGCATTACAAAGAAAGAAAGAAGGAAAGAAGGAAGGAAAGAAAGGAAGAAGGAAAGAAGGAAGGAAGGAAGGAAGAAAGAAAGAAAATGAAAGAAAGAAAGAAAAGGAAGGAGGGAAAAAAGAAAAGAAAAGAAAAAAGTTTCAAAGTTTTTAAAAAAATCTCAGCCAGGTGAATCGGGTAGTCGGCCTCTATTCGGTCTTATTTAAAATGCCGTTTTCCAAAGAGCCCGCATTCACTTGGTCCCAGAAGCACACCGTGTAGGGCTTTATGCTTGGCACAGTAAGGTCAAGTTCTGACTTGTCTGTCCTGCAGTCCTCACTACAGGCCAGCTAGCCTAACTTAGTGAGTTTCTGTTAGCAAACCAAGTAACAGTCTGGCAACTTAAAAGTTGATGGTAACAGTATATTACATTGATAAAACCAAGTCCTAGGAGGTAAGGGGCTGGGCCGAAGATGACGCAGACATTCTTGAACTCCGGATGCTTCGTCCTCACCATCCTTATTGTTTGCATGCAATAGGAATGATGGTCATACACCCAGGTTTTGAAAAGAAGCTGGGTCTAATCTGAGGTAGCTGTTCTTAGCAGGGGAAAACTTTTCTCCCTCTCTTTGCAGGGTGCCTGGGGGACCTCCAGACTCAGTGTCTGGAGATAATCTGGTTGTCACAACCTGCCCAGGGTTGCTATTGGCATCTAGTGGGCAGAGGCAAGGGACGTTGTTAAGCATCCTACAACACACAGCACAGTCCCATAACCAGGAATTAGTCTGGAAAGTTTATACACTGCTGAAGCTGAGAAACTGCGGTTTAAAGTTATCATTCAGTTCAGCCTAATTCAGAAAAAATCCACCATCTGCTCTCTTGAATTAGGAGATGCCTCTGATTCCTTTAGGGCATGGACTTTGTGCAAACCCCACCTCTAGATACTGTCCAGGGATTGCTCTCACCTACCCTGCAGCCTGGACCAAACCTGCCTTCCCGCCAATTGATTCCTCTGACTTGGGGACAAGATGCTTTGGAGTCATCCTGAGGTTAGGCTTTGCTACTGGCCCCAAAGGGGAAGTGAACAAGTAGATTTTTCTCTCTAATGAGGAAGCATGCTTAAATCAGCTGAAAACCTGGCCAAAGGTGCAAGATGAATGCCTCTGAGATCCAAATGATTTTTACGTATCTCGTATCACTTTGTCTCACGAAGATGGGAAAGGAACACGCTTGCCTTTGGTAACTTTTGAATCACCAGCAGAGGGCAGACATTGCTTACCTAAAGGAAAAACCCTAGCTCACTCTACATTCAAGTGCAGACTGAAATGCCAGGGTCTGCCGGGACTAACTGATTGATCAACTGCTTTTCCTGGTCATTCTCCTCCTCCCTGCCATGGCTGAGTCACTGAAGTCGGCTCAGTCAATTATTCTGTATCTGGAATGATTTTTTTTTTTTCTGTTGATGACTATTTTGATGTGATCTGAAAATCTTTCTTGAAAAAAGTACATTTTTTCTTTATTAAAAATAATTCACGAGCTTCAAGGACATTAGAAAAAGGTATAAAAGGACAAAGGAAATTTTTGCCTCCCAGAGATACCACTGGTAATTGGCTCTTTGGTGCTTTTCCTTCCAATCTCTGTTCCATAAAAACTTCTGAATTGTATTGGTAGCAATGACACACGAAGGGTCCTTGACACACTGAGAAATGTACATACATCCTGTGTTTTCTTGTCTCTGGAGCTCTGCTCACCCAGCTTGACTGGAAATTCTTTTTCTAATCTCTGAAAATCCAAATCCTAGATATTTTTCAAGATCAAGCTCTTATGTCTTGCTTGATTCTCCCCAGCAGGAGTTGATCTATTTCTCCGTATTTTTGCATCAGTGTGTCTATGACTTGTTATGGCGATTACTTACATTACGATTCTTATGTACAGTTGAATCTTCCTACGAAGTCCAGCTTTTTTGAATGTGGGGATCTCATTTTATCTTTCTATCTTCCATAGCACCAACACTGGTGTATCCCATAGTAAGTACTCATAAGTATTTATAAAGAGTAAGGAAGGGAAGAAATGAAGAAAAGAAAGAGGAAGGAGAGAAGGAAGGGGAAGAAAAGGAAGGAAGGATTGAAGGAAGTAAGGGGGAAAGATGGAAGAAAATTGTTTCATTATAATTTGCAACAGGATTTTTGAGGAAAACGGAAATTCTTCTAGTTTCAGGGGGTCGGGGCAGAGAGTCTAAGTGTTGGCTCAAGTTATAATGCCATTTGGTAGAATTTTCTCAGATTAAAAGATTCAGATTTGGGGTACTTTTGTGGGTTGACCTCTGTTCTCCAAAATGATATGCTGGAGTCCTAAGCCCTGGTACCTGTGAATGTGACCTTATTTGGAAATAGGGTCTTCACAGATGTAGTCAAGTTAAGATGAGGCTACACACTAAACTGGAATGGGCCTAACTTTAAAAACCAGTCCTTACAAGGAGACAGAGATACACAGAGGGGAGAGGACCATGTGAAAACCAGGCAGAAATGGGAGAGATGCAGCTCTGAGCCAATGAAGGCCCAGGATTGCTGGCAACCCCCAGAAGCTAGAAAAGCAAGGAAGGATTCTCCCCTCAAGGCTCCAAAGAGAACGCGGCCCTACTGGGGCCTTCATTTCGTACTCTGGTCTTTAAGACTTGAGAGAATAAATTTCTGCTGTTTTAAGTCATCCGGTTTGCTGTATGTAATTTGTTACAACAGCCCAAGGAAACCAATGCATCATGTTGACAACTTCCTAGTGACAACAGGCCCACTTGGGGAAAGAAGGGAAGTCCTACAGATACTTGGAAAGAGGTCAAGATGCCAAGGAGATATAGGGAGTCCTTGGTGAGGATGAGACAGAACGGGCTGGTTGAATAAGTTCAGAGATAGATCCTAGTTGTTTCTTTGCCAAAATTTTAGCACAGGCAAATCCTTCTTTTTTCCCCTTCATTTATCTTTCAAGGTATTAGTCCTCCTTGAAGGTCTTTAGAAAATACTGCGAAGTTAACCATCTAATTTCTCTGGTGTCATCAATGGACTCTTTCTAAATGCATGGAACCGTGGTTGGTGTCTTGTTAGGTCCTAAGTGAATGGCTACAGTGCATTAAATCCTCATATTTCTTCTAAAAGCATGATCTGGGAGGCCACCAGTTCTTAACTTTTCACATCATCTTCCCAAGTATATCATGATGTGACAGAAACCACTTAGAAGGTTCTTAAAAGATTCTGAGGATTAAATTGTAACTGGGAAAATGTTGCCAAAGTAGGGGAATGGAGTTGCATCTCTGAAATAAGCCTAAATGTCCCCTACCCTTACCCCCACAACTCGGGTAACTTAGATACTCTGGCCCCAAGATAGATCAATTCTTAAAATAAAACCATTTGCTGGGAGGTAGAGGTGAGACTGTTTGATAAACGTCATTGTCTCTCTCCCCACAGTAGGAAAAATAAGTCAGCAGAATGGGGATAACTTTCTTTCGGTTCCCAGGCAAACACTATTTATTCCAGAAAGAATTTTAGCTTAGGAGTGTCTGGTATCTTGTATTTCCTCCATGGAAATTTTCTGAATGAACGGGATACATGAGTAAGAGAATGAATGACTTAAAGGAATTGGATCTCTTGATAGAGTCTTTTATTGCTTTTTTTTAAAAAAAGGTTTTATTTATTTATTTGACAGACAGAGATCACAAGTAGGCAGAGAGGCAGGCAGAGAGAGGGAAAGGGAAGCAGGCTCCTTGTTGAGCAGAGAGCCTGATGCGGGGCTTGATCCCAGGACCCTGAGATCATGACCTGAGCTGAAGGCAGAGACTTAACCCACTGAGCCACCCAGGTGCCCCCCTTTTATTGCTTTGTAACTGTGTTTGTTTTTATAATTTCCCTGCAGGATGGCTAGGAGTCAGGGAAGCTCTTCAAACTGACAGCATATGGCCAAAGCCACTCACTTCGAGAAGTAGTGAGTTTTGGTTTTCCTAGATCACTTTCTGTCTTTTCAGGGTCTCTAGCTTCTGAGTGTGTCAGTGGCCTAGGACTGGATCCTAGACAAAGGTGTCAGGGATGGGTGATGCATCATCTTCAAAACCAAAGGCAACTACGTCACTTGTAGCAATGACCATGACGTTCCTGCTTTCAGTTTCTGGTAAGCCCGTGGATTAAGTTCCTTTTTGGCTAAAAATAATATTGCCATTTGAGTATTTCTTGACCTTAGGATTCAAGCCTGACTTATTAAATAAATATATGGCAGGGGGTACCTAGTATATGCCAGCTTCTTTTCCTGAAGATTTTTTAGTGAACAAAACACCTCCATGAAGCTGAAATCCCAGTGGGGAAAGAGTGATAGTAAACAAATAAAAGTGTAAAACAGTGTAAGACATCAGTCTTGCCATGAATCAGAAGAGCAGAATAAGGAGATGGAGAACATCGGGGAGGCAGGTGTCTCTCTTTCAGGGAATGTGGTTTCTGTGAAGCAGGTAATATTTCAACAGAAACCTTAATGAGTGAAGGAGTGAATCCTGTGAAAATTTCTGGGAAAAATTCATTCCAGGAAAAAATGTCTAAGACATTTGCCTCCTACTATCAACACCCCCCAAGAATTATCCATCATGAAAGCGTCTAGGAATAGTGTACTTTAGGATAAGAGCACTGGGGGCACCTGGGTGGCTTAGTAGGTTGAAACCTCTGCCTTCAGCTCAGGTCATGGTCTCAGGGTCCTGGGATCGAGCCCCGCATCGGGCTCTCTGCTCAGCGGGGAGCCTGCTTCTTCCTCTCTCTCTGCTTGCCTCTCTGCCTACTTGTAATCTCTGTCTATCAAATAAATAAATAAAATCTTAAAAAAAAAAAAAGAATAAGAGCACTGGCCAGAAACTCACAATCTGGTGTCTGGTTCCTTCCATCTTTGTCTCTCCACTATCAGCACTGGCCAGAGCTTCAGGCTGTCAGCAAAATGGCTGCACAGAGCCTCCTAAAAAGGGCAATCTACAGTCTTTCAGTGGCTCTTTATTAAGACCCAGTTAACTAACTGGAATTTAAATGAAAACTTAAAAAAAAAAAAAAAAAGAATAGAGACAGTTCCTAGCTGACTTGCTTCCCCTCAGCTATCACTGGCCAATCACTGCAAAGGAGAGGCAGCCCCCCTCAGTGGGATTGCTGCTAGTGGGGGTGTGGGTGTGCAGGGTGTTGTGTGGGGTGCTGTCACCTTCTCTGAGATGCTTGGCTGTGTTACACCTGAGCAGTATTATGATTCTAGTAGAAAAAAGAGGGGAGGATGGGTGTTTGGTAGGCAACCAATGGCGTCCACCACATAAAACCAGCACGATTCAATATGGGGCAGATGGTAGATAGTTATTTTGGTGAACTGTGGTGACACAAAGAAACCCTTGTGTTCGTTACTTGATTATCAGGATGGTTATGGAAGCCATAACCATGGTGAGTAGGAGCACACTTCATATGCGCTGAAGTTTCATAGTCAAGAACACAGTTATATATAGATGGCTCTGTTGTTGTTCTGCTGATGAAGTCAGGCTTCCGCAGGGAAAACAGCTGTTTAGAGCAAAGAGTTGGAAGAGAGAAGAAACGGATCCAAGTTCTGCTGCATAATGTTCAGGTGTTTCATCGACTTAGTTGCTTGAGTCCCTGGAGAGAAGGCAAGATGCTCTGAGTCAGATGTTTACACGCAAGTAGTAGGTCGAAAATAAATTAGCCTTTTGCTATGTCAAGCAGCCCATGGTGGGGTTTAGTCACATCAGATTTCCTATGTATCCGTGTTAACAGTAGGAACTCACAGGATGAGTATAATAGGTAGGATTGGATCCAGACCATATTCTCCTTTGGGAATAGCAGAAAGTTCTGCAAACTCTTGATCATTCACAGCGATGGATGGGAGCAAGAGCACAGCTAATCTAAATTGGCAGGCAAAAGGGTTTCTTTTTCAGCAACTGTGAGCTGCAGATGAATATGACTGTGATCTGCTATTTTGTTACTGAAAAAAAAATCTGTCTCCAGAATTAGAAATCTCTCTGTTTCCCTACTTCTGTCCTCCTGCTGCTCTTTGGCCTTCCATTTCACTCAGAGGGAGTGAACTCCATGCCTTTGTATATGATGTTCCTTCTTAGAATACCCTTTTCCTGCCTTCTTCACCTGGCACATTTGTACTCTTCTTTCTAGACTCAAATCAAGGCTTTGGAAATTCTCCTCCAACTAATAACTCCACTAATAGCTACCATGAAAGTGAGCGAAGTGTTCCATTGTCTTCAGAATGTTCCCAGCCTAAAGGGGAGTTCTTATTAGAAGGATGACAAATTGTCCCAGTTTGCCTGGGACTGGGTTGTAGGAAAAAGGTGTCAAGGGATGTGGGATTTTTAAAAAAAGATTTTTATTATTCTTTCAACAGAGAGATAGAGAGCACAAGTGGGCAGAGAGGCGGGCAGAGGGAGAGGGGGAAGCAGGCTCCCCGCCGAGCAGAGAGCCCGACTCGGGGCTCCATCCCAGGACCCTTGGATCATGATCTGAGCAGAAGGCAGAGGCCCAACCCACTGAGTCACCCAGGCACCCAGGATGTGGGATTTTTAATGCTAAAACCACAGAAGTCAAGGGAAAATGGGATGAGTTGGTAATCTCAGGACACCAGCCACTTAAGAATAAAGAGGAGGAGTACCTGAGTGGCTCAGTCAGTTAAGCGTCTGATTCTTGATTTTGGCTCAGGTCATGATCTTAGGGTCATGAGATCGAGCCTTGCATTGGGCTCCACGCTGGGTGTCGAGCCTGTTTAAGATTCTTTCTCTTCCTCTTCCTCTTCTCTGCATCACCACCCTTCCCTGCCCAGCTCACTGGCACTCTCTCTCTCTTAAAAAAAAAAAAAAAAAAGAAAGAAAGAAAAAGAATAAGGAGGAAAGAGAGCCAGTAGGGGTCAGGAGGAGGCAAGATGCAGGAGGTGAGGAAAATTGGGAAGTGGTGGAAGAGATCTCATGAATCCCTTCCTTTCAAACTTTAAAGCTTATCACACATTCCAGGCTTTGAAAAACAAGAAAGGAGAATGGAGACAATCAACTTTTGGTCTTTTGCCTTTAAAATGTATATATGAAAAGTATCACCAAACCGTAAGAGACTCTTTAGCATAGGACACAAACTGAGGGTTGCTAGAAGGGAGAAGGGTGGTGGGATGGGGTCATTGGGTGATGGACATTAAGGAGGGCACGTGATATAGTGAGCACTGGGTGTTCTGTAAGACTGATGAATCACTGAACTTCACCTCTGAAGCCAATTATACATTATATGTTAATTGGATTTAAGTAAAATAACTAAATTTTTTCCAATCAAAAAATGGGCAGAGGAAATGAACAGACATTTCTGCAAAGAAGACATCCAGATGGCCAACAGACACATGAAAAAGTGCTCCGTATCACTCGGCATCAGGGAAATACAAATCAAAACCACAATGAGATACCACCTCACACCAGTCAGAATGACTAAAATTAACAAGTCAGGAAATGACAGATGCTGGCGAGGATGCGGAGAAAGGGCAACCCTCCTATACTCTTGGTGGGAATGCAAGCTGGTGCAACCACTCTGGAAAACAGCATGGAGGTTCCTCAAAAAGTTGAAAAAAGAGCTACCCCCAGCAACCTCACTACTGGGTATTTACCCTAAAGATACAAATGTAGTGATCTGAAGGGACACGTGCACCCAAATGTTTATAGCAGCAATGTGCACAATAGCCCAACTGTGGAAAGAACCTAGATGTCCATCAACAGATGAATGGATAAAGAAGATGTGATATATATATACATATGTATACATACATACATACATATATATGTGTGTGTGTATGTATATATATATATATATATATAATGCAGCCATCAAAAGAAATGAAATCTTGCCATTTGCAACGACGTGAGTAGAACTAGAGGGTATTATGGTTAGCGAAATAAGTCAATCAGAGAAAGACAATTATCATGTGATCTCCCTGATATGAGGACGTTAAGAGGCAACGTGGGGGGTTAGGGGGGTAGGAAAGGAATAAACGAAACAAGATAGGATCGGGAGGGAGACAAACCATAAGAGATTCTTAATGTCACAAAACAAACTGAGGGTGGTGGTGGGGAGGGGGATAGGGAGAGGGTGGTTAGGTTATGGACATTGGGGAGGGTATGTGCTATGGTGAGTGCTGTGAAGTGTGTAAACCTGGTGATTCACAGACCTGTACCCCCGGGGCTAATAATACATTATGTATTAATAAAAAATGAAAAAAAAATAAATTTTTATAGAGTATCACTGTTAATAGAAGCAATGTCTACTGAATTGTCACTACCACTTAGGCACCTTGGACGCACTTGTTGAGAGCTCCATCTTGAAAACTGTCCTGGAAACATGGGTATTTACCAGTCAATACTGAAGTATTTCAAAATTCTAACAACTGCTGTGGTCGTCCATGTGCATTTGGGAATCCCATTCATTCATTCATCTATGCATTCCACAGATAATCCCCAAGAGCCAGGAGCCACATGGGTGCCATCCATCAGGAGGAGCACTGGTGAGGACCCAGTGTACCCCCAGAGCTCTATATCAATGCCTCCCCTCCTGGCTTCATGGTCATAGCTGAGGGCTTGACTGGGCAGGGCATCTTAGTAGACTTTCAGAGCAGCCTTTGGGATCCAATAGCCAGCAGAACCTTGGCATATACGAATATAGCTTGGGACCACAAGTAGTCTGAGATACCCGGGATTGAAAATAGCCAACTACAGCTCGTCCCCAGCCTGAAGGCCACTGTGAGATGGGAGAAGCAAACCGTTCTTCAGCTCAGGCCCATAGCTTCATTTCTTGTCATTCCATCCACCGACCCCAGTGAACTACACGTGGCTCCTTGTTCTTGCCTGCTTGTTTTTGGCTTCTAGGCCCTCCCCCAGCTTGTTATGTCAGCTTGCATCATCCTTCCCAGGGTAACCCCTGTGGCCACCCCCATTAAGCAGCATGATGTAGACTTGCCCCAGGACCTCATCTTTACCATTGCCTCCTCCTACAAACCTGCCCGAGCCCTCTCCTCTGAGTCTGTAGCATTTACTACAAGGTATTGACATTATATACTTAAGTTAGGTGTCTTCATCACTAGACTGTGAGCTTGCTGGAGGCAAGACTGGGCCCTGCTCAGCCCAAAGTAGGTGCTTAGTAAATATTTATCGAACGATTGAAAACGAGAATTAAATAACAGTTCACTAACACTACAGTAAACGGATTTCATGACTTGTGCGGTCAGTTGACACGTTAGTTTGGTTCAGGAAGATGATATTCAAAATATTGATTACTCTTGAACTAGATCATCAGTGGGAATGGTTCGTACCCAGTGGTGTCGGATTAAGGTGCTGGGGTCTCCTGACGCTGTGCCAGATGTTACCCCTTTAGTTGTTGACCCCTGGGCGAGGTGGGGGGGAAATCCCTCAGGAGGAGCCTGATGTCAAGGATGGGGTGTGATGGAAACATGGGTATATACCAGTATTTATCAATACTGAAGTATTTCAAAATTCTAACAACTGCTGCGGTTGTCCATGTGCATTCGGGCCACATTTCTGCCCTGGTCAGATTCATCTTCTCATTAAGAGGGATGCTGGAGGATTTGCAGCAGGAAGAGAAAGGCTGCATTTTAAATTGCCCCAGATTCCTCTGGTGGGATGATCTGTGTAATCTTATCAGATGTATTTATGCGCGGGGAAGACTCTTTATGCAGTATCCATCACAGAGTAGAGAAATATTGATTTTATCTAGAACTCCCTTCACTGAATGCCAGGCCGAGGGGGTGTTCACTGGGGCCCATCTTGGGCCACTGATGTTGCATTTAGTGAGCTGGTGCTTTGTGAGAAGGCAGGATAGGGTGTGGTGGGGGTGGTGGGAGCTAGGCAGTCCTGGGGTGTGTGCTCTGCCCCCGGGGAGCCTCCTAAAGGATGTTGATCCTTGAATCAGAGTTTTGTTGCAGATAAACAACCTACAAACTGGTGTTTGCAGAGTCCGAGAGTGCCAAAATAAAGTGTGAAATCATGAAGAGATGAAGACATTTAGATATATTCGAAACCTTGGATATATTTGAAACCTCTTTGTGTTCCCAAAGACTTTAGAATTTGGCTTCCTTTAATTTAGCCATAGGGAGATGGCTGGTATAGATCTGCGGGCCCATTTTGTTTAAGCACTGAATATAGAAAGGTGTTTAACCACAACTGGGATGCTAATGAGTGCAAATTTCAGCAAGTCGGCCACGTTCCCCAGTGAAACTCTGATCTGAAAGAATTATACAAAGCCATACTTCCTCTCTAAGCATAAGGGATTTCCCATGGAAAGAGATAAAGTTCAGAAAGTACAGGTTTGTGTTATAAAGGCTGTTTTCTACCTATTTTAATATATGCTTTGAAAACACAGGGGTATTAGAAGAAGAGGAGAATGTAAGATCCAAGTTATGTACTGAAAGATCCTGGGGAATAGCTCGCAAGGTATAATAGGATGTAAGATGTTCAGAGATTACATCAGCTACCCGAGAGCACAGTTCCTGATTAAGAGCTCAAATCTAATGGCCAGGACACCTGAAACGCCTGAATGAAAATAGAATCCCCAGAAGAATCTTTGAAAATAAAATAGGACAGAAGCCCAGAGGCATATCCAGAAATTGCTAAAGGCACCAAGTAAAGAAAGGTCACCAAGAATAAAAGAACATGGAAGAGTGGAAAGAAGGGGGAGACCAAGAAGGGGTATCTCATTAAAATTTAGTGAGAAACACTGTCCTATTGCTCTTTCGTGTTACTTATCCAGAGGAAGTAATCTGCTGTGCAGGCGATGATTTATGCTCAGAGATGTTCATCACAATGTTATTTATGATCCCTGAAAAGTGGAAACCATTTTAAAGGTCAGCAAGAGAAGAACGACTAAGCAAAGTGCAGTGTGCCTGTGTCACACGCGATCATGCGCAGCCCCCAAAATAATGGTCTTCAGAAGTTTTTGCTCAAGGAAAAATACCTGTGCCCTGCGTACAGCTTCATCTCATCCCTGTAAACAACAACAGTTTTCTTGCCCTGCGTTAATTCGTTGGAATAGCAATTCACGTTTTTTTCCCCTCTAGTGGTTTTCCTCCCCATTTTTCCTCCCTCCAGATTTTTGTCACTCTCTGTCTCAGAGATCTGAGCAGCAAGCAGAGGCAGTCCCTCTCCTCGAAAGGTAGCAGTCAGCTACCTTTCGAAATCTTACTCTTATAATCAGAAAACAACAAAAATGGCATTTTAAAAAGGCTATTAAAATTCCCACTTGAGGGCGCCTGGGTGGCTCAGTGGGTTAAAGCCTCTGCTTTCGGCTCGGGTCATGGTCTCAGGGTCCTGGGATCGATCCCCGCATCGGGCTTTCTGCTCAGCAGGGAGCCTGCTTCCTCCTCTCTCTCTCTCTGCCTGCCTCTCTGCCTACTTGTGATCTGTCTGTCAAATAAATAAATAAAATCTTTAAAAAAAAATTCCCACTTGAAACATCATGGAAAAAAAACCTGGCAACACCAGTTGGCCAAACAGCACAGCCGACTCCGAAGTAGCAATGTCTGTGGCTGCCACTGAGGGTCCTGGGTCCTCTTCCATGTTTGCAGAGGAAAGGGAGGTTGACAGAGGCTCCTGTGCCCTGGAGAAACTATAAGGCTTCCTGCCCTTCCAGACCGGTCTCTAAGCAGCACCTCCATTGCCATTAAGAGCAATTTTGAGGGTTTGTTATGAGTACATATCAGGTATTGGGAGAGCCAAGAACAGTAAGTGCTGTTATCATCATTCCGTTAAGCAGAACGCTTTACCGACCACCACTTCCATAATAAGATCTCACAGCACTTTCGGAATCATCCAGGTTGGCTCAGCACAGGTTTAGGGGGAAGTACATTTTGTTGGAATTCAATTCTTTGAAAATTGGTAGTTCGGATAAGGTCGGATCACAACTTATTAACTAGAACACTGGTTTTTAAACTTTCTTTTCAACAGAGTGACAGCCCATTCTTCAAACCCCAGTGTGTATGGAGTTTCACAGGTCTGGTGAGCGGCGGTGGAGAGCCTCCAGCACCCAGCTCAGCCTCTGGGTTAGCTTCCCCTCCACCCTAGGAGAACCCTTAGCCCCTCCTTACCCCCAACCAGGGCTCGGTGACTACAAATAGAAAACTGCAGAACGTCAACATTTTCATGAGAACGAATTCTCACCCAACACAAAAAAATGACTTCTACAGCGTATGGATGGTCTGAGCACATTGCTATGGGGCTCTTGGGGAGGTGGAGGACAGAGAAAAGGGTGCCGCTCCTAAAAGTGAGATGGATTTGGAGATTTTCAGGCCCTCGCCCTTCTAGAAACTTTATCACGGTTACTTCTCTTTGGACTGAGATTCTGATTCTGAGAATGAGATAATCCTGCTTAATGGGATACTGTATAAAATCAAATTACCACCCCCCCATTTTACTATATTCCAGGGTCAACCGTATGTTGGCAATAGGGGGACAGAAATGCTCTAACAATGCTACATCAGAAAGCGTTTGCATTTCCAGTTTCATCTGGCATGAAAAATGTCCTCACCTTCTCTCTTTTTCCCAATTAAAATAAGATTTTCCAGCTTTCCTCCCAGCTTCTTTACCAAGTACTTGGTGGCTTCTGGGGAGGGCAGGCTAGGCCCTGGTCAATTCATGACTTGGGTCTGGGGCTGGACAGAGTCTGAATCCTGCCCTTTCATTTTGTGGTCATGGCAGGAATGCTCTATGCGCTTCAGCTACTCTCTGCAAAGACGGATAGTAAAGGCCTTTCTGAGGATAGAATGAGATGATGTACTTTAGTACCTAGCACAGTGCCAGCAACATTGTAAATGCCCAATATCTATTTATTTTGATTATGAGCTTAGTTTGTGAACTTCTACAACAGCGATTCTAAAAAAATCCTGGCTACCAATTAGAATCACCAGAAGTGCTTTAAAAACTATGAGTACCTAATAGCACAGACCAATTAAATAAAAGTTTTGGGCTGGGGCCCAGGTGCCAGTAATTCAAAAAAATGACCTCAGTAATTCTAATGGGTGGCCAGGTTGGTGGTCGTGGGACTGAATATAGGGCTGAGGGCGAGAAGGGGCCATGGTGGAAGAGAGGGATGCAGCAGGTAGACCCCTGTCTTGCCGCTGGTCTGGGACACACAGGAGCTCTTGCCTCCCCTGACTGAGCCTCCCGCAGCCCACTGTCCCCCCTTTCCCCACCCAGTGAAGGAGCAAAGACCCATGGTGACAGTGAGGGAAGGAGGGACATGATGTCAGAGAGACGTCTGGAGATAATGGGACCCATAATCAGCTTGACTGCACACGGCCCTTTACCATTTCCAAAGTGTTTCCCCATCTGGAACAGATTCACCCTTCTCAACAACCCTGAGATGCACAGCAGGCCCATGTTATGTCCCAGCAACGAAAGGGGAGCTGAGTCACGAGCATGTCAGGTCCTTTGCTTCCGGTCAAACAGTACCAGTTGGGTAGGGTCATGACAAAACCCACTCTGCTTTGTTCACGTGTCTTTCTGGGATAGTGTCTATGTCTCTTGTTTGGCTGCTCTGTCTGGTGGCTGTTCTGCACTCCCCCTTAACGAGTGAGGAGAAGTTCCAGAGAACCTCCTAGTTTACGACCTGGGGATGTGTTTTTGCTTCTTCTGCAAATGGTGTGGACAGGGTAGGAGAAGTTTCTAGTGGAAATAAACATTGTAATGTGCCTCTCGGTTTTGCATTAGTGAGTGTCCCTCTCCAAACTTTGAAATAGGAGCAAGCTGGCACAGTGGGAGGGATTCAGCTCTCAACTTTGTGTCAACTGTGAGCCTTAGTGCTGCTTTTGGGTGTGAGCTCCCGGAAGTCAGATCAAGTTAGTGAGCATGATGGATTTCAAGCTGCTTTTGTTGAATATTCCAGGAAAAGCTAACCTGAGAATACATGATGTCCTCAGTGTCCCGTGTCACTTCTTAGAAGAATCTGTTCCAGAATAAATTGTGGTCTGGGTAACAATAAAATGCTTATACACATTTGCGCCCACCCACTGTCCCTAGGACAATGACTAAGAATTGGATCCAGATCTTAGGTCCTCTGTGGCTCATGATTTCTTTGACACTCTGGCACTGTTCAGTTAGTCCAGCATAAACTATCCAGTTTTCCTGACCCTGGGGATCTGCTACAGCTTTAAATGCTGTAGGCAGCTGATGGGTTTACAGGAACTGCTTAACCAGCTCTGCATCTTGATTTGTGGTCTCGCAGTTGGTTATGGAGTTGATCTGGATTCAAAGAAACAAATGACCAGAACATCAGGATGTGGGTTGGTCTTAAAAACAAGGGTGGTTGGTCATGCAGATACAGCTGTCTGGGAACAGCTAGTTTTGTACCATGAAAGAGACTATCAAGGTGTTTTTCTTCCCTTCTTCCTCCTCCTCTTCCTCCTCCTTTTTTTTTTAAAATGAGGCTTGGGTTAGTAATTTATTCTGAGATTTCACACTACATGTGAAATCCCCCAGGACCTGAAGGAGTGAAGGGAAAGCTATTTTTAATCACGTTTCAATGATAGCTATGGAGAGAAATATTGTCCGGTAAACTTTCCCTGTTCTATCTGGAAGGATTTTTTTTTTTTCTTTTTCCTACGAGGAACTTAGAAACATTCTTGTTCATGTCTTGCTCTCTGGATTCTGATCAAGGTAACAATCATCACAGTTTTGATAAGCTGTCATCAGGAAAGATCAGCACACGAGGATAAGCTGAGAGGAAGCAAGAGTATGAGAATCCATCACCCTGCCTTTTTTCTGTTCTTCCAGTGTGCAACCTTCCTTCCTATCCTCTCTTGCCTCACTTGTCTTCTCCTAGTTCACTCCTCACCATCTGTTATGGGTGAATTGTGTCCCCCAAAATAGCATGTTGATGTCCTGACCTCCAGTACTTCAGAAAGTGACCTTATTTGGAAACAGGGTCATTGTAGAGGTCATTAGTTGAGATGAAGACATATTGGAGTAGAGTGAGCCCTTAATCCAGTCTGACTGCTGTCCATTGAAGAAGGTCATGAGAGACACATGGGGAGAATACTAGGTGACAACTGAGACAGCTGTTGGGGTGACCAGCTGCAAGTCAAGGGGCGCTGGGACCGATGGCCACCCAGAAGCTACAAAGAGACAAGGAAGGATTCTATTCAGAGTCTCGGAGGGAATACGGCTCTGTTGCCATTTTAATTTTGGACTTCTGGTCTCCACAATGGTGACAGAACTACTTGCCATTGTTTCAAGCCACCCAGCCTGTGGAGTTTTGCTATGGTGTTCCCTGGAAACGAATACACCATCCTTCTGATCTGAGTTGAAATATCCACTTTTGGGAAAGTCTTTCAAGTCCTTCCGCAACCTAGAGCACATCTTCCTGCTCTACAGCCGCCTACTACCTCTACTTTTCCTTCAGGACACTCATCATGCTGAGCAATTACCACTCAGTTTGTCTTTTCTATTAGACTATAAAGTCTCTGAGGGCAGAGATGCTGTTTCCAGGACTCAACACCACATTTCCAGCAACTGGGGTTGTATCTACCATTAGCCTCCATTCTCTAAATGTTCATTGACTGAAGGAAAAATGAGGAAATTCTATTTAAAAAATTTATTTCTAGCTTTGCAGAATCATCTGGAGGTTAGCACTTTATGAATGGAAATATGCTCATTAAAACTCACTTTACCTGAGAGAAGAGATTGTTTTTTTGGGAGCTTGAAATTCAGCTTTTTTATATTTCATCATAATAATTTTCTCCAAACTATTGAAAAAATATTTAGGCTTTCTTTTATATAAATAGTTTTCAAGATGAAAACAGTGTGAAGGAACCCTGTGTAAATTGTTTGAAGTCTCCCTCTCCTCCCTCCTCCATAAACTGCGATATAGAATATATTTTGAATATCCTTTCCTTGATGGATTCACCACTTAAGGCAGGAGCAGTACCATTCACTGAATATGAAATAAGTCAACAAGTTGTTCAAAATATTTCCCCTGCCTTTTCCTCAATGCCTTCTCTACCGCCCTTCAAAGCTGCTGGTGTAGGTTGTAAAGTATCTTTCCAAAGCTTTGTATTCCGTTTTGGTCACGTATGATAGTTACAGGGAGCAGTTTAGAAGAATGAAATATGAGGCTTGACTCTAAAGTAATACATGGAAATAAGTGTCTCTTCACCTTCGGGTATTTAACCCCAAATTGCTAAAAATATCTTTCTAACTTTTATTTTGTAAGAGTTCCTAAGTTTGCAAGAAGATCAGTTTTATTATTTTGTTGTCGTGTCTGGTCTTGGAGGGAAAGTAAGAAAATATTTATTGACTTGTGTGACCTCCATATGATTTTTGACCATGTGTCCATGATGGAGAAATTTGAAAGGTAGGCCCTGAAAGAGGGCAACCGTGTCCAGCCATGTCAGCCACGGTGCTGAGGGAAGTGCCACAGGTGTGCGTGGCAGGTGTCACTGAATTTGAGCTCTCACTGGTGATGACGAGCTAGTCCTTAACTTTCTTGAGTCTTAGTTTCTTCATTTGTAAAGTGAAAACAATATTTGTAATGTTATAAAGAAGATGGCTTTTAAAAAATTTTTGTTTGAAAGAGAAGGAAAGTGAGTGAATGATTAAGAGAGCGAGAGCACGAGATAGGAGAGGGGTCATGGGAGAGGGGCAGAGGGAGAAGCAGACTCCCTGCTAAGCAGGGAGCCTGATGTTGCGGGCCTCAAACCCAGGACCCTGGAATCATGACCTGAGCAGAAGACTGACGCTTAACTGACTGAGCCACCCAGGTTCCCCAAGCAGATGACTTTTGACAATATGTATGAATATGCTTGGCCACATATTAAGTGCTGTATATATGAATCTAGAATGGAGTTATTTAGATATGATTATACTGTACACTTTCATAACACTTTACCACTTAACAAAATGCTTCAGGATGCATTCTATTATTTGAGATTTAAAATTATCTATTGAGGGAACTGGGCTAGGCACTAAGCCAAGTAGAGGAGCAAGATACTGGTGGCAAGGGACTTATGGTCTAATGGAGGAGACAAAAAAAAAAAAGCCAGATAATTTCAATAGTAAGTACAACTTGGCACTGTACTTTATATGTGTAATCCCATAAATCCCTCATGATCAACCTGTGAGTCCCTGATAATTATCTAGGGGACTTGCCCATAATCAGTGGGTAAAGGATGAACCTGGGACTGAAATCTGAGCACATCTCTGGAGGCTAAGGCTTGATTACTGCACTTGGCAGTGACTTCATAGGTGCTCCAGCTTTATTGTGGTGCAGCATACTACCTCAGTCTTAGTGACATAAATCAACACCCAATTTGCTTTGCTTACAGATTTTTGTGGATTGTGAATCCATAAATAGACACAGCAGCAACAGCTTATCTCTGCTCTGTGGTGTCTGGGCCTCAGCTGGGCAGACTGAAAGGCTGGGGTGACTCAACAGCTGGGGTCTGGAAGGGTAATTTAATCACACACCCTGTAGTTGATGCTGGCTATTGGCTGGGATCTCAGCTGGGGCTCTTAGCCCTATATGTGGCCCCTCTGTGTGCCTGCTTGAATTCCTTCACAGCATGGTGTCTGGGTTTTAAGAGCAAACAACCCAAAGGGAACCAGCCTGTAGCTGCAGAGCCTTTTATAACCTAGCTTTGGAAGTCACATCATATCACTTACAAGTCCCACTCCACTCCAGATTCAAGGAGAGGGAACATAAACACCACTCTCAAGGGGAGGAGTGTCAAAGTCATATTGTAAAAGCACATGGGATTGGTAAATCCAGTCTTTCACAATAATTCACATTCCTCCCCCATGAAATACACTCGTCCCCTCCAAGTCTCATCACAGCTTGAAGTCCCAGTCTCCTCTGGGAGGAGTTTGATCCAGTGTGGATGCAGCTCCTTTTGTGTGGTTCCTCTGAAGACCAGTGAATTAAAGACACAAGTTATCCAACCCCCCCATTCAATATACATTTGTGGGACAAACATTAGATGACTGTTTTAGAACTTTATTCAAAAAGGAAAAAAAAAGTGAGTAGCATGCAGCAGTTACTGGTCCATAGCAATTTTGAAATTGATCCGGGCACATGTTATCTGTTCCTTAATTAAGGTTCAGTCCTACTGCTTGGGAGTTGTTCTCCTGAATCTTAGTTTCAACTTCTGAGCTACCCTCCTTTTCCATAAGAAACCACAGTGTTTGCCACTGAGTGGTTTTCTCAGCTGATTTCCTGTTCATAGAAGTTCAAAGGCCAAAAGCCTCCTTTCTCTGTATTTGAAAGTCATATCAGATCTAATTTTTTAAAAAAGTTTTTATTTATTTATTTGACAGACAGAGATCACAAGTAGGCAGAGATGCAGGCAGAGAGAGAGAGAGGAGGAAGCAGACTCCCTGATGAGCAGAGAGCCTGACTCGGGGCTTGATCCCAGGACCCTGGGATCATGACCCGAGCCGAAGGCAGAGGCTTTAACCCACTGAGCCACCCAGGCGCCCCCAGATCTAATTTTTTAAAACACTTTGCAGGTTTCCTATGTATCTACTCTGCTGGACAGAAGCCATCCCATGAAACGCTTTAAGATAAACTCTCTCTTGGTCTGTCTTTGGGACTATGGGACAATGTCCTTATAATTCTCAGAAGATATATTCTTTTAACAGAGAATCTGTGAAGCATACCTTTAAGATCCTTAGAAGGCCTGTTGCCTATTTGAATGATTCTATGAGATTTTAACAAAGGATCTCAGAGTCCCACCCTGGATTTGATCTTTGGTCTGAGGTTCTTCTTAATTTAAGGATTGTTTGCTGACCCAAGACACTGGACATGAGAAGGCCAAAAGCCTCCTTTCTCTGTATTTGAAAGTCGTATCAGATCTAATTTTTTAAAAAAGTTTTTATTTATTTATTTGACAGACAGAGATCACAAGTCTTTTTGTGAGAAGCGGTTTTGTATTTGAACCAGGAAGTCCTGGCTCCTTCATATTTAGCATTTCATTCATTAATTTATTTTCTTACATCTTATTATTGGAAGCAAAAGGAATCTAGGGACCATTTTCAATATTGTGACTAGAAATGTATTAACCCAGCTCATTGAGCTCATTACATATATTCCCTATTTAGCACATGACTATGACAGTGTTGCTAAACTCTATCTCTACATAACAAGAATTTCCTGTCTTCCAGCTTCCAAGACGTTTAAAAAAAAAAAGATTTTATTTATTTATTTATCAGAGAGAGAGCGCAAGCAGGGGGAGTGGCAGGCAGAGGGAGAAGCAGGCTCCCTATTGAGCAAGGAGCTTGATGTGACACTCGATCCCAGAACCCTGGGATCATGACTTGAGCTGAAGGCAGATACTTAACCAACTGAGCCACCCAGGGATCCCTCTGAAGACATTTTTAATAAGGTTCTTTTAACCTCTCACCAACAGCCTCCTCAAAATCTTATAGGTTTCCATCAACCAACCACTCCCAAAGTCAATGCTACAATTTTTTTTTTTTTCAATGGCAGTACCTTGCTTCCAGGTATCAAAATCTATTTCAGATACTATAGCTGCACTACAAAACACCCTGAAGATTGTGGAATAAAACAGCAAACATTTTGTTATATGGGCTGGGAATTCTGGATAGACAGGGGTGTCCTGTTTCAGTTCCATCACATCCAGCACTGAATGATGAGTGTCAGCTGGGAAGACTTGAAGACGGAAGCTGAATTGATAGTTGAGGGCTAGAATCATCTGAAGACTTGCTCACTTATATGTCCGGTAGTTGATGCTGGCTGATGTCTGGGACCTTAGCTGAGACTGTCAGCCAGACCACTTCCACATGCCCTCTCCCTGTGGCTGCTTGGTCTTCACAGCTGGGCTCCAAGAGTGAATTCTAAAGAGGAGCAGGAAGAAATGGCAACATTTTAAAGATTTAGCTCTAGAGTCAATAACATTTCTTCTGCTCTTAGTCACAAACCTGCTCAGATTCAGGGAGAGGGATTATAGAGCCTCTTCAAATGGGAGAAATGTCAAAGTTATTGAATGGTATTGGGATGGGGGTGAGAAATGTTGTTGCAACTATCTTTGGAAAATATAATCCATCGTGTTCAGAAGCTATAAGACTATAGGGAACAAACACCTGAAAGTTCAAGAAAAGCTGTCAAAGATCATCCTTGATCTGAGTCTTAAAGATGAACATGACAAGACTGTCATAATCTCCCTAAATGGTTATGGGTATAACCTCCTGAAGTTACTACTTTGAAATGAAAACATTCATACATGCATATACATACATGTATGTATGTTTATGTATAAATGTTATTATATATAAATACTGTGTTAAAAGTGTTCACTTAATTTTTTAAAAGATTTTATTTAAGAGAAAGAGTAAGTGAGAGAGAGAAAGCTGTGGGTGAGGGAGAAGCAGGTTCCCTGCAGGGAGCCCAAGATGGGACTTGATTCCAGGATCCTGAGATCATGACTTGAGCTGAAGGCAGATGCTTAACTGACTGAGCCATGCAGGTTCCCCAACTTAATTTTATAGCCAAACTTCACACTAAATCAGTGTTTAATGATGATCTGTAAATGGCAAAAACAGTCACTGATTTCAGATGAATTGGTAACAAGGAGCTATAAATAGGAGGAACTGATAAATGATCATAGTCCAATGAAGAACATTCAAGCAGGGGCATCTAGCAAAAAGAGTTCCATAGGAGGGAGAAAGAGGACTGAGAATCTGCCACAGTGCAATGCAAAGAGATTCAAGGCAGCAAATCAAGTGGCTCTACAATTTGGGGCTAAATATAGCCAGAACCAGTCAACATCTGCTAGTACAGAGGGAGGACATCAATTTTCCCTCTCATAACTCTAGGTCACTGTCTCTGGAGCACTGTTCTAGATGAGGTTGTTTTATGCAATACCTTTTCTTATTCAAATAATAGTCTTGTAGTGGACAGAGGGCCATTGGGATCTCTATATGCCCCTCCAAATGGTTGCCCTTTTAATGGGGCTTTGTACATGTTACACAAAATTCCTCAAAGCTTTATCTCACCCTCTGTCTCATCTCCATCAATGAGTCTGGTCTAATATTTATCTTATTAATAGATGATCCATGAAATTCTCTCTCCCATCTTTGTCTCCCTTCCACTTTCTCATAGGTAACCACCATTCTTCGTTTTCTGTGCATTGTTCTAGAGTTTGTGCATGCATAGATAAGAAAATACCAATACAGATTTTTATTGTCTTCCTTCTTATCTTCACCCCTCGCCTTTTTTAAACCTCTAGGATAGTGGATTGTGTAAAGTGTATTGAACTTGTTTCATTCATTTAACTACATTTCTTGGAAACTTTTTCCCCCTTACTTCATTACATGGTGAGTTTGTATGTATGTATCTGTATGTGTATGTATGTGTGTATGTATTACAGATGGTAAGAGAATTCTTAAACCTCATCTTATGGGAGGTGTTGGATATAATATAGATAGTGGAATTAGAATGAATACAAGTTTGAAACTCACATTTTCCATTTAAAAACCGTGTAATATTGGGCAATTCCCATAATCTTTGAGAGCAAATTTCAGATTTGAAAGTGGTGACAACAACACCTTGAAGGTTTATAGTGAGGCCATCAATAAAAGACTACATGTAAATGACCTAGAACATAGAAGATGCTTCACAAAAATTGCCTATCATTATAATTTCATCATCTGAGTTTGGAATGACACTGATTGCTCTTCAGTGCTTCAACAATCATCCTGATTTGGTTCTGGAAAGGCCCAAGGCTTTCCTCCTAAATAGTCTCCATCTCTTTTCTGCTAGCACTTTATAAATCAAGTTCTATTGAACTTGAAGTCCTTGTAATCTCTGATGAACATTAGCAGTGCTGCTAAAAATGTCAGTTGGGTAGATATTTCGTGGTACTTAAGGGAACAATGAGAAATACAGATCTTAGGCTGAAGCTCGTGTGTTGGCTCATATGAATTGGTCACTGTGATAGATTGCATTTTAGTCCCGATTCTTTACCCTTTCTTGAACCCAGGCCATTTGCTGTGTGATTTTGTAGTTTCCCCTACTGAAAGGATAGAGTATATTTTCCTGACCCTTGACTTTACGTTGGGCCATGGGATTTGCTTTGGTCATTAGAAAGAGGTGGAAGCGATAGTGTGTTAGTTCCCCATTATTAAGACGCCTTGTGTATTTCCATTTTCCTTTTTGTATTCTGCCATTGCTATGAGGAGGACATGTCTGAGTTAACCCTCAGGTCCTTGGAGGAAGACAAACGGCATGTGGAGCTGAGCCAATCTGACTGAACCATCCTAGTCAAACACCCTTGGGGGGCCTAGCCTTGATCAAATGACTCCTATACAATCCAGAAGTGGATTGTTCAGTTAAAGAATGGTTGATGTTAAACGCTGAGATATTATGGTTACTTGTTGCACAGCAATAGCGAGCCAACAAAACTACCCCTCACCAATAGTAAAAAACTGTTGAAAAATAATGGGAAATTTCAGACAGAACCGCTACTGGCACACTGATTTATCATGTATATACACAGGCAGGATAGCTGGCAGGGAGAGTAAGAAATGAAATGGATAGATATGCATACAGTGCAGCCAAACAGGAATGAAGAGGGAATGTATAAACTGTCCACAGTACAAATATCAGAGGTGGGGTAAATAAGATTTAGCTTTAGATTGAGCTCTGGGAGGAAATATCTAGAAAAAAAATGCATCAATGCTGAGCCAACAAAAACTTTTTAAGTTGGGGCAAGAAAACGTCTTCCTGAGAAGATCGGCATCACTCTTGCCTCCGAGGACGCATTAGGGGCCCCCTTGCTCTGATACTTTTAAACTTAACTGAATAAGGGAATAGAAACATATTGTGGAAATAACCTCTGGCCAACTGGTTGGGGGCTAGAGTCAACAATCCAGCAAAGCGGAGCATCCAAATCTCATTAGACAGATGGGCATCTATCCTGTCCCCAGTGATCATCCTGCTGTCTACATCTGTTTGCAAATTTTAGGCAACTTAAAAGAAGAAATATTGGAAATGATCTCTTGACTCAGAAAACTCTCCTTTAAAATTAGACATAAGGCACACACAGACCTGATAAAGAGTCTAGGTTAATGAGCTATGGGTCAGAGAGGAATTGTAGTAAAGTCGGGTTGGTCTTTTTAAAGGTGGCGCACAGCCTGAGACTACTGTCAGATCACTGATGGCCAATCTAGGCCGAGGCCTCATTGCTGTCATTGCTAAATGCTTGGGTAGGCTAGTAAATAGTGGGCTGCGAGTCTTTCTATCTTTCTTTTTTAAATGTAACAGCAAGACTGAACATTTTAGGGGAAAGTAATTCCAAGAAAAGTTCCTATTCCCCTGGATAAATACAGGCTTTCAATGCTCCAAACAGCTTTTCCAATTTCTTCTTCAGGAAACACATTTTATTCTTAAAGACTCATTTCAAAGTCTTTCTTGCAATTTGGAGAGTCGAATAGTCCATTGGTTATATAGGAATGGGTTTTATGGGAGTGTTGTTGGGGTTCTCTTGATGGGAAGGAATTCACAAGGGGACTGGGGAACACAATGTACCTCCTTGCCATTAGCTGGGAAGGAAATGTTCTGTCTTTGGTTTTAACGAGAGTGGGGGGGGGAGCTGCATGAATAGCTTCTCCTGATATTAGTAATAATCTCCCTCATAATGCTTTAAACATAATTTGGATTGGCTTTTGTTGGTTTCTTACAAATAAATTCCTTTCAGCGTCTGGAAATAGATACCTGGGAGACTTGCCACAGCCTTCTTCCTAAGACTGATTGAATTAAAACCATTGCTTTCTCCTGGCTATTTTCTGTGATCTTATTCTGCATCAATTGTCTGGACTTTTATGGGTTAATACAAAGACTAGAAACTTAAAAAGTGGCTAAAGAATTGTCATTCCCAGGGGTTAAATACTTTAGTAATAGCAGGGTAAATCTCGATACGAGGCCCAACTGGTAATGTCTCAGGAATGATTTACATACATGTGAAAGCCTGTTTATGTGGGTGATAGGACACTTGAATCTTCCATTCTCATTTCTAGTAAAAAAATGGAGACAACCTCAACATCTTAAAAATGACTAGTTCAAAGTCACATAGTAGGTGAGAGAATTGGAGAATCCTCTAGTTAGAAGAAAAGTTCTTATCACAAATGGGTTCTGCTTTTGTGATAGAAATTTTAGAATCAGGTGACCAAAAAGAACAAAATTCCAGTCTATAATCTCCCTGGCCATGAGGAATGAAGAGCTCTAGGAATTCATTTGTGGCAGGTAAGAACTCCCCTCCCTGTGGTCTTCACCTCCACTGGCAAGAGGCAGGTGAGGTCTCTGCGACTCTCCAGAAACCCCTTCCTATCCCTCCCTGCAGCTCTCATGACATTCTCTCCTCTTCCCTGCCTTGAGATGGCAGGATGAAGCCTTCTGGAGCTACTTCTCTCCATCTGCCTTGTCCTCCCTCTTGTCCTAGGACTCAAACGCCCTTAATGCTTTTTGCATCTCATTCTCTGACTCAATGTCCCTGCCCCTAAACCCCAAATAGTCAAATCTTTTATATATCTAGTCATCATCCTTAATCTGCAGCCTTTTCTGAAATTTCCCTTCAACTTCTTGCTTTAGCAACCAAACCCTGGCCCTTTTCACACAGTGGCTGTTTTCTCTTCCACACCCTTCATACCATGAAGCACAGAGAGGGGTTGGTGTCCTCCTTATTCATTCTGCATTGCCACTTCCAGATCCTTCTCCTTATGTCTTTTCGCTAAAAAGCCTAGCTTTGAATCTCAGTCAGATTGTAACTTGTATTTTACCTGTTTCAAACATCCTCTAACCCTACCTCCCCTGATTCTTCATTCCTTGAAGCATGATCAATGTCACACTTTCCATTAGGACAATAACCACTCCTGCTATTAATCTTAGAGTCTTTCAGTAGTCACATATCTATTCTAATACCTTGCCCTCTCACCTCCTTGACTTCCTCTTCTCTAATGATCTTGCCCTCCACCCTTGTTCAGCCTCCTCTTCCTGGTCATGCCCTAGACCTCACTGTTACCAGTAGCCATGGCACAACTACAGATCACTTTGAAGCATTCCACTCTGATGTTCTCTCTTTGCATTTGACTCCCTCTAGTATCCCAGTGACAAAACTTCTCCAGCACCACTGGTATGCACAGTCCACAAATCATTCCTCTTTGCAAAGGCTTTTGAACCCCCTCACATCCTCACCTCCCTCCTTAACATACTTAGAAGCTATCGTCCAAATTATATCACTCCCTTGTATATACTATTAATTTCCTTTCTTTTTCTCCCTTTATTGTATTCTCTTGGCAAAACCCTGTTGAAATACAACTCTCTGCTGATTCTGTGTTTGTTCAACTGACCACAGCTAGAGAAAAACTCATGATCATGGCCATGAGCCTCAAGAGGGCTTTTCCTGTTGCTTGAGGAATCTCATTACATTTTTCCAGGCTCATTTATGCTCCCACTCCTCAAGTGAGCTATTTCACAGATTTTTCTCTCTTTTCAAGGCTCTTCCACTATCCTTACTCTCAGCTTGCTGCCTATCACTAAGTAAATAGATGCAATTAGAAGAGGACACTTCCAGATGTTTCCCCGCCATAGCTACATACCTAATTGCATCTGTATCCCATAAGCTCTGCTTGGCCTCCTCTGTGGGTGAACGAACTCTGCTCAGTCTATGAATAGCAAAAACACTTGAGCACATGTTCCCATGCTCTCACCTACTCAGGAGGTTACAAAACATTTTTTTTGGAGGGATCCTCCATCTATATACAACTTTTCATTAAAAGAGGTATTACATAATTCATGGGCCCACGTGAGGTATAGTGATTTGTTGATTTAAGATAAAGAGTAGAGAAATTCTTACGTATTTATTTATTGTCCCATCAGCAGAAAAGAAGAGACTTCCTAGCACCTAAACATCCTTTCTTTTCCTGTTCAGATCCAGGGACCATCTCTTTGTATTTTTGATGGTCAGTGTGGTGCTTCTGGCTCATTTCACATCTCTCATTACAAGAGAAGGGAGCAAGGCTGTAATTACTTTCTTGTGGCTCTTCAGAATCTGTTTGTATGTGGAGATAGTTCAAACTTTTAAATTTTTTATTCACGTATAATGTATTATTAGCCCCAGATGTACAGGTCTGTGAATTGCCAGGTTTGCACACTTCATAGCACTCACCATAGCACATACCTTCCCCAATGTCCATAACCCAACCACCCCTCCCTAACCTCCTCCCACCAGCAACCCTCAGTTTGTTTTGTGAGATTAAGAGTCTCTTATGGTTTGTCTCCCTCCCGATCCCATCTTGTTTCATTTTTTCCTTCCCTAAGCCCAAACCCCCCATTTTGCCTCTCTACTTCCTCATAGTATTGATATTCTTGCCTCTGCATTTCCCTAATACTATTTATTTAGTGCTGGTTATCTTATTACTCATAGAACTGCATCATTCATTATCCTCTCTGTAAATGCTCCCTTCTGAGGGCTCTCTCAAAGATTGTTCCGTGCTTCACTGATGACCCCCACAAATCCAAGTCTCACCCAGAACATGCAGGAAAATGTGAACAATACTTTGTTTTCTGATCATGTAAAATTTACTGCTCAAAAGTCAATTGAATGAATGTAGGACAGTCTTCTCTGGACAACTGTAGGTTGTACTTAAGGCATTCCTAAGGCGTGATCTCTTTCAACATCGACCCCACTCCTGCCTGTACACATTGCCATGCAGGAGGAAGAATAGGAGAGGGGCCCAGGAGCAGAATGAGAAGAGTAGCATCACTCACCCCAGACGCACAACTCTGCCCCTGATCCAACATGACTTAAGATCTTAAGAGGGTATGACATTGCTACATTGATTGGACACTAGAAAGAACATCACTTGGAAATGCCCATTGGTACTTTAGAGCAGCTGCCTCAAAAAGCCATTAGAAGGAATAGGCATGTCCCCTCTGAAGACTGCCTGGCACAAGGAGCCTGCAGAGGGACATGATGACTCTGCTGGATGTCATGGGCAAGGGCCTACAGGGTATAGGATGCTTGTCACCACTTCCCTGCTGTGAACTGGAGGTGGGGCTGCAGTCAGAACACAGACTGGCAAGAGTCTTCACACAGGCCCATATAGACCCAAGAGTTGGCAGGAAACCGTTGATAGCCCAGACCCCTGAACTCATTGCTTGTCCTATGGGAGTCATCCCCAAATCCGCACCATTCTAGTGGCTTAATCTTGTGCAATCCTGCAAAAAGATACACTCTGGTCAGTGGAAGGAATCCATGGAACAGAGGCCTAGCCATGGGTCCCCAGATTTCCACCACAGGCATTGTCCGTGAGCTCTTTGGGGCAGCTGATTGATTCCATAGGTGGGGTAGGACAAAGGCAAATGCCCTGAAGGGAAAATATAGACCGGAATCTATGCTGGTCCTGTCCAGGCTCTGGCTTTTCATCCAGATGGTCCTGCTGGACCTGGCCAATGGCCCAGGCATTGAAGGGAGACAAAAAATGTCAAGGAAGGCACTTCTAGTGGTTACCAGGGTAGGAAGGTCAGACCTGGGAACCCTTTGCCCAGATGGCGCTAATGGCCCTGGTTGGACCCAAGCACAGGAAGGAGACTTAGATAAATTTGAGGAAAGCACTCCAAGGAGTGGGGACCTCACAGGTATAGAGCCTGGGATAGGTCTTCTACTTACTAGGGTCTAATGATAGAACTGCAGTGATCAATTCTCAGCCCTCCTCTTTTTTGACTTTTAAGAAGAACTTGTCTCAGTTGATTATTTCTTCTTTCTTTTTTCTTTTTTTAAAAAAGATTTTATTTACTTATTTGAAAGAGAGAGAGAGATTGCAAGTAGGCAGAGAGGCAGGCACGGGGGGAGGGGGGTGGGAACAGGCTCACCGCTAAGCAGAGAGCCAGATGCAAGGCTCAATCCCAGGACCCTGAGATCATGACCTGAGCTGAAGGCAGAGGCTTAACCCACTGAGCCACCCAGGCACCCCTATTTCTTCTTTCTTGAAAGATTTTCTTCACTTAACTTCTGGGACCCCACATCTGCTGGCTCTCCTTTTACTTTACTGGTCACTTCTTCTAAGCCTTTTCAGCTCATTCTACCTCATCTTTCTGGCTACTAAGTATTGGAGACACCCAGAGTTTAGTGTTCAGATCTGTTCTCTATCAATACTCACTTTCTAGGTAATTGTATCTTAGGCCCCCATGCATGGTTTCATTGTATATGAACTGCCTAATTATAGGAGACACCATTCACAAAACCACTACATGATCAAAACTGGGCTTTGCAAAACCTGAACAATTGAATGTAATAGTTCTGATATGGTCTTGTGGCTTTCCATGTTTTTCATACCCGATGACGATGGACTCCTTCTCTGAACTTCAGACTTCTATCTATTCAACAGCCTTTCAACATCTTCAACATCAGTTTCTGATCTCCTCCCCTAAATCTGCTTCTCTTATGGTCTTACTTCAGTAAATGGTCACTCTGTCCTTCTAGTAGCCCAGTCCAAAAACTTGGAATTCATCCTTGACTTTGCTTTCCTTTTTATGCTATATCCCATCTGTTAGCAAATTCTGTTGGTTCTATCTTCAAGATCTATCTAGAATTGACTACTCTTCATTACTTTTACTATTCCTACCCTGGTCTAAACCATGATCATTTCTTTCCTATATTATTATAGTATTTTTCTGATATCCATGCTTCTATACCTCCAATCTAGTTTGAACATGTTAGCCCTCATGTGCTAGTTACAGTACGTCAGATTGTGCCACTCTTCTGCTCAAAGCCATCCAGTGGCTTATTATTTCACTCAGAGTTAAATCCAAAGTTCTCACTGTGGCTCCCAAGGCTCTACGAAATCTGGTCTCTGCTTCTTCTCCCACTCCTTTCTCTCCCACCCTTTCTTCTACCTTTTGCCCTTTGCTCACACCACTTTATTCATAACAACTTGATTGCTGGTCCTTGAACATGGTGAGCCTACTCTAAGCTCCCATCGTTGGTACTCGTTTCCTTCGATCTGAATTGATCTTTTCTCTGGTGTCTTTATGACTCGCTCCTTCACCAGCTTGGCACCACAAATCAGCTGTCATTTTATTAGTGAGAACTTTCCCGGACACTCTCATTGAAACACCAAATGTCTCCCTCCAACAAAGTCCACTCCCCATTCTGCTCTTCCTTTGCTTGCTTTATATGTAGAACTTATTGTCTTCAGATGTACTATATATTTATCTCACTTTTAAATTTTACTTATCGCCTGTTTCTACTGTTTACTTATTTTCTGTTTCTACTAGAAGGTAAGCTCCATGAGGGCTGTGATTTTTGTTTGTTTTGTTCATATTTTTAGACCTGGCACAGGGTAGGTGCTGAATATATTGAATGAATTACTGAAACACTTATTGTTGATTTTTTTGTTCTCTTTCTTAACACATGTATTTACATAGATAGTAATATTTAAAACTAAAGACTGTGTTGCATGCGTTGTTTTCCAGCTGATTCTAGCCCCATTTCGTGAATATCCTGTTTCCATTCTTTACATGGTCTTCTGTAACATCATTTTAATAACTGCATATTTCATTGTAGAGATAAATACCATTTTATTTAGAAAGTTGCATTTCTCCATTGACTAACAACTCTACTGCACTAATTCAGCCATTTCTGTGATTAATTCTTTAATAGCAGTAATTATCATAATTTATTAGGTACATCCTTTGTGCTAGGCTCTGAGCTCAGAACCTTACGTGCATTATCTCAATTAATCCTCTTAACAGGCCTAAGAGGAAGGTATTTGAGGCAGGAATTAAATAGAAACTGAGGGTAAGCAACTTGTTCATGGTCACATAGGTAGAATGTAGCAGAGCTAGGTTTTAAAGCCAGATCTGACTCCGCTGACCACATTCTACACTGAGATACTATACTATCTTTGCAGGATAATTTTCTAGAAATGGAATTTCTTCTTGATCCCCAATTCTTAAAAAAATCAGGCATTTTGGAGAGATTTGATTCATGAATTGTTAGCTTAGGAAAAAGTGCTAGTGACAGCAATTCCTGTCCTAGAGCCACAGAAAGAAGAAAACTTAAAAATAATTTTTAACATTATTCATGCTATAAAAATAGTACACACATATGATAAAATTTCAAGTCATACCAGGGTGTTTAGTGAAAAACGAATCTTCTTTCTATCTCACACCTTCCGATCCTACTAACTTGGAGGTGTTGCCATTAAAAATTATTCATATCTTCCAGAAATTAGAGAAATTCTTAACTCATACATTTTTTGATATGGTTCACGATTTGAGAGAGTCCTCTACAGGTTATTTAAAGAAAATTAAAAATTGGAAAGAATAAAGGAAACCTCAAAAATAAAAATTAAGAGTCCTAGGGAGATAAGCAGGTGTCGTATTTGAAGAAAGAGCAAGTAACCACTCAATTTATCTCCTTCACCTCAGGCCCTCACGTTGTTCAAGGTAGAGAATGATGATTCCTGTTAATTTTTTCTTTTTAAAAGTTATTGTCATTATTCATTAGGACAGGAATCTTGTCTGTTTTAGCAGATATAACTTTTTTTTTGTTTCTCCAATGCTTGGCACACAGTCAGTATTCAATAAGCGTCTAATTGAATACATGAAGTTACGCTATGAACAATATTACTTGCTTAGATTCTGGATGCTCCATTCTGAGGGAACTGAGAAGCCCACTCCCAGTCCCATAAGGGACCATGAAGACACCTTGACTATCCTCTGTGAAGGCAGAGAAGAAGGTCTCCCTGGCCTGGAACTTGCAGGTGTTGGAAGAGAGGAGGCTAGAGGTGGAGGCAGGGATGGGGCAGAGGAAGAGTGGTTAAGAGAGGAAAGACTTCTGGGAACCCATTTAAAGTAGATGCCAGAGGTCCCAAAAAGGTGACTCACTGGGAACTGTCAAGGTGTGTATTTTCTCATCCTCTAACATCTAGGAGTGTATGTAACTGATTCCCGTCAATTTTGAAAAATCCTCCAAGAACCAGTTTTCACAACCATCCCCAGGAACTCATGGATGTAAATATGCCACCGTTTGTTTATCCATACACTAACTGAAGGACATTATGTTTGCTTTTAATTTGAGGCTATTACAAAGACCATTACAAACATTTGCAAATCAATTTTTGTGTAAACAAAAATTTTTCTTTGGTAAATATGTAGGAGTGGGATCCCTAGGTCCTATGGTAAGTGTGTACTCAACTTTATAAGACACTGTCACTGTTTTCCAAAATGATTACCCCTTTAATTATTTATTTATTTATTAAATTTTTAAAAAAGATTTTATTTATTTACTTGACAGACAGATCACAAGTAGGCAGAGAGGCAGTCAGAGAGAGAGGAGGAAACAGGCTCCCCACTGATCAGAGAGCCCGATGCGGGGCTCGATCCCAGGACACTGGGATCATGACCTGAGCAGAAGGCAGAGGCTTTAACCCACTGAGCCACCCAGGTGCCCCTATTAATTAAATATTTTATTTATTTATTTGACTGACAGAGATCACAAGTAGGCAGAGAGGCAGGCAGAGAGAGGGGGTGGGGAGCAGTCTCCCCGCTGAGCAGAGAGCCTGATGTGGGGCTTGATCCCATGACCTTGAGACCATGACCCAAGCCAAAGGCAGAGGCTTTAACCCACTGAGCCATTCAGGCGCCCCTATTTTTATTTTATTTAGTAGGCTCCATGCCCATCATGGAGTCTGAGATCAAAACTTTAGCTGAGACCAAGAGTCAGATGCTCAACAGACTGAGTCACCCAGGCATCCCTGATTACCATTGTATGTTCCCACCAGCTAATGTATGAAAGGTCCATTTCCCCTCCATCCTCACCAACATTTGGTGTTGTTAGTTTTTTTAAATTTTAGCTACTCTAACAGGTGTGTATCTTATTGTGGTTTTAATTTGCATTTCCTTCATTGTGAATAATGTTGAAAGTCTTTTCATGAATTCGCTTTAGTGAGTGTTCAAATATTTTGTCCTTGTTTTTCATTGGAGTCTGTTTTTTAAAAAACATTTTGTTTTGAAGATCTTATTAGATCCTTTTAGAATTTCACTACTTTTCCTACTAATATCTTTTCTCTGAGATTGGATTCTGATTAGAATCCTACTGTGCATTTTGTGGTTATTTCTTCATCATCTCTTATAAACCATGACAGTTCCTCAGACTGCCCTTGTATTTCAGAACCTTGTATCTTGGTCATTCATCTTGTAGGTTGTTCCTTTGTTTGGCTTCCCTGATGATTTCTCACAATTAGAATTAGATTGTGGGGCACTTGGGTAGCTCAGTTGGTCTTACTCTTTGTTTCAGCTCAGGTCATGGTCTCGGGGTTGTGGGATCCAGCTCTGAGTCAGACTCCACACCCTTCGTGGAGTCTGCTTCTTCCTCTCCCTTTGCTCCTCCCGTGGCTCGTGCTCTCTTTTTCTTTCTCTCTGTCACATAAATAAATAAAATCTTTTAAAAAAGAAGAATGAGGTTATGAATTCTTGTCAAAACTTCCAAAAAGTGAAATTGTGTCCTCTTTGCTTCATATTAAAAGGTTTGTGACGTCAGTAAATCCTACAACTGGAGATGCTAACTGTGACCACTTTAAGGGGGTGTCTGATGAGCTTTTTCACTCTAAAATTGTCTTTCCCTTTGTAGTTCATAAATGTCTTGGGTAGATATTTTGAGGCTATGAAAATATCTCTGTTCCCTTCAAAATTCACGCAGTAATTTTAGCATTTATAAAGGGATCGAGGATGCAGCAGATTTATATATACATGTAATTTTACTGAGTAGAGGTTTTTTTTTTCATTTCTCTCTTCTCAAATTTTATAGAATTCTATTTTATAGGGGAAGAGGTGTCCCTATTCCCATTTATTTATTTATTTGATTATTTGTTTAGATCAGTCTGAACACACAGATATTTATTTTATCCTACTGATTAAAATCTAATCCTGTCATTGTATTGTTGCCCAAATTGTTCCTTCTTTAGCTATTAGGGGCTCCTTTAGGCTAGCTCTTTTGTTCTTTTGACAGGTTCCCATGGTTTTTTGAGCAATTCCCATTTTTCTCCCACCACAAGATACTGATCTTGTGTACTTTTCCTGACCAAGTCTGAGAACCACTTACGTTTCAAAGGAACCCTGGTTGAATGGTATCAGAGGTATTAGATATTAGTGGTATCAGAGGTATTAGATACCATTATCAGGATGGTAATTCGAAATAAACATCCGGGCACTAGGTGAGCTCCTTGCTACTCAGTGTCATGGTTTCTCTGCCCTCCCAGCTGACAGAGCCAGAAAACACAGGTGTGTATTGTAATGCACATATCTCCACACATTTCTATGTCTGTAACCAACTGTATGGACATTAAAAACACTGAGTTTATCCTAATACCTCTGATACCAATTCAACACCAATGCATTCATTTTAGCCTTTCTCCTTGTAACTTCTTTCTGTCACAATAAAAAATCTAGCTTTCCTGACTTTCGGTAGAGTCAGTTAGCACACCCATAATGTGGTTCAGAACCGCTAACCCACACCTTTGTGAGAAATACACTTGACAACCGGATCGCAGCATGTTGTGTCGTTGCTTTTCTCTTTGGCCTCATGGTGTCCAGTCAAGATACTGTTTTCCAAAGTGACTTAGGTTAGTTCTTTTCTTCCCTACCCCTTGCTGTGTGATTATTTATTTGTTATTTATTTGCAATACAAGTGAGGTCCGTTTTTCACTTCCTGTGCTCTATCTTGGATTCCCCCCACTTTAGTTTTAATTATTTTTTAAATGAAATGTAGGTGAAACCTTACATGGTGTGTCTCTCTCTTCTGCCACCTGGTGGAGATTTGCAGAGAGGCGCCTAACCAGTCGGGGGGCACTCCCTTCGAGGTGGCAGCTCCCGGGGAGTCCATACACTCAATGAAACCCATTTGGCTGTTAGCAACTTATTAAAGATTTTACCACAATAAGTTAACATCCGGGGCGCCTGGGTGGCTCAGTGGGTTAAAGCCTCTGCCTTCCGCTCAGGTCGTGTTCCCGGGATCCTGGGATCGAGGCCCGCATCGGGCTCTCTGCTCCGCAGGGAGCCTGCTTTCCCCACCTCTCTCTGTCTGCCTCTCTGCCTACTTGTGATTTCTCTCTGTCAAATAAATAAATAAAATCTTAAAAAAAAAATAAGTTAACATCCATCACCTCATGTAGTTAAAAACAAAAAACAAAAACCACACTTGCTTTTTTTCCCCCCTTGTAATGGGAACTTTTAGTATCAATTCTCTTAGCAGCTTTCAAATATTTACATATATTGTAATATATAATCATTATGATGTATATTTTTATGATGTATACTTTAAACATATGTAGTGCTGTGTGGCAATTATATCTCGATAAAACTGAAAGGAAGCAAAAACGATTTTAGCCTAATTCTTACTCATTAGTATGACGTCTGGCATCTCCCCTGTCCTGTGCTCGGGGGAGCCTGTGCTCACGTACCATCTCCTGGGACCAGCTGCCTGCCTTTAGATCTCATGCTACTTGGCTGCTCTGAGACCTCAGCTCTCCGATGGGCTCAAAAAATACTGTGCTTTTTTAGTTTATCCAGATTGCTGGAAAGTGATGCTCTGTCCAGTTTTTTATGTCTTATGCCCTGGCCAAACGTGTGAGGGGCACCCCTGGGCATATTGCTATTTAAGGCATTTTATGGGAATGATTGTTAGAGAGGTTTTCCCCCGTAGCTTATTAACTTGTGAACCTCTCCACGTCTATTTAAGTGTGTCATAGACCTGCGGAGGGCCACAGAGGGAGAATTTGACTTCTCTTCTTTCTCTGAAAGTGCTAAGGGCAGTGGGTTGCTTATGCTATGGACTAAAAAGTTTCAGCACATTCCAATTTAAACCTATTTCTTCTTCTTCTTCTTCTTCTTCTTTTTTTTTAAGATTTTATTTATTTATTTGAGGGAAAGAGAGAGAGAGAGCACAAGCCAGGGGAAGGGGCAGAGGGAGAGGGAGAAGTGGTCTCCCCACTGAACAGGGAGCCCGACCTGGGGCTCGACCCCAGAACTTTGGGATCATAACCTGAGACAAAGGCAGATGTTTAACTGACTGAGCCACCCAGGAGCCCCTTATTCTATCTTTAATTAGCAAAACTGGGGAAAGCATGACTCACCCCTATACTGCGTTGAATAATGTCCTTCAAAAATTCATGTCCAATCAGAATCTGTGAATGTGACCTTATTTGGAAATAGGGTCTTTACAGATATCATTGATTTAAGATGGGGTCATATAAGATTTGGGTTAGTCCTAAGTCCAACATGACTGATGTCCTTATAAGAAGAGGGAAATTGGACACAGACACACAGACACATAGGGAAGAAGTCCACATGAAGAGAGAGGCAGAGATTAGAGTGATGTTCCCACAAGCCCAGGGACATCAAGGATTTTCAGCAACCACCAGAAGCTAGACGAGTAGAGGAAGAATTCTACTACATGTCTCAAAGAGAGCGTGGCCCTGCCGACATCTTGATTTCAGACTTGTGGCCTCCAGCTCTGTGGGGTAATAAATTTCTGTTGTTTTATGCCACCGGTTTGTGGTAATTTGTTATGGCAGTTCCAAGAGGTGAAGACTTCCCCAATTCTTTATATCATGCAATTCTCTTTTGTCTCTGTGATACAAGGGTAAAACTCTTTACATTTTCTGAGAAATTCCTTCATCCTTTCTATCCTTTCTTAATAGCCTTTTCCCCCTCATAATTGTTCAGCCCAAGTATGAACATGCATTTTCTCTGGTCAGAAGGGCTCTTGAAGAAAAGCTTTAAAGGAAATCATTGCATCTACAATGTGGGAGAGCTGTGGCCTGCACAGGGAGAAATGTCTTAGGCTTTCCGAACATCAGCTCACTCAGAGTCGGTGGTAGATGTGGTTTCCAACAGAATTAATGTGATGTCAAGCTATGCTTGATGTTCATCCACCAAGAGAGGTCCCTAAAATCCATGCCAGCAGCTTTGGTCTCTACAAAGTCTCCCTGTGAAGAGCCATTTCAGTTTAGTGTGGTCTGGACCATTGGTCTTTAGGATGCATTTTTGTGGTGATAGACTAGTAACCAGTTTCCTTAGAAGAGAGATGGAAATGACTCCCTAGAAACCTCCCAATACTGCCCATCCACCCAGTTGATTGGACAGCCTTACCATTTAAATGCCTACCTGCTGGGACTGGAATTAGGAAGACCTTTTAAAGTGGTCTGCTAAATAGGCAATAGTTTTTGTAGTCTAAAGAATGGGCAGGAAATGTGTTAGAGAGTTGTCGCACTCCTTTCCCTGGTCTCATATCCCAACATATTTTTCCCCCTTACAAAAATAAGCTTTACCATAGGCTAATTTCTCTTTCTTTTTATGAATTCTTCCTTTTGATTTATTTCTTTGCTGTCCCTGCTTTTTGATTTCCTTTCTTTCCTCTTGCATTGCTTTCTGAATTGTCTTAGGCTTATGTCCACAGGGTCTGCTGGATTGACTTGCCCCATACATCTGTATTTGATCTTATAGGCTTGTGCTGGATAAGGAGGGTCTTTCTGTATGGGGACTATAATTCTCAGGTCACCAACTGCAGAGACCACGGCTCTGGATTCTACTCCTCTTTGAGTTGCTTTGGGTCAGAGGGGCCGAAGATGTGTGAATAGAGCTGCCAAGTTGATCCAGAACTTTTAGATTTGATCTGACACAGATCTTCTGGACCTTCTGGCAGGAAACAGCCATGTAGCCTGGACTACATTCTCAGACTTCTCGACCACCAAGAAATCTGAAGGATTCCAGGGAATGAAGAAATGAGCTTAAACTGACAAGATGAAATTTAGCAGAGGTATATGTGAAGGAGATCAGAATATTCCAACCCGGGATATGCCACTTGGGCATAAAAAATATTTAGAGCTGAAAACAATTAAGAAATATCAGGCTCAGGAGGAACTCTCTGCCCTTCTCTTTTCTGTCTAAAAGCAGGGCAAACATTTCCCTTTTATAAAGGTAACATAAAGTTCCATTTTTTTTTTAAAGTCCTCCTCTCTTATACTAGGAAGAGGAGAATTATTCTTAATCACTCTAGAAAATTCTCAGTGGAGAGGGCACCAACTCAAGTCTGCATAACAAAATTTACTAAAAAACTCTTCCCTATCACTAGTTTCCCGTATATTTATCGTTCTACAATTTACCACTCCTGAGATCCCTTTGTCTAGTCACTTTTCTGCAATTTATCACCCTTTGTTAAAATTGTATATAAGCTTCTGAGTCCAATTACTTTTGGGGAATTTTCACTTTTTTTTCTGGGAATCCCCCAAATACATGTAAAATTTAAAAAATCAACATTAAAAAATATGTATTCTTTTTCTCCAATTAATCAGCCTTTTGTTAATTTGCAGCCTCCAGCTACTGAATCTAAGAGGATAGAGGAAAAGGTTTGTTTTTCCCCTTTTATATATGCAAGGGTCTAAACTAAGAGTCAAAAAACTTGCTGCATGAGTTCAGGTGATTTAGCAGCACTAGCAACAAGGGACAAAGGAACTAGTCAATAGTAACATCAGTGTTAGTCAAAATTTCTCTTTGTGGTTCCACTGACATAGTAAAGTCCATCTTAGTCTAGACTAATCGTACTCAGTCTAATAGTAGCAAGTTCCATATGAGCTAGAGCTTATTGTAAAGGCCGGGGTAGAAAACTGCCCGTGTGATAGATTAATTACAAAAATGTTCCAAATCTCTTTCAACTTCTTCCCTGTTTCCATACATTTTGCAACCTGACCATGTGGCTTCTCCCATTGAGATGTGAAGTCTATTTCTCCAAGCCTTGAATCAAGCTTTATGATTGGCTCTGGCCTGTATAGAACATGGCAGAAATTCTGGTAAACTGTTCTAGACTTTGTGAGATCTTGGAAAATTTCACACTTTCTCTTAGAATCATGCCTCTGCCATGTGAACAAACTTAAGCTTCTCTGCTCAATGCTGAGAAACCCATGGTCTAGTGAAGCCTGTCATCCCAGGAAAGATGCAGCCAACTTGCAACACCGGAGAGGAGACTATTTTAGACCAGGAAGCTGCGAGGTAACCAGACATTCGGTTGCAGAAACATATAGGAGCTCAACCGATATCAGCTAAGCCTAGGGCAGAGAAGTAGAGTTATCCAGCTGACCTGCAGACTTGTAAGCTAGAGTAAATGTCTGTTTCTTAAACCATTAGGTTTTAGTTTGTTACACAGCAATAGCTCACCGATACAGCCTTGAAAGCACATCCTGTAAGAATTGTTAAAGCAACTGATGATATTGTCTTTGTAGAAGGGAAGCCTTGGTGGGGGGGCACGGCAGCCCTGGAGACTGTGGGGTTCAGAGGCTGGTGCTGGACCTACAGAGAAAAACCTAAATGCCAGAAGACTCTGGTGCAACTGATCAGATGACAGAGCAAAGAAAAGTGGCAGCCTAGGGAGTGGCCTGCACTATCAGTTTGTAGAAGCAAAGGATGTGTATTTCCAACAGATCCAGTGGAGACCATGGCCTGGAGAGATTTTAGAGACACTTTGCTTAAGAGGGTACCCTGGAGGGGTGTCAGCATCCTAGATGATAGGATCTTTGAAGTGGCCTGCTGAAAGAGGGTAATAAGAGGTCAATTGGAGGGAGCATGGCATGAATTAAGGAGATTGTGTGAGAGATCACCAGGGAGGTCTCTGGTGACCCACAAATACTCCATGGATAAACAAGTCCAAAGAGCACCACATCTATTAGAACCCTGGCCTCGACACATACCAGTTGGGCAGACTTCCTAATTACTCTGAGCGGCAGTAAACTGGCAAGCATAAATCCACCTTACACGGTTATTGTGAGGATGAAATGAAACCTGTGCAAAGTTCCTGGGGAGCTCTAGTATGCCCTTAGTAAGGGACAACTCTTGGAAATAGATTAGTACCGCTGGGTCACTGGGTTTAGGTTACCAGCAACTAGCCAGGGCAGAGAGCAAGGAGAAAGAATGATAGAAGAGGAAGAAGGGAGGCAGAGGGACAGGTGGGAAAGGATGGGAAAGAGGAAGTGGAAGGGAAACATCCATAAAGGGAAAGGGTTTTTTGTGTTTGTTTTTTGCTTGCTTGTTTTTAATAGGAGAGGAATAGAGAAAGAGAAAAACAATATTTAGCTGGGGTCAAAATATAAAGTTTCCTCTCCACTCCCCAAGTTGATCTCATGTTGCTAGGAACAACAATTTCAGTTGATATGGAAAAAAAAAAAGTTTGCCCAAATCTAGGAACTTGGTACTCTCCAGCATCAAATAGTCCTTTGTGGGTAAACATGTAGTTGACTTAAAGTACAATCTTCTTAGAGGGTTTCTTTCAGCTTCTCAAGATGTTTCCCTCCTCTGTTCTCTTCTTAGGCAGTGACATTCAGTAGCTAAGGTGTATTAAACATATTTTCAGTTTACAATATTATCAACATCCAGTGGGCTTATTGGGATGTAATCATATTGCAAGTTGATGAAGATCTTTATCTTGTCATATTTACTGTATTAGAAATTAAAATAGAAATTAAAAAAGTTATTAATCCATTTTAAAATAACAATGAACTAAACAAATTACAGATTAATACAAATACCTTTTAAAAATGAAGGATAGGGGCACCTGGGTGGCTCAGTGGGTTAAGTCTCTGCGTTCAGCTCAGGTCGTGATCTCAGGGTCCTGAGACCAAGCCCCACATCCAGCTCTCTGCTTGGCAGGGAGCCTGCTTCCCCCTCTCTCTCTGCCTGATTCTCTGCCTACTTGTGATCTCTCTCTGTCAAATAAATAAATAAAATCTTTAAAAAAAAATGAAGGATAACCTTATTTTAAAAAAAAATTAGAAAAAGATGTGGTTTTACATTTTTTTCAAATTTCTTCCCTATCTGGCTTTGTGGAAGACATGTGTATGTAAGCATATATCTAATAGGAAATATGTACCCTGGCATTCAAACTGTTGTGATTTTGTATGCTTTGTAGCCTCTGGAAAACACTGTACATTCATGACAGAGAGGGAAAAAGGCAGGCAGTGTCTCAGTAGGTTTATGAAAAGAGTTTTTAAAAAAGTTTTAAAAAGATTTTATTTATTTATTTGAGAGAGAGAGGACATGAGAGAGATCATGAGCAGGGGGAGGAGTAGAGGGAGAAGCAGACTCTCTGCTGAGCAGGAAGACTGATGCCAGCCTCCATCCCAGGACCCTGGGGTCATGACCTGAGCTGAAATCAAGAAGACACTTAACCAACTGAGCCACCCAGGCAACCGCATGGAAATAGCTTTGATTTCACGGTCCCCTGGAAGGATTTGAGGACCCCCAGGAAGGATCTCGAGGACCCCGGATCATTTTGAGAATTGCTGCTCTAGAGCTTTCTCCCTGCACTACAAGGAAATCTTTCCACATCCCTTTCCTGTCTGATGGGAACTGCTCCTGGGTCACATCCTCCTTCTTCCCTGCTGTCAGTCTCCTTGACCTTCCCTGGGCCAAGGACGGTGTCTGGGCTGTAAGGAAAGACATGGAATTTTTTAGGAGGGGAAATACCTACAGGATTATTTCAAATGTGTTATCCCCACCGCTAAGAGAGAGATGAACTGAAAGGAGAGGATGGTGGCAGGGGAAGTGGTAGGGGCAGGGAATAGCAGACTGTTCCGGTCGGTGCCTGCTGGGGGGGCTCTCGGAAGGTCTCCTGTGCCTAGCCTGCCAGGCAAATTCTGTGTTCTTTCAGCTATGTTTATCACCTGTCTCTTAAATTAATGAGACCGGCTCACTTCTCTGATGGTCAATTCACTAGTTTCTTTCTTTATCATTTTGCTTTGGGGAACAGAGTAGAAAAATAGCTGTGTTTCCTTTTGCATAGGCATGAACAGATATCATATACTATTAGTGTCTAATAACTGAGATCTATAAACTTGGCCCCGGGTGATAAAGCTGGATGGTTTTTTCTCACTGTCTTTCATGTCAATCCTCCTCCACCACCACATCATCAATCAATCAAACTGCTCTGGAGTTCAGTTATGTTACCATGGCAACGCCTTCCTGCTCAGTTAAAAATAAAACTTCTGTGTTCCTGCTGCAATTTGGGGAGAGCAAGGACCTAATTGCTTGGCAGTCCTCATCATGGGGACGCGGCTACCCGGGCAGAGGCGATCCAGCCGCTTTGTATGGAGGAGTGAAGGCGAACAGCACCAGCGAGCTCTGCATCTCTCTTCCCCGGGGCAGTCCCCACCAGACCGTGCGGCTGCCTCGTGCAGAACCGCGTAGCTGTTTTTCATCACCGACCCGCTAGAGGCTTCCCTGTTCTTAGGCTGGGGGTCCTTCACAGACATCTTCTGTGCAGTTCGGCAAATCCACGGGGAAGAAGGAAAAAACCAAAATCGATGCGGGAAAGCGGGTTAACTGCTCTCTTGGACACTTTTTAGATTGCTTCGTAAGGAAGAGATTTCTGCAGGGATGCTGCATCCATTTGGGTTCCCCCAGAGACAGACCTCGAGACAAGGGTTGATCTGGGAGGCGCAGGGGTACCTCAGCAGGAAAATGGGGCGGGGAGGTGGAAAGGTGATGCCAAGCAGACGAGCCAGCCAGTATCAGCAACAAGGATGGGCTATGAACTCAGCCACCACTGCGGGCAACTGGGGCTTAATTCTGTAAGGAAACTGAGAAGTGGGAGAAAACACTGGCTTCAGAGTTATCTTAGCTGAGGAACGGGAATGCTGAGGGCATTTCTTAAGGGGTTCTTGTTGAAGGCTGCTCCCAAAGGTGTTTCTTCCTGGCACTTCTGCTCTGCCATGTGGGGCAGGACGGCCTGTTGGCTCCATAGAATGCGTGCTGGCCTGGAGATGCAGGAACCTGTGGTCAGGAGTCAGGGGACAAGGAATTAGGGTGGGTCACTGAAGAGGTCGGCTCCGAGTGCTCCAACTGGGGACTTTATTTGGGAAGTTAAAGAAGTTCCATTGAGGGGCACCTGGGTGGCTCAGTGGGTTAAGCCTCTGCCTTCGGCTCACGTCATGGTCTCAGGGTCCTGAGATCGAGCCCTGCATTGGGCTCTCTACTCAGCAGGGAGTCTGCTTCTCACCCTCTCTCTCTCTGCCTGCCTCTCTGCCTACTTGTGATCTCTCTCTCTGTCAAATAAATAAATAAAATCTTAAAGAAAAATAGAAGTTCAGTTGAAGCAAGTGTACAAGAGACTAGCCCCAAGAGTAGTGACTATTAATAAAAGAAATTAACAAAAGAACAGTGAAATTACTAAAAGAACAGAAGGTGGTTTTAAAATGGTTTTGTTATTGGGGCACCTGGGTGGCTCAGTGGGTTAAAGCCTCTGCCTTCAGCTCAGGTCATGATCTCGGGGTCCTGGGATCAAGTCCCACATAGGGCTCTCTGCTCAGCAGGGAGCCTGCTTCCTCCTCTCTCTGCCTGCCTCTCTGCCTACTTGTGGACTCTGTCTGTCAAATAAATAAATAAAATCTTTAAAAAAATTATTGTTTTCATTTATATTTTTCATTTATATATTTCATTTATATTTTTAAAATAGGTATTTTCTTGCAGGAGTCAAGATGTTTGAATAGACATTTGAATCTTTATGATCATCAAATGGCTTTTCTTCTCTAGCCAACCTCTGGGAAATTTAGGGTGTCCCAGCCATGCCTTTAATCCCCAAATAGCCTCATGTCACCATGTCAATAGCATTAAGTATGTTTTTCTTTTTGATTTCACTCCTTTGACGTTTTCCCAAAGATGACTCCTAAGTACAGTGTCTGAGAGTAAAGGAACCGGAGCATCAGAAACAAGGCTCCTGGAGGAGGGACAGTAAGAAGCCCCACACCTTTGGAGCATCTATGTGCCGGGCACCATGCTGAGTCATCTCCATAGATCATTTCATTTAAAATTCATAACCACTTCTTGAGGAAGGGACTCTAATAACCCCGTTTGACAAACGAGGAAACAAAGGCAGGGTAACTTGGAAGTTCTACCATCTAGCAGAGTTGGGAGCCAGGATTCACACCCAGGCTGCCTGTTCCCAGCAAATATCTTTAACCACCTTTATCTTTTTCTTTTTATCCTCTGTTAATTTTTCCAAATCACAATTGCTGTTTGGGGTTGACAGTTCGCAGTGTTTAGATGGACTGCACTAGGAGATGTCTAGGACTAACCCATTTGCAGCTAACCATCCCAGCGGGCCCTGGCTAGGGAGCTACGCTGCTTGAAATCAGATTTGCATTCAGGGGAAATGTTCCAGCATCCCCCTTCCTCCCTCCCAAGAAAGAACCCTGGTAACACTTGCTCTTAAATATTTCTCTCAGGTCAAAGTTGTTTATTTTTGTCCTTTGCTAAGAGCTCGGGGGCTGCAGCTGATTTCAATTTGTCCAGACCACTGGGAAGATGCTGCTTGAGGACCATTTGCCTCTGGCCCAGTGAATGCCCTTCACCGTTCTGCTGCAGAGGTCTATGGTTCTTTCTGTAGATAAAGCAGTACGGTTTAATTTATCCCCTTGGGTGCAGAAAGAGTGACTTAGAATATTACCTCCAGTAATTCACCATTTATTTTACAAGGCTGCATGCACACAGGAATCCAAGAAAAACCGAAGGCCTGGATGGAAAAGACAGAGCCCTTTGGCCAGTAATAGGTGGGGTGGTCTGAACACGAGAGCTTTGATATTGATGCCCCTAGGCTCCCTCTGCAGATTTGCTCCTTGAACCTCTGTCTGCTCAGTTTTCTCATCTTTCTCTCCATACACTTGCACTTCCCTTCCTCATACCTATGACTTCCTTGAGATTTCTCTTTTTTTATCTTTGTTTTACACATAGAGCAACACGAATTCTGGCTTCTGCTCATGTTATGTGCTTTGAACTGCTGTTTCCACCATTAACTGCCCTAACCTCAGAATTTCTTGGCTTGAATGTTGAAGGAAGAGATCCAGAATGGACACGTTTATGTGTTCAAAGGAAGCCATATCATAAGTTTCTAATCAGCCTATGGCTTCTTGGTCTTTAAGTCAAGGGCCTCCTCCAGTCCGGTTGGCTTTGGCTAGATACATGTGGTATAATTCTAACCCCTTCAGCAAAGGTGCCCACAGTGGCTGTGGGCTGGGCAGGGACCATGACTGAGATCCACTGTACTGCTCTTTGGATTTCATAACAACTGGCATTTTGCTGCCTGCACTTCTATTACTGAAAGCATATGGTTCTGATTTCTGGCACCAATAGAACTGTAGATACACTCAAGAGAGTGCAGTCCTGAGTTGCCTCTCAAAAGTGTAGCCATGATATTTTATATTTGATAAAGGTGACTTAACAGAATTTCTAATCATCGAAGGTTCTAGGTTTTTCCAGACTCTATCTCTGCATCAAATGATAGCATGAGAATATCATAGCTCACATACCTGGACTACATTAGTCTACTTCTCTGGAGACATGTCTGCCTAAAATTATGGTTTAATATTATATCCTTGAGGTTAAATATAAGAAATGTTCACATTAAGAATGTATTTCCATCTTGAAAGTTGTTTGAAAAGTCCCTTATTATTATATGTGCTTTATATAAGCACTCATGTAATAATTTTCTCTAAGATTTTAGTGCCAAGGGGGGGAAAAACTTTATTTCTGTTTTAATGAGTGAGAATTATATAATTCACCAAATTCCCTATTTGCCACTAGAAAAATCAAGCAAAATTTAGGACTCAAATATAGTAACTTGCTTTAGCTTTGGTTTCTGACATAATAATCTTCCTCCTCTCAAGTATATGCTTTTGATATTTTATCCTTATTTTAATGATTGGAAAGTATATATTATGACTGTTGTCTAAACCACTTTAAATACTTTTGGAAGTAACTAGAATGCAAGTAATACGTATGATTCAATATGTATTATTAATGTTGCTGCTTAGTAGAGTACATGCTAATGAACTCAGGGAAATTTTTGGTGTTTTAGGGGGTCTCCACGCTAGTGGCTTTTTATGTTCAAACACATTGTAAATGAGATATTCGTTACCCCTGTGCTTTTGCTACGAAGAAAATGTCTGTGGGGCCCCTGGAGCAATCTGATGATGTATTTATGTTGTAAAAAATTTGAATTTAGGAGATTTCACACAAAGATTTGTATTGAAAGGGAAGGGCTGAGGTTGGTAACCACTGGTAAAGAATTACTCATTTTCCATAAAGGAATCAAAGAGAATTTGATTGGCCTTTTATAATGGATCTTTTAGGATGCTAGAGGCTTTTGTGAATTACTTTAGAATATTTTCTCATTTCTTTTTTTTTTTTTTTAAAGATTTTTATTTATTTATTTGACAGACAGAGGTCACAAGTAGGCAGAGAGGCAGGCAGAAAGAGAGGAAGGGAAGCAGGCTCCCTGCTGAGCAGAGAGCCCGGGGCTTGATCCTAGCACCCTGGGATCATGACCTGAGCCAAAGGCAGAGGCTTAACCCACTGAGCCACCCAGGTGACCCTATTTTCCCATTTCTTATGTATGTTCTGGAGTGGTGCCTTCTTTCCAGATGCTTTAGCAACTAGCTGAAAATTAAGGGAATCAACAGTTTGTTTATATACACAATATCAATAATGGATTGATGGATTTTTTCCCTCAACTAACATAATCAAACAGGCTAGTTGTTTTTCGCACTGGTAGACACAACTTCAGCAGACAATTTTAAATAAATGCATGGAAACATATGCTTTCCAGAAAGGAAAGCTCTTTGGAAGGCAGCAAGCCATGTGGCCTACCATGGTTACCAACCTGGTTTCTACTAAGTGTTTTTTGGGCCTTGCATTAAAAGAATGAGAGTGAGCCGTAACACAAACAAAACTTGCATCTCTGTGGAGTGGTATTTTCCAGGTCACTGGGCATTCTCTGATATTGGATTTATTGGTATGTCATTGAATTCTGATTTTGGAAATTGCCAAGTCTTAAAACCAGCAGACGCTTGAGCTCCGGTCCAGCACTCCAGTGAGCTTGATTGGTCCTTGATCAAACTCTGCTTCACAGCAAGTCTGATTTGTTACCTTGGACCATTTTTCTATGGTTCTTTGTTTTGCTCTCACTTTGGAGGAGCCAATGCAGTTGCTTTTGGCACCTGAGTTTGTAACCTTTCCTGAATTTCTCCTTCACAACCTCTTGTCAGAGACCCAAATCCCAAAGGCACAAGCTAACACAGCCCAGATGCCAGGAAGATCCATCCCCAGCTGGGCCATATGACCCTAATGAGAAGCAGCCATATGTACCGTTAATTAAACCTGAAGTCAAAATAATAAAATGAGCTTTCAGGGTGCACTTAGCAATGGCAAGGTTTCCTTTTGTAAAATCTGACCACCGCTTGCACAGCCCCCAGGAAAAAGGGGGTAAGCAAGCTACTTGTAAGAATTCCCTTTGCTGAGGGTATGGGCTATGGTGAATGCTGTGAAGTGTGTAAACCTGGTGATTCACAGACCTGTACCCGTGGGGCTAATAATACATTATATATTATATACATTATATATTATAATGTATTTATTATATATAATATTAATATATTATATATTATAAAAAAAAGAATTCCCTTTGCTTCAAAATCTCTCAGTTAATAGCTATAATGTATACATATGTCCTACCCTGAAAAGCCCACTGAAAGACATTACAAGAAAGATAGAGTAAAAAGAAAGCAGTCTGTGCTTACAGTCTAGTGGGACATTGAAAATACTAAACCCTCTCCTTCAGTGGCTGATGTCCTTGATTTTTCCTTTGTGTTTCGCTTGACCCCCTGCAGGTAGGATTTATCTCTTACTTTGCAGCCCCATTGTACTCAGTGACTGCCTGCATGTCCAAATGACTGACTTGTTTCCCCTGCTCAACCGTGAGATTGTCTGTACTGGACCCACTAGGATCAGATGGGGAGAGCTGGCTTACGCGTTCCGTAGTATTGAGGACCAGTTGCGCACTGTAGGTAGTTTGCTATTGACTACAGTGTCAGTATTTTTAGGTATCACAGAATTTGGCAAACGCTATAGAATCAGGGCTATGAATTTTTGGAGTGTTGGGTACTTGGAGTCCTTAAAGTCAGGATTGTGGGGTTTTTTTTGTTTGTTTTTGTTTTTTGTCTTTTTTGATCTCCAGAGCCTGGCGTAGAATGAGTACTCAACACATATTTGATGAATGAATGAAGGGACCCAGATAGAACAAAACCAACCAAACTGGCCTTGTAAAAAATGAAATAAGCTGTTGCAATGATGTAGTGAGTTGAGAGACCCGATGAAAGGTGCCCACCTCTCCACCGGTCTGTGTCCCTCGCTGCTTTGCTGCTGGAACGTGATTCCTGTGTTGACAGTGTTTTTCAGAGTAAAGTGCACATTCGGATTGGTTTTCCACCATGCGGAACAAGAGAAAGGGAAGCTGATAGGAAGCGAGACGGTGGGAGCAAACACATCAGCTGTAAAACACACCGAAATGAGGACTAGTTTATCCAGCTGTTACTCTACTACGGTCCATGCCTGCTGGAGATGAGCAGGACTGTGAAATGGTGAGATTTATTCCTAATCCTTTCTACCTTTTCTTTCATTGTAAGCCAGGGCCGTCATGACATCCTTTGCCAGAGGAAAACCTCTGTCCTTAATTAATTAATTAATTAATTGACAGAGAGGAGGAAGCAAGCTCCCTGCTGAGCAGAGAGCCCGATGCAGGGCTTGATCCCAGGACTCTGGGATCATGACCTGAGCCGAAGGCAGAGGCTTTAACCCACTGAGCCACCCAGGCGCCTCTATATTATTTTTTAAACAGATTTATTTATTTGAGAGAGAGAGAGCGCGCGAGCGTGAGTGAGGGGGAGGAGCGCAGAGAGACAGGATCTCAAGCAGACTCCCTGCTGAGCGGGGGAGGGAGCCTGACTCAGGGGCTTCACGGGGAGCTCACGCTCCTGACCCTTTGATCATGACCCTGAGAGGGTGTTAACCTAAATCAAAAGTCAGATGCTTAACAGACTGAGCCACCCAGGTGAACCCCTTTGTTCTTCTGAAAAGTAAGAATCCCTTATTCTAGACCTATTTCTCTCCCACCGCTTGTCTGTTACAACTTCTTTAGCCCTTTCTCTATGAGCCCAGCTGTTCCTGACGTGAGATGTTATTCTAGGCAAAGTGCTGTTGTTATTCAACAGGGGACTCATGGAAACAGTCAAGATTGAATCCAAAGAAGCAAAAACCTCAATGGCATTGTATCAGGTACTGTGGGAGCTGTATGGGGGAAAATCTTAGTGTGTGGAACAGAGAACATTCTAGGTGGTTTGCTTTAAAACATACCACACATGAAGTAATTGCCTCTACTGCCTTTGTATCATCTAGGTTCTGGCTGATTTTTGACAAAAGAGAGCAGGGGCCTGATGAGGTAGAAGTTGACAAGGGTAAGGTTTATTTATTTATTTATTTATTTTAATTTGACAGACAGAGATCACAAGTAGGCAGAGAGGCAGGCAGAGAGAGAGGAAGCAGGCTCCCTGCTGAGCAGAGGGCCCGATGTGGGGTCCATCCCAGGATCCTGAGATCATGACCTGAGCTGAAGGCAGAGGCTTGACCCACTGAACCACCCAGGCGCCCCAAGGCGAGGGTAAGTTTTGATAAAGGGAGGGAAGAGGCACTAGTCTAGGGTGGGGGAGATGTCCCCTACCAGGCATCCTGGGCATTTGGAAGGTGCTAGGAATATGGAGTGTAGGCATATCCTGGAGGATAAAGTGCCCTGGGGGAGGATGCCCCTGGAAGGTGCTGGGGGAGGGTGGGCGAAGAGCAGAGCATCTCAGAGGCAAATATGTCCTTGAGTCAGCCTTGACTGCCATCTGTGTTTGGTCCTTTTCTACTCAAAGTTTACTAGTTTTCTAATTGCTGAAAACTTGTAGTAGGCAGGCTTCTCAGACAAGATTGGAGGTTCTGTCCTCATGGCCTATGTTTATTAGATTCAGGTTTCTTGGAGAATGATCTTCTTTCCAGGACCCCTCCTACTCCCCGCTCCCCTGAGACTTCAGGGAGAAGGCAGGGCCAAACCGAAAGGGAATCTCAAAGAAGGCTTGTTTACAGTCTGTTAGAGAATTCTGGAAAATAGTTTTGTTTATATCAAAACGCAAGAGGCAGAATCTTTTTTTATGAAAATTCTTTCATTTACCAACGTGTATGTCTTTATTCCTTAGACAAGCTGTGAGGGAGCTGGCAGGTGGGAAAAATCCAAATCCTCAGAAATGTTTTGCAGTGTGTATGAGGTTTAAATAAAGATTTTATCAAGACTTCAGAAAATGGGTGCGCCTGGGTGGCTCAGTGGTTTAAAGCCTCTGCCTTAGGCTCAGGTCATGATCCCAGGATCCTGGGATCAAGCCCCGCTTTGGGCTCTCTGCTCAGTGGGGAGCCTGTTTCCCTTCCCCTCTCTCTCTGCCTGCCTCTCTGCCTACTTGTGATCTCTGTCTGTCAAATAAATAAAATCTTAAAAAAAAAAAAAAAAAACTTCAGAGAATGGCATCTCTTCCCTTGACAACAGCTCTCCGTCAGGGAAAGAGCATGGGTTAAAGTACAGTTGGAAAAAGTGACTTTACTTCTTATCCCCATTGGGATTGGGACTAGTAAGCAGGATCTTCTAGAATCGTGTGATGGGGGAATGGTGCCAGTGCACGGGAGACTCGTAGCAAGGTGGGTGTGTAGGCATGCTGGTTTGTAACCTATTGTACGAGGTTCACATGGAAGCTACTTTCTCCTGAAAGGTATCAGCTAACAATAAGAAGGGGATAATAGAAATGCACACAAATGCATTGAGTACTCAGTCTGCACTGGGTCCTGTGAGTTAAGTGCTTTCTAGCATCAGCCCACTTAGTCTTTCAACTAAGTATGGGGAAGTCACTATTATAATCATCCCAATTTTATAGGTGAGAAAACCGAGAAACAGAGCAGTTAAATGACTTGCCAATGGTTAGTAGCAGAGATGGGATTACGTATCCAGGCCTTGGCCCGGGCCTGTATCCGTGACACTACCTTGTCTCCTAGCAGTAGAAGGCAGGAAGGACACAAACTGCAATCACAGCATTTATGGAGCTCCTACTATTTGCCAGAACCTGCACTAAATCTCTTCCATGCTTTATTCACTTCCTTTCTTGTCAACATTATGAGGTTAGTTCTGTTCTATTCCCATTTTACAGAAGAGGGAATGGAGGCAGGGTCACAGTTAGGGGAAATGGAGCTGGCATGGTGGTAGGGACGAAGCATCAGCTGAGTTTGAGCTGCTCTTGGTGACCATCAGAGGGACTAAAGGCACCAGCAAGGGACACATGGCTGTTTTCATGAAGGCTAATCTAGGGTCTCGAATCACAGTTTATGAGCATATTCTTACCATGCAAAGATGTGCAGTTTCTCCCGCTCATGTGTTCCACCCTGGGGTAGGACCTGCACTGCTGACCTGCCTCCCACCACAACTAATTCCCAAGCCCTACCTGTCTCTGGCTGATCTGAGCCTCTCACTGCCCAAAGCCCAAGCCCTCTGGTGCTATGGAGTAGGAAGACTTTGGGGACCACCTGTCGGTAAAGGCGGGTGGGCCAATGGTGTCTTTGGTTTGTTTGATGGCAGTTGTAAAGAAACAAGACACAGAAGGAGGGAATTTCAGGTGCTTCTACGTCACTTGGTTCCAGTTACCAATATTAGTCTCCAGCTTTTTCGGGCAAGAAAAGGAGGGATGAGAAACCGATGGCATATAAAAATTGCTAAAAGCAGTGTGTCAAGACAATAGAGATGCTCACGTCTTGGCCCTGCACGGCTAGCTTCAGGGACAGAAGTTTATTGATTTATTTATTAAGGAGGGCTGATTTCTATCATTTATTCTTTATTGGACTTCACTTGAACTTACAGTGTTCCTCAAATGATGCTCCCGATATTAAACTGATGGCTCCTTCCCCCAATTTCTTTTACCCTTACACAATACTTAATATTTATGCAGATTGGCTATCTCAGTGGCTTATGAAATGAGAGATGGCTTTGGCTAAAAGGTGTAAACATGTCATACTGTTTGAAGCCTTACTTTTTGCATTTGAGTTATTTTCCTGGTCACAGACATAGACTTGCAATGATTCGTCATTCATTCATTGCCCTGAGCCCCCAGCTCCTAGAAGCAAAGGTGATCCCAGTTTCCTGGAGCCTGCCAAGTTTACCCAGCTGGTAGAACTCAAGTGCCTGGGCTCATGCCACCAGGTGTGCAATGAATGACTTCCATTTCCATTCAGACTTCTACCAAGTTATTGTTAGAAGCCGCCGCCGGGTGAGGTCAAGAGCAGTGTTTCCACTTGGGACCATCTTGCCAGCATCTGGTGTTTGAGGGCAGCCCCTCATTGCTTCCATTTTCCAATCTCCGATGCTCCCAAATCCTAAACCTTATAGTGACTGTGGCACCTGGCCCATCTGCATTTTGTCCTGCACCAAAACTACTGACACTCTGCAGAGGTGAGGCTATGCTCGGTGCGATGGCACATGCCCCTTCTCCCTGCATGGGTCTCTGAGTCTCCTGGAGTCCGTTCTGCACATAGCATCTTTGACTTCACCTGCAGCCTTCTCCAGATGCTTCCCGGGGCTGGTCGTGGTCAGTATCCACTGTGGACTCTCTGCCAGCCTATCAGACACACCCAGACTGCAGTGAATCCCAGGAGTGGATACAAATGAGTGCGAAATAGGGACCCTGGCCCCTCACGGAATTTTGAGATGATTTTCCAACAGATCCAGCTCGAGGGTTCAAGTGAAGCAACATTTACCTTCAGGCCTGGACCACACTGCTTTTAGCTCTGTATCCTGGCTACCAGAAGGGTGGACCTGGACCCAAGGCATCTGCATCTCTGGGGAGCTTGTTGGCAATGCAGAGTCCCAGGCCCCAGCCCAGGTCTACTAGATGCAAATATGCATTTTAACTGGATTCCCCAGGTGATTTACATGCACGTGAAAACCCGAGAAGCCCCACTGTGTATCATAACTGACAGATCAGACCATTCTGAGGAAGTGGTACTGATGTGATTTTTCCAGATTTGGGGAGCCCTGCAGCGTAGACTGTTTCAAGTAAATCCAATGATTGCTTGCTATTAAATACCTATAGAGACTTTTTTTTTTCTGTCTTTATGAACCTCTTTCATTTGAACTCAGATTTTATTTTGGGATTTTTGATATTCATGTTAGTCAATAATGGAGTTTGATATTGTGTATTGACTTGAATTCTCCCTCCCTTCCATTCTTCTCGGGTTAAGAACTCCGATAATGGAAGGGAACTATGGAGCTGACATTCAAGGAAAATCCAGAAAATGAATTCCTTTTTATCTTCAGGCAGAGCGGCTCCAATGAATAGAAAACTGTAATAAAGCCTTTTTATACGCCTGTCATAGAAAGACAAACCTTTTCCAAAGGAAATGGATTTGAGTATTTGCGAGGTATGATAAACAGCCTGACAAAAAAGGGTCTGAATTTCCCTTTTAAATGTTCAGTAGGGGGAGGTTTTAACTTCTCTTGTCAGGTAAAAAAAGAATTCATTATGAAAGCCATTCCAGCTGAAACTCAAAAATGAAAACTAGGCCCGATCAGAGTGGAAAGCAATGATTTAGAAATGTGTTAAAGGGAGTAGTTTAATGAATAAAGTGTCAACTTTCCATAGGAGCAAAAATAAATCACTCATAGGCTTAACCAGTTTTGTCGCTGTGAATGAGCTGGGTGTAGTTGGCACCAACACTCATTGTAAGGAAACATTAAAATCTAATTCTCACCAAGATCTGTGTACGTGAATTGTTGATAATGACGTTAATAATGGCATTGTATCCATTTTACGACTTTCCTATTCCAGCAAATGCGAAAAGAAGAAAGAAAATGAGGAGCATTTGAATAAAAATGGCCCTAATTTTCAGACTTTTCCACTCAGCAGAAACCCTCAGGCCCTAGAATCCACCCATCAAGGAATGACCTGATGTCACATGGCAGAATAGTCTAGACACTCGGTGTCGCTGTCCTTGTTCTTGGTCTCTAGGTACATTAGCTTCCTAGGACTGTCCTAGCCAAGGACCACAGACTGGGTGCCTTCCACAACAAAACGTGAATGCCTCACAGCTCTGGAGGCTGGAAGTCCAAGATCAAGGTGTGGGCAGTGTTGTTTCCTTCTGGGGGAGAATCTGTTTCAGGCTTCTCGCCACTTCTCCTGATTTGCCGTCAATCCTTGGGTGTTAGAGGCCCCATCTTGCTCTCTGCCTTCATCCTCTCATGGTGTTCTCCCTGTGTGCAGGTCTTTGTCCAAATTCCTTTTTAATAAAGACAGTAGTGACACTGGACTGGGACCCACCCTGATGACCTTCTCTTAACTAATTACACTTTCAAAGATTCTGTTGCTAAATAAGGTCATCTTCTGAGATGCTGGGGATTAGAACTCCATTGTATCTTTTTTGGGGGGAAACACAATTCAACCGGTAACACCACCAGAGGCTGCTTTGTAACAAGGTTGTTTGATTTATTAATAACCAAACTCCTGTTCCTAGCACAATCCCTCAGCAGGGGATCAGAGTTTACCAAATCATGGAATAAGTCAAGTAATTCCTTACCTAGGTATACATAATTACAAAGCACCATTAGGTATCCTTGAGGCATGTGTTGTATAATACTTATTTTATTAGTGAGGTTGCCAGAATGTGCTTCTCATTCTACAGTTCTGGTTTGTTTTCTTGCTATTGTTTGTTGAACTAAAAACGAAGGGGAGAACCTTGATTATTAATATTAATAATTAATATATTATTAATAGATTAATAATAAAGTATTAATATTAATACTATGTTGCCCACTAAGCTTGGTGCTTGTGAGATGTTCATATTTACATAATTACTTAAAAAATTTTTTTAATTATTAGCCCCAGGGGTACAGGTCTGTGAATTGCCAGGTTTACACTCTTCACAGCACTCACCATAGCACATACCCTCCCCAATGTCCATAACCCCACCACCCTCTCCCTCCCCTCCTCCCCCGCCACCCTGTTTGTTTTGTGACATTAAGAGTCTCTTATGGTTTGTCTCCCTCTCAATCCCATCTTGTTCCATTTATTCTTTTCCTACCCCTCAACTCCCCCCTTGCATCTCCACTTCCTCATATCAGGGAGATCATATGATAGTTGTCTTTCTCCGATTGACTTATTTTGTTAAGCATAATACCCTCTATTTCCATCCATGTCATTGCAAATGGCAAATTTTCCTTTCTTTTGATGGCTGCATAGTATTCCATTGTATATATGGAATAAGTCAAGTAATTCCTTACATCTTCTTTATCCATTCATCTGTGGATGGACATCTAGGTTTTTTCCATAGTTTGGCTATTGTGGACAATGCTGCTATAAACATTTGGGTGCACATGCCTCTTCGGATCACTACGTTTGTATCTTTAGGGTAAATACCCAGTAGTGCAATTGCTGGGTCATAAGATAGCTCTATTTGCAACTTTTCGAGGAACCTCCATGCTGTTTTCCAGAGTGGTTGCACAAGCTTGCATTCCCACCAACAGTGTAGGAGGGTTCCCCTTTCTCCGCATCCTCGCCAGGACCTGTCATTTCTTGACTTGTTAATTTTAGCCATTCTGACTGGTGTGAGGTGGTATCTCATTGTGGTTTTGATTTGTATTTCCAGATTTATGTAATTATTGCTGCCTTGTCATGTGCACCAGGAAGCAAGAGCACAGATAGAAGGAGAGTATACATTTGTAAGAATAAGAGGATTGGAGCTTCAATGGAAAACACATCAGATCTGAGTTATCATGAGAAACCATCCAACCTGATGCTTACACACATCTCTGGGTCGCCTCAGCAATAGCAGAGGAAGACGGTCATTGTAGGCTCATTCTCCTTGCATGCCAAGGACAGAACCAAATCATACATGTGTAAAGCAATGCTTACCTTTCCTTCCTCCTTTTCCTTTTCCTCTTGGATGTACTGAGTCCCTGCTGATACCAACTTACATGTTGTTGCTTGCGATTTGCTCTTTAGTAAGTAAGGACAACTAAATGATTGCATTTTAGCTCATTTTTTTCCCGGTTGTTCTCTCATGGTAACCTTAATGAGCAACATAATGGCTAAGGGAAGCAGGAACAGAAAAGAAGAGGGGAAGAGCAGAGCCCTGCATAGTTTCTGAATCATATTCTTTAACAAAATCATTAAGAAAGGACTAGAGATTGAAAGGAAGTTGTCTTTTAGGGGAGAGCAATTTTCTTTGGGTAAATTCATTTTTCCATAATCATCTTCATCACTGAATGGAAGTATTGCAGAGAGGAAGTGGGCTTACAATTTGTTAGTTCAGCTCTCTTACTTTACAGGAGGACACTGAAACCTGTCCAAGGTCACATGAATTAGTTTTTAACCAGAGCCCACCCTAAATCCTATGCTTTCTCTGAGCCTGAGTCTATTGTTTCCAGGCTGCTATATATTCCTACTCAGAACTAAGAAGGTTTTTTTTTTTTCCCCCTCTCCCCACCCTCCCTCCTCTGTTCTTCTTTCTTTCTCCAGCCCTCCCCTTATTTTCATTTTTAAATGCTGCTGACAGCTGTGTTCCCTGTGGGAGGAAACTGCTTACCTGATGCCTCACTCTGGACACTGGAATCGTGGCTGTGTGAGGCTGGCAGGGTAGGTCCTGGCTAGTCATCTGTTTATACTAATCCCTGGAGGGCCATTGTGCTGTATTATACTATTTAAAGCTAACACAGGGGACAGGCAGGCAATGATGGAACTCCCCCCGAAGGAATCAGAACACACATAGATGACTCTAGGGATAACCTACATTTTATCCTATACCATCATCATGAACACCACCTGTGGTGTTCTGAGGTTCATTTCCACTTCCTAACCTCCTGGTGAAACCCTTAGCAAAGTGTGACCAGGAGCCATCTCAGTCCTCTTTCCTTACACATTTCCAATTCTGCTGACCCTTTCTCAGGGGGCCTGTGCTGTTCTTGTCCTCAACTACTCCATGGGACTGCATGATTGCTTATTTTGGCCTTTGTTAGAGAATTCTGTTCCCTTCAGCCCTTGCTGCAAATTCATTCTCAGATCTTGTCTACATTAAGGGTACTTAAAGGAGGCTGATATCCTTCAACGTACTCAGCAAAAGCAGCAGCTTCCTGGGAACCACACCTGCAGAAGGTCTCTCTCTCTCATACTCTGGGACTTGCTCTCATCTATGTTATAAGCAGCTGGGTTCCGTCTTGCTGCTTCTGAGATCTACTCCTGTGTTTTCTGCTACACTGTGACTTGGGGAAAGGGCTCCCCACTTGACTTAATTTGGTGAAAAGAATAACTCCCACATTGGAGCCAAGAAGAAGATGGATCTTCTTTGGCACAGAGGCCATTCAATTTCCCAGTGCGTGGGGCTCCACAAAGCATTCTTCTTGGCTGCTAAAATTCTCCATTTTACTGTTCACATGTTCAGATATTTGCTCTCAGTATGGGCTAGGCAAGTGGACTGGAGGTATCTACTATCTGCCCCCCCCCCAAATGCTGGTTACTTGGGGGGCAAGGAAATTGTCATATATGGTCACATAATATGATCCTGAGGTGAGAATGCCTCCCAGAGTCTGTGTTTTCTACTGAATAATTGCTTCAGAAATAGGAATTTGATCGGCAGGATTCTGCTTTTGGAAAATCACAAAACCAAAGCCAAAACCCAAAACAAAACTCCGGTCCCAAGAGGGCAGTGGTGAGCCCAGGATGGAAAGGAAGATGGCAGGGAGTGGAGCTTGAATTCCCAGGTGGGCAATGGTGCTAAATGCGGTGGGAGGGCTGCATGACTTTCGACTTTGAAACTGTCATGGTTCTATTTTTGTCTTTCTCCTCCAAATCTTCACCTGGTTTCTCCTTTTCTCCTTCTACTTCGGCTTAGCCCTTCTCATATACTCACCATGCTATCAAGATAGTTAGCTAACCACCAAAAATGTGTCCTTTCCCTTCCCTGATGTGGGGATGTTGCGGGAGGTAGGCGGGAGGCAAACCAGGAAGGGATTGCATTTTCTAGCCATCCTTGCACACGTGCGTGGCTGTGTAGCAAGTTCCCAGGAATAGAGTGTGGACAGAGACCTTGGAGAGAGTGAGCCTTCACCACCATCTCTTTCCCCTTCCACCTGCTCACCATGGCAGACTCCGGAGCTCTCATGAAGTGGTTTCAACCTTGCTGTTCAGTGGAATCATCTGGAAAGCATTAAAAACTCCTGCTGCCCAGACCCTACCCCCAGAGACACTAATTAAATTGGTCTGGGGTGTGCTGGGAGTAGCAGGAGTTTTGAAAGGTGGCTGAGAGCTGATGCTCTGGAGGGGTGTAGAGCCATAGGAAGGAAATTATCATGGGGAGGAAAGTTACCAACTCGCCAGGAACACCCACGTTGGACTGTTACTTAAAAGAGAAAGCAACATTTATTCTATGAAGTCCCTGGGAATTTGAGGTTTATTTGTTATAACAGCTTAGTTATTCCAATTAAGGTATTTTTATAGCGAACACAGAGAGAACGAACACCTCCTTAGCATGCCAAGATTTTCTCCCAACATCTCCCGGTTGCTTTGTTCTGTTGGATTCAATTGTCCTACAAGTGGGGCAACTGGGGTGTCGGTGGGGTGCAGAGTCAGCCCTCCTCTTGGGCATTCCCAGGTGCAACTCTGGTGATTGTGGGAACTTTGAATCAGGTACAATGCCTCTGTCAGAGATAATCTCACATGAAGATAATCATTGTATTTTTCTGAAAGATGGTGATTTCCTCAGGTTTGCGTTTGTCCTGTGATTCTATTAGTCTTTGTACTTCTGTTTACTGAGATCCGGGGATCAGGATGATGCCTTCTACTCTGTGGTTGGTGATATGATACCATATTTAATTTTCCCAAGTTTTCTGATACCACTCAGTGAGAAAAATAATTGTGAGTGTTCAATTGCAGAATGTTTCTCAAGTAATTGCCTCAAAACTGCAGGGTACATGCTTGATTTCTTTGATTGATCTGTTTCATGTATATACTTTTCCAAAATCTTGAATAATTTAGGAGCAATCCTTGGTTTGTGGCTAATTTGATGTCCGGCATTTATGCACCCTTCTGAAGCAGCTAAAGAGGGAACTGCTTTATAATGACACTCATTGTTACATTGGACTTGGGCATAGTGTGTGACCATACAGGTTCCTGGAAACCTCATGCTTATCTTCAGGTCAAGGTGTGTCCTAAAAGGCATGTGTTGGTCCGGTCACATCCTGACATTAGTATGGATAGGTTGGTAAGTTTTCTGTTTGCTCTAAGCTTCTTCCTTTGTGTTAGCTGACAGTAGTAGTGAAAGGGAAAATAATGCCGGCTGGAGTTCCTGAACCAAACTGGAAAACTTAATCATAGAGAGGAAGAAGGCCTAGTTCTGGAGTGAAAGTGGGCCGTGGTAGGGCAGGATGCAGTCATTCAGATGCTCTAGGAGTATTCTGGGACATGTAGAGAGCTTTCCAGGTGGCTGGTAATCCACCCTCAAGCAGACAAAGGGACTCATATATACCAAACTGTGCACCTTGCTCTCTGGGGTTGCTTACAGTGAAGGAGACAGACACCATGGGGAAGTATGCGGAATCTCTGTTGGAGGGTGCTATGAAGAATCTGTTGTAGGATTTTGGCTTGTGTCTGATGACTTTTAGGAAGGTTCAAGAAATAGGGATTGGATACTTCTAGGAAGTGGGGGTAATTCTATGCCTGGGTCTCTTACCCACTCTTCTTTAAAAGGTGAGATAAATGAATCAAAGGAGGAGCTGTAATCAGTATAGAAAAGGGGTCATTTATTTGCAGGGGAGGGGATGTTGGGTCATTTTTGTGCTTTGGACAATATTCATATATTTGTGTAGACTCAGACATGATTATGGGCTGGCCTTGTTTTTGCTTTGATCCATGATGATGGTCTCGTCTGATATCGGTGTTCTGTGAAATTGGTGATATTCAGCAAGGCCTTGCTGTGTGCCCCAGTGTCAGCTCCTAGCAGCACCAAGACCCCACTGATTGAACCAGGCCAGTTCCTCCATGTCCGGGGCTGCTTTTCTTGCTCTCGGGATGGTATACTCTTGTGTAGCCATTTTGACTTTTATTTATTTACTTATTTAAGATTTTATTTATTTATTTGACAGAGATGTCAAGTAGGCAGAGAGGCAGGCAGAGAGAAAGGAGGAAGCAGGCTCCCTGCTGACCAGAGAGCCTGATGCAGGGCTCGATCCCAGGACCCTGAGATCATGACCTGAGCTGAAGGCAGAGGCTTTAACCCACTGAGCCACCCAGGTGCCCCCGCATTTTGACTTTTAAAAGAATGAAAGAGTTCTCATTGCTAATGTGATAGTAATTCACCATCGCCATGAGTCTTCAGAGAAGTACCTCATGACCCTTCCTTGTAACCCACTAGTTGGTAGCAAAGTAGGGAACCTTCTGGATCATGCTCCAGGTAGCAGAAAAGGGTAAAAAGACATGAGGAAAATGCTAAGTGAAACAAGTCAATCAGAGAAACACAATTAGTGTATGATTTCACTCATAGGTGGAACATAAGGAATAGTGCAGAGGACAATGGTGGTGGGGTGGGGGAAATGGATGGGAAGAAATCAGAGAGGGAGACAAACCATATGAGACTCTTGACTCTGGGAAACAAACTTAGGGTTGTGGAAAGGGAGTTGGGTGGGAGAATGGGGTACCCGAGTGATGGGCATTCGAGGGGGCACGTGATATGAAGAGGACTGGGTGTTGTATGCAATGGAACCATTAAGCATTGTGTCAAACACTAATGATGGCTAATACCTTGGCTAACTGACTTTAAATAAAAAAAAATAAATGAATGAATAATAAATAACAAAAAGGAAAATGAAGCAGAAATGAGGCCCAAACAGTGACCTGAATGAAGGCTAAAAACTGGGAAGGGTTGAGACAGAAGGAGGAAAAGAAGAAGGGAATAGAGAACAAGATGAAAATTCTGGCCAAGGTACCTGCCCAGGGGCTTTGGTTATAGTGCCATTCTGTTGTATTGAATATGTCTCCAAATGAGTTTGCCACTGGCTGGAGCTCAGAAAACAACCTTTTTTTTTTTTTTTTTTTTTTTTTAAAACAGAGAAGTTTGAGTTGGAATTGGATCAAATTCGGCAGGGTCTAACCTGTAAAGAACGGAAGGAAACGGAAGGAGCTCTACGGCTTAAAGGCCACTCACTGGACAGAGTCTCATGGAAGCTGGTTAAGCTGCGATGCACAACTTGATGTTCTCACTGCTTTTCTCGGTTTCATCGCATGATGCTCCTTTGAATCACAACCTGCACAGGCTCCTGCGCAGGTATGAATAACCTCACCGTCTTTGAGTTAGAATGGAAAACAGCATGCATTTCCCTGCCAAGTCTCGGCAAGAAGGTAGTGTGAACAGATGGTGGAGGGAGCTGCACAGGAAAACCTTGATGAACCACACGGTGGTGTGTGCAGGGCACTGCGCAGGAAGGGCTTTCCTCCCCCTTGTGAAGAACTTCTGCAAATAACCAGCAGGAATACGGGACAAGGGTGGGAGCGCTTGAGATCTCATCCTTCTGAAGTTGGACTTCTTTAAATTGGCCACATCAGCACTGTTTCTGGGAGCACACAGGGACATTGAAAGAATCCATGAAAGGGAAAGAAAAGGGGAGAGTGAAGCAGAGGAAACAGGGCATTGGCAGAAGGAGGCTGAGTCCCAGAAGCTGGAAGGGGCCCAGAAGGTCACTCCATCTCAGGTTCTCATTGCAGATCTGTTTGTCCTGGGACTCTGGCTCATCTCTGGTAGCCAGAGTCTTTCTGGACACTTCCTAGTGCCTGGCTCTGTGAAGCAGAAATAGACAATTGTGAAACAGACCAGGTTAAAGTAGATCAGGTATTCCCAGGATGACCTTTCCATTAAATCACTCTTTAGAGAGTGTTTTTCCTAGATAAATGAGTGTCCAATTTCACAAACACATTCAGAAAAGCCTCTACCAGCCCTGGGTCTTCTTCATACGTGTGTGAGTGACTGGTGTGTGTTGTGTTCCATCTTAGAAAGAAAATTGTTAGAGATGATGTTCTTTTGGGGAGCTTCCTTTGTCTGGGCACTGGAATAGGTCATTTGTCTCAATTTTTGTGTTTTGTATTTTTGGCTGGATGAATATTTCTGTAAAGTTGAATTTCCTTTCTGATCATGGAGGAGTAAGGTCATTATTTTTTCAAAATTTTTATTTTTAATTTTTTTTTCAGTGTACCAGAATTCATTGTTTATGCAGCACACCCAGTGCTCCATGCAAAACATGCCCTCCATAATACCCACCACGAGGCTCACCCAACTTCCCACCCCCCGCCCCTTCAAAACCCTCAGATTGTTTTTCAGAGTCCATAGTCTCTCATGGTTCATGTCCCCCTCCAATTTCCCTCAACTCTCTTCTCCCTCCATCTCCCCCTGTCCTCCATGTTATTCCTTATGCTCCACAAATAAGTGAAACCATGTGATAATTGACTCTCCCTGCTTGACTTATTTCACTCAGCATAATCTCTTCCAGTCCCGTCCATGTTGACACAAAAGTTGGGTATTCATCCTTTCTGATGGAGACAAAAGGCTGATATCCAGGATCTATAAAGAACTTCTCAAACTCAACACACAGAAAACAGATATTCATATCAAAAAATGGGCAGAAGACATGAACACACAGTTCTTCAAAGAAGACATACAAATGGCTATCAGACACATGAAAAAATGTTCATCATCACTAGCCATCAGGGAGATTCAAATCAAAACCACCTTGAGATACCACTTTATACCAGTTAGAATGGCCAAAATTAACAAGACAGTTAACAACGTGTGTTGGAGAGGATGTGGAGAAAGGGGAACCCTCTTACACTGTTGGTGGGAATGCAAGTTGGTGCAGCCACTTTGGAAAACAGTGTGGAGATTCCTTAAGAAATTAAAACTAGAGCTTCCCTATGACCCTGCAATTGCACTCCTGGGTATTTACCCCAAAGATACAGATGTAGTGAAAAGAAAGGCCATCTGTACCCCAATGTTCATTGCAGCGATGGGTAAGGTAATTTTTATTACAGAGAGTTCCTTTGTGTGTTTTATATCTATCCCCATTGGAGATAAGAGTTTATTGGATGAAGTTACATATTATCCCCAGCATTCTCAAACCTGATGGTACACTTTTTTCCTAATCTCTTAAAGGAAGCCCTATAGTCTCAGGATAGTAACGCTGATTCCTTGCTATAGTTGGACCTGAGTATCTGGTCCTTTCCTACTTCCTTTGCCTCGTGTACCACTCCCCTACAGGCTGCCTTCATCCCCTTCCGTGAGAATCCTGGCAATCTGTCTCAATATATCACACTCATCCTTGCTTTTCTGCCAATGGACACACTGTTCCATTGAGAACACAGACATGGAACATGCCATCTAGGTGAGCAGAAAGGACATGTCCCTATTATGTTGGACTCAGTCAGGTTGCAAGGAGGAGACTTGCTCAGAGTGTTTTGGGATTTATTTTGAGGATGCTCAGGGAATGGAGAAAAGCAGAAAATTGTCTTAATCACTGCAGTGCCAAACTCACAAAAAACCTGGAATGATATTTGGGAGGTGGACCATGGTTTGGGACAGAACACGGCTTATCTCATTATTGGCTACCTCAGCTGGTGTCTCCAGTTGTAGCATTTCATCCATTTCTCCTTAGCTCTCACATTCTGGATGCATTCTGCCCTTTACCTTCTAGGTTTGGTTTATTCGTGGCTACATTGCTTTTTTTTTTTTCCAAAGTGAGTTTTCCTGCTTCCCTTGCCCCTGTCTGTTTTGTCTCTGTGTGTTTGTCATTCAGACTTGGAAAGAGAAGGACTTTGGGCAGTTGGCATCCTGGATGGAATGCAACCACTGAGGCCATCTTTGATTCTGGGCCCCTCCCTTGGCCAACCAAGAGATGATTGCCTTTAGGACAGATTGGTCCAATTAGCTATAGCCAAGGTGGCAGAGTTACCTGGTAGAAAACATATCAACCTAGAACAAGAAGCATCAAAAAGGGATGGGTCAACATAGTAAAGCGTCTCAGAAATGCTTGTGTGGACTGCTTGATATTTAGAAATGCTCTAAGACAGCAGAAAGCTGTGTATTAGAAAAATATGCAAGGAGTGTGTGAGACCAGGTGAAAAGGGGCTGAGACCATTATGGTCTGGGGTAGACATGCTTCTGCTTACAATCTTGATAATAAACTTCTCAGGATGACATAAGGTCCTTATGCTTTTTGGCTCCTGCGTACCTTTCTAGCTTTATTTCCAGCGCACAGGCATCATGTTCCAGCCACAGGATCTCCCTGCAGTCCCTGGATGACTGTACCATATTTATTCTGTTGCCACAAAGAAGAACCTACACTTCTTTTGAGATGAAGCATCACTTCTTTGCTGAAATCTTGCCTTCCCTCCAATACCTAACACCTTTCCCCCAGGCCTCCGTACCTGCCTCTGTTCTAGCACTTGGAGACCTGGGTTGTGATTCCTGGCTGACATACCTACCTTGCTTACTGGACTGTGGAGAACGAGTCTGACTGTGATTTATTCATTTCTGTATCCCAGCAACAAGCCCAGGGCTTGGTACCTAGTACATACTGCTAGGGCTGGCCCCTGTTTATTGAGTTATTACTCTGTCCCATGCACTCTCCCAGGTGTTTTACATGTCTTAAGTAATTTAACTCTCTCAACAATCTTCTAAATAGAAGCCATAAGGATCCTCATTCTGTTTTGGGAAACTGAGGCACAAACAGGTTGAGAAATTTGCCCAAGGTCATGTAGCTAGTAATTGTTGGAGTCAGGATTCAAACTGGGTAACTTGTCTGTGCTTTGCTCACTCAGCTATAGTGTGTCTTGGTGGTAAATCTTATGGGGAAATTAGTAGGTATTCAATTAGTGTTGAGGAAATAAAGGAATCAATGTAAGTGTTTTAAGGGAGAGGAAAAGGTGGGGGGCAGATACTATAGGAGTGGGAGATGAGGCACACTCAAACACACCACAGAAGAGCAAGTAGCAGTCTCTAGAGACAAGGCTGGACACGTTGGTTGGACCAGATGGCGAACACTATCAAGTGACAAGATAAGGGTGTGGGCTTTGGAGGAAGGGAGTGACATGATTAAAAGCAAGTTTTAAGATAAATTTGGCTTCAGGGTACAGGAGGTTTAAAATGGAAACGGAAGAAGTACAGAGGGTCCAAGCAGGAAGCCCCATAAATTGTCTTGGGAGGCAGTATAACGGGAAGATCAGTGGACCTGGAGTGAGACAAATGTGGGGTTTAAGTCCTGAGTCTGTTGCTTACCAGCTTGTGTGACCTCTCTCAGCCTTCGGGCATCTAATCCTTCATATATAAGACAGGCATTATTACTCACCTCACAGTTTGTTATAAGGATTAAATGCATGTTTGCCAAGGGCTTAACACAGAGCCTGACCTTGTTCCTCTTTTGTTTTGTGTCAAGGTCATGAGGGCTTGTGCCCCTCTCATAGCACCAGCGAGAGAAAGAACAAGAAAATGAGACTCAGTAGAACTTTCTGACTAAAGGGTGCTGGGAAGTTGAAGTGAGACAGGGTCAGTGAGTGGTCAGTGTGGGTGGTAATGTCAAGAAGCCTGGGTTCTGGGTCTGCTTTTGTCACTATCACTCATCCACATGGCTAGATCTCCATGCCTTTCCCAGAATGTAAAAGTGTTGGATTAATGATTGTCCTTTTTTCTTCCAGCTCTGGATGTTCCATCCATACTGTCAGGAGGTCTGGCTTTTGGAAAATGGGGAGAATAAAAAACATGCCCAAGCTTTGCCTTTCCCTTCAAAGAGATTCTTCCACCTCCACTAGTTTTATTAATTCCATCCTTCTTTCTTCTCTGAAATGGAAATATTGTTTTCCTTTGTTTTGGGCAAACAACTCCAAAATCTCAGCCATTGATGGAAGGTTTTATGACCAGAACAGAAGGCGAATCAGAGATTAGTTTTTTTCCTGGAGTCCTCTGGTTGCCTCTTCTGACCTGAGCCTCCCCTTTTCTCTGAGAGGCAGAAGCAGGTGGTTTCTCAAATAATTTAGTTTTTTCCCCACTCCCTGCAGGCATGGCCCATGTTCTCCTTGGTTAGCCTTCACAGCTGGTTTGTAGTGATGGTCCTCAGATGTCTTTCTCCCTGGACACTCCAGCTGGGCATCCTCAAAGAGAAAGAACGTGGGGCCTGTCCCTGGCAAGATGCTCATGCAGTCCCCTGTTAATAAATGTTTTTATATTGTGAACACTGCTTTGCCTGGATTCTGTTTTGCTGTGAGGGAAAGGAAATGTCTGAGCAGTTGCGGAAGTCTCTAGTGAGTAGGTTTCCATGGCAGCTCTCAGAGGGTTGAATCCCTTTCCCAAAAAGAGTAGTCGAGTTTTAATTTGCAAAGGACAAAAAGGTCTTTACTGTGATTTTTGCTTATGGAAACTTCAGATAAATCTCCCGAGCCTTCCAGGTGGCATATGGAGCCAAGAGGAGGGTTGTTGACTTCTGTAACCATATAACACCCCAGACACAAGATGTTGGTGATATGGGGCAACAAAAGAATGCTGGCTCTTCATCAAAAAGGGAAAAATGATCAAATTGACCTAGTAGGCATTCATCAAACCCCTACAGATAATTCCACCTGCCAGAGATGGCAAAGTTCCACTCTTTCAGCATTCTGGGTTGAATGTCAAGACTGCTTGTCTACTTAATTGGAAAATGAACTGCAGCTTTCTTTGAGCTGCTGAGCAAAGATATGGGTGCAATCAACCACCACATTAAACATTTCAAGAATCACAGCTTCTATGAGGAAGTGAAGGTAATAATTATCCAATAGGCTTTGTAAAGAACAGCCCAACCAGTGGAAATCTGCCATAACACAATCGAAACAATAGGAAATGATTTTGCCCTAAAATCCTAGAAAATGAGATTCTACTTGACCTAGAAAGAGGTCCAAAATTTCTTTCAGTTCACTAATTTTCTTTTCAGATGTGTCCAATATGCAGTCAAATACAACTGTTGAGTTATTGTATTTTTCTTTCCTGTATTTCTTTTATTTTGGAAGTTCATTTCTGTTCCAATTGTGCTATATCACTTTGTACGGTATCCTATTCCATTCATATAGTTTCATGGTTGTCAGTTTTTTAAACACAAATTTGGGTCTGATAATTCCATTACCTAAAATCCATGGGAGTCTGTTTCTGGAGTCTGTGATTTTTGATGGTTCTTGTTTATGTTGAGGTTGTCTTGTTTTCTTGTGTGCCTGGCAAGCTTTGACGGTTTGGTGGTCACTGGTCTTATAAAATTATCTTTGAGGGTTCTCTGAGGCCTAGGATGGATGTGCTCCCCTCCTAAGATGAGCTGTCAGTCAAAACTCCTCAGAACAAGTTCAAGTTTTGAGAGAGAGTGGCTAACAATCCAGACCCTATAGGATGAGATGTACATTTGTAAGAGATTGGATACTGGCCATGAATACCCAAGAATAGTTTTTTTTCCCCCCTTTCTTCTTTTTTTTCTTTCCCCTTTTTATTACCAAAACAGCCCAGAGCTTCTGGGGTGAGGGGCAGGATGAGATATGATTGCTTTCCCATCGAGAGTATGGTCATTTTGGGCCTTAGCTCTATGTGGGAAATGTCTCCCAAGATCCCTTCCCATCAATGGGCTTGAGGTGAACTCCTGCTGGTGACCTCAGTGTAGACATTTGTCTTACTGGCAGAGGCCCTCAAATCACAAGTGGTTTTGTAAGTCTCATTTTAGGCCCAACCTTCTGGTTACAGGATTTCATCCAAAAATTTGCTAGGAAGTTCCTCATGTCTTTTCAGTTCTTCAGTGCTTTTAAGTTGTTTATATTTTTTACATTTTATCCATCATTTTTCTCTGATTTCAGCTGGCAAGTTGATCTGAGTAAACTAGATTACTTTTTCTAGATACTGGAAGATGGTTTTTTAAAATGCAAGTCTATGGCAAGTTTTTTTTTACTTGTTATGGTCATTCTCAAAATAGCTTGCTAGTTAAAAATTATTCACTTCTAGTTGGGCCCTTGGCTGCACTTTGGGAAACTTTCAGTATAGAGTTCAAGCTGCTTGGTATGGAATACAAAACTGCTTCCTACCTCCCTAGACCTACTTCCTTCTATTCCCTTCTTCACACCACTGAGCCTTTACACGCATACTTCCTGTTGGACAGTGTACCCTTTTCCCTTTGTCCCTGAGGCAAATGCTTATCCATCTTTCAAAAGCCAGCTCAGAGGTCCCCTCTTTTATGAAATTCTCTTGGACTGCCCTCTCTCCACATGTTATAATTGACCCTCCCTTTGATGGTATACACTGTACAGCCTATGAATAGTTATCATACAATTATAATTTCCTTTTATACTAGATTTCAGGCTCCTTGAAGACAGGGATTGCAATTAATTCATCTATGTTTTACTCAGCCCCCAATTCAGTGCCTGGCATGTAGCTGATGCTCAAGATACTTTTGCTAATTGGTTGAATGAAGGTAGCACATGATCAGGTAATTCAGGTTCCAGGCCAAGCAGGAAGAATACTACCGTGACTTCTGATACTAACTACCCCCAAATCTAAACTTTATAGATTAAAGGCACAGTCCTCCACAAGATTGCCCTCACTTTAGGTACCAGGTACAAGTCTGGGGATCCAAACACCACACTCACTTCTGATCAACTGGCAACAAATTTAGGGGTTCAGGATCCCTTAAAGTTTGATAGTTTGCTTGAACTACTTAGAGAACTCAGGAAATGCTACACTTATGACTATGGTTTTATTATAGCAAAAAGGATACAAATTAGAGCAAGCCCAAAGAAGAAATACACACGGTGAGATCTGGGGAAGAGTGGCATAGGAGCAGAAGGGTCCCAAAGCAAAGCTTTCAAATCCTGTTCCCGTGGAGTCAGAATGTGTTGCCCTCCCAATAAGTACATCAATGTAAGAAATGCACAAAGCATCATCTGCGAAACTTATCTGAGATTTGGTGTCTGGAGTTTTTATCAAGGTTTCATCATGTAGATGTAATTGATTGAATCATTGGCCACATGACTGAACTCAACTTTCTGCTGTCTTCCTTCTCTAGAGGCCAGGCTGATACCATGCAGCTCAAAGCATCAAACCTCTAATCATACTGTTGGTCCTTCTGGGATGGCTGGCCCCAGTCCAGAGTCATTTTGTTAGCACAAGGTATCTAGGGGTCCATCATGAGTCACCTTGATAACATAAACTGTTACAGCTCACTGTGAATAACAAAGACACCCCATCACTTAGGACTTTTTTTTTTTTTTAAAGATTTTATTTATTTATTTGACAGAGAGAGATCAAGCAGGCAGAGAGGCAGGCAGAGAGAGAGAGAGAGAGAGAGAGAGAGGAGGAAGCAGGCTCCCTGCCAAGCAGAGAGCCCAATGCAGGACTCAATCCCAGGACCCTGAGATCATGACCTGAGCCGAAGGCAGAGGCTTAACCCACTAAGCCACCCAAGCATCCCCACTTAGGACTTTTTAAGATTTAGAGGCTACCTTCCAGGAACTGGGAACAAAGGCCAGTTAAATCCTTTATTGCACAAGAGATGCTTTCAGTCCTAATTTGGATGCAGTTGGTGCCTGGGAACTCAATATGGTGAACAGGACCCATAGCAGGAAGTCCAAAGGGGTACTTGATATCTGAGATACAGATGAGTTGTATATAATAACTGACGCTTTGCAATAAGTGCTCTTAAATTATAGGTGAGAATCACCCAATGCTTGACATAGGGTAGGAATTTAATAAATACTTATTAAATGAGTGAGATGAAGTGAGTATGAATTAGACTTTGATGAATGGGGAAGCCTGGACAAAGGAAGAAGAGGTAAAGAGGGCATTCCCCATATAAACTTCTCAAGGGCAGAGCAATGATACATGTGCCAGGTTCACTTGTCTGTAGGTTCACGTAGGGTTAGATGGGGAAACAGGATGACTATGAGTAGAATTCAGAGATCCTTATATGCTGGTATTGGTATATTGGTCACTTTAAGAAACCAATGTAGAAGATTTACTTCTAAATCTTGTAAATGTCTAAGCCAGTAGGTGGCCCAGAGAAGTGACCCGCTCTACTCCACAAAGTCCTCTGAGGACCCAGTTTCCTTCCATCTTGTTATGCTGCTGTCCCCTGAGATATTGTCTGTTGGGTTGAATCTGGTTTACCTCTACCACATCTATGTTCTGGTGCATGGGAAGGAAGAAAGAAGAGGTGAAGAGTAACCAGTTTTCTTTGAAGGAAGTGATCCAGATTCTGCCCACATTGTACTTCCTCATATCCCACTGGCTAGAAAGTAGCCTTAAGGAAAGTTGGGAAATATAGTCATTAGCTGAGCAGTCTTGAACCCAGTTAAAACTCAGTGACGGAGGGGTGAAGTTTGCATAAAAAAAGTAAGAGGAGAAAATGAATATTGGGGAAAATAAGCAGATTATGTCATACCAGCCTGAAGTGTTTAGACTTCATCTCATAGGGCATTGAGACCTGGTGAGAGTTGGAAGAAGAAATGATCAAGCTCAGTTCTAAATGCCTTCTAGTGCCTCCCAAGCAGTATCTGAGATTGAAGTTCTACTCCTTCTTGATTTATGACAATAGTGAGATGATGTCAAAGGAGCATTAGTCTTAACACAAGAGGAGGCAACAGTCCAAAACTTCCACTAACATCTCCTCCACTGATGCTTACAATTCTGTCTTTCCTGTCGTTCTCTTGGGAAGGAGATTGGGAATCAACTTTGTTGAGTCCCTCCCTTCACTCTTGATGGTTCCTTCTATGTGCAGGGGCACCCTACTTCTTCTGCTCCTATGTTACTCTTCCCCAGAAGAGGAGGTTCACAATTGATGGATGAGCCTTTAAATAGGGATGGTGTCTCATTTGTTCCTGGTTATGAGGAAAGACTTAAAGGGTTGGTCTCCAAGGAGAAGTCTGTCATTTCCCTTCTGCACCTGTTGCTGCTGGGTGACAGTGCCAGCAGACCCAAGGTATGTCCTCCACTACAGCTTTTCTTTCTGTTGAAGGTGATATTTCCATCCTCATCTGCCAGATTCCTGTGTTTAACTCTGTGCTGTTTCAGAACTCCAATGGGGAGCAGAGATGCTATTTATCAGTCCCCCATAAGCCAACAGGTGTGCACGAAGCTGCTTCTAGTAGTTGAAGGAGATCTCTCTGCCCAACCCTCCTGCCACTGAGCAGCAGAGAGTCTGACACAACAGGACAGAATGCCATTGGCTCATCAGCAAACACTTCAGGAACTCATCAAGTGCATAAACCAAGGCTCTCCTGAAAAAATTGAACTGATACAAGTAAGCAGGAAAGAAGGAAAAGGAAAGCAAGAGAAAACAAGGACTCAGAAAAAAGGGAGTTGAATTAGTGACCCAGTTTATTAGAATAGCTGGGCATATGGTGCAGGTTTGATATTTTTCCTTTCCTTAATGATTTTTCCTTGCTTCCAGCCTGACAAAGCCCAATTTTATATTTTCTCTGTCCAGGACACGCAGAATTTTCCACAACATACGGGTCAATTTCATAAACTTTAAAAAGAAGGGGTAACCTATGAGTGTAATTTTCCATTCTGCTTTCCAGGGCCCTTGGCTCCCCTAGGAGGCATGGCAGGCTGTGGAGGTGTCCAGCTGCAGGGAGTCCCTCATCTCTGATAGCTAGTGATGATTCACTTCCTTCCACTGGCCTTGAGGAGCTTCTGAATCCACATCTGAGTCAGGTTCCTGCTCCACAGTCCTTTTCTCTGAATTCTGAAAGCAAGAAGTTATCTGCTGCTGACCCAGAATTCAATCCCAGCTGTTAGGTGGAGAGCCTGGATTTCCAATTCTGCAGCAGTGGGAGACTTTCAGGGTAATCATCCAACACCGATGATTTGAAGGAGGAATGAAAACAAGGCTACATGTGAGAGAGGCAGGAATGCACAGGCAGGGCAAGGACCCCAAGGGCTTGTGCTGCTCTGAGAACATCAGGACTTGGGATAATGAATGTTCAGGAATCAAGAATAAATTAGTTTTCTGTGGCCCTCAGGCAAGACTGATTATAATTGAATTGACACAACAAGATGCTTCCTAATCCTGGATGCATATAGTAGAAATCTCCACTTGGAGGTCTACTAGGTACCCCCAAATGAAAACATTCAAATTAGAACTTATGGTCTACTCCCCTCCCACCAGATTTGCTCCTTCCCAGCCTCCCTCCTTGATGGACAACATTTACTGCTTATGCAGCCTCAGTTATCATCTTCAGAACACACCATGCCCATGAATGACCCTTTATCAAGCCTATGAATTCTCCCTTGAAAATATATCCCCAATTCCACCTCTCCTTACCATCTCTGTGGCTTCTATTGGGACAAGTCACCTCCATCCATCACTTGCTCAGCATGATACTTCCTAAACTAGCTTCTTGCTTCTACTCCTGTACTATTAAGGATAAATCATGTCAATTTTTTACTCTCATTACAAAGCTCACTCCCATTGGCTTAATAGCAGTCAGAATAGAACTCCGAACTTCCACAGGTGGCCTGTGAGACCCTAAACACACTGACCCTTATCTCCAGCCATACCCTTGTTCCCTCTGTTCCTTACAATTCCAAACTAATCCCACCTTGGGAAGGATGTCTTCTCTGCTTGGAAGTCTCCCCTAGATCTTTGCATGGCCAGCTCACTCACATCATTCTGGAGTCAGCAAAAATATCACCTCATTAGGGAGACCTACCTTGATGAGCATCCTTCCAACCTTCTGGTATTCCCTGTCCCATTTAACTTAACCTAGTTTCCTCATTGCTGTTTTTGAAATTATGTTTATTTGTTATGTGATTATTTTATGTTTCCTCTCACTGTAATGAAAAGCAAAGATTTTATTTCCCATCTTTACCACACAGTGCCTAGCACAGTAGACCGGAGTAGGTGCTCATGAAATTGTGAGTGCATGGAGGAGTGAATAGCAGCTTAAGTTTAACAAACTCCTATTGTGTCTCCAGCATTGAAATAGGAATGCATCTTGTTTGTTCTCTCAGCTTTGGCCAAGGATTTGGGAATCCAGACCCATCTAATGGTCTTCCCAGATAACAGTTTCTCTTTGTGAACAAGATGTTTGAATTTACTGTGAGGCCAGTGTCAATTTGGAGGTACTTGGGAAAAAAGAAATTTTAGTTCCTAAAATTGTAACACAGCCTCAACTATTGATGATGCCTTGTTGTTGACAGAATAAAAGTACACTCTTGCCCGAGGCTGACATCAGCAGACTAGCATGATCTCATCCTCAATCACTCCTTCCACAGTCTTGCCACATAGGACTCCCCTTTCCTTCACTCATGCTATACCCCTGGCTTCAAGTCCTTTTCCATTTCTTTACCTCATGAGATCACATTCATCCTTTAAGTGCTAGCTCAAATGCCACCTCCTTTACAAAGCCTCTTTTGCTTTCTTCCCTCCCTCATAAGAAGGAACCAATTCCTATTCAGCCCTACTCCGACACCTTGCTCATCCTGCTATTATAACATGACATTGTATGACAACCAATTGTATCTTTTCTTTGCATATTTTATTTTATATCACCCCAGATGCCTAGCAAAGAACTTAGCACAGAGGATGTATTTGTCTGCTAGGGCTGCAATAACCAAGTATCGCAAACTTGGACCCTTAACAGAAATGCCTGTCTTACGGTTCTGGAGGCTCTAAGTCCAAGATCAAGGTGTCAACAGGGCTGGTTCCTTCTGGGGGCTGAAAGAGAGAATCTGTTCCATGAGCCTCTTCAGCTTCTAGTGGTTTGCTGCCAATCTTTGGCACTCCTTAGCTTTTAGAAGCATTACCCCAACCTCAGCCTTCATCTTCACATGGCCTTCTCTCTATGTATCCTTCTCTTATGCCCAAATTTCTCCCTTTTTTAAAGGACACCAGTCACATTGGATTAGGGCTCACCCAATGACCTCAGTTTAACTTGATTATATCTTATTACACACTCTCTCTCCAAATAAGGTCGTATTCTGAGGTACTGGGGGTTAGGCCTCCAACATATCTTTTTTTTGGGGGGGCATAATTCAACCTATAACAACAATTTACCCCCAAAATACTCATTAATGTGTGGGCATGGACTGAAGTCCTTTTGTGAAAAAAAGTACCCATCTCTCTTCCATTTTCTTCCCTAGGTTGAGTATCCCGATGGTAAGTCCTGTGTCTGATTTATTTTTCTATCCCTAGTACTGGCTCTGGGTGTGACACTCTGTAATTGCTCAATGAGTAAATGATTAACCATAAATACTTATTCAGGTACCACTTTCCTCCAGAGACACTTGGCATCTCAGGAAACTCCAACGCCTTGCAAAGGATGGAATTGTGCAGAGTGGTAAGTGGGTTCATGCAAATCAGCCCAATATTTAGTGTAGCATTTTTCAGTCTAGCAGCAATAAGATAAATAATATTTTGTACCCAATGCAAAACCTACATAAGTCAGGTATTGAGACCAGGCTAAGATAACTAATCTATTATCTCTCATCTAGGACTCACAATGGTCCTCTGAGGTAGGTACAGGTATTGGTCCCATTTTGCAGATAAAGAAACAAGACAGACATCAGGTGGTCCAGGGTCTTGCAGCTGGTTTATGTTGGAGCCAGAATTCCACACCAGTTCTGAGACTAAAGCCAGTGTTGTTAGCCACCATGATACTCTGACTCACTGTTTCCATTTTGAGCTATGTCTTATGAGACATAGTTTCATGAGTTGGATGAGACTTTGATGATCATCACTTCAATCAACACCTTCCTCAAAGCAGGAGCCCATGCTCCAATCTCCAGAACAGTGGTGTGATTATAGTATTTCCAGACTGAAGTTTTGTTTTCTGAAAAATGAAGAAGTTGGACTTTATAGTCCCTACCAACTCAACAATTCTGTGATCATTTGAATATACCCAGAGAACGCTTTATTCTGAGGGGTGTGACTGCAGGTTGAAACTAAAAAGAAAATCTGTAACGAATCGACCTCTAACCCCTGCAGCTCTCTCCTCTTTTCCTTGTCTGGCCCTTCTGAAGCAACAGAAAATAATCTATTTCTTCTTCCACATGGCAGCTCCTTACAAGTAACCTTTCTTCTTTTGACTCCACCTTCAAGGACTTTACCACATTGCTTCTCCTCTTCCTGGTGAGTACCATGTGGTCAGAGAAATCTATCTTAAAATGCATGAACTGGAACGTCTGAGGAAACTGAGTAGCTCAGGGGCTGTACATGCAAAACTGTTTCTTCAAAACACCAGGCTCAACTCTGTTGCCCTTTTGGATGCCTTTTCCTTAGGGAAAGGAGACTGGCCAATTGCTCTGGACCTTTGACAAGAATGTGAGGTAGCCATGGGTGGGCTGGGCACATTGAGGCTCTGTTACTTCTCAGGGGCTTGCTGGAGCCCACCAGAACCCTTCCTAACACATCCATTTCGTGCATTGACTCAGGCTTTTCTTAGGTTCACTTTTACCTTGTCAGGAATCTAGTCAAGTCTCAATTATTGTATCTCTTTAGAATATTTCCTGGGGGAGATAATTTACCTGCTCATCTTATTGTCAGTTCTCTTGACAGATTGGTACCTGGATCTCCACTGCGGGCTCCATCCGTTCCTAGTCTCACCTATCCCATTTATCCTTGCCAGAGTGACTCTCTACTACAGCCTCATCCTGGAACTCCTTAACCACATGCCATACCCCTTCTCTGCCTGTTAGTTTGTGTCCAGCCGCCCGTATCTGACTCACCCACATTTCCGTCATCCTCCGCATGTGAAGGGCCCATCCCAGTGTCTGTCAGGGTGAGAATGAGGTCTCTTAGTTTACATGCAGAGAACAGAGCACACAGGATTTACCCCCAAATGCTTCTTAATAAATCGATATGAACTGGAGTCCTTTGTGAAACACAAGCCGCCATCTGTTTTCTGAAAATGAAGAAAGGACTTATTTCCGTTCTTCTCAGAGAATCAAAAGGACCAAGTCCGTCTGAAGCACTTTGATTTGGAACACAATTCCCTTGCTCATTACAAATTCTGAGATGTTTGATTCTGTAATTAAAGCAAACAGCTCTCCCCAAATTAATTTCAATCCCAAAGAAATTCATCCAATTTCAGCAACTCGGAGGAGGGTATTAAAGATCCTAACATTACTCAGGTGCCAATTCCAGATGGTGAGGATGAAAGATCATTAAAAATAAAAAGCCTGATCATGAAGTGGGCAAGTGCAGGAGACGATGGCTTTGGGTTTCCGTGTGAGACCTCTGCGGGAGTGGAAGGAGCAGCTCCAGCCGCGGAGTAGCGCGAGGCATCCCCAGGCATGACACCGGAAGTTCCCACTTATCTGCAGGTCAGTTCTGCGAGAAGGATGTTAGATTGACTTCTCTTTCCAACAGCAGATGCCTTTTAAAAATGTCTTCAGGACCAGTTCCTTCCTTCCTCACTGAGAGCTCCGTCCCACATTGATATCTAAGTCTCCCGGGAGCTTCGGCAATCCGGACGCCCCAAAGCAAACTCCTTACATTACTTCCTGCCCCTGCAAACCATTCCCGAGACACAGGCTTCAGGCCCCTTTCTCCCCGCCCAGTTCAGGAGAATGAGGGCTTACAGCTGGGGACCACGAACAATTTAGTCCACAGAGTCGTGGATTTGAGGGAAGTGAGGGTGTTGGTTTGTTCTTCTGGGCACATCATTTGGCACGGTCTCCTCATCCCTTTTGCAAGGCATGTTTTCATGCCTTGCAAAAACTCTGGCCAGCCTTTGGGGTAGGGGGAAGATTAGTGTGGATGGATGACATATGGAAGCCGCTACAGGAAGCACATGCTACCTAATCGGAATGGTATTTGGGGCTTGAACAAAATATAATTGTTAAGCCTTTTAATTATCCAAACAAATTCTTAAATAGAGAGACTGAGTAAGTGAGATCATAGCATCGTGCCAGGGTTTTTACAGTATGTGATTTCAGTGGAATATTTGTAACTCCTTGATTCATTTGATAAACATTTATTAGGACGTGTTTGTGCTAAGCATGTAGCTTATTGCTGGAAATATATCTAGTGAGTGGGAGGAAGGATTGAATTGCTCGCACACATGCGCGTGCACACACATTCACGTTGCCATAATCTCATTTTGACACCTGGGATCTATTGGTTGGAAGCACCAGCTGTAGTTGCTTGTTTTGGCTTCCGCTACCTGATTTCCTTATTTACTTTCTCCCCCCCGATTTAATTTGATGTTGCCATTCTGTAAGAGAGGCTTAGCTGTTGTGAGAGGTGGAAAGAGAAACGTGTATTAAGTGTAAGACATTTGTGTGCACATCCGAGCTGTTGATTTAATGAGATGATATCCGAGGCTGCAAACTGAATGAGAAGGAAGAGAGAAGGGATTTACAAGCTGGCCGGGTAACTACAGATTTGTTTAACTGTCACTAAGATTTCATTTCATGGTTTTGTTTTTATAATCAAAATTATTTCACCACTGGGTTAAAAACCCTATATCTTAAGTGTCACCCAGAAGCGTATCTTTGTGATTGAGTTGTTCTAGAAAACCTTTGAAACACAAGGCTTACCAAGGAAATAATAAAATACAAGCATAATAAATACAGAGGGGCAAAGTCAAGGTGGTTGATTAACGTGTAAAGATTATTGAAGTGTGCAGTGAAATATGGGGTAATCTAGTGGACATGGTTTATTGGTGGAAATTTTAAAACACGCTGTGTTTTAAAATAAATAAAACCCAACTTTGATTAGTGTGTGTACTTTCGGTAACAGAATACATAATCTTGGAAAAATATTGGTGTCCCCTTTGAGGTACAGTGGTTTAGCACAGATTTTTCATTTGAAATTAGTGTACTCTCAGCCAGAGAAAAATCCCAGATGTTTTCTCCATTAGGCTGTGTATTTAACTAGAAGCCATAATTACAGAGCACTTTGTAATGTGCGATGTGCTATTGCTCATATATGAAGCTTGTACTAATATTAATAACTACCTACCATTCATTAAGGGTTTGTCTTGTGCCCGGCCCTGTGTTAAGCACCTCACAAACTCATTTAATCCCGAGGAAAACTCTGTGGGTATTATTATGTCCATTTTATAAATTAGGAGCTTGTTACCCACGGAGGTTAATAAGTACCCCGCCCCAAGTTATGGAGTGACAGAGCTGGGGTCCTGGTCCCCTCTGTCTGACTCCAGTACCCATAATCTCAATCACTGCGCCTCCCCTAGGTCCTGAGCAGGCAGGCGTGTGTACAGGGATCCATCAGCTGTGCCATCCACCTTAACAAGATGCAGCGTGGTTGGAAAAAAAACATGGTCCTTCCTCCTGATTAGAAGCCTGCACCTCAGTCTCCTGCTCTGTGAAATGGGAATCATGATTCCTATTCCTTCCAGGGTTCTTATGAGTCTTGAGTGCGACAGGGTGTAAAAAAAAGTCTTATAAATTGTAAGGGGTCATATAACCGTAAATATCAATTCTATTAATTTCATAGTGATAATAATAGTAATCTGTCAATCCTCACAAAACCTGTGCACACAGTTAATAGTCCTCTTTCCCAAGGAGAGAGTGTGTTTGGCTGGCTCTTTAAAGTTCAAAAAACAGAAAGCAGGAAGATACCTTCCCTCTTCTCCCCGCTTCTCGCTGTAGCTTCAATCCAAAGGACCATGCGTCCCTGCAGAGGGAGAGTTTTGTTTCACTGAAAAATGACTTGGCATCTGGAAAGCATTTTTTCTTATTCTTACCATTTGAGAGCTCTACTGTCATTGAAAGAACTTTCTTTCAGTGTCGACCATTGAACCCCACCTGCCCATTTTTTGTTTTTGTTTTGTTTTTTTCTTCCCCAAGAACCCTAAGGTTTTTTAAAGGGAACTTTAGTTTTTTTTTTTTTTTTCTTTCTTTCTTTCTTAAGAGGGATATTTACTTTATTCTGAAATGTCAAATGACTCACTGCGGCTGGAAGAGAGTCATTTGGGATACTAGACTGCTGTTTAAATAAATAAATAAATGGTAGGTGACATGTCTAGAGTGATTTCTCTTATCACGTTTAGGCCTAAGAAAAGTCTCCATTCAAAGAATCTGAGTGAGTTGTGAAGGCTCTCATGGCTCAGAGAAGCAGGGGATAAAAAGTATGAAGTATTTTCTCATGGGACCAACACAGTAAATAAAAGCACCATCTGAAGAAGTTTCTGGAAATTCATACCTATTCGGTAAATATTTGCTGAGGGTGAATCACCTAGGAAGTACCATGTTAGGGACCACAAAGGTGAGGGAGACATGGAGCTTCTTTACAAGATGCCCTGATAGTATTAGGAGGACGAGTCTGGAATACAAGTATAAAATAAGGTAGACAACGACATGTGTTGTAGTGAAGATAACTTGTGTGTGGTGAAGAGGAGACCTAGATCCCACTCTACTGGGATAAATGAAGAAGTTGGGCCATGGGGAACAAAGATTGGTCTAGTGCGGCTAGAATGTTGAGTTACAGCAGGGAAGGAGTAAGAAACCAGATGGAAAGGTCAATTGTTGAGGTGACTTTTTTTTAAGATTTTACTTATTTATTTGACTGAGAGAGAGACCACAAATAGGCAGAGCAGCAGGCAGAGAGAGAGAGAGAGAGAGGAAAGCAGGCTCCTTGCTTAGTAGAGAAACCGATGTGGGGCTCGATCCCAGGACCCTGAGATCATGACCTTAGCTGGAGGCAGACACTTAACTGATTGAGTCACCCAGGCATCCCTCAGGTGACATTTTAGGCAGAGGTCTTCAATATTACACCCAGGAGAAAGACTCACAGGGAAGCTGGTCTCTGGGATTATCTCATTTATCCATGTCCTTTTCAAGTCCTCAAGTAGACTTACATGAAGCCCACGTCTTTTGTGGGGTGCTTTGAGTGGATTCCTATGTAAAAAGAGCATGACCCAAACCAATATTCTTTTGTTATTTTTCCCCCTTCATTTAATATATCTACCCCTTCCCCAGAGCTCAACATCAGGGCCGTGGCCATGAGATAATTGGCTATAACTATTGAAGGCAGAGGCGCTCCTGGCTGGGTCCATTTGAAGTCACTTCATCTTGGTTGCACAATCCTGTAATGAATGGAACAGATCAGGGTTCAATTCAAAACACAGGGAGGACATTCCTTAGATCATGGGTTCTCAACCCTGACTACACATTAGAGTCACTCTGGCAGCTTAAAAAATTCCCATCCTTTGGCCCCATCTCAGGATAGTGGAATTAGAATCCCTGGGGTTGGTACAAAATGTTGGGATTTTAGAAACTTCCTCTGGTGATAACAGTGTACAGAGAGAGTTAGGAATCACTGTTTTAGATAATTTGTGGCGAGAAACCTAATATTTCTCTTCGGTTATTTTTTCCTGAATTCAGGGGGAAATTCAGAAGTGTAATCACTGAATGTCCTCATCTTGGTATTGTCTAGAAGTAACAGCAAGCTGCCTTACCACAGGGAATGACAGAGATAACTCATTAGCCCAGCATAGGGACCCTGGCAGGCTAATGTCAGGATTGTGACTTTTGCCAAATTGACCCCTGCCTTTTGTTCCTATATGTTGTGTTACCACACAGTGTCTTCAGAATCCACAAGGTAACCAATACTCCCAACACAAAATGTTGATCAGACAATTGGGAGAGCTGTGCCCATCTTCTTAAAATAGATTTCTGAGCCCGAAGAGACACTTTTATTGAACACTTCTCAACATGTCAGACTCCTCACACAGGGATGGTCCTTCTGGTTCAAGCTCCCCTTCCCCACCCCCCACCCAAAGCAAGAGGTCTCCTTTCCAAGACTTGATATTTTTTGCCTTGAATTATCTGAGTAGTTACTGCACGCACTCCGGTCTGTATAGGTACTTTTCTTTGGATTAAAAAAGAAAAATCCAGATCCAAAAATATGGGGCATCAGATTTTATGCCCATGCTGTTCCCTGGAGGTATAGAATGAAGGGAGCAACTCTTCCCAAACACCAGCCCAGAGAAGAAATATTCTAAAGTCACAAATTGTTTTGGCTTCATAGTCAGCACGCAGGAAGGGATGTTGATGTAATGATAGCCTTCCAGTATGTTTTCAGGCAAGCCATCCCAGAAGAAAGACTGAAAGACCTCTTCTCAGGTCTTCTCTCTTGCTGCCAGGTATAGCCACATCTCTAAGTTCTGGGCCATGAGAGATAAGCAACAGTGACATAGGATACTTCCAGGTCATACGGCTCAGATGGAAGGAGTGTCCTCTCTCTCTCCCTCTTCCTGCTGGCTGGGATGAGGACTTCATGTTGTTGCTGGGGGAAAGTGCTTGAGAGCAATTCTGGTGTGAGAGAGAAATATATTTCTATCTTGTTTAAACTGGCATTATTCTGGGTCTCTACCACATACAACTGAACACCTATCCTAACTAATACATAGTTCCCCAGAGTCTTAAGTACCATCAAAAAACCTTTCATAGGTGCTTGGCTCCAGGAAGGAAGAGTGGGCAGAAAACTTGACTTGCAATGTAATGATTTAAGTGTGCACTTTTTAAATTAGAAGTCATCCAATTTGAGTAGCCAAGAAGAAATCGAGCGCAAGGAAACAGAATGGTTCTGAGAGGTCACTGGAGCATAGGTATACTAGATGAGCCCCACCCTTGGTCATGCTGGAAACCTCAACGAAGTGTGAGACATCAATGCATCAGATGCAAACTCTGTCCTCCTGGGAATGACATAACAGCCACACTCTGCGTAATGCAGGATTCTAAAATGGAAGAAATCCCCACGCTTCAGGTGCAATTCACTGGGAACAATTTATTTAAAACAAGACATTAGTTATATCTACATGTTCAAAGTGTCTCCCGGGAAGAAAAGTTGGATTTCTGACTTACGTGCATCAGTTGCTTTGCTAGTGTCATAAATTCAAAGGAAAGAGAGAAATGTGGAAGGCGTTGAAATCTAGGGAGCACTTCTAGCCCAAGCCGTGAGTCCCAGACCCTTTCTTCCCGAGTTTGGCCACCATTTGTCTCTGTATGAACTCCCTGAGCAATGATCCTTCTGGATCTCTGTAGAGAGGTGGGGCTCAACCCTATATTTCATAAGGTTTGCTTTATTTTCCCTTGGCCCCAGAAAAGGCAGCCTAGCGCATTGGATGTTTGGGAGAGAAAGTAATGAGCTGTCAGGGAAGGCGGATTAGAAGCAATTTACTGACTATGAGGACCCTTAGCTGTGTTCTTGTCAGGTAGGCGAGCTTTCATGCCTCTCAGTTCCTCTTAGGAATTGTGTATTACTCTCAGGGTAAAATCACACATCCAGTCGAATTCCTTGCATCATCTGACCTGCTCACGTTGGCTCTGGTTTACTAGACATGTACCCACGGCAGACATATTTGATGAATGGACACATTTCCTCCTCCTGAGCCACCTTGCTTGCCTTGATTCCAGCATGAACGCAGACATTTCAAGAGCGTGGGGTTTAACAAAACATATGATACTGAGTCACATGAGATGTGGTGTTTAATTCCACCCAGGACTGTATTTGGCGATATAGTGTGAAGTTTTAAAATAATATTTTAGCACAAAAAATGTAAATGTTCTTGCAAATGTCACATCTTTCCCAAGTGCTTTGGGTGATTCATTGTTAAATGAAAAGCCTTAATTATATTTCTGCTACTCATTAACAGCTACAGTGTGGGGATATTCAGTCTCAGAGCTTTCTGAGTGCTGATTTGATGAGATAGCTCGCAGATCGTGGTGGCATGGGGGAACATGTCCCATGAGGAGATGGGGTGATGGACTTGCTGATTTATTTGGCGCTGCACCGTAACCGATCTTCAGGGAGGGATGTGGAAGTTTTAGGAAACAAATTGCCAACCTCAAATTGTCCCATTTTTCTAAGTCCCTGAAGTATTCTCAAATCTTCCAGGACTCCTCTCACAGGGTCTGTCTGGATACCAGGCTCTCCCCAGACTGCCAATCTTCATCCAGGAGGTACCATTATGGCTCTTTCCTCTGTACCTCCCAAAGAAAGAGTGGGGTACAGGTTCTAAGAGAGAAAATGGGAACTAGGTGGCTATAAAGGCAAGGAGGTCAAGGTCTGGGGTAGGGTACAAAGGAAGAATGAATTAAGAGAAAAGGCAATTTGGGGCACCTGGGTGGCTCAGTGGGTTAAAGCCTCTGCCTTTGGCTCAGGTCATGATCCCAGTGTCCTGGGATCGGGGCCCGCATTGGGCTCTCTGCTCAGAAGGAAGCCTGGTTCCTCCTCTCTCTCCGCCTGCCTCTCTGCTTACTTGTGATCTCTGTCTGTCAAATAAATAAAATCTTAAAAAAAAAAAAAGAGAAGAGGCAATTTAACGTATAGATACACACATGGGGTCTGATAGAGATGTACAGCTCAACAGCGAGGCAGTACACTCCAAGTCGATTGTGGATACCAGGATCTACCAGAGGAGGCTCCTATGGGGCAGGGACAAAAAGTTGAGCTTTGTTCATCTAGCTCATGGAGTCCTCCTGGGATGGCTTGCTTAACAATGGATAGAGAGAAGTGGTCCAAAAAGCAAATGCAGATGGGGTTTATACTAACTTCTCTAACTTGCCTCATTTATAAAATCCTCACAAAATTTTTCAAGGTAGCGGTTATCCTCTCTACTTTTCCAAGGGAAACTGGGTAGCTAAGTATCTTGACTGAAGTTAATTGGTCTGAAAGTGGTAGATGTGGGTTAATTTCTTGATTTCATTCATTCATTCATTCATTCATTCACTCATCCTGTAGCCGGGATCTACGATTTTAGAAGTGATTACTTATATGTCCAGAGAAATGTATAGGTTCTTTGTTTGCAGTGTGGGGCTTCTCACAGGGGTACTGTTCAGAGGAGTGATTTCCAGGGGCACCTGGATATTGAAACCATCCACACTCGGGGCAGCAGGACAGGACGGGAGTCCCCTAGCTAGGAGCCCTGTGTACTTTCCTCAATGCTCCACACCAGCATTACCATTTTCTGTGTGTGCCCTGATGTGAAAAAGATTGGGAAGTCCTGCTGCAAATTGGTCTTGCTCTTGAGACCACACTGCCTAGTGAAGGGGGTGCGAGGGTGAGGCAGGGGTGCTTGGGTCTCCCAATTTGTGACGTGATGATATCTCAGTCTTTTCCAGTGTAACCTGCCTCTTTTAAGCTAGCTCAATGTCTTCCATGTCCGTGCTTGGGTTGTCAGCTCTTTCTTTCCACCTTTACTCCAAGATGGCTCCCGGCATATGGGTGTGCCGTTTGGTGGCTCACATTTTTGAGATCTTTGCTGGCTTTGGTTGAAGCATCTTGGATGGCTTGTCTCTATGTATCAGCTTCTGTCTTCACTGAACCCACTGCTGGGGACACTGGTCCTGCCTGTCTTTAGGTCACATCCTGGCATCCACAGTCAGCTTTTGCCTCCAGTCTCAAGCTCCCTGCCTTTGGGAGTCTCATCAGTCCTTACTTCTCTTCACCTCTCTGCCACCCAACCAGGACACAAAGGAACTTCCGGAATGCCTGCACATTATGCACCAGCCATGGAAAGCCACCAATTCTGTGTCAGGTCATCTATCCAGATTCCTCCCAGTATTGTCCAGAACCCCAGCCCTGGGCCCTGCACTTTGGAGAGCACAATGGATCTGGCTAAACTCCTCACCAGCAAGGAGTCCATGGATCTAGGAAGATGTACTCTGTCTAGACTATACTTTGAGTACCCAAGACCCTGAAATTCCTTGTGTGAATTTCTAGGGCTGCTTCCAGGTCCTGTGTGCCTTTTCCCAGATCCCCAGCGTGTACATACCTTGGCCCAAGGATGGCCTCAAAAGTTTGCTTTTGATATCTAAAGGAAGTTGTGTGGAATCTTGCTTTCTCTGAAACAGCCCATGAAGCAGTGTTACGTTAACAATTTAACATTGCTACAATATCCAAGTGTATGATCGGTGGATTTGTTTCATAGACTGTACACTAGTATAGACTAGTTTGGTTGTCCTCAAATTCATGTGTTCAGTTGCCCATAGATCCTCATCATAGGGACCACCTATGGATCTGGAATGATAAAAAAATATAATAAATAAAACAAACCCACTGGTTTTCCCCATAGGTAGTTTGAGGAGAACACTGATCTAAAGGCGCCAGACTTGGAGTCAGAAAACTTTTCAAACACCTCCATTTTCTAGCTGATATCTACCATCCACTTGGAGGGGTAGATGCATTGCTGTCCCAAGGCCAGTGAATTCATAGGATGTGGAAGTATTTTCATGTGTCAATTAATTCAGCAACTGTTATTGTGCACCTACTGTGTTCCAGTTACTTCCAGGTACTTGAACTTGGACCTATGTTATTCTGAAAGCCACACTCATTCTCTTCAAGTGTATCCCCTCTGTATGTCAGGTTGCTCCTGTGTCCACCTTTTCTCTTACAACTTCATGTTGTAAAGTGATCTCCTTCTAATTATCCCCTCTTCCACCTTTCCTGATCTATTTCTCCATGGACTGCTTATTTGTCCTTGATCTGACCACTGGCTTATTCTCAGGTTCGGCTATAGCTTATCTTAGGACCAGGGCACCCTGGACCTAAGAAGGCCCAACACAGCCGGGAGTTGTTTACTGGTCTCATCATAGTGCAACCAGCGCTGGACTGTGGCCTTTCTTAAAGGCCAGTAAACCATGAGTTCACATATTCCAAGTGATTCTTATGACCAGTGACTCCTAAGCCTGCAATTTTACCCTGGTCCATTCGCCAGAGGACCAGATTCAGAGGCCCATCAATGTTGGCTAATCCCTACCTACCCTTTAGGACCTTGTACAGACCATGTTGTTTAGGAAATATTCCTTAGTCTCTGTCAAAATATCCCAAGTGGGGTCAGATGATCTGCTCCAGTGGTGTTCCATGCCTGCCCACACCCACAGTAGGGAGGTCGTTCTGACTAGGGTTCTCAGATCAACATCATCACCATCACCTAGAAACTGGTCAGAAATGCAGATTCTCAGGCCCCCAAGCTGGCTGAATCCTAAAAGATGATGTTGGGGCCAAAAATCTGGGTTTTAACAAGCACTCCAGGGGTCTCTGATTCTTGCTCAAGAGGGAACAAAAGAAAGGGCTCTTGCTTGGAAGGTACAGCAAATATTCCCCACCTCTTGGTCCCCCGCTAGGAAACATGGCCCAGGGGAAGGCTCTGGTCAGACTGCTCAGATGGGAGATTCTCTTCGAGGTCTCGGGCCCAGGGAGGGCTGCCGGGTGGAGGTAGGCAGAGGCAGGCAGAGGCAGGTCTAGCCTGCAGGAGCCATGCTGCGCGGCTGTCTGTCCTTCCTGAACCACAGAGGGCTGGGGAAGGAGGAGGGAGCGGGCCTCTCCAGAGGAGGCGTGGTGGCAGGGAGGCCAAGGGCTGAGTAAAGGGGGAAGAAGGCGGCCTGGTGGAGAAATGGTGCTTTACCCAATGCACATTTGGGCAGTTTTAGAACTTCCCTTAACGAGGGATGCGACCACGAATGCCGTACAGATTTTCAGTCAACAGACAAGAAAGTTGATGCCTTTGTCACTATTCTCCTGCAAAGGCATTTTGCTCTTGTGAAAATATTTTTTCTTCTTTTCAGTAGAACTGCCAGTGTGGGTATTTCCCTTCGCATTAAAAGGTGCATTATATTTCCTCAGAATGATTAGATTGAAAGAAACTTAATTTAGGTCCCTCAGTGAGGCCCCGTATGAAATGCGGTGGCTCGCGGACAACAGATTTGGCATAGGATATGTATCTTTTTTTTTCCAAGCATCTCAAAGCACAGGTTTGGGAGATCGACCAAGGTTTTTCTTCCCATGTTACAAATGAGGACACAGACCCAAGGAGGCTGGGGCCGGCCGCTTGCGGGTGATCAGTCAGAGGCAGGAAGAGCTGGTTTCAATTCTCTTCTCGTTATTCTGGCCAGCATGCTGGCTCCTGGGGATTCATGCAGCAGTCTCTGCCTATGTTTCTGAGGCAAGCGACCTATTTCAAAGCAGGCTCATCACAAAGCGGGCCTCCATGGATTTCCCTCCCTTTGAAAGAGAGGAGCTCATTTCTCCCTCTCCCAAGGTGCACACAGGATGGACGAAATGATTTTCTTTTCAGCTTCATTCTCTTTCTTTTCAGGTTGGACTGAAGGGTTTTAGCTGCCCCTGCTTCCTTGCAAGGGTGAAGACCTCCCCCTCTTTCCCAGAGGGGGCGCAGTCAAGCCAGCAGGTAGCCTTCTGTAGTGACCACTTAGCATTTCATGCAGCTCTGGGACCCTGGGCTGCACACCTGTAGAAAGGCCACTTAGGTGGGACAGCTCCCTCGGGTCAGGCAGCTCGGTTTTTCTCGTCATCTCTGTCCTCACGCCCTGTAGGACGCGCAAGCAAGCCCAATTTGGATTTCAGATGGAATGATGGTAATTCCAGATTGATTAGAATTTATCTGAAGGGAGAGTGGGGGTGAGAGTTTTCATTCACTAGTGGAAGAGAAGGAAGAGAAATAAGTAATAGTCCTCGTGTCAGATGAATGGAACTTGGACCAGGGGCAGGGTTGGATTTAGGAGGTATTGTCCAGGGTGTGAGTCTGTAAAGGAGAACATTCTGGAAACACGGGGAAGGGTAAGTCTGGTTTCCACATGATGCCTTCCGTAACTGGCCTAAGTGAACTGATTCTGCTCCCACTGAAAGAGGCAAGCTCTAGAGTAGAAACTGAAGACCCAGGCCTCACCATCAGCCGTATCTTTGCAACGTGCACCCGTCAGTTGTGTCTACACGGTCAGCCTTGAGGCTAGCTGCCGTTGACAGTGGTGGAAAGTTGCCATTTGTAGCGACTGGGTATTTTCAAGCTCAGTAACACATGATATGGTACTTTTTATTGGGAATAAGTAATTTATTTCAGAGAGATGTCTTTATTGCCTACACCTTTGCATGGTCCAGTTTGCTTCTGAGGAGTTTTGTTTCCAACGATCATAGTGCCTCATCTCTCTATTTTTTTTTTAATAATTAAAAAAAATTTTAAATAAACATATAATGTATTATTAGCCCCAGGGGTACAGGTATGTGAATCGCCAGGTTCACACACTTCACAACACTCACCATAGCACATACACTCCCCAATGTCCATAGCCCCACCACCCTCTCCCTACCCCCCTCTCCCCGGCCCCCACAGTTTGTTTTGTGACATTAAGAGTCTGTTATGGTTTGTCTCCCTCCTGATCCTATCTTGCTTCATTTATTCTTTTCCTAACCCCCAAACCTCCCACATTGCATCTCCACTTCCTCATATCAGGGAGATCATATGATAGTTGTCTTTCTCCGATTGACTTATTTCACTAAGTTCCATCCATGTTGTCACAAATGGCAAGATTTCCTTTCTTTTGATGGCTGCATAGAATTCCATTGTATATATATACCACCTCTTCTTTATCCATTCATCTGTGAATGGACATCTAGGTTTTTTCCATAGCTTGGCTATTATGGACATTGCTGCTATAAACATTTGGGTGCACGTGCCCCTTTGGATCACTATGTTTGTATCTTTAGGGTAAATACCCAGTAGTGTGATTGCTGGGTCACAGGGTACCTCAATTTTCAACTTTTTGAGGAACCTACATGCTGTTTTCCAGAGTAGCTGTACCAGCTTGCATTCACACCAACAGTGTAGGAGGGTTCCCCTTTCTCCGCATCCTTGTCAGTATCTGTCATTTTCTGACTTGTTAATTTTAGCTATCCTGACTGGTATGAGGTGTTATCTCATTGTGGTTTTGATTTGTATTTCCCTGATGCCAAGTGATGTGGAGCATATGTCTGTTTTCATGTGTCTGTTGGTCATCTGGATGTCTTCTTTGCAGAAATGTCTGTTCATTTCCTCTGCCCTTTTCTTGATTGGATTATTTGTTCTTTGAGTGTTGAGTTTGATAAGTTCTTTATAGATTTTGGATACTAGGCCTTTATCTGATATGTCATTTGCAAATATCTTCTCCCATTCTGTCAGTTATCTTTTGGTTTTGTTAACTGTTTCCTTTGCTGTGCAAAACCTTTTGATCTTGATAAAGTCCCAAAAATTCATTTTTGCCCTTGCTTCCCCTGCCTTTGGCGATGTTCCTAGGAAGAAGTTGCTACGGCTGAGGTCAAAGAGGTTGCTGCCTGTGTTCTCCTCAAGGATTTTGATGGATTCCTTTCTCACATTGAGGTCCTTCATCCATTTTGAGTCTATTTTCATGTGTGGTGTAAAAAAATTGTCCTGTTTCATTTTTCTGCATGTGGCTGTTCAGTTTTCCCAACACCATTTGTTGAAGAGGCTGTCTTTTTTCCACTGGACATTCTTTCCTACTTTGTCGAAGATTAGTTGACCATAGAATTGAGGGTCTATTTCTGGGCTCTCTATTCTGTTCCATTGATCTATGTGTCTGTTTTTGTGCCAGTACAATACTGTCTTGAGGATGAAAGCTTTGTAATAGAGCTTGAAGTCTGGAATTGCGATGCCACCAACTCTCCATATTCCTCTGGCTATTTGAGGTCTTTTCTGGTTCCATATAAATTTTAGGATTATTTGTTCCATTTCTTTGAAAAAAATAGATAGGATTTTGATAGGAATTGTATTAAATTTGTAGATTGCTTTAGGTAGCATAGACATTTTCACAATATTTGTTCTTCCAATCCATGAGCATGGGACATTTTTCCATTTCTTTGTGTCTTCCTCAATTTCTTTCATGAGTTCTTTGTAGTTTTTTGAGTATAGATTCTTTGCCTCTTTGGTTAGGTTTATTACTAGGTATCTTATGGTTTTGGGTGCAATTGTAAATGGGATTGACTCCTTAATTTATCTTTCTTCTGTCTTGTTGGTGGTGTAAAGAAATGCAACTGATTTCTGTGCATTGATTTTATATCCTGACACTTTAATGAATTCCTGTACAAGTTCTATAAGATTTGGAGTGGAGTCTTTTGGGTTTTCCACATAGAGTATCATAGTATCAAAGAGTGATAGTTTGACTTCTTCTTTGCCAATTTGGATGCCTTTAATTTCTTTTTGTTGTCTGATTGTTGAGGCTAGGACTTCCAGTACTATGTTGAGTAGCAGCGGTGATAGTGGACATTCCTGTGATGTTCCTGACCTAAGCAGAAAAGCTCTCAGTTTCTCTCCATTGAGAATGATATTTGGGGTGGGTTTTTCATAGATGGCTTTGATGTTATTGAGCTATGTGCCCTCTATCCCTACACTTTGAAGAATTTTGATCAGGAAGGGATGCTGTACTTTGTCAAATGCTTTTTCAGCATATGATTGAGAGTATCATATAGTTCTTGTTCTTTCTTTTATTAATGCATTGTATCACGTTGATTGATTTGCAGATGTTGAACCAACCTTTCAACCCTGGAATAAATCCCACTTGGTCATGGTGAATAATCCTTTTAATGTATTGTTGGATCCTATTGGGTAGTATTTGGTGAGAATTTTTGCACCTGTGTTTATCAAGGATATTGGTCTATAATTCAGTTTTTTGATGGGATCCTTGTCTGGTTTTGGGATCAAGGTGATGCTGGCCTCATCAAATGAGTTTGGAAGTTTTCCTTCCATTACTATTTTTTGGAACAGTTTCAGGAGAATAGGAATTAATTCTTCTTTAAATGTTTGGTAGAATTCCCCTGGGAAGCCGTCTGGCCCTGGGCTCTTGTTTGTTTGGAGATTTTTGATGACTGTTTCAATCTTCTTACTGGTTATAGGTCTGTTCAGGTTTTCTATTTCTTCCTGATTCAGTTATGGTAGTTTATATGACTCTAGGAATGCATCCATTTCTTCCAGATTGTCAAATTTGCTGGCATAGAGTTGCTCATAATATGTTCTTTTTTTTTTTTTTTAAGATTTTATTTATTTGACAGACAGAGACCACAAGTAGGCAGAGAGGCAGGCAGAGAAAGGAAAGAGAGCAGGCTCCCCATCAAGCAGAGAGCCCGACATGGGGCTCAATCCCAGGATCCTGGGATCATGACCTGAGCTGAAGGCAGAGGCTTTAACCCACTGAGCCACCCAGGTGCCCCGCTCATAATATGTTCTTATAATTGTTTGTATTTCTTTGGTGTTGGTTGTGATCTCTCCTCTTTCATTCATGATTTTATTTATTTGGGTCCTTTCTCTTTTCTTTTTGATAAGTCTGGCCAGGGGTTTATCAATCTTATTAATTCTTTCAAAGAACCAGCTCCTAGTTTTGTTGATTTGTTCTGTGTGGTTTTTTTTTGTTGTTGTTGTTTGTTTCTATTTCACTGATTTCTGCTCTGATCTTTAATGATTTCTCTTCTCCTGCTGGGTTTAAGCTTTCTTTGTTGCTCTTTCTCCAGTTCCTTTAGGTGTAGGGTTAGGTTGTGTATTTGAGACCTTTCTTTCTTGAGAAAGACTTGTATTGCTATATGTTTTCCTCTCAGGACTGCCTTTGCTGTGTCCCACAGATTTTGAACCATTGTGTTTTCATTACCATTTGTTTCCATGAATTTTTTCAATTCTTCTTTAATTTCCTGGTTGACCCATTCATTCTTTAGAAGGATGCTGTTTAGTCTCCAAATTTGGAAATCTCCAAATTTCCTCTTGTGATTGAGTTCTAGCTTCAGAGCATTGTGGTCTGAAAATATGCAGGGAATGATCCCAATCTTTTGATACTGGTTGAAACCTGATTTATGACCCAGGATGTGATCTATTTTGGAGAATATTCCATGTGCACTAGAGAAGAATGTGTATTCTGGGGCGCTTGGGTGGCTCAGTGGGTTAAAGCCTCTGCCTTTGGCTCAGGTCATGATCCCAGGGTCTTGGGATCAAGCACTGCATCAGGCTTTCTGCTCAGCAGGGAGCCTGCTTCCTCCTCTTTCTCTCTGCCTGCCTCTCTGCCTACTTGTGATATCTGTCTGTCAAATAAATAAATAAAATCTTAAAAAGAAAAAAGAAGAATGTGTATTCTGTTGCTTTGGGATGGAATGTTCTGTATATATCTGTGATGTCCATCTGGTCCAGTGTGTCATTTAAGGCCTTTATTTCCTTGTTGATCTTTTGCTTGGATGATCTGTCCATTTTGGTGAGGGGTGTGTTAAAGTCCCCTACTATTATTGTTGATGTGTTTCTCTGATTTTGTTATTAATTGTTATTAATCAATTATTTTTTGTTATTAATTGTTATTAATTAATCTGATTTTGTTATTAATTTGTTATATAGTTCGCTGCTCCCATGTTAGGGGCCTAGATATTTAAAATTGTTAGATCTTCTTGTTGGACAGACCCTTTGAGTATGATATAGTGTTCTTCCTCATTTCTTATTACAGTCTTTGGTTTAAAATCTAATTGATCTGGTATAAGGATTGCCACCCCAGCTTTCTTTTGATGTCCATTAGCATGGTAAATTGTTTTCCACCCCCTCACTTTAAATCTGGAGGTGTCTTTGGGTCTAAAATGAGTTTCTTGTAGACAGCATATTGATGGGTTTTGTTTTATCCATTCTGATACACTGTGTCTTCCTATTGGGACATTTAGCCCATTTACATTAAGGGTTACTATTGAGAGATATGAATTTAGTGCCATTGTATTGCCTGTAAGGTGACTATTACTGCATATTGTCTCTATTCCTTTCTGGTCTACTATTTTTAGTCTCTCTTTTTGCTTAGAGGACCCCTTTCAATATTTCCTGTAGAGCTGGTTTGGTGTTTACAAATTCTTTTAGTTTTTGTTTGTCCTGGAAGTTTTTAAAATCTCTCCTTCTATTTTCATTGATAGCCTAGCTGGATATAGTATTCTTGGCTGCATGTTTTTCTCGTTTAGTGTTCTGAATATATGATGCCAGTTCTTTCTGGCCTGCCAGGTCTCTGTGGATAAGTCCACTGCCAATCTCATACTTTTACCATTGTATGTTACAGTCTTCTTGTCCCAGGCTGCTTTCAGGATTTTCTCTTTGTCGCTAAGACTTGTAAATGTTACTATTAGATGATGAGGTGTGGACCTATTCTTATTGATTTTGAGGGGGGTTCTCTGCACCTCCTGGATTTTGATGCTTGTTCCCTTTGCCATATTAGGGAAATTCTCTACAATAATACTCTCCAATATACCTTCTGCTCCCCTCTCTCTTTCTTCTTCTTCTGGAATCCCAATTATTCTAATGTTGTTTTGTCTTATGGTATCAATTCTCTCTTGAATTCTCCCCTCGTGGTTGGGAGAATAAAGAAAAAGAAAGTGCAGAGAATTTTCTCAGGCTGGAGACTAGAACAAAGCCCTGTGCTAGATTTAGGATATATTTTGATTTATTAGAAGAAGTTGTACCCCAAATTTGTGTATACAAAAAATAAAGTTAGATACAATGAAGGGTAAAGTATGACTATAATAATGAAAGTTCAAAAAAGATTTTTTTTTAAATGAAAGGTATTGTTAAGATAAACTAGTTAAAAAAAGTAAGAAGAGGAAAGGGTAAAAGTTAAAAAAAAATTAGCAGAAGAAAAAAACTTAAAAAATATTAATTAACTTTACAAGACTAAAGAATCATGGGGAGAAAGTCCATGAACTCCATGCTTTACTTTCTCCTCCTCTCTCCTCCTCTGGAATTCCACTGTTCTCCTTGGTCTTGACTGGATGTTCTTGTTCATCTTCTAGGGGGGAGGCCTGTTGTAGTGATTCACAAGTGTCTTTGCCTGAAGCAGAATTGCACTGCCCTTCTAGGGGCCAGGGGCCAGGCTAAGTAATCTGCTTGGGTTCACTTTTGGGAGCTTTTGTTTCCTGAACGCTTTCCGTAGAGTTCCAGAGGACAGGAATGAAAATGGCAGCCTCCCAATCTCCAGCCCAGAGGAGCTAAGAGCTCAGGGCCCCTTTCCTCAGTGCACCCTCAGAGAAAAGCACTCAATCACTCCTGTCTCCCTGGCCTCCAGCCGTGCTCCAAGCTCACCCAGCCCATGACCAAACATCTCTGTCTCTGGCACACAGCCCTGCCTGGAGTCTCTGACCCCTGCAGATCCCTGAGCTCTTCCAGGGGGGTCTCCCCAGATCTTGTGGGGTCCCTGCTCATAGAGCAGTGGCCTGTGCCATGGACCATGATAAGGTAACCCCGAATTGAGAGCTCACTCCTCGGCTCTGGCTTGGTAGCCGGCTTCCCTGCTCTAATACCTGTGAACTCTGTGACACTCAGACACCCCTGATCCTGTACCTCACCCCCGCGAGACCTGCGACCACATTGTCCCCATGTGGGCTTCACCCTGGCTTAGCCTCTGGAGCAACATCCCTCAGTGGAGCAAACTTAAAAGTTCCGATTTTGTGCTCCTTTGCTCCGCCACTTGCCAGGAGCTGGCCCCTCCCCCCCCGCAGTCTATCTTCCCATCGCTTTGGATTCACTTCTCCACCTGGTCCTGCCTTTCAGAAAGTTGTTGATTTTGTGTTTCTGGAATTGCTGCTCTTCTTCTCTTTGATCTCCTGTTGGATTTGTAGGTGTTCGGAATGGTTTGATAAGCTATCTAGCCAATCTCCTGCTACCTGATGCCATTTCAGCCTGCTACTTCTCTGCCATCTTGATTCCTCCCCCCCATCTCTCTATTTTTGAACATAGAAAAGAATACACAATTTTTATTAATGGAAAATGAGTTTCTCTTTACTTCCATTAAATAAATGTCCAAAAAATACTTAAAGAATATTGGTTGGAAGGATCATCAAATTATTGATTTCTCAGGCCTCCCACATGTGTAGGTTGGTACAGGTCTACCTACCTTCCTGACTGGAGGTAGAGCTGCATTTGGAAGCCAGGACAGATTTTTGCCAATGTCACAGAGAAAGCAATGACAAAAGTTGGTGACCAATCAAACTAGGGAAGACAATGCAAAGTCCTATTATACTGATTTGCATTTAGCTGAACTGGATTGCCTGAGAGATGCAGCCTTTTAGGGTTAGTGGGGAAACTCGAAGCTTTGGGGGATCTCATTGCTCTCAGGACATTCCAGGGTTCAGCGTCAGACCCAACAATGGCATCTTTGGATTGTTGGCAGTTGCGAAGTGAGTGTCTGAACTCAATCAGAGATCATTCTGGAGTTTTCTCTGACAGTAATGAGAGCCGCTTTTTGTTACACAAAAGAAAGGCTCAATTTAGAGAAAGCTAATAAAGAAATGTCATCTTTGCCATATTTGGCTGAAACGGGGACCTAACAGGAGGTGTCAGAAAAATAGGAAAAGAGAAGAGTGAGTGAAGAGTCAGGAGGCGGAGATGTATGAGTGGCAGAGAAATCTCCCCTCCTGCCCCATGTTTGTTTAAGGGCTAGCTTAGGGAATGATTGTTTATTCAAAGGTGATTCTGTATGTTGCTGTAGAATCATGCAGCCTCCTTAGGGAAAGAGTCCAGATAAACACAAAGCCTAATGATTACCGATACATCGTTATTTTCCCATGTTGAACATGGGAATTATTATTTGTAGTAGATTTTGGCCTTTTGCTTTTGCCCTTTACAGATCATTAGATGCATTTTCAAATCAAGAAAACTCTCGAAGGCCTTCACAAGCTAGGGTTGTTTATAGAGCCAAAACGCAGCTCCCAACAAATATTTGCAACTTAATGATACGTTTGTCTAAAGCCCAGAATTTTGTATAAAACAGGAGTCAGCTCAGTGTATGTTTCACTGCTCGGTTAAGCACCTACCTTTCCCTTGAAATTACTCCCCATCTTACATGGCACGAATACATTGAACTGGTCATTTATTTTAAATTAACTCAGTGCTGGGCTGGAAAACACAGTTCCCAGATGATGGCAAAATTATTCCAATGAGGTTGCCTCTGGGACTGCTAACCATGAAGTGATCTTTATAGGTCAGTGTTTTTCATTCCAAGCTGCCGTGACTACATGAAAGGTAAATGTCTGGCACCGGGCAAAGGGGTTGTTTGACCAACAGGGCTTTATGGCCCGTCCTTCTTAAAATCCCATTTTCTTTTTTCCTTTTCCCTTTACGCACTGTTGGGACATGTGGAAAACAGACGCTTCAAGCAGAGGAGACATTCAAAGGTCTCCCTGTTCCAGGGGCAAAATATAAACAAACATGCCCGTCACTGGTTTCCAGATTTTTGCCTTGAATGATTTCCGCGCCGCTGCCTGTTCTCACTACGGGAATTGGTTCTCTCTCCCGCTTGGGCACCCTGGTGAGCAAAGGGAGCAAGTTGGAAGAGTAGAGTTCTCTCTCTCTCTCTCTTATTCTTTTGAAGGATTTCTGACTCTGCTGGATCCAAAGTTTGATTTCTCTGGGGCTCAGTCCCCAAACGCTCTAACCCAGTACCTTAGCTTCTTGCCAGAACATCCCAAGGAAGAGTGGAAAGGTGTTGCCTCTCTGACCTGCTGTGTAGGCTTTTGTAACTTCTAGCACGTTGTTGCTGAGTTTGTTTATCATTCTTTCTCCCAGAGTTCCCTACCTCCTGGTTCCTAACTCTGAGTTCGGCCAGAGAGGGGCATGGATATCCCAGGACAAGGGGATAAAGAACATGTCCTCGTTGGCGTTGCCAGCCCGCCTCTCCCCTCCCCACCCCACTGCTCCCCGACCAGTTCCCCTTACCCCCCGCCACTCCTGCCCATTCCTTGTAAGGATGATGTTTTCCTGAGTGCTTGATGTTGGGTGCACCTAGAGCCACTCACTGGCGGGGACTTTAAAACTCCTGATGCTCAGGCTGCCCTCGAGACCAATTACATCTGAATCTCTAGTGCGGGACCTAAGCATCGATATTTTGTAAAGTTTCTCAGGTTATTCTTAAATGAAGCCAAAGTTGAGAACCACTGTCTTAAGCATATCTGAGTGATTCTGACACTTTCTCGGTGTACCCTAGGGAGAGGCTATTGACTGGTTCTGTTTTCATTGCCTTAAAATAAATCAAACCTGGAAAAGACTGGGTCTGAAGTTACCACCTGAGGTGTCTCTGAAACTTGGACTTTCTGAATCTCTGCTTTTGAAACTTCTGCCGTAGAAGGGCTGCAGTCTTTTAAAATGAGGAAGCCAACTGTTTCTCATCACTCAATTAAGGATGTAAAGCCAAAGTTCTAAGTTATGGGGAGTTATGGGGTATTGCTTAGAAATGCCTTCAGAAAGTACCACTTATTAATTAATTTGCATATATGCAATTATACTGTTTTTTATAATTTGTTGTTATGGGCATACCTTCTTCATATGTGATACCATGGGAATACCGAAAGACAAAGTATCATGCTGAAACAGAAGCTAAAACCTTTTCTTTATTCATGGATCTAGCTACGAGATCATTTACAGTCCATACCCCTCCTCCCCAGAAGCAAAATAAACAAAGCAAAAAAAAAAAAAAAACCTTAAGAAATGATATTTCAAGCTTAGAAAGTTCTATTACATTAGGTAACTTCCAATACACTTTGATGTAGCTACATAATTATTTCTTTCTATTGTCTTGAGATTAGATGTTCTGCCACTCAAATAGTCAGTTTCTGCATCATCACCTCTTAGAGGGTCACGATGGAGTTGGCTTATTAAGACAATCACAGTGAATATCTGAGCTCTCAATCCCAGAAGGCAGCACACAACTTATTGTCCAGGTCTGCATATGCACAGGCTGGTCAACCTAATGTGAGTTAGTTCAGCAGTATTATCACTACAGTCAGTGTGGGCCTCGGGCAGGAAACAGGAACCAGCTCTGGGTCATATAGTTAACCTGTGAACTCATGCTCATTTTCCACCTCCTGTACTAGAGGGAGTTTCCGTATCATAGAAATTTAGAGATGGGACCTAAGACGTATCCGATACTGGAGGGCAGAAAGATCGCATCCCTTGTGCCAACTTTGGACTCTTAGGGATGGTTATGTGGGATGTTGTGCTGAGAGACTGAGACATCTGTACTCAGCAGAAGGATTGCCCCTGTCAACAGTGATGTCGGTGGTGGGTGTGCAGGAGGAGGGCAGTGGCTGAAGATGGTCAATATTTGTTGGGCTTTATCCAGTCCTACCCTTTCCTTTTGCAACAGTGATTCTCAATATCACTGCATCTTCCAATCAGTTAAGGGATTAAAAAAAAAACCCCAATATCTATGACACACCCCAACGGATGGATTCAGAACATATGGCTGGAGGACCATGGTGAGTCCCATGTGCCTCTCATGTTGAGAATCACTTTTCTGTAGACAAAGGACACAAGGGCCTGGAGAAATAATGTGACTGACCCCATGCCATATGGATGTAGGTAGAGGATGTTTATCAGGCCTCATAATTCCCATCCATGATTCTCTTCACCGTACCATATTGTTTTCATCACAAATCTTTAGAGAAACACACGAATAATGGTACATCGATCATTTTATCTGCTCACTTTGAGAATAGTTATTCTCAACCTATGAGCAGCAAGCATTGACTGTTAGACTAACTGGCTGATAAGTCATCATATTTTAAAATTACTGTTCTGAAAATACATGAATAATTCATTTTATTGAGTTAAAATACGAATTTACTGGGAAGCGTTGCCGAACTCAGGGGAGCTTTGGGACTTGTGTGTTCTCTCAATGGGTAATAACCCTCTTGCTTCCTGCCATGCTGGGGTCGGACACCACAGGCTGGGACCCGAGACGGGCATGAGTGGTGCAGCTGTGAAGACTCCTGACTTCCACCAGGACTGATTAAAGTCCCCATGATTCTCTGCAGCCAGACTCTGACCTCAGTGTTGCTGGCCTGTCTGCTGTCATGGACGTACATCAGAATGAGAAATCTCTTTTCGGTTCACATGTGACTCCACATTATCTGACTCTTGGGTACAAGTGGATGACATCCTTGATGAGAATCAGTGAGGATGCCAGTGATGCCTCAGCCTGGAGGTATTGGGACACTGGCTGCAGCCACGCCACAGCGGAATGTGGTGGAGTTCATGATTACGTGGTTTGTCATCCTGTCTCTTGTGTTCGTATGACTGTTCGCTCACGCAATTCCACGTCATTCTAGCAGAAAAAACTGCTGTAAATCACTCTTCCTTCCGATGATCCATTTTCTAATCTCTCAAAAGAAGGGATTAGTGTCCCTTCCAGTTTTAAGAAACTGTCTCCTAAGGACCCGTGGCTGGATGGTTATTATTCTACAGATGATGGTCTTGTAGCCTCAAGGTATGTGGTCTCTTTACTTGAAATCTATTTTCTTTCTACTAGCAAGGCTACATAACAGATTTTAAGGCCCTCTTGTCATTTATCCCATCCTTCCTTATTCTCTGCTCTGGCTTTTCTGCGGAGGGGGCGGTTCTGAAGACAGCTGAGCCCAGAGGCCTGCACGCGATTGGCAATTCCTGTCAGCAGTGGGGCTGTGGGAGTGGGTAAGGGCCCCATCTGAAAGACAGATGGTTTCTTTCCTCGGGGTCAGCCCTGGCACAGGAGCTGTGGAATGAGACATTTGATTCTGTAAAACATTTATTTATTGAACTCCTACTTAACTGTGTACGTGGAACATCAGAGACGCATGAGCGCTATGGCATTTCTGCCTTTGCCTTGTTTGTGAGGGAGACTGAAACATGCACAGTGATTAATAAGACAGACTGATAATTGAGGTGGTTGTGGCAGGTGTGATTGACAGGTCGGTTTTGCACCTATTTGCAGACCCCTTGCCTGTACTGCCATAGAGAAAACTGAAGAGTTGCTTTTCTAGTCTCCTGTGGAAGGAAGGTAGTTACATTAATAGTCTTGCCAATGAGCTCAATGACACATACCCTATAAGATGTCAACTATCCTATGAACGAAAGAGGCATGAACTTGGGGTGGGGTGGGAAGGCAGGAAAGACTTTCCTGAGGACATCATGCTCCAGCTGAGAGCTGAGGGATGGCAGGAGTTAACTGGACCACAAGGGCCACAGAGAACCTTCCAGCAGAAGAACATGATGTTCAAAGGGCATGTGGTGGAAGGGAGGTGTGTGTGAGGACTTGCAGGGAGGCAACCTGGCAGTGTGGGGTCTGTGGCAGGCAGGCTCAATGCCTTGGGGGCTTAGAGGATGGACGCAGAGCAGCACACGGATTCTGGTCACATCTTGCAAGCTGCTTTCATCATGAACACAGGTGCTGTTATGGTGTCCGTCTGCTTACTCCTTTGTCCTGTCTCTTTATTGTCCAAAACATGGTTGGGAAAGAGGATTGCTATTTATGGGGCCTTCGAAGATGCCGAGAGACGTGAGCTGCAAATGTAGAGATGATGGGAGTTCAAACCATGCAGTGTTCATTAAAAGTTGTGGCTTTCATCTCATGGTCAGTAAAGGTCTTTGAAGGGGTTCATGAGCAGGAAAGGGACCCGACCAGAGGGGCATTTTGAGAAGTTCCTTCTGGCTGCTCCACAGAGAGCAGAATGGGCAATTCTTAATCCTAGATGGACCTCTTCCCCTGGGTTTTGAGTGTGAGAGAGAGTCAGAAAGAGCTCCTTCTCCCTACCCTCTGCTCTGGCTGAAGGGGGCAGCTGTGGCTCTCTCTGACCCATCCTGCCAACCTCTTTAATAAGCTAGAAACATGCTCAAAACATAGGGCTTGCTTTGAACAGTGAGTGACAGATGACCCGATTTTTTTTTTTTTTTTTTAGTTGATCAGGTTGAAAAAAAGAAAAGTTAAAACACAATTTCAGGTTAAAACAAATGCAGTTCGAATGACGGAAGATAGATTGACAATACTTCTCTCAATATCTAGCTGGTGTCTAGCTCTGGGCTCACTGGTGAGCCAGGAGAAATGTCTGTAGGAACGGGGCAGGTGGGGGGGAGGGTCAGGGGACAAGCTACAGCTCAGCTGTGAGCTCATGGGGAGGGGGCAACATGTGGGGACGGCCGGTTGTGATTGGAGCTTGGAGCAAACACAGTGAACTAAGAAGGAATAACAGGGAGGATGTACTCTAAGTATGTACTCTCTGAAGGAGTGATTTATAAGCAGAAACCTGAAAGATAAGAAGACGTGAGCCGTAGGGAAAGGCGGGAAGGAGTGGGGAGCACTGAAGGATTAGGTCAGGAGGAGCCAGAGGAAGGAGCTGGACAAGTGCCAGAAGAGCTGGAGACCCAGAGGGCCACAAAGTCACATGGGGAAGCATGAAAGAGGAAGTGACCGGATTGAGGAGTGAGAGACTGGCCCTAGGAGGGCTTTTAGGGGGAGGTGGCATTCGAGCTAGGTCTCGAAGACTGAAGAGGAATTTTCAGGCAGCGAAGGCAAAGAAACACATTTCAGGGAGCAGAATAGCTTGGTGAAGGCAGAGAGATGTGAAAACACATGATCTGGGAGGTCCGATTTTTTTCTGTGATTCTCCAAGGGGAGAAAAAAAAAAAAAAAGATGATTAATGCGATGGCTTCTAGCTTCAGTTGTATTTCCCTATTTCATGTTTTCCTTCCCATGTGTTGCTCTAACTGCAGAGGGGCGTCTGAATGTTTTCACTGAAAATAAATCTCAGGTATTTTATTTACTGCTCAGGCTGTGGAAAGCCCTTAGTGTTGGGCCAGGTTAAGCAGAATGCTACCAGAGCTGTCCCCAGGATGTTTATTTCCACAGCCTGTTTATTCTAGGGGGACTGGAGGGTGTGCATTTCACTGCAGAGATGAGCTCAAGTTTGAAGGTTGGTCCGAGAAGGAGAAATGTTCACACTGGCTTAATTAGGCCAGGGAGTCAGGACCCTGTCAGCAAAGAGAAATTGAGAATAAGGAAATCTCCTGAATAATTCAGGTCAGAAGTGAAACGCTTTGGCTTCAACCTATGCTTCTGGAGAGATCCTTGCTTCCTTTCCCTCAATGCTCCCCAGCTCGGCACTCGGAGGCCAGTTCTTAAAGAGGCAACAATTACAGATAATCATCCGTTAGGACTGCATCCCTTCGTGAATTCCCCATAGCCTGGCCTGTTTACCTCAGAAGCCACGAGAAGCTCCGTGTTCTCGAGCATTCTGCCTCTCTCTCCCTCTGCTCTCCTCTACAACCCCTTGTCTGACTCAAGCTTGGAGCCCCTGCAACCCCCCAAGTCCTTCCACTATGCCTTTTGGACTCACGGTCTGTCATCAGCAAAATCCCTAGAGCCTTAAATGATTTTTTTTTTTTTTTTTTTTTTTTTTTTTTATATATTTTCTTCTTCCTGGAGTCCCAGGTGAAATCCCCTGTAGCTCTGTCAGGAGTTTCTGTCTTTTTCCTCTCCTAACTTCTGGTGCCGGGGGTGTGGAGGCTGGCAGGGTCTCCCCCTTGCTTCCCACGGCGGCTTCCAGACTGCTGCTCTTCTCGCTCTCTCAAGTATCCAGCACATCTGAGACACTCCCTGGGGCCCTACCTTTCCCTGCTCTCCTTTTGTGCCCACTCCCTTCCTGCTCCTGTCCCTTCATTCATTGGCAATTTCAGCTTCTGGATTCCTGCCTTTCTGCCATGGCTTTTTCATTACTTTCATAGGTGACTCACCAACACCTAGCCTCTTGCTTGCCAGGGTCTGGCTTTGTGTCCTCCGTCAGTTTCCTGGCCCCATGGCCACATCCTTGACTTTGCCTTAGCCATTCCCTCATCACAGGCCTCAATGTCGCTACAGTGCTTCCTGACCACCATCGCCTTCTATTCTAGCCCAATTCTCCCAGTAGCCCAACTCCAGGAATCCTCTGGCCTCTCTTAGACCTCCGACCCATCTTCTGCCTTTGCTGTGCTGTCTCTTCCCTTCTCACTCAGTGGAGAGCTCACGGACCATCTTGCACACCATTTCTCGCAGGCCACTCAGTTCCTTCCTGTGTCTCTCCCTTCTCTGCGCTTGCTGGCAACATGCAAGCCTGCTTCAATCCCACTCTGACTGTCCTGAGCCTGGACCAAGCAGCCGAGTGTCACTTGCAAAGACCACAGGGCCTGCTGACGAGCTGTGTTTTAAACTCATGACCATGGACCTGAGCAGACTCCCTGCCCTGCCTGGCAGCTTCGTTTACCTCATCAATTCCTTCCTCATCCTTCAGGGAGGGACCTCTGGCTCTCCTCTCTGCCCCTCAGACCACCAGGGCTCTCCTCCCCCGACTCAGGGACTTGTTGACTTCACAGAGAAAATGAAAGCCAGGGAAAGAGAACTGCAGTGGGCTCACCCCCAGAACTCTGATTCCAGCAGCCTCTGTGCTGTGGGCTCTCCCTCCCTCTGTAACCGGAGCAAGAGTCCTCACTCCTGCCTAAGGCTGGTTCTCACCTGTGCACTGGACCTCCCCCTTCACCCCCTGCTCCAGGACACTGGTCCTGCCATTGCCTGGTCCCTTTGCCTCGCCTGATCTTCCGTGGAGCTTTGAAACCTACTGCAGCACCTTGTATCCTAACGCTGGGTCCCACTCAGGCTGCAGCTTCCTTTTGTTCTCCCTTCTAGAGCAAAACTCCTTTGAAGAGCTGTCTGTTTGCTAGCTCCTCCCCTTCACTTGTTCTCTCTTTAATCGGCTCCCACCAGGTTTGGTTCCTCATCACGCCACCACACTCCTGTGTGTCTACACTGACGGATCCAGTGGAAACTTCACATTCTTCCTCTCAACTCATGGGCCTCATTGGACTGTGGTTTCTTCCTTCTTGAGGCACCCTTCACTTGACTTAGCAATGCTGCCCTGTCCTGGGTTCCCTCCGCATCGCGGTCTATCCTTTCCCAGTTGTACTTGCTGAATCCTTCTTGATAAGTGTTCTCTTTAATCCCCATTCCTATTTCTCCCCCACTTTACTATTTTTAATGGCACTTATCTCTCTTTTGTATTGTATTATAAATCTATTTTCTTACCTGTTTTCTGCCTTCTCCACTACTCTTTGAAATCCGCGAGGGCAGGGGCCTTGTCTTGTTGAATTCCTGGAATCTAGAACGGGGTCTGACATGGAACAGGTCCTCAGTAAATAAATATTTGTTAAGTAAGGAGTAAGTGAATGAATGAATGGGTAGCATGAATGTACTTCTTCACGTCACTAGTTTATATCTTAGTATTCCACAGTGGGTACCATGGACTGAATGTTTATGTGCCCCCAAATTCACATATTGAAGCCCCAACTTCCAGTGTGATGGTATTTTTTGGTATTTGGGGGACTCATCAGGTCTAGATGAGGTCAGAAAAATAGGGCCTCCAGATAGCTTTTTCCTTTCTCTCTCCATCATGTGAAGACACAGCAAGAATAAGACAGTTTCCAAGCCAGGAAGAGAGTCTTCACCAGGAACTAAATTTGCTGGCACCCTGACCTTGGGTTTCCTGGACTCCAGATTGTGATAAATAAATGCCCATTGTTTAAGCCATCAGGTCTACAGTATTCTGTTACAACAGCCTGAGCTGTCTCAGAGGGGCACCCCTTTAATGAGGGGTGCTCATTAAATGGGAATGATAAGAACACTAAACTCCTGAGGATGTCGCAAGTCTGGAATCAGATAACAGATGTACATGTGAGCTGTCTACAAGGACTCTTACTGTTGCTTTTTATTGCTAAGAAATTAACTGGTAGAGATAGGAATTTGAATATCATGTATCCATTTCTTGCACAATCATTTCTGAGTTCTTCATAGGTGCTATATTCAGGATTCAAGATTGTGGGGATACAATGGGGAATAAACAAAATCCTTATCTTTCTGGAACTCAAGAGTTCTAAGAAGATTAGATTTCTTTCTGTTTTGGGCTTTGTTCCAATTTCCCTTGGGTGTGGTCTTGGTGGAAGGCACAATGTTCAACACAGCAGAAGGGTAGGTGTAGGTGTAGGGAAGGAGCATGGGGTAGGTGAAGGCAGTGATGGTTTCCAATCCAGGGGTGGCAAGGAAAGCTGCCTGGGTGGAAAGTTGCTTTGTCTCCATAAACCTTATTGGTCTGGAACTAATCCCATCTACCTTGCTGGGCTGTTCTGAGGATAATTTATGTAAAGCTCTTGGCCTCCAGTGAGAGGGAAGTGTCCCGTAGGTGTGACTTGTAGAGACTTTTTTAGGGGAAGTCAAGGAGGGAACAGCTCTCGGGGGAGAGGGTTTCAGGTCTTGGTGGAAGAAGGAAGACTTCTCACGGTGGTTCTGGCCGCGGGCGGATTCGTTTATAAGAGACCGATGATTATGAAAAGACATTGCAGTAAGTAAGGCCTGGTGGGAAAGGAGAGAGAGAGACAGGCTGCAAGGAAAAAGATGAGCCAAGTAGACCTGAGGATAAGAAAAAGTGGCCTCAAGGAGATTTGTCTGAGGATCCTTTCTGAACCCCCGGGATGAAGGAAGGTGGGACAGGCTGACGGGTTTGGAGCCCGAGAATGTAAAGGAGCAGAGTCTGCTGGAGGGAAGTGGGCCTGTGTTTACTTAACTGAGAACCTGAGTGGTTCTGAAGTCAGTAGGGGGTCAGGGGAGCTGAGGAGAGCTGGAGACGGAGTTTACTGGAATGAAATGCGTGTGGCTTTTCTGGGTGCACTCGGGGAGGTGGGTTGAGGGAATGGTGAGGAGAAGGGATAGCAAAGGGAAGAGAGCAGCCAGCACCTGGTAGGGGACCAGGGTGTCTGGAATGACTTAAGAACAAGGATGAATAAATTGCAATTTCAAGCTAATGGCTACACATTGTGGCCATGGAACCCTTCCCCATGCTGACCCTCCCCTCCTCTGCCCTGTCTGTTTTGATGTTGGCGACATTCTTGTTAAAAGTAATCTTTCTTGTTTAAGTAATCTTTCTGGTAGGCATTTTTATTCAACCTACTACTACTACTACTACTACTACTACACACACACACACACACACACACACACACACACTGACGTATGTTATTCCACGAAGCAAGACTTATCCTTATTTTGTGTGATAAAGTAAAAACATACAGTTAAATATAAAATACGGTATTACAAATTCTTGAATGCAACAGAAACAATTTTTAATAATAAAAAGTTATAATTTCAAATACAGATGATATGATGAGATAGCTCTGCATGCTTGCCCAGAATCATAAACTCATCTCAGGACACACATGGACAAGACTCCCAGCATATCTGGTGGACTGTTCATCCCAAGAGTTCTGTTTTTGATGGGGTCAAGGTTGAAAATTTAGTTTTACCCACATGGGTTACTGGGAGTGATAATATTAGCAATACGCTTTTTATATTTAACTCAAGAAATTCTTATTCAATTTGAATCCAAAATGATGAACATAAACACTGAGTTTCTAATCATTTTTCAGTGTGAATGAGTAAGCTGTAATAATTTATTCTCTGGACAACACCAAGTTAAACTCAATTACTGAATCAGGGTTTGGAAAAGAAAATGGATTTTTAATCCAAGTATTTTTCTTTAATGTTCCAATTTCTCTTTTAGGAAGTTAAAAATGAAAAGTTTGAGGCAGAAGGGAGTTGTAACAGTATCTCTAAATCCATTTCATTCGGCTGTTTTCATGAGTAGTGTTCTCCTTGATATGTTGTAACAATAGTGGGAATATTTACTGAATAGGGCAAATGCTTATGTCTTACCTCTAAGGCAAGTAAGATCTTTTGAAACCCCAGGGTATGTGGGGTGTCTTGTTGATTTTCCTCTATGGGTTAAATGTAGCTTGTTAAGGATACTGAAAGTATCAGCAAAATATGCCATTTTTAAAACAAATATCATCTTTGAAAAAGTTGCCAAATTATACTTTTTTTTTTTTTAAAGATTTTATTTATTTATTTGACAGAGAGATATCACAAGCAGATGGAGAGGCAGGCAGAGAGAGAGAGAGAGAGAGAGAGAGAGAAGCAGGCTCCCTGCTTGAGCAGAGAGCCCGATACGGGACTTGATCCCAGGACCCTGAGATCATGACCTGAGCCGAAGGCAGCGGCTTAACCCACTGAGCCACCCAGGCGCCCCCAAATTATACTTTTAAAAAAAACATATAATGTATTATTTGCCCCAGGGTTACTGGTCTGTGAATCATCAGGTTTACACACTTCACAGAACTCACCATAACACATACCCTCCCCAATGTCCATAACCCAGCCACGCTATCCTTACCTCCCCACCCCCCAGCAACCTCAGTTTATTTTGTGCGATTAAGAATCTCTTATGGTGGGGCGCTTGGGTGGCTCAGTGGGTTAAGCTGCTGCCTTCAGCTCAGGTCATGATCGCAGGGTCCTGGGATCGAGTCCCGCATTGGGCTCTCTGCTCAGCAGGGAGCCTGCTTCCCTCTCTCTCTCTCTGCCTCTCCATCTACTTGTGATTCCTCTCTGTCAAATAAATAAATAAAACCTTTAAAAAAAATCTCTTATGGTTTGGGGAAGGTATGTGCTATGATGAGTGCTGTGAAGTGTGTACACCTGGAGAGTCACAGACATGTACCCCCGGGACTAATAATACATTATATGTTAATAAAAAAAATTTTAAAAAATCTCTTATGGTTTGCAAATGATACTCCTTCTTAATTTCAACACTATAAATCTCATTCTGGAGTTCATATACCCTGCCTAACACTTTCCTTTCTAACAACCAATACCCTCTGGATGACTCCGTAAGTGAATATGATTAGCTCTAATCTCTGAATAAAACATTCTAAAAAGTCAGCTAAGCAGTGAAATTCCTTTCTTAGCCTGCATTTTTCAACTTGTCCACGAGATTTGGTACAATATCTTTGAGAAGCCCAAGCCCCAAGACATATAAACCAGATTTCAAACAGCACTGTTATTAGTAGCTTCCAAACATTTTCTAGTAACTACACTATGTTTTCTAGCTATATCTACTGACCTGTGCCTTTTAATCTCTTGATAATGCTTTAGTATAATTCACATTGATTGGTAATGTCTATTTCTAATTTTGTGGCCATATTTTATTGTTACGTGATATTCAATTGAAACCTATGTAACAAATTCTCCATGGAATTATCTCACCACACATACCTGACCATACACAAAGCAGATTGCTTCTCTTCCAATATCAGCGCCTCTTGCTGGGCTCAGAATCTCTCCTAGTTGCTGTGTTCTGCACAATGATACTGTGTTTTCATTAAGAGGAAGAGATGCCATTCTATTTGCTGATTGATTATTAAAAGTTACATATAGCATATCCACATGTGCTGAAAGAATAATATTTTTAGGAGCTGCAAATTTCATTTTCTCTTTTGCCACTCAACATGCTGTTTTATATATATATATAATTATTAAATATACATTTATTTATAAAATATATTTATAAATATATATATATAAAATCCTTGTTTATATATATATATATATATATATATATATATACACAAAACCTTCATTTTATATATATTATATATACTTTTTCTTGTTAACTGTTGCAGAATGACTAAGAGTACCCAAAGCAAACATGTTACATAGTACCCCCATTTGTGGGCTCTTTTCCATAGCCTTACATGTATCATCTTTATAATACCACCATGGGACCAAACACTGTTATTATTTTATTTTACAGATAAGGGAATGAGGACACAGACAGATTGACTTGCCTTGAGTATCATAACTGGTCAGAGGAGGAGCTGCAATTCAAAACCAGACAACTAATTCTGGAGTTTAGTTAATAACCAATACATTAAACTACCTCTCAAATTGGAAATTGTGTCAATAATTTATGTCCTTTCCCCCCTCTTACTTGAAAAGACTTGATGAACTTATTGAAAACATGGCATTATAAAACAATACACTGGGTTCTCTCATTTTCAAAGAATTCAGTATATTAGATAAAACCCACATTTTAAATAATCTTCATTGTAAAATCTCACAGTTGCTCTTTACTTTTTAGAATGAGGTTCAAATTAAGCCCCAGTTTATTGATTAGAGTTGGCATTTTGCTCAATATTTTTGGCTTTTAACTTCCAAATTCAGGAGTTGAACTTGTGCACATGCCTCTGGATTTTTTTCTCTCCTCATTCTTTTATCTTTATCCATTTTAAAGACAATTAATTCTATTTCAGCAAAAAGGCAGTCATTGTTGAGAAACTAAAAAAAAATAAAATCTGATAGCATCCTTTCTGAAAAAGACCTTCCAAATTTGTAACCACTTGTGACTTTGTTAAATGAAATCTTACGAGGCAGAGACCCGGGGTTTCCAATGGTGAGCCACAGTTTAGTTTAACAAAAGACTGCAAGGGAACTGAAATAGAGAAGTTTATGACTCACAAGTCCTGGAGGAGGTGCGTGGTACACCTGGAGGGAACACACTGGGAGGTCAAGGCAGGATACAGGCAGAGAGAATGGCAGGACCTCGGACATGTGCCTCAATTAGGGTTCGTGGGTAGAATGCTTTAGGGTTTCTGGGCTAAGGCTGGATAGGTCAAGTCAAATGAAAAAGAGCAAGGTTTTGGTAGGCTCTGCGAGGGTTTTCTCGAAGGCACACACATGGGGAAGGCCCTGGGAGGCAGGAGAGACTGTTCCTCCAAAGGGCTGCCGGGAGGGGCATATGAGAACTTACATTTCCTCGTAACTCTGTGACTCTGTGGACTGTTACCTAGTGCCTGCACTCGTTGGAGGGGCTGGTGTCAGTTTAGTCCCCGGCAGGCCACTTGGACACACAAAATGGCTGCTGAGGCAGCAATATTATGAAGTCATTTAACTAATGTCTCAACAAACCAACACTTGGTTGAATGGCTACAGTTTTGCTGACAGGGGAAATACAAATTATCATAATCTAAAATAAAAGGGCACCAAATTAACCCTCCCATTACGGTAATGGTCAAATGGACCATCATAAGCTGAGAAGTAGGATGAGACATCAAGGAACAAAAGAGCAAATGATCCATCCTCGGTGCCATGTGCATTCATCACACGTCCACCAGGAAGTCTTGCAAATGGCGGGAGCCGTTGAGCACGGTATTTGTGGCGGCATCTGCAAGGCTAGGATTCCTCCTACGAATCTGGCATTCTCTAGTTAATTAAAAAAAAGTGCAGGTTGTGACCTACCGCATTGACCTGATGATCCTTCAGTGGGTGGGACCTGCCATTTGAAAACAGAGTTAATGAAAGCCTGAGTTTGTTTTTGGTTCATTGTCAGAGTGGAGAGAAATGAGTCTCATGAGACGGGGGGTCAAGAATGGGGAATTAGGGCAAGTTTAGAAGAGCAGTGCAATTAGTGCCAGAGGGGACCATGAGATCTTTGACCCCTTGCGATGTCTCGGGAACTTGGGGAAGGCATTGGAATTCCCCTAGGGTTTGGATGGAAGTTTGAGCTTATCTTAGCTTAAGGTGGCTCTAGATACCATTTGCTTGATCATAGCAACTACGGAATGAAGTGGTCAAGTGTACAAGCTTTGGGGCTTGGGTGCTGAGTGTGAATCTTGGTTCTGCCACTTACCAGCTGTATGCAGATTACTTAACAAATTTGTGGCTCCATTTTCTTATTTGTAAAATGGAGATAATAATAGTATTATTGTTCAAAAGGATTATGATGGGGGTTAAATTAGTTGCTATATACCATACTTGTAAAATATTACAACAATGGTTGGAGTGTGAGATGCAGTCATGGAAAGTTAGTTATTTTTTCTTCTTTTCTTTCCTTTTATTTATTTATCTTTTTTTTGATCATCAAGGGGAGTCATGTTCAGGCAAACTGTAGGAATTGAAGGAGCTTCTCGAGGTGCTACAAAGCTGTAGCTGAAGGGGTCCTCTCTGGGTGAATGGTTCTTCCTGACGTTAATGAGTTTGAAACGCTGTAATTCCCTGTCAGACCTACCCTGGGAGTCTGTCCCCTGTCATTTGACTGTGTTCAGAGACTGCACATCTGTATCCAGTATCTGGGCTCATACCATTTCATCAAGGGCCCTAGGTCAAACCAGACAATGTCAGTTGACCCTCCTCCATGAGCAGCATGAGGTTGGTGAAGATGTGAGTGGAGACGCAGCTCTGGGTGGGTCAGGTGTGCTCATGGAGTGGATATGTGGAAATGGAGCAGAGGTGGAGGCCGTTGATGTTGATGTAATTCAGAAATGTGAGGTATGGGTCTCAGATGGGTCACCACAGGCGGCTGAGACCATGGGGAAAGGTGGGTAGGCTGTGAATGGAGAGTAGATGGTCACTTGAGGTCCAAGTAAGTGACTGGGAGGGTCATGGGAAGTGACAGGCCATAGTGACAGGGAAGGGCAGGGAGTGCTGTGAGCTTCAGGAGATAGTTTTTTGGCGTGTGGGACATGGAACCAAAGATATCCAAAGGCATGTGGGCCTCCTGATGCTGCCTCCTGGCCTCAGTATCCTGGGGCAAGGGGCGAGGAGCGGCCCAATTTGAGATGACAACAAGGCAATAATGTCTTTTGGAGAGGGGTCATGGCTGAGGGCATTCTGAAGGGATTGGTCTGTTGAGGGCAGCCAGCAGGTTCTGACGGAGGGGAAGAGCAGGTAGAAGGAAGTGGTGGAGAGCTGCATGGGATGGTGAGATGATGAGGGCTGTGGTCTAGGAGGTGGCCAGAACACAGAACCTGGGGACATGAGCTGATGTGACCTGGGGAAGCCAACTCTGTGGGGTTGGGGTCCGGGGTGCAGGCCCAGCACAGTCTCTACTGCTGTGTAGGCTTTAAATAAACCTTCTTCCCTCCTTTCCTTTCACTCAGCCTCATTCCTGCCCTGCGAACTAAGAAAGGTGGCTGATGTTCATACACTACCCAGAAACACAGAAATGGGCAGGTGACTTCATGGCATTCTTTTTCTCAGTGGCCTCACCCTTCAAGGTCCCTTGTTTGTGATCTCCTGGAGGTGGACTCCAAATGATCTTTAGTTCCAGGCATTGGAACCTGTTGAATTCGGTGGGTGGAGGTGGGGCTCCTTCCTGGCTTTACCTCCAGCCGGGGTGCTGTGGTTTTGGCTTACATACCACTGTGTTTCCTCCAGAGCTAAGCCCACCTTCTGGTTCCTCCAGGAGGCCCCCGACCACACAGTGATGGGTAGACATGGCCTCTGCCCGGGAGCTGCTTCCTGGAAGGGTTGGGATGATATACAGGCACTTTGTTGGCTCATTATGGGCTCTGATGCCTCTAAACACAGACTTCTCTCTCTGAGAGCAATTCCTATATCCCATGCCAGATCTAGTCCATTTGTCTCTGGCCACAGAACCCCTCAAGGTCATGGCCCCACCATGCCAGTCCCCTATCCCAGGGTGAATTTCACATTCACCCTGGTGGTCTCCCGGGGAGGGAAGGTTGCTCCCTCCGCATTCATTACTTTCTCTTCTTTATTATAACATCAGTTTATGTCTATGTTCCCTTCCACTGAGGATTTCTGTTTTGATTGTAATTTGGAAATAAAAAGTTTTCTGTGTCTCTGTAGTTCAAGGACCATTAGATGTCTATGCTGCATTAGGGGATGCGGCTTCTCTAATCTTTGTTATGGTACAGACTTGAAGTTCTGTTCCTTCTGAAGGACTAAAGTTCAGGTTCTTCTGTTCCCTTCCAGGTCCACAAATGAGGGAAGAAAGAAAAAACCCCAAGATGAGTATTTTGGGATCCCATCTCAGTATATGTGCTACTGTTCAGGAACCAAGCTGGGAGGTCTGTGCCAGGACAGGCTCTCGGTCACAGACCCTCTATGTGAAGGGACCTGCCTGGCCAGTCGCTCTTGTCATCAGGATTCTTCTGGTGGTGACAGTCAAGAATATTCTGTAATTGGATACCCAGGTGTCTGTCTGTACTCAGCTGCCTCAGATAGCTCTTGGCCCACACACCTAGAAGATTCTTTTAGTTGTGTGTCTTCCTTTGTTCATGGAGCCTGATTTCTTTGCTTCTCTGGCCACTTGGTAGAACATGGCCTCCTAAAGGCTCTCAGGCTTATGGAATACAGGATTGGCCACTTGGATGCTGCTCTCTACTGTCCTTTTCCAAGCTCAGAGTCCCAGGATGGGACATCTGATGTCTTCTCCTGCATCAGGCATTTCCCCCTATTCTGATCATCTGGGGCAGGGGTAGGGGCAGGAAGGGCTGAGAAAGGGCTCTGACAATAGAGAAAAGGTATATTTCTGGGGACTTCCTTTGACAGCAGCCTAGGCTGCCCCTGGCTCATCTGGCATCCTGTATTACTAGAATTGCCCAATCCCCATCAGAACCACCCCCTACAATCCCTCCCTTTTATCCGGTGCCCTAGATGTACTAATGTCCTTAAAACAGAAGGTGGGCTTAGCCCTGGAGGAACCACAGTGGCATGTAAGCCAAAGCCTCGGCACCTGGGTAAAGCCAGTGGGGAGCCCCTCCTCTACCCACCAAATTCAACAGGTTCCAATGCCTGGAGTTAAACACCATTTGGCCTGTGACAGAGAGAGTGTCCCGCACAGCCCTCTGAGGTGGGTTCTGGAATAATAGTGTGAGTGCCACCTCTGAGAGTAGAGAGGCAAGGGCAGACTATCCTTGAAGACGAAGAACCAGTGTGTGTATGGCATGTTTCTGGACCTCATTCAGCTGCCTTTCTGGTGCTCGGGCCCTCCAGGACCACACCTTGCCACATGCTGGTCCAGCCTGTGAGAGCCCCTCCAATGAAAGGCATCCCCCTCCCTCCTGAGTTCACCAGAGCTGACAGACTGCCGAGCTGGAGGCTGTCTCCCTGTAACTTCCACCTTCTGGTGTTAAATCCAATCCCTGAGGCCATTAGAAATAAATCCATTTGCCTTCCCGCTAACAAGCCCTTCTGGTCTTTGAAGAATTTGAAGAAATATCTCCTTCAGGGAACGACAGCCAACTCCTTGAACTCCCTCATGGGATGTGGTTCGGGCTCCTTTGCCATCCTGACTACTTCTTTCTGAATGAGCTTCTGGCTTGATCATCTTTGCTTTAAACTGTGGCCTTCTGGAAAGGAGGCAGCACTACTCCGCGGGTGGCCTGGTGTAGGATGTGCTTCCCACCAGGAAAGCACTTAGCATAGTGCTGGTATCAGTTCATATTCCAAACAAGTTAGCTAATAGTACCGTAATTATTAGTATTGTTCCGAGTACCAGTGTTGTGATATTCTTCTGGTCACCCAGATTCTCCCAGGTAATGCTTCATACTCCTCGGTAGGGCTCTGTCCTTGGGAATTCCCATCTTGTTAGGTTCTACCCTGATTCTAGACCTCTGCTGCTAATCTTGGTCTCTGGCTCAGTATTCTCTTCTCTAGGTCTCTCCCAGATTCATGCCTTGGCCAGAATATAAGAGATCTCAGTACCACTGGGAGGGTAACGTGAGTTTCCCCCTCACCTCTCCAGAGAGTAGGGATGTGCATGGATCCACATGAAACTCAACGAACTCAGAAGTATAGAGTGGCAGCTCCACAGGATAGGACTGGGGTCAGCATTCCTTTGCTCCAGCCCCTGCTTCCTGCTGATGCAATGTAGCCCAGGCTAAGGGAACACTCTAAGACTTGGTTTCCTCATCTATAACATATGAATACTGTGGGACCTCCTTCCTGGGGTTGTGGTGAGGATTCTGTGAGCAAACCCTGTCGGGCATGCACGTAGTAGGTGCTCAGTAAACATAAGCTGCTCTCTTTGCCTAGTTGTGGCAGTCCTCAGTGGTTCTGGGTAGGAAAAGCAGGAGTCTGGAAGAGGCACTGGTGTCTGGGGTACCACCAAAGTCACCCTCCAGAGGGAAGAGAAGTTTAGCCCTTCTTTCCGCCCCAGTGGGGATCCGAGGATCTGATGGCCAGAGGAACAACCTAAGAGTAAGAGCAGCAACCACCCGGTCCCGCTCTCATAAGCGACCTTTTGTTCAGGCCCCTCCTGGCATCTTCTCCTCCAACACTGAGGCTCTTATAACACAGGCCTCTTGAATAGCACACAGCATCCCTGGCTGCCAAGGTCAGGCGTCTGGAGCCAACCTTCCCCAGCTGTGGTCTGGCCACCTCCCAGCTCATGTGGCTCAGTGCTCCACAGAGGGCGGGCTAGAGAGCTGGCTGTGGGGAATTAGGGAGGTTGAATCTTGGTATGGCTGCCGAAGAAATGTGAAAAAGGCATTTATTTTTAAAAGGTCCTGCCTTAAAGCTTAGAGTCGGGGTCCCCAAAGATAGTGGTCTTAAAATGATGGGTGGTAAATTACAAAGTGAGGGGCCATTCGGGCTCCTGGAAAGTATTTTTGCTTGATGGAAGTTAATAGCTTTTATGCATATTGAAAATTAATCAAATGATTCAGATCTCTGTGTAATTAAAGTCCTTTACAGGGATCAAAGACGCTTCTTCTGGAGAGGCTTTGAAGACACAGAGCGGAGGCTCCTGGCACGCACATTCTAGAGATGGTGGAGATACTGAAATGAGGCTCATTTTGTCCCGACTTAACAGCAATGAAACTAAAGAAAAATCAGAGAGAATCAGACTAGGTTATTCGTGTCTGTCTGGTCCCAGAGTGTCCCAATGTGGCCGGATGGTGTGTGGCTGGATATCGCCAGGGAGAACTTCCCTCGGCCCTTCCCCTAGCTCTGATGTGGTTCTGGGGGGGGGCGGTGAGTGCTAAACCCCCAAACCCAACTGGGCCTCAGATTCGTCCTGCTGCTTCAGGATGGGCCCAGGTGTTCTGCCCAGAGAGCAGGGGCCTGCCAGACTGACCGACATCTCGGGGATAGGTGGGAATTCCTGTACTAAATGGACACAGAACCATTTGTTTCTGTTTAGTAAAGAAAAAAAGAAAAGTGGGTCACTCAGGCTCTGCTCCTGGGCTCCAGGGCAGGTTTGCAACCTCTCTGAGGTTTCATTGTGCTCTCTGGGGACATTCTTTTTGCAGGCTGTTCCAGAAACCGGGTGTCTCCCTGGTTGCTGGTTCCTGGCGCTACCTCTCGTTCCTGGGTGGCCAGGCTGCACCTGGATGGGATTTCTAGTAGTCTGGTCTTTGACAAATCCTTCAATGTATTTATCTTTTTCTTTCTTTTCTTTCTTTCTTTTTTTTCCAAAGCTTTCTCCATATTTTTTTCTGAATGTTTCCAGTTACTTTTCCCTTAAGTATTTTATATGCTGCTATAGTGAATGGAATCCCCTTTTAATGAAATTTTCTAATTAATTAATTCTGGAAAAGGATTGATTTGTGTTCAACTTGACATTGAACTCATCTGAGCCAGGGTACCTGGGTGGCTCAGTCAGTTAAGCGTCTGCCTTCCGCTAGGGTCATGATCCAGAGTCCTTGGATTGAGCCCGACATCGGGCTCTCTGTTTAGCAGGGAGCCTGCTTCTCCCTCTGCCTGCCCCTCCCCCTGCTCACGCGCTCTCTCTCTCTCTGACAAATAAATAAATAAAGTCTTAAAAAAAGAAACCCAATTTATCTGAGCCTAGCATCATTTTCAGGATAAAACTTTGAAAATTTAAAAACAGTATTAACTGGTTATGGGTCCACTAAGTTTTTCCTATCTCTTCTTGAGTCATAGATATTCATAGAGAAACATGGAATTTGTGTAAAGTTTAAAATTTTTGGTATAAAGTTGTATGGAATATCTCTTGTTTTAAAATAATCTTTTCTATGTCTGTTGTTCTAGTCTCTTTTGAATTTCTAACACTGATTGTCTTTTGTCTTTTTTCCTTAACACTTGCCAAAGTTTATTTTATTGATCTTTCTAAAGAACCAACTTTTTGTGTTTGCCTTTTGGTAATTAGGTTATTTCTCTTTCTTTGGGTTTATTCTTCTGTTTTTAAATTGAGATTCTAGAAGTGAACACTACATTTACTTTTATTTTTTTTTCCCTAATGAATACCCATGAGATTATTCATCTTTCCTTTTACTACTTCTGTGGCCAAATCTCTTGGCCTCCAATATATAGTATACGCATTCCTTTCTAGTTTATAATTACTCTTTTAGTTAGTTATTTTGAATACATTTAAATTTCCAAGTAAATCTATGCGTGTGTGTACTAGGGAGAGAGAGAGAGAGAGAAGGGTGGCTTTAGTTTTCTATTGATGCTGTAATGGATTACCACAAATTTAGTGACTTAAAACAGCACATTTTTTTTTCCTCCCCACAGTTCTGGAGGTCAGGAGTATGGAATCAGTTTCACTGGGCTAAGGTCAAGGTATTGGTTCCTTCCAGAGGCTCTGAGGGGAGAATCTCATTGTTGTTGTTGTTGGTTTTGTTTGTTTATTTGTTGCCTTTTTCACCTTCTGGTGGCTTCCTGTTTTCCTTGGTTTATGGCTCATCCTTCCTCTTCAAAGGACATAGGTTCCAATCTGCTTCTGTCATCAGATTGCCTCTCTTTCTAGCAGGATTTGCCTGCTTTCCTCTTATAAGAATGCTTGTGATCACATCACTGGGCCTCCCTGGATATTCCAGAATAATATCCCCATCTCAGGATTATTCACTTAATCACATTTGCAAAGTCCTTTTAGCCACATAAAGTAACATATTTATGGATCCTGAGGATTAAGAAGTGACGAATCTAGGGGACTATTATTCTCCCTATCTCAGAGACTTTTTTCCTGATTGTGAATTTCTAGTAGGTTTTATTTCTGTGTTAGTGAATTTGTTGTTTTGTGGAAAATTAAGACTTTTTTTTAAGTTTTGAAGAATATTCTCATTTAAACACCTGATGATACTATGTAGTAAGAAGGTGTTAAAACTGGTATGAATTTTTTATATGGAAGAGATGAGAAATGCTGGCATCTTGGAAAAAAAGAATCAGGAAATCCCTACATAAAATCAGAAGACTTTGAAATTGTCACAAGAAAAGACAAGACAGTGAGAGTTAAATTGGAACATCAGCATGAGTTGACACTTTCAGGAAAGCTCCTACGGTTGTCACTAAGGTAGCCTGGGTGGCCTTTGGTGTAACTGTGCCTACAGCCAATAATAAAACAAATCCTGGACTAGACACAGGATGCTAAATGTGACCCTTGGTTTTCAGCAGTATAGAATGGCAGACTTTCTGCCTTATTTTGCAATATCTTTGGAAAGGGAGAAAAAAAATATTTGCAAGGACCAGCTTGAAGCCTTTTGTTTGGGACTCCTGATGGCTTGCTCCTTTGTTCTGTAGCTCTTTTGTTAGGTTATATCAGAAGAAGGTTGTAAATTTAGCCATGGCCAGAGTGCATCATGGATTTCCCCATGGGTGGTGGTTTTGAGTAAATTTCACCATAGCTCCGTAATCGGCTTGCTGGAACTATAACCTGGAAACTCCCTACAGGGCTTGGCATCAGGCTCTTCCTAACATTCTCCACCCTTGTGCACTGTGCAAGCAATCCCAGATCTGGGTTCTGGCACTGTTTGCAAAACTAGTATTTCCATTGCTTGAGCAAAGGGCTGAAATCAATGTGGACAGGATTTAAATATCATCTAAGCATTATGTATGATAGTGAATAAAGCCTTCGGCCAGCCTGTCTCTTGGTGTTCTGAAACGTATCTCATGATTCAAAGACTCAAAGTGTAATTTATCCCAGAGATAGCAACGTTTTGAAATTTGGTCAACTATACAATGCCTGCCAATTTATTTATATGTAACTACAAGTTCTCCTGGTTTCTTTGCTTATCAGTTGTGGCAGAATGAACTACTTTGCACTGCTTGAATCAGATCAGTCAGAAGTAACTTGACTTTCTAGAGTTATGGGAGGCCAATCAAAATAATGGCTCAGCTTATATCACAGACAATTCATTGAGAGAAGGGGAAATCTCTATGTATGTATACCTGAAAAATATCTTCATTTTGCCTTCTCACATTAAGTTAGTGTGGCTGAGTATACAATTGTAAATATAAAATGATTTTCCATTAAAATTTCAATATATTTCTCCTTTGTCTTTAGGCATCCAACTTTACCAATAAGAAATTTTATTAGGATGTGCTTGGGTGTGGGTCTTTTTCTCTTCCTTTTAAAAAAGATTTTATTTATGTATTTGAGACAAAGAGAAAACACAAGCAGGGGGAGGGTCTGCAGTACTTGTTTTTAGCATAATATCCTCTAGGTTCATCCTAAGTTGTAACAAGTGATAGGATTTCTTTCTTTCCATGGCTGAGTAGCATTTCATTGTAGGTATATACCACATATTCTTTATCCATACATATGTTAATGGACATTCCCTCCTGCTCAAAAGTCATAGGTGATATTGGACCTCATGAACTGGTCCTTCCTTTCTCTGATTTTTTTCCCTTGCCGTTTTCAATTTCTTTATCTTTTACCCTACTTATGATTTCCTTGACCCCATCCTTCAGAATGACAACCCAGTCACCAGTCCTATCCATTTTTTATTATATTCTGCCCACAGATAAGAGTTTTTACCTCAGGAGTGATCTTTTGAGTGCAGCCAGGAAAAGGGGCAAGGGAGTACAGACCATCACAGATGAGGACGCAGGAGAGGGACTCTTATAGCCCTGTGCATGAGAGACCATGGGGACTTATACTGAGGAAGGGGGACAAGGAGATGGATTAGGGAAAATGAGCAGGTGGAATAGATAAGACTGGGGGCTTGGATTTAGCACTGAAAAAGAGGGAGGAGCTGAGGATGAGGATAAGGTTTAGACTTTGGTAGCTGGATGATCTTGGCACCATTCCTTGTAGGGCTCTCCTTGTAGGAGAAGCAGGTGTCCAGGCATAAAATGAGCTTGTATGTGGACATGTTGGTTTCAGATGTCTCTGAGACATAAGAATGGAGATATCTTGCAGATAGCTGGATCTATGGGTTTGGAACCCTGCAAAGATATCTGATAATGAGCTATGGTTTAAGGATTTAGTAGAATATGGATAGACATTGAAGCCTTGGAACAATAATATTACTCAAGGATAATGAGAATGGGAATCAGTGTTTAAGAGATATCCACAAAGGGGCAGAGAAGGAGGAGTTCGAGAGTATATTAGTTTTCTATCACTGCTGTACAAATTGTCACAAATTTATCGTCTTAAAAAAAAACCCATTTATTATCTCACGGTTTCTGTGGATCAGGAGTCTGGGCTCAGCATGGCTTTGCTTCGAGTATCGCAAATCCGAGCTCTAGTTCCTTTGCTGGAAGCTCTAGGGGAGAATCTATTTCCAGGCTCATTTACGTTTTTGGAAGATTCCTTGCTGGCTGGGAGTCCATCTCAGATTCTAGAGGTTACTCATATTCCTGGGTTTGTGGACCGCTTCAAGGCCAGCAATGGGGGGCCTACATCCTCTGGAATCCCTCTGACCTTCCTTTTTGCCCCAGCTCTCTGACTCTTCTGTTTTTAGGGGCAGAAGTGATTGTATTGGTTCCACCTGGGTAATCCAGGCTACACCCCCTCTCTTAAAGTCAGCTGATCACCTGCCTGAATTCTATCTAAAGTCTCTTCTCAGCAGTGCTTACATTAGTGTTTGATTGAATGATGGGGACATAGGGATTTTGAAGGGGACATCTTTAGAATTCTGCCGATTGCAGAGAGACAGAAGAAAGACCAAAAGAGAGGAATTTGGGTCCTGGAAGCTAAATCCCAGGAGGCACGGGGATGAGAATGAAGAGGAGGATGGTATCCATAAGAACTTAAATTTAATGATAGTAACAAGCAAGAGGTCATGATGGGATCAGCTAGATGAAAAGACTCACAAAGAATTATTTTTGCTGGATCTGGGTGAGTGATGGGGTTGTGGTCATCTTAGAAATACTCATCTTCTGGGGCAGCTGGGTGGCTCAGTCGGTTAAGCTTTGAATTCTTGAGTTTGGCTCAGGTCATGATCTTAGGGTGGGGAGATCAAGCCCTATGTCAGGCTCTCGCTGGAGCGTGAAGATTCTCTTTCCCTCTGCCCTTCCTTACTCCTCTCCCTAAAAAACAAAACAAAATAAAAACCAAAGAACTCATTTTCCATCTGGGAGAATGGAACTCTCTAAGAAGTGTGAGTTTCCCATGGGTTTCTAGTGGTGAGGAGATGCTGATTTTCCTGGAAAGTGACATCCAAGGTCTCAGGCACACTTAAGCCTGGAGAGGAACTGGATGCTGAGCCCACGCTCTCTCACTTTATTTCTATAGCTAGCTCCAGTCTCCTGCCCAAAGTCTAAGACCAAAATGGGTGTTTTCATTTCCTGGGGCTGCTACAAAAAATCACCACAAACTGGGTAGCTTAAAACAACAGAAATGTATTCTCTCACAGTCCTGGAGGCCAGGAGTCTGCAATTGGGATCCCTGGGCTGAAATCAAGGCTGTGTTTCCTTCAGAGGCTCTCTGGGAGAATTTGTTCCTTGTCTTTTCCATTTGGTGGCTGCTGTTGGGGTGTGTGCCAATATGGAGGAGAGTTGGGTTTTGCGGGGGAGAGCCTTAGCAGGGAGGAGCCTAGGGAGATGGGCTGGGCTGGACCAGTAGACTTACCTGAGGTGCCAAGAAATGGTCCAGAGATGACCTAACTAGTTCTTTACTATGTTGGGGGCCACCAAAGAGGAGGATGGAGGTCTCCAAAGATGGTATAATGGGGCATGCAAAGAAAACAGTAGAACTTCCAGAGAACTTCTGTCTGTATTCACTGATCTTCTCCCTCCCAATGTCTATTTTAAGGAAAGTTTTGCATTGCTTTTGTAAAACATTAGTATAGTAATTGATATATATAATCTACAGGAATTGATATAGACAATCTAGTACAGTCAATGATACACATAATATATTTATAATATGATATATTATAGATATGTAAAATAATTATATATATGTAAAACATTTTCCTGAGTGGGTGCAAGACCCCACAATACTATAAAACACAGCAGCACAGTCCAACACAGTAGGCCCTTCGCTGGATCCAGGAATGATGTCCCATCAGGTGGCCCGATTGGGTCTACGACCCTTGCATACCGGGCTTGATTCTGGAAGCTTCCTTCAGAACAGGTGGGGAAATAATTATTCAAGGTGTTACAGTTGAGATCTGCTGACCCTATATTAAATATCTTCCTACATCTAGCTAACTTGTCCTGACAACCCTCTACTGCAAGTCAATGTATTTAGTTACTGTTTATGTTGGAGGGTTTGCCGGGAAGTGACATTGCTTAAAGTTAAATGCTTTAGATCTACTATAATTGGTGTATTTATTGATGTTTTTTAAATGATTGTGCCTGGAGTTTGGTAAAAGCTGATTAATTTTTTTGCAGGCTTAAATGATCATGGCCATGCTCTGTGGAGGAACGTTTTAGGGGCTCCATCACCCACATCGGCCGGATGCAACCAGTTAATTTCTGAGGGAATCTGAGCCCTGCTCGGAGGGTTCTCCCAAGTTTGGCTCTGTGTTGAGGTGGGGGTGGGGCACACCTACAAGGTTCCCATCCCTGAAGTTCTTCTTGTTCTTCAGAGAAGTCTGTACACAAACACCCAGTGGAAGGACATAGGTCTACTTTGGCTGGTGCCATGGAGTGGCGGCATCTGTCATGTTAGAAAATGTGTTTATGGAACTCTGCCTCCTGGGAGACCTCTGGGCCTTTGGAAAGCTGTAAAATCTGGATTTGGCCCTTTTCACCAGAGCTTTGATGTGGAGCCATTTCGCCAGGCTGAAATGTGTCATAAATGCATCTAGGACATGGCCTCACAGAACTGTGGCCAGATTTGCAGCAGGGACACTGTTGAGGGTGACAGTCTGTCTATCATTACATCACACGGTCCTTTTTAAGAGCCGCAAGTGAGGCCTTTTCTGTAACTCTCAATACTGGGATAGAGGGTTTTTTCCCCTCCTGAGCACCTAGTTCGCTTTTCATTTTATGAACACAGTAAAGCATGTAAATGAGCACATTTCCCTCTTGGACTGAGAAACATCGAGATACATTTGCTGCTTTCTTCTCTAAAGTACACAGGGCTCTGTGGGTGTCCATTTTGTGTACTAATTCCAGCTTTATCTTATTTGTTTCTACCTTAAATTTCCACTTTATGTCTTTACTTCGCTGATGTGTTATTATATGTACTGAATGTGTTTTCCTAAGTCACCTCAGATATTTCAGAATTGAAGGGAATGGAGGTGTGTGCAGGGGTTAACAAAAACGTGAGTTCTGATGATAGAATGACCTGAGGTTGAATTCCCAACCGGCCACTCAGGACATGTGTGACCGCCGATAACTTGCCTGACTTTGTTCAATCTCAGCATCCTCATCTGTGAAATGGGGTACCAAGAGTACCAATTTTTTTTTTTTTTTAAGGCTGTTGTGGGCAGTCAATAGAAAGTATTTAATATAATGCCTGGCTTATATTAAGTACTAAATCAGTGTTCTATAATTATTGTTACTGTTAGTATTAAAACTAGTGAGAGAATAAATAAATACATGAATAAATTAGTTTATCTCCTGGAGGAGAACAAAGTTAGTCTCCTCCTGCTGGGGCATTTCCTCTGCTCCTATGGGTTGAAGCCATCTGGAGAATTAAGAGAACAAATTCCAATGATGATGACTTAAAATCCTGTAGAAGCTCACATACCCTGAAGCCTCTGAGAAAGATTTTTATTTTTTACGTTTTAACTAGGAGGGAATGGCGAAAGGGTCATAAAATGTTAAAGTATATTACTGAGTATATTATTGGCTTATATTACTTTTTAACAGCAACTCCAAAAATTATTCCACCTCAAAAACAATTCCAAACAATAATGTTGTGGCTTTTGTGTATGCTGTCATTAATTTGGAGTGTGTGGGGGGGTGCTGCCTACTGACCACATTTACCCTGCAACTTAAGACAAGAAAACGAAATGGAACAGTAGATGATTATAATGTTCTAGAATAGGCTAGTCATGTTATAGTGACTGAAGACCAGATGTATTTGAGGAAGGATAGAAATACCAAGGTGGCATCTTTATTGAGGTGCTTTATAAACATGGGCCAATTATTTCCCCAAGGAACTCTCTGAAATAGCAGAAGCTCTAGACATCAGACCAAGATCTCATGTTAGTCTGCACTTTTATGTGCTTAACTCATTTTTAATTCTGATCCAGCATCTGGAACATGCCTGGCACAGATATTTCTCAATTGAATAAGTGAATGAATAGGTTGCCCCAAGCCATGAGAAGCCCACCAAGCCCTGGACAATCTCCCAGGAGGCAAAGGACCAAAGGAAAGTCGGTGACCAGTGGGTTGATGAATAAGCCACTGGAAGACTATAAGGCCGGGAACATAGGGCAGGGATTGGATTCGTTCACTCACTCATTCAAGCTAGTTTTTGTTTATAGTCACTGTTAGGGTCCTGATGCTATGGCAGCCTCAGTGGATCCAGAAGACAAGGCATCTGTTTGCTGGCACTGATCACACAGTAACAACACGTGGGACAGGCACAAGGCATCCTATGGGAAGAAAAGGAGGATACCCCGTCCACACTTGGAAATATTCAGGGAAGGCTTTCATGAAGAATGGGCATAGGAAGGTTGAGTGGGAAGTCTTGATCAGGTGGGGTGGGGGGACAGGCAGGAATAGTCAGAAAATAAGAGAGTGCATGTCACCCCAGAACACTCCGCCATACAGAGTCATTGTGGCTGGAGCAGAAAGAGTGCAGAAGACCACTGACACTCAGGCTGGCAAAGACAAGCAAGGGGTCTACTCAGCATGGCCTTGTCTTCTAGGATAAGGGTTATCACTTTATATGGAAAGCAATGGACATTCATTGACAGTTTGAAGCAGGAGAGTTTTAAGATCAGATCTGAGTTTAGAAAGCTCACCTTGGATGCCATGGAGAATGGATTTTGGGGTGGAGACTAAAGACAGGGAAACCACTGAGAGAGAAGGCTGGCATGTTGACCAGGCAACAGAGGGCAGATCTGAAAGACAGTTGGGTGTTCTTAGTGAACAGATGTGACTGGGAACGGAAGAGGAAGAGCCAAAGCTATCTGCAAAGGAATGAAAGGAAGATCAAGGTTCCCTCCAAGTACTGGGTGGACATTTTCCACTTCTCTTTTCTAAGGCACCTCTAAGGACCCGCGGGCAGGAGGGTGAGATATGCATCCATCATGCATCCCAAAGTTGTCGGAGCTCCTCTTCTCACCTCCCTTCCAATCTCACCATCATGGTGTCCTTTCATAGTGGCTGTCTTGCTACAATCAGGGAGGCCATGGGAGCCCGAGGACCCTGCTTGATGGGATTTCGGAGGCTGGAAGGCCTTTGGACACTGCCTCACATGGGAGAATGGGAGTCAAGACCTGCCTATGAGGGCTACATAAAAATAGGAAACAACGAATCAGACAATGGTGGCATTGGGCTTGGGATTTAGAAGCCAAAAACCTATATCCAGGCTCCATTTAGGGTGAGCTGGGGAAAATCATTAAGCTCCAACACTAAAATATCATTAAACATCAACACTAAAAGCTAAAGTGACTTACACAAATCCATGAGTCGTTTACACTCAATGAATTTCAATTTTCTTTTTCTTCTTTATGAAATAAGAATTAAAGTATCTTCCTATCCATATCTTGAGTGCAATGAACCACGTGTGTACTAATGCTTTGAACCCCGTAATATGATTAACCATGCACGTGTTGGAAACCTGGGAGGCTGTGCCACGTGCTGTGTTGAGCATGGATTTTATGAGTCCAACAGATAGGAATTTGTGTCCTGGATATACTGCAAATCAGCTGTTGGCAAGTAGGGGAGGCTGCTCCCCAAATAGCTTCCAGGGATCCCCAACTCCTGATATTTACTCCCTTGTTCAACCCCCGCTTCTTTGTGTGTGTGGATTGGACCTCGTGACTCAACTGAGTAGAATTTGCAAAGTTCATGGGATGTCCCTTTGGAGATGAGGCTCTAAAAGGCTGTGATTTCTGTTTTGCTCACTATCTCTCTGACTCTGGTGAAGCAAGCTGCCAAGAAGAGACTCATGGGACAGAGGGCAACCTCCAGCCAATGAGTGTGGAACAGGGCCTTCAGCCCCACAGCCCGTGAGGAACTGAGTCCTCCAGCTCCCATGTGAGTGAGCTTGAAAGCAGCTTCTTTCCCACCGGAACCTTGACATGTCTATGGTTCCTGCTAATACCTCAGCTGCAGTCCCGTGAGAGACCCTAAGCCAGAGGACCAAGCTAAGCCATGCTGTGATTTCTGATTCACAGAAACTGAGATAATCAAGGTTGTCAGAAGCCACTAAGTGTTGGGGGGGGGATTTTTTACGAGATAATACGTAACAAATATCAAGCTACTCTATCGCTCTGAGCTGTAGTGTCCTCCTCCATGAAATGGGATCTGAACCCCTGCATGCAGAAGTGATAGCAAGAATTCACTGAGAGAATGGGTCTAAGCCAAATACAGTGCCTGGCACTTAGTAGGCATTTAGCAAATAGTTGTTAATAGTATCTAAAAGGCAGCAAACCCCGGGGACAGTTGAATGGGACACATAACAGGGCACTGAGTTAGACTCGTGTCTCCCTGGGCTGCCCCGTTATAACAAACCACAGTTTGTCGGTAATGTCAGTAGAGTTGCGTGTCTTCTCCAGTTGACTTTGCATTGGATGAGGATGAGGGTATGTGTGTCGTGTCCCCACTCTGTTCCCCATGCCTGGTAACACTCAGTGAAGATTTGTTAAATGAGTGAAGAAATAATTGAATTAATGAGAAGGCTGAGAGATGGCTTGCCCCTTTGGGACATCTGGGACTTCAAGCAGCTGGCGCTTGGCCCAGGAGAGAGCATGGGGGAGTGGGAAGGACATTGGAGCTGGAGTGTCAGGGCCAATTCTGAAGCTCATTAGCAGATCCACCCCAGCCCCACTGTGTTTGCTGCACATGGGCAACGCATTACTGCATCACTGAGTGATTCGAGCCTCAGGTTCCTCCTGCGTCAAATGGGAGTCACAGCTGTCCTCACCTCCTAATAGGATCCTTGTAAGGATTAAGCGAAGCCACCAACGTAAAATCATTTTGCAAATGATAAACATGATCCTAATATCAGCAACCAGAAATGCTTTTCACGTGGCTGTTATTCAATCAGTCCCATTTTGACGCAACTCAGGTTTGGTTTTTGGACAAAATTCATGGACTAATTTAATATAAAGAACAGTATGCTGATAAAGTTTTACTTTTTTTTTTTTTTTAAAGATTTTATTTATTTTCAGAGAGAGAGAGAGCACAAGCAGGGGGAGCGACAGGCAAAGCAGGCAGAAGGAGAAGCAGGCTCCCCACTGAGCAAGGAGCCCCATGCGGAACTCAATCCCAGAGCCCTGGGATCATGACCTGAGCTGAGGGCAGCAGCTTAACTGACTGAGGCTTCTGGGTGTCCCAAAGTTTTACTTTTTTTATTATCTTTTTTTATTGTCTGGAACGTTTTTTTTTCAAAGGAATAGAATGTCTTGTTTTTCCTTTCAACTATTTTCACTCACCTTTGTGATGGGCATGTTTGGATTTGCAAATGGGGGGTGTGTCTTTTTCCGATGCATCCTTTAATGGGAGGGACAAGGTAGTTCAGCCCTTCCAATGTGTTGTTGATAAATTTTGGCTCCAGACATTTGTTTCATGTCCATCGGCATGGGGGAAAGCGCTCTTACCTGCTAAGGAAAACAAAGGCCTTTGAGAAGTGTCCCTCATTTGTTTTCACGCCCTAACCAGACAACTCCTTCTGCTTCAGAGAAATCGCAAAGTAGCCAAGAAGCCTAAGTCAGTTTCCTTGAGCAAGTAACATCCAGGCCCCTTCCCTTCGGAGCCTGTCCCAAACACAACTTCTTTTACCTAAAAGATGTCTTTCCACAGCATTTTACAATTGAAGTTCAGAGAGAGGTTCACCAGTTTGCCATAAATGAAGGCACTGTGGGACATGGACACGAGTTAGGGAAATGGCATACTATAACTCCCTCTTGGAAAATCACAACGCCCCTGTTGGCAACCAACTTTCACATGACTTAGGTTGAAGGAAACATCATGGAGTCAGAGTCAGTTGCTTTCTCCATTATTTCTTCTATTTCTTTAATAACAGTGGTAACCTTCTTTCTGGCCCTTTAGTTGTTTGTCCACTTGCCTATCTCCCTGGTTGCTCTGTCATCTCTGTGAGGACAGACTAGCTCCTTCATTCTGCATTTCTGCTGGGCCCGGCGCCATACTGGAAATGGCACAGGTACTCAACGAATGTCTTTGGAACAAGCAGACAGACTAATAAATGTTGAATCAGCTAGAGTGGGCCAAATAAGCAGACCTTAAAGAAAAGGGCATAGACAGGCAAAATGGGTCATGTTTTTCATGGGCCAGAATCAAACAGTTATGGGGTGAAAATCCCACTTCCTTCATCAGCGGGTTCTAGTAAGTCATTGTTCCCAACCGGTTTGGTCCCCTTGAATCATTTATTCGGGGTCGTATAAGCATGGTCTTTCTGAACTTTCCTGCCCAGGAACAGTCACACATTCTTTCACACAAATCCTCTTTAATTTTTTTCCCCTGTGGACACAAGGTTGTTTACCAGGGGAAAGTAACTTAGAAACTGCTCATCTTGTTGTGGAGTTAATGAGAGCAAACACACGGCCAACCGTACATTACCAGTGGACGACCAGCCCGCAGTAACAGTAATAGTCTTTGCCTGGAGGCCAGTTTTGAACACGCTTTTAACATCCATGTCACCAACCCCCTTTTCTCGTGTTATGGGTAGAAAGTAATCCGTGGAGGCTCTGACTATATGCTCACATTCTCCATTACTTGTCAGGTTCCCTTTCACCTGATGGACAAACACAAACAAGTGGAAAAGGAACTTCGGCTCAGGCTGGCCCAGGAGTTGGAATAAAGTGTATGGGTTCCAGGTGCTAACTCTCTTCTATAACTTTTGTTAATGGAGGTTCTCTATCTTTCCATTAGCTCAGCTACATGCTTCTGGGGGCCTGAGTGTGGGAGAAAGAGAGGGTTATTCAAGACCATAATATAATGATGGCTCCAAAAACATGGCAACCGCCCAAGGAGGAGGAAGCAGGACCGTGCTAAGTTGTTTCATGGTTAGCGAGACAAACGTCAGTGAACTCCAGCAAAGGTCTGTATCATGTAGTGCTGACCCCAGTGGAAACGGTGGGGGAACCCTTCAAAGTTTGGCCATGACACCAGAAGCTTCGCAACACGCATCGGTCTGTTTTAGAGAGACCCAAGTGTCGTTCATTGCTGTAAGTGGGGTAAATGAGCCGAGCAGATAGGACAAGAGGCATGGCGCCATCTTGCACTTACTTAGTGAGAACCATTCAGGGGAATGGTTCAGCTTCCCAGCTGGGGGAAGCAGAATTGGTGAAGGTGATCTTTAGTAAAAACGACACCTGTTAAATTGCTAGTTATTGACCGGGATCCACGAAGCATGCCAAGGATGGAATTAGACTTTCTTTTTTATTATTACCAGTCTTTTTTGGCTCCAGGAGCTGGGGGTGGCATGTAGTGCAGGGACATGGACAGTGCTGGAGGCCAGAAAAGAAGGCTCAGTGATACGAAGGGTCAGAAAAAAAGGAGGAAAACAAGGAAGGACAAAGAGAGGTCTCAGAGAGCCACAGAGATAAACAGGCAGGGAATTCCTTCCGCAAACAAGTGAAACATGAATCATTTAATGCTGAAATTGTAGTTGGGGTTCCTGAAAGGAATCTAGGAGGCGAGGTGGAAAATCATTAGCAGAAATTAATCATCTGCCGCTTTCAACACTAAAAATGATACTGACCTCTGTCAACAAAAAAGACCATAGAGGAAGCCAGAGGGACTGCTCTGGGGCCTGAGGGTTCTCCAGGGAAGCTGCTGTCCTGTTGGGCAGAAGAGTGGCAACAGGCAACCAGGACAGGGCTCTGTCTGTGATTCTCTGGAGGAAATAATACTATCACAGATCTCCGTGCAGTTGGGAGGGAGGGTGGTTCATGCAGATAAACAGGAAGAGAAGTTCAGCACTGACTGGGGCCCAGCACCCCTTTGTGAAGACCATACTGTGATGAGCTCAGTTCCGGGCAGAGACCTGTTTGGTTTGGACCGGGAGTCCCCTTGCAGAACCCTAAGGGCATGCTTTGTCTGGGGGGCACGCTGACAGTGCCAGAGGGCACCTTAACCCCAGGAGCTAGACAAGAGATGACAACACTGTCTCCACTGTTTGGAGCCCGAGGCTGACTTGCTTCCTCCGGTGTCTACCACCCCAGGTTTCTGGACCATCACTTTCCCGATGGGTGTCTAGGGAGCACACTTCCACCTCCCAAGGAACTGTCTGATAGGCTCTTTGTCTCTTCCAGTCACTGGGGAGGGTGGGTGGGGGCTGCTTGGGCTCCTGGCTTCCTGGGCATGGTGATATTAGGATCATGGTGTGAGTGAAGTCCCCAGAGTGCAAACGTAAGGAGGCCCTCACTCTCAAGGCCATCGGGAAAGTGCATGGTCGACACCCCTCTGTATTTTGCACCTTGCTTCTCCCATCCTACTGCCAGCTCTGTTGGACCCAAGTATTTTTGCTCTACATTTGGTAGTCACCAAGGGGGTCTGGAGCCTACATTTCTTTCTGGTATCCAGAGAGGCTGTGGCCAAATTTGGAATATATCTGGATATGCGGGGCATATTTTAATCTCTGCAGCTGCAAGACTCTCAGGGGTTGTCTAGGACCCACTGCAGTGGATGCTTGCAACCTGTACAGCCGTTCCATCTCTGGGCAGGGAGAGGTGGGAAACAGAAGGAGAGTGTCCACCAGTGTGACCTAAAGGCGACCCCACAAGGACATTGATAAGCTTTGAGAGATAACTTCTCTATTCTTGTCTGATGAGAAAAATAAATACCTGTTCATTTTAGATGGAGTTAAAAAGGAAAAAGCACCTGTAAGTCCAACCTCCAGAGTGATCCACTACTCCCACAGTTAGTCCTTTATAGAGTTTCATCTTTCGTCACAAGGCCCTAGGGGTGACGACGACAGAGATGAGAACAACGACCATCACGACAAACGTGTATTATTTTTTACATGCATTTTCCAACATGATCTAATCTATTACTCAGAACAACCCCACTGGGTCAGTAACAGGATCCCCCTCTTGAGGTAAAGTGACAGAGCTTAGAGATGTGAAGTGACCTGCCAAAGTGACACAGTTAGGAAGGGGCTGAGCCAGATTCAAACCCAAGTGTACCCAACCCTATAGTCTGAGGGCAAGAGGGTGCATTAGGTAGGATCTCCTTCTTCCCCTCTCTGATTTGTTTCCTCTCTATTCACAAAGAAGGCATAGAATGAAGATTAAATGACAGATCCTGTTTTGGAAGGTTTTTTTACCCCTTGGGTGCAACGACACGAGGCTCCTGCAAACAAGAAGTGCATGTCAGCCCCTCCCATCCTTCCCACTTCAGATTCTGTACAGTGTTTCTGGAGCTTGCTCATTTCATATAATTTACAAATTTGCAAGAAAAACGTCTTGTTTCCTTTCTGTGTTTGCATTTTGATTTTCTAGATTGTTTCGATTCTTTCTGGTGCTGCATGAAGTTCCAAGCAATGGAAGACGGGTTTCCCACCAGAAAGAACTGTGCACCCCTCACATCCGACACCTGCTCACATCAGACTTTCCCCAGGGGTTTTTGAAGTCAGACACAGTGGGTTCCACTCCACTGTCATAAGAAGAAATTGTGTTTTTGTCCCTACGTGCTTTAGAATGACGTAAAACAGAAAATGCATGTAGATTCAAGAGGGTCACAAATTCTCAGACAGTTCTTCTCTTTGAGGGGAGGTCTGTTTCTCCTCCTCTTGAATATGAGGGTGACTTGTGACTGCTGGACCACTCGAAGATGATGCCGTGTCAGTTCCTGTTTTAGCTTTTTTGGGAACTGACAGTTCCTACTCGGTCTCCTAAAATACTCTGTCTTGGAGGGCGCCTGGGTGGTTCAGTTGGTTGAGCAGCTGCCTTTGGCTCAGGTCATGATCGTGGACTTCCAGGATCAAGTCCTGCATCGGGCTCCCAGCTCCTTGGGGAGTCTGCTTCTCCCTCTGACCTTCTCCTCTCTCATGTTCTCTCTCACTCATTCCCTCTCAAATAAATAAATAAAATCTTTAAAAGGAAAAAAAAATACTCTGTCTTGGAATCCTGAGCCATATAAGGGTGTTTCAATGAGCCCAAAATCACCGTGCTGGGAGCAAGTGCAGGCTAGCCACATGGAGAGAGTCAGTGAGGAGAGAAGTCGGGAGGAGAGAAGGACAAGGTTCTCTCTCGCCCGTGCCTGCCCCAGCCATTCAAGTCCCCCCAGCTGAGACTGAGACAGTGTGAGGCAGAAAGGAGCTGTCCTTCTCTGTCCTTTCAGCAGACTCTTGAGATAAAATCCTAAATCATTGTTTTCCGTTACTAAGGTTTTGTTTGTTACGCAGCAGCAGATAACTGCGACAGAACTGCTTGTAAAAGTCTACAAAACCACTGAAGATATTTTGATTCCAGGACAGTAAAGTGGTCCTGTCCTCATTTCCTAGGTTTGTTCTAATGAAGGCCCCAAACTTCATGGCTTAAAAAAGAATTTATTGTCACATAGTTCTGGAGCCTAGAAGTCTACACCCAGGTGTCAGGAGGGCCAAGCTCCCTCTGAGACGCTGGGTGGACTCCTTCCTTGCCTCTCCTGGCTCTTGGCATTGGCATGTGGATCCTCAGTGTGTCTTGCCTTAAAGCCACAGCCCTTCCCTATCTTTTTCTGTTGTCACGTGTCCTTCACCCTGTGTGTATGTGTGTGTGTGTGTCTTCTTTGTATAAAGATACAAACTGTACTGGATTCATGACCAGCCTTACACCCGTGTAACCTCATCTCAATTTAACTAGTTATATTTATGACTAGTTATATTTATCCAAACCAGGCCACATACTCCGGCACTAGGGGTCAGGTTTTCTCAATGCTTTGGGAAGGGGGACAAAATTCAAGCCCTAACAGCAACTTTGGACAAATAACCGGTCAGCCGACAGCCAAATGGCTGTTCTCTTGGAGACCACATGTCCCTCTGGTAGAGGTAAATACTTTGCCATGTTCCAGTCTCAGTGTTTACTCAGGTTTGTAATTCAAGCATTCAACATTCTGGTGAGACATTTATTTACAACTCTAACTGGAAATGTTTCATGCACAGCCTTTAGGCGTATTTATATTGGTAAGGTTAGGGGGAAAAAACCAGCCTATTGTTGTTACCTGTTACAGCAGTTGATCTTATAAAGAAGTGAGTGACTGGATGAGAACATGGGCATTCCCTCCGATTTTCTCTTTCTCTCTTTCCCAATCTATCACGTACACACACTCCCTTAGTCATAAAGCTCAGAGAGAAGTAAGAAAGAGAAACGAGAAATAGAGGGTAATCACAAGCCTTTTGTTCCTAGCCATTGGTGTCCAACCACCAGGGTTTGAACCCCACCTTGGCCTCTTACTTGCTTTGTTAGCTTGTATCACAATAGAACACTACACACTGAGTGGCTTAAATGATGAAAATTAATTTTCTTACAGTTTTGGCCTCTTTTTGTGTCCAAATTTCCTCTTATAAAGACCTCCGTCAGATCACATTAGGACCCATCCTAACAGTCTCATTTTAACTTAATGATCTCTTTAAAGATACTATCTCCAAAACAGTCACATTCTGAGGTACTGGGAGTTAGGGCTTCTATCTATAAATTGTCGGGGTGTGGGGGGCACGATTCAGCCATAACACCTGCTGTCCAGTATTAGCAGATTGCTTTCTCTCTCCAAGACTTAGCTTCTGTACAACTGGGAAACTGTTAGGAACTAATATGTATCAAATGTTTTCTATGTTTTAAATACTTTATTATCTCACTTAATCCTTACAATAGCCATGAAGTTGGTATTATTATAATACCCAATAAAAATACAGGATACCCAGTTAAATCAGATTAAAAAAGGAATACGTTTTTTGTAGCATAAATATGTCTCAGGCAATATCTGGGACATACTTACAAAAAATGATTATTTATTTGACATTCAAATTTACTCAAGTGTCCTGCAATTCATGTAGCAACCTTATCTCCTGGAGCCAGAATAGTAAGAAAGGACTATTTTAGTAAGGTCAGGTCTGTTGCCTTGGAAGAAGGCCTGAGTGTCTCCTTCTCTCCTCTTGTGTTTGGAAGCTGTCTTCTTACTGCAGCACCAAACTGAGGCCCCCGGGGAAGATAATTCCTGATTTTGGAAGGGATTTGCTTTCTCCCTCTTTCTTTACTTTCTTTTTCTCTGTCACTGGCTGGTGTGGCTTGAATAGGCTTTTTTTTTTTTTTTTTTTTTTTTTTTTTTTTGCATTATAATAAAATAAAAAAAGATTCAGATAGGAGCTTGGGGAGAAATGGCCAAGTGCCTATTTTGTTGGTTTGATGCTACCTAGCACAGAGAGAGGAAACAAAAAAAAGACTTCTCCTTGTGACCCAGCTGTGTTCATCAAAGCCCCTCACTCAGGTTTTTTTTTTTTTTTTTTTTTTAAGATTTTATTTATTTCTTTGACAGAGATCACAAGTAGGCAGAGCAGCAGGCAGAGAGAGACGAGGAAGCAGGTTCCCTGCCAACCAGAGAGCCCAATGCAGGGCTTGATCCCAGGACCCTGGGACCACAACCCGAGTGAAGGCAGAGGCTTTAACCCACTGAGCCACCTCTTCAGGTAAGAGCAAAATGGTATTTGCCTTACTTTGCTTTTCTTCATCCGGAGGTGTCGCTCTCTCTTGGGGACTCTGAGTGAAGGCTTGAGAAAAATTATTCAAACCTCAGCAGTAAGCAAAAGGGTTATTTTGTGAGCTTTTAATGTCATCAAAAGCTGTGGTAATTAAAATGTGGTTTGCTGACTAGCGAAGTCACTTGGGAATTTGCTAATATGCAAATTCTCAGGCCAAGCCCAAGATCTATTGAATCAGAATTTCTAAGGGCAAGACCCAGAAATCTGTATTTTTATATAATCTGAGAAGCATTGATCCAGAGAAGCTTGCCTAAGGGTCCTCTCACTCTTTGTGGGAACATTACATAGCGCGTGCCATTGATTTGGGCTCAGACCTTGTACAATGCTGGTAAGACGGTAATGATTTTATTTTCTATCCAGGTAGAAAAGACAACCCTACATATGATGTTTTTTCTGCCTTCTTGGATATAAACCAGTTTTGGATCTGAATTTACCATCTTCCCTCAGCTCTCCTTGCTTTCTCCACTGACTTCAGAAGTCCTGTTTTCTGGGCCTTTGGATGGCTCAGTTCGTTAAATGACTGTCTTTGGCTCAGGTCATGATCCTGGGGTCCTGGGATTGAGTCCTAGGATGGACTTGCTGTTCGGTGGGGACAATGATTCTCTCTCTGCCTGCTGCTGCTGCCCTCCTGCTTTTGTGCTCTCTCTCCAATAAATAAATGAAATCTTAAAAAAAAAAAAAGGAAAAAGCATTAAAAAAAAAAAAAGGAAGTCCTATTTTTTCATATTCTCTCTGATCTAGCATTGTCATTCTACTGGTTCCCTCATTAATGAACTAAATAAAACTTTGGCATGTGCTTACTTATCTATATGAAAATCAGGTTTTTAATATTTGGGGAATTATACTTTGACAGAAGGATAACTGAGAAGATAGGACTCATGACTTCTTCAGACTCCTGGCTGAATCCTGTCATAACACTGTCTCCATCGGGGGCTACTTATTACAAACAACAGAAGCCCATCCAAATTAGCGCCAGTAAGAAGGAATTCATTAGAAGCCTGGACGGGTCCCATGGAACTTAGCTATAGGAAAGACATAGCCAGGACTCCGAGGGAGGGGGACACTGTCAGTCTTTCACATTCTCTCACTCCAAATGCTCTCTGGTTTCTGATTTTCTACCGATAGGAGCACTACTCTCTGGTTTCATTACAGATTGGTTTCCCTGTTTACTTACCAGCATGAGTTTAGCGAAGCACGGATCTGGTTGATCTCCCAGCCCCAGAATCTGATTTGTCCTTTATAAACCAATAAATCAACTAGATTTGGGTACCATGCCCACCTAGCTGGGGGAGGGGAAGGTGGGTCAGCTGCCCATCACCAGGAGCTGAGGGTAGGGCAGGTATTCTAAGAAGCACCCATGAGCCAGGGTGGCAGTTTATCTGTGATACCCTGCCCTCAAGAAGGCCGTTTTAGATATTCAGGACTGAGAGGTGATGAAAGAGACGTTCTTTCCAGGATTTCCTGCCTGAAACCTGAGAGTGTTCTTAGGACCGTTTGATTCAAACTATCCCTGAGGCCCAGCAAATAGAAGACCTTCAGCTTCTGAAAAGGACCGAGTGAAGGCTGCAGAAAGGGAGGGTGATTTTTATGAAACTCTTTGAAATGGAACCTAATAAAACATCGTTTAACACTTGGTTAATTGATCATCGAGAAAATTATGTCATACTGGCATTCATTTTCAGCCAAAATACTTAGAGTAACACTAGCTACTATAACAAATAAATCTCTGAATTTCATTGCCTTAGTACAAGACCAGTTTATTTTCTACCCACAACAGTATAGGCAGTATGGGTGTCCCAGATCAGTGGGTAATAATCGCTTACCTTTAAAAATTTTTGTCAGTAATGCTTTGTGCATGATTTGTTAAATTTATAGACATTGGATGATTTTGATACTAGTTCAAGAGTTATCTTTTTTAAAAATGAATACATTTTCTCATCATTTATTGCCAGTATTTGGAAATATGCCAAGACTGATCTTGGCATATTTAACTAGCACTGTGGTTAAGCCCGCTTAGTCACTTTAGTAATTTATAGGTACATTCTTTTATATTTTCTATGTATATGATCGTATTGTCAGAATACCTTTATTTCTAATTCTTATGCCTTTATCATCTGGAGGAAAGTCAGATAAGAATTATGGTAGAACATTAATGAACTATGTATTCTTAAGAAGTTAGAGCAGTGAAATTAAACTCAAAGAAAGTAGAAGACAACAAGGCAGAAAACAAACACATAATAAAGATCCACAAAGCCAAAGTTTTTTCTTAAAAGGCTAATAAAATAAACACATTCTGCGAAATTAATGAGAGAGAGAGAGAGGAGGCACAACTTAATAACAGTAATTGACTTTCTAATGTAAATGTAAAAATCGTGTAATGTAAAAATGGAAAAAACATGACTACATATGTTAAAAAGAAAATATGGTCTTTTGAACAACTTAATGCCAACATATTGAAAAAAATTAGATGAAATTAAGAAATTCTAGAATAATATAAAACACCAAAACTGATTCAAGAGGAAATGGAAAATGTGAATAGTTCTATAATCAATAAAAATATTCAATCACTAACAAGAAATATCCCTACAAAAAATAACCCAGCTCCAGGCAGTTTTACTAAGTGATCTCAAACATTCAAGGAACAAACAATGTCAGTTTTATAAAAATTATCCCAGAACATATGAGTGCAGCCTAATCTTAATACCAAACTTGGCAAGTATGGTACAAGAAATGCAAATTAATCCGATGTCATTTATGAACATAGGTACATTCTACACAAAAATATCAGCAAACTGAATTCAGCAACATATGCAATTTAATAATATATCATCTGTCAGTTGGAATTATCTCCAAAATGTAAAGTTAGTTTAACATTAGAAAGTTAATTACTATGATTCACTACATTAATAAATTAAAAGGAAGAAATATACAATTATCTCAATCGTTACAGAAAAATGGATTGCTAAAACTCAATATGTGTTCAGCTAGAAATGCCTAGCAACCAGGAAGAATTCTCAAAAGAAAATAACTTCATTAACTTCAGGAAATCTACAAAAGCACTCCAAATAACCAACATCATAAGTAATAGAGAAATATTGAAAATATTCCCTTTAGTATCAAGAATAAGACTAAGAGGGCTTACCATCTTACTTCAATTTCATGTTGTAGTAGTATCCTGACGAGTTCAGTAAGGGGAAGAAATAAGATCAGAATGGAAGGATCCTAAAAGTCATAACAGAATTTAAAATCGTCTCCATAGAGAATCCAAAAGAAACTACAGATAATTATTAGACTCAATAAAAAAGTTTAGCCAAGTGGCTGGATAAACAGCTAGAAAAATCAAGAAGAACAAAGCAATTGAATTTATATCTCCCAGAAATACATTAAAAAAATGAAATAAAAAAAATCTATCTAAGATCATCCAAAAGTTAAAGTAACAAGTAATAATGTCTCCCGACCTCAGTATACAAAACTTTCATGGGAAATAGAATAAAGATGTATTGAAGACAGTTAGAAGCCCTAAAAACGGATGTGGATGTGGATATGAAGACGCAGACACACATGCACCAGCTTGGGCCTGGTGTCATCCTGGCAATAGTATGGGGTACAGAGTACACAGGTAAGGCCACCACATAGGTTACAAGTTTGCAAATAATGCTGAAAACTGGCGGGACGTCCCAGGAAGTCTCTTGTTTTTCCAGGAAGAGAGCTGGACAGCAGAGAGACTCGATGACCTTTGGGGGAGAGCCTTAAGAAGTTAAACACCTCAAACTGTATTGTTTCAGGCTCCCAACTGTGCAAATCCCAAGATCTTTAGGCAGCATCCAGGCTTTATATTTGGCTGGAGGAAAGTGACTCTCTTCTTTCTAATAGAGAAAGAATTGCCGAATTTTGGAAAAATACGAAACAATTTTGCAAGGGGCACGTTCATGGTAATAACATACCCCTTAGCTTTACACCTTGCCATAACAAGGCTGAATTACTCATAGCAAGATTCAAAAGTTGAAGGCTTCCTCTTTATCTTTAGTTACTGTCAGATGAGGCTGCATCAGGCTTCCATTGCTTTCCTTCAAGCCATCGACTGAAAAGAAATCATACATTTCTAAGAAATGGAAAGGGGGCAAGCACAAGTACTAACTTAGGGAAATGTGGCCAATGTCATGGGTAAACACCAGTCTGGTTAAGGTGGGCGTGAAAGTCCTCTTGTGTCCTTGTATCCCTTTCCTGTGTAGAATTTATCAGGGTGTTCTTACTGCCCATTGAAAATCAATGGGAAAGAAGCCAGGAGCCCAATGCCTATCCAGACTAATCATCTCAGTGTATTTAATCACAGGACTGTCAGCCTTGGTGTCATCACAGCCAGCATAGGTGGTCAATGGCATTTCAAAATCTTACTGTCAAGTCCTATCTTTCCCCAGCCTCTGTGGCTTGCTTCCATCCACCTTTGAGATGATTTAACCCACACCAGCATGTGTAGCCCCAAGTGGTTTCTAGGAAAAGGATTGCAGATATGCCTGCCACTACTTACCTCCTTTCCCAAGATAGACGTCATCAATGGATCACCACCTTCTTTTCTGCTAAACCCAGAGAGCCGCAGCCTTAGAATCCTTTACAACTCAGGGCTTCTAACAGCTATCTCCAATGGCCCAGGACTGGTATGCAGGCAGGAATGTATTTGGCTTCTCTACACTTGGACCAACTGGATATAGAAGACCCGAAAGATAGCCAGCCTAGGACGGGCTCCATATGGAGTCGTCCATGCTGCTTAGTCTGTCCTTGACTTTACGTTGCTTTTCTTATAACTGGCTTTCCTGCGTCCACCCATCCACCCACCCACCCATCCAACAAATACTGACTGAGTGCCTCCTATAAATCAGATGCTATGCTAAGCCCCAAAGATACAGTACTTACATTTATAATGGAACTTTTATCCTAGTGGTGGAGACGGTTTCTAAACAAATAAATGAAACAGTAATAAATGCCAAGAAGAAGATTAAAGCAGGACAAGCATATCTACATATGTCAAAATGATTAAATCCACAGTGTGAATAGGTGCAGTTTACTCTATTTCAATTATGGCTCAATAAACTTGAGGTGGGAGGTAAATTTAGAAGAAAAACAATGGTGGCTGACATGAAAAGGAGCAATATTTCAAACATTATGGCCATGACACTCCCTCTCAGGCAGCAGTACGTGAGCAGAGTCTGCGTGAAGTAAAGGAATGGCACAGGAAGTTATGCAGGAAGGAACATTCCAGGCTGTGAGGGACTAGTAGGAAATACTGGTAGGAAATAAGGGATTGATGGGAAATCATCTGGTTAATATTCCTCTCATTTTTAGGGTCAATTTTAGAGAGGTTATATAACTTGTCTAAATAACCGATAAACCCCCAAATGTCAGGGTTCTAACATGCCAGAGATGCATGTATTGTGCACTGGAAAACCAAAGCAGGAGTTTCTGACTGGCCAGAACTTTCCTCCTAGCAGGGATCCAGAGGCCAAGCGATGGCCTCTTAGACTTATGACCTCTCCATACCAAGGTCAGTTCAAAGGCACGGCTGGGAGTGGAGAATGTTAATCTACCAGCTGGGCTCCCCTTCCGCTCACGCTCAGGGTGCATTAGCAGGAATACTGTCCTGCGACTCATAATTGCGAAGGTGTAGAAGAAGAGAATTGGGGTGGAATCAGCCAGCAGTTTCCTCCATGGCTACTTAGTGGCCAGATCAGGATTTGAACCCACGTCTCCAGGCCTCCATAGTCCACACTCCTTATCACTGCCCTCTTCTGTCTCCCCAGGTGAGCTGTTCCTTTGCCATCCTCTGAAGGCCTGGCTCCTGCCCCCGCAGCTTTGCTTGGCCTCTGTCTGCCTTACCTCTTGTCTGTTTCTGAGTGTTCTCTGCTCCCAGACTTCTTTTCCCTGCGTTTTGGTCATGCGTCAGTGTGCGGCCTCCCCCATCGTCTGGGCTCAGTCCTCCAAAAGAGGGGGTCTGCCTGCTACATGGGGCCTGCGCCCAGAGTCCCTCTGTCCAGCATCAGCTGCACCGCACTGGGCAGGCTTCTCCTAAGAGAGCTTGGCTTTGTGGCAATTAAGGGGCTATTTTCACTGTTAAATGCAGACACTACAGCTAGAAAACCAATGGTTTTAGCATACATAACCAGTTGACTATTTCAGTTAAAGAAAAGATGCTTTAACTACTTTTTAGAGAATAAATAAGAGACAACCTGAACACTGAAAGTCACCGGAACCACCACGTGTGGAGACTCAGGCCTCCATGAGTGAATGGAGTTTCAGAACATGAGCACGCGCGCATCTAGGGCCACAAGGGGCCTGGGGTATGGGGTGAAGGGCTTAGATCCCCAGGCCATGCCCAGAAAGCTGCTCTAGGTACATCTATCATCGATGGGAGGCTGAGAATCCCATCATTTGTATAAAAGAGAAAACATGTTAACACATAATAACACATTTATAGAGGGTTTAGAAGTTCATTGCCTTTTCTGTTAAATTCACATTTTATATCTAGTTATTTTATCTTCATAATCTTAGCAGAGCACATTTCTTAATACACACTTGTTAAATGCAGAATGACTTATGGATGAAGGACTGGGACAGAAAACAAGGTCTCCCTATTCTTAGCATGTGTGAGTAGATGAATCTATGAGCAACAAATAAGAAGATAATATATCATCACGATATAACAAACCATATAATGGGGTTGATTTGCTTTTGCTATGTATAGGTAGGACTAGGTGATTAATAAGGTATAAATGTTAGGCAATTCCAGAGGTGGGGTCCAGGGACCCAGCCCCCACCCCCATGTCCTCTCTGCCTTATTGGGTCTGGGGACTCTGACCTTTCACACTCAGACTAGTTTTTGGGAAGACACTCCCATCCCTTCACACAAGATCTTTTTAGAGAATGTCCCAGAAAGGAATGGACCTGAGAAAAGAAAGAGAAAGAGAAGAAAAGAAAGGTAAGGAAAGAAAAAGAAAAGAGAAACAAAAACACAAGGAAAACCGAGAGAAAAAACGAGTCTTGAAAAAGAAAAAAGAAAAGTGACTTCATTTTGGCTCATACAAACAAAAACAAAACCCCCCAAAACGAGTCTTTATTCTTTTAACTCTGGTTCACATGTGCACACGTGCACACACACGCAAGCGGACCCATTTCCAAGGCACTAGACTCCTTCCTGCCCTCATCCTCCCTCTGTGGAACGTCCTCTTTCCCTGGCAGAGCTCTGGAATGATCTGGTTGCAGTTTATTATGCTGTGAGGACTCCAGAAAGAGAGGCCAAATGGAGATGAGGACAAACCTCTCCTTCTCCAAGGTGACGCTCAGGTGGTGCCGTGCATTTGCGACTCCGCCGGGTGTTTGGGTCGCAGGAGACCGCTGGACCTGAGGCTGCAGGGACGATGACCCGGGGGTGACAAACGTGCAAATAAGACCCAGAGAGGCAGTGGACTCCTCCTGTCTCTCACACTCCACACCGACACGGGCATCTAGTTTGAAGGCCGTTGGGAGTCTGTCCTCTCCGCCTCACCGCGCTGCTTCCTGCCTTAGATCAGGCTCACGTGGCCTCTTCCTGGGGTGGTGGCCACGGCGGGTGTCCCCTGAGCTAGCCTTCCTCCCTCCCGGGCTCCAGTTCCCGCAGCTCGCACTTGCATCCGGGGGCGCTGCTGAGTTGAGAGAAGAAGACACGAACCCGTGTAGCTCCGGGGGGTCTCAGTGAGAGCATCCCGCTTTCCTTCTCTGTCCAGCCCACCCTCTGCACTGTCGTCAAAACAGTCCTCCTGAAATGCAAACCCAGCCGAGTATTCTCCTCCTCGTGCCCGGCCTGCCCCCTACTCTACACGGTAAAGACCAGACTCCTTATCGTGGTGTGTAAAGCCTGAGCGACCTGGATCCCCCTACCTCCCTGGTCTAATCCTCCATTCTGTCAGATAGGGCTTTGCTTCCAACCACTCAAAATTACACAGAACTCTCCCTGAAAGCCTTGCTTCCCGAGAACCCAGGCCTGGTGATGCACTGTGCCTTCTGCCTGGAACTTCTTTCCTTCTCTTGTGCATCTGGTGACCATCTAGCCATTCTTGAAGACTCTGTTCAAACAGGCCGCATTGGCGCTTGCAAGCTGTGTCCTTAGGAAGCCCATTTGAGCGTGTGCATTGGTCTCCCGTAAAGCAAGGGCAGCCCTGCGTTTCGTTAGCTCCCTTGTCTCTCTCCCAGGGCTGGGAGCTCTTCTAAGAGTCCTGCTTTTTCCTCCTCCTCCAGATCCCCCCAGCACAGGCGCAGTGCCACTGATTGCTGCCGAGTAAGTTTCGGTGGCTTAATCACACCGTGCAGGGTTAATGCGTAGTGAGGACAGTATCGCTTCCTTTCTCTTACGGTCTGATTGTGTTACCCAAAGAAGAGATATTGAAGTCCTGATTGCCAGGACTTCAGAATGTAGTTTTATTTGGAAAGAAGATTGTCGCAGGGGTAATGAGTTAAGTTGGGCCCCTAATCCCAGATGACTGGGGTCCTTTAAGAGGAGCAAAGACACAGAGACGGACGCACACAGGACCGTTCAGCACTGGGGGCAGAGACAGCAGAGATGCATTGGCAGGCCAAGCACACCGAGGACTCCCGGGAGCCAGGAGATGCTGGAAGAGGTGAGGAAGGAACTCTCCCTAAAGCTACTGGGGAGAACACGATCCTGCTGACACCCTGATTTCAGATTTCTAGCCTCAGAACTGTGAGTCAATGAATTTCTGTCCTTTTAAGACACTTAGTGCGTGATAGTCTTAGGGGAGCCTGGCAAAACAAGTACACTTTCCATCAGACCAGATGATCCGTCCCATCCTTTGAAAGATGACTGCTGATTGTCTCCCTGTCTCTGCACACGATGGTACAAAGGTCACCATGCAGAGGCACAAGGACCACAAAACTCATAAATCTTCAAGGGCCCCTCCCTTATGAGGCTCATTCTCAAGGGCATGGGAGGGTCGCCAGCTTTGCGTTCCCATGACTCTAAGTTTTTAAAATTTTTTTTTGCATGGTATTGTAGCCACAGTAAATGAAGAGTGCTGTCTTTTTCCTCTGCTCTTGAGTCGGGCGACTTTGCCGTGGCTGGGAACTTTTTGGCATCCTGCTAAGAGGATATAAATTGCCCAGGAGATACGTGAGCTTGGTTTAGTGCGATAGATGGATGTGGTTTCCAGTCCCCTGGATGGAGAGGTAAGTTAGCATTAGCTCTCCCACCGTAAAGGACTTTCTGCAGCTCTCCTCTCCCTCCCTGTGCCGACTCAGCAGAGTCACATGGGGTGCGAGGCCAGAGGCGGTGTCCTGTTATGCCTGTGTCCTTCCGCACCCACTCTGAAGCTAGGGGGAAGTGAAAAGACACAGGTTCCAAGTGGATCCAGATGCGAGTCTGTGAAGCATTCTTTAAATCGCCAGACGTATAAAACCGTAATTGGAGAAATTCTCTGCTCATCTTCGTCAGATCGAACTTCTCTTCTGTCAGCAATATACTTGAGTAGTGTAGCCTGTACCTAGATTAACACGCCTTCCATTCTTTTGTATTATGATGGAAAGTCCCACAAAATAGAATTTAGTCTGAATTCTTGTGTTTTAGGACACAGACCTCTCCTATAGACAGGTCTATAGGGCTGAGCCCATTCTGAATGTGCATTTGTATGTTTTCTGCATGCACAACAGGTCATGTTTTTGTGACTTTACCATATCTTGTTCTGATGAAGTCTGATGCTTGGTACAGATGAACCTGCATCTGACCCACAGCCTGATGAGACAAAAGACAAGACTTTCGTCTTGAAAAGACAAGACTTTTCCCTGAACAAAAGTCCTACCCATATTCTTCTTTGAATCATTGTGTAGCATAAGAGTAATGTATTGTACAAATTAGGTAGCTCAATACAATAACTTATGAAGCAGAAAGTAACTTTTCTAAACCATTTAAATAACGTGAAATTAAAAGAAAAACTTTTTTTACTAAAAGAAAGACTGAATTTTGTTTTTTAGAAAAGATTATACAATTGTAACTGTATGAAGAGTTAATCAGAGCATATGGAGCCCAAAACTGTGTGGGAAGAATGTATTATAGAGATGTGCCAGGCAATTATTTAATAAGAATATGTTATTTATGGACTTTGTGATACTGGTGGTGTTAGTCATCTTTGTTATTATTTGAAATGTGTTTACTTTCTTCTCTCAGTCTAAAGAAATATTCGTTTTTGTGCCAAATTTTATATTCCTCATTTTGTATTCTTTTTCTTAAAGAAGACCTTCCCCCAAATTATATGTTAAGCCCTATGTAATCTGAAACTGGCCTTGTCAATCATAATCATGATGACACAATTTTTCATCAAGTTTTACTGAAAGCCAACGGCAGACAGGGTGTTGTGGTAGGGGCTTTATGGCATAAAGTGGGAAGAGCCATCGGTTGGAGTTAAGAGTCTGGGGGTCCCAGAGAAAGAGAGAGAGTCATAGGAGATTAGGCAAGACCATACTCCTCTTTAAAACTTGACTTCTTCTTTAGTGAAATGAGGAGTATGGGTTAAATAAATTCTAAAGCTCACCTTTGCTTGATTTTGTGAATATGCATTTCAGAGTCAGCCCAAACTTGAGTATTATTTATAAATAATATTGTCACTACTTAGCTGTTTATGCTTTCCGGGAATTTATGACCTAGTGAGCTAGGATGGGCCTTTGGTTTGCTGTGACAGGGCAATGTTTGCTGGGAGTTCTGTTCCTTTGTTTCAGAGGTTGATTTATATCTTGAGCCAAATGGGCCCCATTTCTGACAGCTGAAGTTTTGAAGTTGTGCCTGAGCATGTTCTCATGAGGGTGGATACTCTTTCTATTCCAGCAGGAATTACTATGTCTAACAGCTAAGTTAACCATCTCGGTCTCATTGATCCTCTGACAAATCCTGCTTGGGGGACCTGGGACAGGACCCACTCCTGCCTGGCAGTCTGGGGCGTGATGCCATGACTTTGCTTTCATGGACCCTGACATCTAATAGAACATCCTCTCTGATGTTTTGATTGCTCTGAGGAGATCCACTAGGATACTGGCCATGATTTCTGTCACAGGGATAATGCTTATTGTCACAGGGGATGTTGACATGACAGAGCTCTACAGTTCTTTTTGCTAAGGAGCCATTGTCCATGCAAATGTCAAAAACAAAATTTTCATTCCAACTAATGTTCATTCTATATTAGAAAAATAGCAATGCGTGCTTCAGCTGACACTTCTTTTTTATTTCCATGCCTAAGTTAACCAATGGCTGTTTTTATTCATTTTTCACTTACTGATTTGATTTACATCCCTTCTTTTTCCAACTTAAGGGTTTGAATTTAGTTTTCTAAATTCAAAAGGGAATTCTGGCCATATCAAAATGGCAGGTTTTGAACCTGGCAAGATCATAATTGTATTTGGGTTTGATTTCGATTTCCAAAGATAACTTAAGGAGGTGTCAACAGCCCTTAATAAGGCCAGTTACATAAGCAGGTAATTAGTTTGAGAACAGAATGTCAACATTGATAAAAGCTGCTAATTTGGTTATTTTTAAAGATGTTTGAGCTGAGGCAGATACCTTTTAAAAAAGAGCTCTTGTCTGCTATGGCTGTTTTTGAAGATTACATGCTAGTCAGTTAAATGATTCATCCAATAATTCCCTCAATAAATATTTGCAAAGGCACTGGATGAGAAGCTGTTGACCACTTCGCAGAGAGTCCTACAGACTGAGGGTTAGTGTGAAGAAGACGGAAGTTACAGGTCAATTTGACCCAGAAAAGGAAACCCCACCTTTGAAGTTCCACTCCAAAGATAGGACACGGATAGATAGTGTTGATCTATGCTGGCTTGGCAGACACTAATGGAGCAACAGGAAAAAATAAAAGAACTCAACACCAGCATGGTCCTTTGGGGGGAACCAGAGACATTGACTCTGTTTACTGAAGAAAGTGGTCATTTGGTTGCTGCTGCAGAGGATAACCAACCATAGGACTGTCACAAGAGCAATTAAAAAAAAAAAAGAAAGAAAGAAACTGAATGGAACAAATAGCACAAACTGTGTGGTCATATATGAATCTCTTTAGATGGGTAACTATTACTATATAGATGGGTCAAATTATTAGCATTAATGCAACCACAGTTCTAGACTATGCGGAAAGTGTCCTGAACATTTCACTAATTAATTCAATCATCCCATCAATCAAATGATAGTTTCTGTTGAGACTACGCATGAGGCCTCAAAGATGAAGAAACTGTATGGAGGCCAGAGTAAGGAGACAAATAAACCAGCAGTACAAGATAGCTTGAAAAGCGCAATGACAGAATACTTGAAAGGCACCGCATTCACCGGTAAGGGAGTGGAGAGCGGGGGACGCTAGGAGAGAAAGCATGGCTAAAGCCATTGATAGCCTACCCACCCACCATATCCCCATTCTCCTTTCCAAAGGAACCTTTTGTTTTATATGAGGCAGAACACCTTCAGAGAAGAGGGATTTTCCCCTAGTCACAGGTACGCCATAGTGATCCTTCTTCCTTTGCCAAAGACTGCTGTAGGGTAAGCCAGTAACCTAGACCTGCCTAATGGGACCAGTGGGAAAGTCTGCTGGGAAACATTTTCTTCTCCGAGAAAGAAGATGTCGCGGGGGAAGCTGTTATTTCTCTCTGCCTTTGGATGTGGTTTTGTGTGGATCTGATGTCTGGAGTCAAGGCATGCAGTTTGAGACCATATGGGGAACGCCGAGACAAAGAGAAGGCAGCCTACAGCTCAGACATCATCAGGCTGCGAAATTAACTAGTTCTGGAACTGCCTGCTGTGTGCTTCTTGCTAGGGGGATAAGAAGTCTCTGTATCATACTGCATTAAATCTCTAGTTTGACATTTTGTTAGTTGAAAAAAATTGATACAATAATCTTCCTGAAGGAAGTTCTGAGCTGAGTCTTTAAAGAGTGTATAAGGCTTAACCAGACAAAGAAGTGGATGAGGCAGGCACTGAAGGGACTGAGCCAGACAGACAGTAGCACATCGAGGGAACCACAAGTATTTTAGTATGGCTCTGGCAAGCGGTGGGGCTGGAGAGAAATATAGGACCTTGTGTGCCATGAGAAAAACCTTGAGTGTATCCTGAAATAACCTAGGGGCACTGAAGATGCCTCTTAGATTTGTGTTTGATAGAGATGACTCTGGTGGCCATGGGGGGACACATCAGGGGGCTTGGGATGAAACAGAGAGCACTAGGATAATCCTGATGAGAAATGGAAAGCATGGTAGTGAAGGGAATGCAGAGCGGGGGCGGGGGGGGGGGTGGGGGACGGTGAGGGGAGGGTTGGGAGATGTTAAGAAGGCAAGCTCCACAGGACTTGAAGCCTGATTGAATGTGGGGCGGAAGACCCAGGGAGGTGGAAAGGCCAATTCTTGAGTTTTTGATGGATGTCAAGGCAGATAGACATTTTTGCCACCGAGACAGGAAATTAATAAGGTGGTTCTGAGGCTGGGGAAGTAGTTGGAATGTGTGTGTTGGGTTGGAGGTGATAATATATTCAACTTGAACATATACATTTGAGAATTCTGAAGGACACAGAGGTGGGGATATCTAGCTCACGGTTGTATGTATAGGACTAAACCAAATGCTCTGAGGAGAGGTCTCGCCTGGAGAGATCCAAGGGGCCTTAGCAGAGAGATGCCATTGAAACCTTCTAAGGGGGTGTACAGTGTGCAGACTGAGATGAGATGTTTCTCCGAACACACCCACACTTTAAAAGCAAAAAAGTGGGACAAAGGAGGCAAAGGGCCATCAATCAGAGAAATAGGAGAAGAGGGGAACAGAAGCAAAGGGAAGATTATTTCAAGAGAAGAGAAGGGGCCAGTGTCAAATCCCAGAGAAATGCCAAGTAAGACAGACACTGAGAAAAATCCAGGGGGTTTTATAGAAAGGAGAAGTCTATATGCCCAGGGGAACGGTGGGGGTAGAGATGGGCTTGTGCTGTGGTAGGGGAAGGAATGGAAGGTAAGGAAACAGAGACAGATGTATCAGTCATGGGTTCCCAAACTTGGCTGCACATTGGAATTTGCTGGGTCTCAGTTCCAGGGAGCGTGATTTAATTGGTCTGTGGAGTGTCTAGCCAGGAGGGCCATCCAAATTCCCCCAGGTGATTCTATTATGCATCAAAATTAGAGACACACTGCTAGCAAGGACAACGTGGGAAACTGAGCTGAGTAAGAGGAAGGCTTATGGATTGGAGAAGCGGGCTAGAGGAAGGTTCCCGGTCCTCAGAAAAAGAGGCCAAGACTGAGACACAAAGTACGGAGCTTCATGCTGGGAAGTGGGGGGAGCAGCAGGTCTTCTGTGAAGGGGGAAAAGGCTATAAAGATGTGAAAAGGGGTGTGTACCTTCGAGGAGAGGAGGAAGTCGAGGGAGACCTCTCTTATTCTAGTTTTTCTTGTTGGAGCTTCCCAAGGGTCAAGGAGCTCATTTGTGTGATGAATATACTGTTGGGTTTTCTTTTGTATGTCTGTCCCTCCTACTGAATATACTGTTATACACCACAAGCTCATCTGTTTTGCTCACCATCAGATCTCCAGAGGCAGACTTATTATTGCCTGGACTCCAGTAGGTGCTCATTAAATATTTGTTGAATGAGTGAGTGGTTTATTTATTTATCTCCCTTGGTGTGCTCAGTGGTGATCACTAGGATTTCAAAAATATGTCGAAAGAAGTGAGAAGCCAGAGGCTTGCCACAGGCATCACACGACATTCAACTTCTCACCTGATTTAGCAACACTACAGAGCCTGGGCTCTAAAAATGAAGACCAGTGACCACTGTGTAGCCCAAATCCCATGACTGCCTGTGGACTGACCTTGGGCAGGTTGGTCACCTGGGCAACTCACTGGGACAGGAAAGGAGAGGTGGATGTGAGGTAGCTCTTTAGGATTCGTGCAAGCATAACTGCAAATGCATGCTTCACAGAGGCATTTGCTTCCTTTTTTGTTGTTTTTTTTTTTCTTTTTGCTTTCTTTTAAAAAAAATTTTTTTGTTTGTTTGTTTCCTGAATGCACCAGCTGGCTTATACTATACAAGAAGCATAAAGAAGTGAATTAATAAAATTCAGTGTCTCTGCTCCCTTTATGGGGCTAGCATATGCCTTCTTGGTGGTTGTTTGAACTTGTTGGTCTGTCTCCTCCCAAAAAAAGTAAGTTTCATGAGAGCTAAGAGTTTTGTCCATTTTTTTTTTAAGTAGGCTCCCTACTCACTGTAGAGCCCAACATGGGGCTTGAACGCACAACCCTGAGATCAAGATCTGAGTTGAGCTCAATAATCAGATGCTTTATCAACTGAGACTCCAGGTGCACCAAATTTTGTCTGTCTTATTCTCTGATGTATCGCACCTCCTTAATCAGCATCGTCCCACAATAACTATGTATTGAATGAAAGGACATTCACACTGTGCTCTGGCTGTTATTCCAGATGGGTTCTCTGCTCTGAAATCCTGCAGTGTTTCCCCTCCTAATCTAGAATTTAACCATCACCCACTCCATCATGAAGCTAGGTGTGTACACCTTCTCCATATTCTGGACTCCTTAAGGAAGGGATTTTGTCTAGTCATCCTTGGGACCTATCATCATCCTGAGCCCATAAAAAAATTTGTTCATTCAAAAAAAAATTGGCTAAGGGGTACCTGGCTGGCTCAGTGGGATAAGCTTCTGCCTTTGGCTTGGGTTGTGATCTCAGCGTCCTGGGATTGAGCCCCGCATCAGGCTCTTTGCTCAGCAGGGAGCATGCTTCCTCCTCTCTCTTTCTCTCTCTCTCTGCCTGCCTCTCTGCCTGCTTGTGATCTCTCTCTCTCTCTAAGTCAAATAAATAAATAAAATCTTTAAAAAAAAATTGGCTGTGTATTGCTAGTTCCAGGTGCTGTGCTAGGCCCTACTGATACGATGTTAAACAAGATTCGGTTTCTTACCTCAGGGGTTTCCCACCCAGGGAGGAGGCAGATGTACAGGCAAATAATAAGCAAGTCATTGAGCAGTGCCACCGTGGGGTCTGGACAAGGAACAATAGGAGGGAGCACAGTGGAGCACTTCCATCCTCATGGGGCCAGGGTGTGGGTGGTTGGAAGGCTGGTCAGTGAAGTCTCGTCAGAGGGGCTACTGCTTGAGTAAGGAGATGAGGGTATGTGGGTTGGCAGGCATGGACGTGGAGAGAAAAGGGGAAGTGTAGTGGTGGTGTGAGGAGAAGTGTGTCGGGCACAGAGAAGAGTGTGACCATGAGAACAAGGAGACATGAGAAAGTGCAGGGAGTGGTGTGGCTCAGGGCTGGTGTTGTCTGTCATGACTTGAAAAATAAATCAAAGATTTATTCTCATCACAACCTGGGACTCCAACTTAACTGAAGGTTGACAGAGTAGCGTCCTTTCTGCTCGTGGATGGGGGGAGCCCAGTCCCAGTGCACAGTTCCCAATACGTAAGATCCCTACACTGAAGCCTGGGCTCTGCTTTCTTCATTCTTTGCAATTGATTACAGTGCTTGTGAAGATCTTATTTTTCTCCACTCTAAATCCTGCATCTCTTGTCTGAGACTAATTATATGATTACACCCTTCTTTTAATATTGACCTGGTTTTATGGTATAAGATACTTTCAAATGATAAAACTAGTTTTCTTTGAGATAAAAAGGGTGGGAAAAGAAATTGACTACAGTGTCTGTGGAAGGATAAAGGAAATAAACATTTTGGGATAAACAAAGACATTTTAAGTCCCTAACTGTGATCTATTAGGGACATTTCTATCCAAAAGACAACCCCGTACACAGCAGCGAGCAGACAACGTCTGGGCCGCAAATACAAAATGCTTCAAGGAAAACATTCTTCCTTGAAAATAATCAAACGCAAAAGAAAGAGAATTGGAGTTATATCCCATCCCTAATTTGTGCTACAAACCATGTGGCCAAAGTGTAAAATTTATAAATGAAATTATCTTTGGCTTCTTCGACCATCATGACTAGCTTCCTCAATGAGAGGAGCAAGTAGAAGGAAGAGCCATTTCCTCAACGTATCTCCTCCCTGAGTGAGGCTCCTGTTTGATTGGTTTGGCTCAGTTTTTCCTGTGAGCAGAAATGGAGAAGAGGTTGCAGGACGGACAAGTCAAGGCAGAGCCCCCAGACTCCTTCCTCTTTAAACAGAAGAAAAAACCCTGAAAGGTATTTTGACATTTTGTTTTCAATTTTCTAACTTGGCTCAAGTCGCTTACCTTTCTTCGCAAAGCTACCTACACCAGAGAAACGTATATACTGTATTTCTTGTCAGAAAGGGGAAAAAAAAATCTTCAAATGCTTGACAATATGGTGGGCTGGAAGTACATGAACATATGTACTGGGAATTGAAAGACTCCATGAAACTTCCTCTATAATCATAATATAAATAGTTTCCATTCCATTATTCTGCCATTGTACCTAGAAATCCTGTGTGATTCCTGTCTTTAGGGAAAGATATGTCAACATTTCAGATTACTCTGATTGAATGGTGATACCCCACTCGGTTGTTAGCTGCTGGACAGCAGAGCTATCTTATGCTTCCAAGAATGCCCCCTTGGCTTACATATACTCTATCCATATGGTAGGCGTTTAATCAGTATTACATGGAAAGCCAAAACTAAGCACTGTCAACCATTAACATCATAATAGGATTGTTCACTTATAAAATAATTCTCCAACTACGAACACTGAAATCTATGCTTATTCAGAAGAAGGAAAGTTAGGTTGCTTTAGCGGGCCTGGAGCAAGAGAGGGTGAAGTGAGATGCTTGGGACCTTGGGCACCAGATTCGTATTAGAAACATCATGTCAACCACATGTGTAATCAAAAAATTTCTAGGAGTCACATTGAAAAAGGTAAAAGAAGCAGGTAAAATCAATTTTCATATTTTTAACCCAATATATTAAAAAGTATCATTTAAATAGGTAATTAAAATAAGAACTGTTAGTGTGATCTTTTACATTTTTTTGCATAAGTCTTCAAAATCCAGTGTCTATTTTAATCTGATAGCAAGTCTCAGCTCAGAGGAGCTGCATTTCAAGTGTCCAACAGCCACATGTGGCTACCATATTGGGCAGCACAGATCTAGAAGGCCAGCTGGCAGAGAGGGAGGGAAAGAGAGAGGGAAGGCAAAAGGGAGGGGCACTGCAGTGGGGGAACCACAGGGAGCCAGGGGTGGGAATAAAGTGGCTAGGAACAGAGACTGGGGAGGAGAGCTGGAAGGCAGGAAGGCACTGAGACATAATGTACTTCATAAGTCTGCTGGGCTCTTTCTAGTGTGATGGCAGGAGCTGCACTGCCCAGGCATGCTTGGCTCAGGCTGGGTTGGAAGGATTTTCAGGGCTGTGTGTAGGTACGGTTCCTTCAAGTGCTGTTCCTTTGGTGTCTCTGAAGTGAATTCATCCATCCCGAGGTCTCTTAGTTTAATAAATTGAGGAGTCAGGCGCCTGGGTGGCTCAGTGGGTTAAGCCTCTGCCTTCAGCTCAGGTCATGATCTCAGGGTCCTGGGATCGAGCCCCGCATCAGGCTCTCTTCTCGGCAGGGAGCCTGCTTTCCCCTCTCTCTCTGCCTGACCCTCTGCCTACGTGTGATCTTTGTCTGTCAAATAAACAAATAAAAAAATCTTTAAAAAAATAAACCTGAGGAGTTTTTAGAACACCAACATTATCACTACTTTCTTCTAGAGAAATGACCATCTTCTAGAGGAACATAACTGAAATTACCATCTTCTAGCACGGGCATCCGTGGCTAGAGGATTCCTCTACCACTCTGTATTTGATGTCATGGAGATCCCAGAAGAGACTGTGGGAAACAGGGAAGACAGAGAAACTTTCAGTCACTTTGACCAGCATGCCATCCAGCCCAAACGAGGCACTACTCCACGATCCACCACCCACGAACCAAAACTCAGTTTGGAGGCATCTTCCTTAAAGTGGTTACATATGGCACTAGTTTGCCGTACTTGGGATGCCTGGGTCAGAGTGAAATCCACACAGAAATGCCATTTGCTTCATTCTCTAATTCCTCTTTCTTGTCAAATTTAGAAAGTTACAGCAGTGGCAACCCCAGGCGCCACATCTAATTCAAAGTGTATTTCTCTCCCAGGAAATCAATTAAGACTTAAAAAATGTTAGGGTGTTTTTTTCTACCTATACCCCATATTTAGATTTGGTCATGGGCATTTCCTCATTGCTGAAATCAAGAAGTCAGAGATTTCTGATCTTTCTAGCACGTGTCTGTTCAAGAAAATGTTTTCCATCTTTGCTCACCTGGGTGGAATAATCCAACCTCCGAGGTGTAGTTCCATTAGAACAATAACCCAAGGCTGCACCTTCTCTTATTATTTTTTGTCCTGTTTTGCTTCTTTCTAAAAGGTCTCCTCTTCACTGGGTCTTCCCATGGATCTTGGGCACATTCTTTCCCATCACAGGTATTATCTGAGTCTTCACTTACAATAATGGTTCCACCTAGAAATCCAACGAGGAACTCTTTTAAATATTTTGGATGGATCTTCCCCTCTCAAATCTGTCCAAAATTTCTGTAATGAACTGGCAGATCGGCCACGGTGTCCTGCCTGTGGTTTCTTCAGTTGCTCTTATTAGGGACTCTCTTCCTGGAGATGGAAGAGGATGGCTTTCCTAAACTTGAGGTCCCTTAGCAGATGTGGGAAGGGGAGGGGTCATTCCTGCTGGCTCTTGTTTCTAATCTTCTCTTTGGGAGCAACTAGATCTGGGTGTGTCTTTCTATTCCCTTTATATCCATCTTCCATGTCTCTAAAACCCCAAATGTTTTACTAAGGAAACATTTCTTTTCCTTCTGCTTAGGCAGCCCATCTGCTTTCATTTGTCTCTCATTCTCTTTCTGCTCCTATTTAGATAATAGCACAGAAGCATATTTTGACAACCAATCCATTCCTGCTTGAGTTTCTGAGCAAACCTGCTTCCAGATATACTCTTTCAAGATAAGGCCTTTACATTGTCTTCTTAACTTTTGGGTTGATAATTTCACTGAACATTCTGGTGTATCTGTGGTGGGGGGATTGTTTTATTTGTTTTCTTTATCTAAACCCAGGAAGATGGAACATTCTTATGAAACACGGGCTTCTACTCCTCTTGATAGCGTGCATTACTGAAATCCACCACCCTTTGGGAAGTCATCGATGTTAGCAACCTTGAACTGTAAAGTGAGGGCCAGAATTTAGGTAATTAACAAACTCAGGACAAACTGGAGGTTAAGAGCTCTACTACCATTATTTCATTTAATTTCCACCATAGTCACTGAGGTAGGTATTAATAACATCCACAGTTTACAGAGAAGCAAAGTAAGAATTGGAGAGGTTAAGCAACCAATCTGTGTTATACCAGCAGCAGGAGGTGGAACTAGGACTGAAATCCAGATCTGTTTCTAAAGGCAGTGCTCTCATCATTTGCCTGTTAAAAGGTGGGTCACTGTCCATCGTCCATCCCTACCTTTTCATTTAAATCCATATTCCTCGGACATGAGTCTCAGGAAATTGTTGGCTTCCCTTTCCACTGATGCTTCCAGAATGTGTTTCCCTGCAAATGATGAAGTGGAAAAGGGTAAGAGTGAGTAGATGAATAGGGAGTTCCAGATGGGGTGAGAAATGCTGAAATGATGGGTCGTATTCGTAAATCAGCAGGTGTGCATGGCTCTTGGTGACAGTCACCCATTTACCCCATGGCCAAGCTGTCTGTCTTGATTTTGCTGAGCTGCAGTGGAAGCCAAACTGTCTTCTACTGAATGAGAGACCCAACAAGATGGGCTGAAATTCTTAAATCAAGCCAAATAAAAATCAAACCCTGGGCATTGCTGCAGTGGAAGACGAAGAGATGTCACATGCCTGTTGCTGAATATCTCAGAGATTATCATTGCCTGGGAATGGAATTCCAATGACTGGAAAAGCAGAGAGATGATTGCCCTGATGCATTGCCCGTTAATCCTGTTCATCCTTTTGCCAAGGAGGTAATGAAGCTAAGGCAGAAGGAATTGTTATTGAACAACCCAACATCTACTATTTAAGCTAAAAGTCAAGCAGAAAAGGAAGGTCCCCAAAGTCATCAAGGATAATGTTTTAAGCTGTAGAGGGAAATCTAAGGCAGGTTGCTGTAAACTTTGATTTTCCACCCTGTTCCTGAGGCAGACGGGCCTGTGGATCTTTGGAAATTTATTACTTTTTCATGCAAATTTGAACCATGTAAATTTGAAATTGTTAATATGAAAATAATAATAAAGCCTCCCTTTAGGTTCAACATTTGGGATAATATAAATTCCCCTCATTTTTTCATGTTCCCGGCAGGGGATAGATGGTACACCTAAACTGGGTGAAAGGACTGTTCACAAGGTGGGGCCAGGGGGTAGGGAAACTGCCAGGACGGTACAATCCCTGCTCCAGACCTCCAGGGACAAGGGGAGTGAGTGGATCCTGAACTCTCGGGAGGACAGCTAAATGGGGAGGGGTACTGGGTGGGAACTTGGGCCTTCAGGAGAGGGACACAGCTGACCAGTGGTGGCCCAGCAGAGTGGGATCCCTGGGAATTGATACCCTAGCCTCTTCCTTCCCTCTCCCTGATTTCTTGCAGGTGCTGCCCATTGGGAGAACCCGGCCGGAAGCCAGACGTCAAGGTTGTATATGTAGATGGACTCCCTGGGGGGAGCAGGGTGAAGAACCTGGAGGACCCCACACTAAACCAAAGTCTGAGCCAAGAATCCTATCATTTCAAACCAGTGGTAGGACACATTGTAAATGGGCTTTCTGACATTGCCCATGGCGGTGCCACTCCAGCTGGTAAACAGCCCTCACATTCGTTGTCCCCCAAACTCTCTACCCATGCTCAGGATGGAACTGGTATTGATTTTGAATTATGAGATGCTTTGAGGAAGCATGCCTTCCGTTGAATTTAACCTCCCCAATCCCCCTTCTTCTCCAAAATACCATGTTGGTTTGGAGTCTTCCTTTAAGAGATTTTAAGCTGAAAGACAGAATTCTGGCTCACCTCACTTTATGCCACTTCTGTGTTCTTGAAATGCCACAAAGGTAAGCATTTCCTAAATACAACTCTCTTTATTTGGAGGTATGGGACATTTTCAGGGCTGTGCAGCCTTCTTTTCTCTTACCCTAGAATTGATCGGTACTCCAAGAAATTAATTTAGAACAGGATTAACAGCTGGGTCTTGTCACAGTGGTTGCAGAAATTCTGGCCGTTAAGACTATAAGCTCCCTGGGGGCACCTGGGTGGCTTAGTGGGTTAAAGCGTCTGCCTTTAGCTCAGGTCATGATCCCAGGGTCCTGGGATCAAGCCCCACATCGGGCTCTCTGTTCAGCAGGGAGCCTGCCTCCTCCCCTTCTATCTGTGCCTGCCTCTCTGCCTACTTGTGATTTCTGTCTGTCAAATAAATAAATAAAATATTAAAAAAAAAAAAGACTATAAGTTCCCTGAGGACAGGGGTTGTGTCTCATTCCATAACTTCTCCCCAGCTTCTGGCAGAATGTGTGGTTCTTAGAAAGTACTCAATAGGGTACCTGGGTGACTCAGTGGGTTAAGCTTCTGCCTTTGGCTCAGGTCATGATCTCAGGGTCCTGGTATCGAGTCCCAAATTGGGCTCTCTGCTTGGCAGGGAGTCTGCTTCCTCCTCTCTCTCTCTGCCTGCCTGCCTCTGCCTGCTTGTGATCTCTCTCTCTCTGTGTCAAATAAATAAATAAATAAATAAATAAATAAATAAATAAATCTTAAAAAAAGATAAAGTACTCAATAAATATTTCTTGGATAAGTGAACAAAGCATTTAAAATGATGCATAGATCCCTAACCAAATCATACCTATTTCTGACCATCAGAATGGTCAGATTTCAGAATCACTATAAATGATATTATGAAGGTCGAATGGGTCCCTCTTCTTCAAAGTGCAATTATTGCCAATTAAAAATTTTCCCTATGACTCAAAGAATGCCATTTATCCTTTCAGATCCCTGTGAACGCAGAGAACTTGGTATCTTGACCAAACCGAATGTTAAGAGTTTAGTCATCTGTTTTACTTTAAAAATGACAAGGCCGCACCTTCCAGCCATCCAAGGTTCAGCCCCAACTAGCTTGGAAGGAGCCTTTGATTCTCTCCAGGGCAACGGGATTCACCTGCTATCACCTGCCACAAGACAAGGATGAGGTGGGAGGGGCTAGAAGAATTGAGAAAAGCTTTGCCCTGTGATACTCTTCTTTGCTTAGAAAGCCTGCCTTCTGGCATCTCTTAATGATGGCTTAATTTGGGGGTATTTTTAATCCAGGAGATTAAACCAAGCCATCCATTAAGAAGTTAATCCATGCATTTGATTTCCATTAAGAGGGAGAAGAACAGATTTTTTTTCTCGCTCTTTTTTTTTTGTCCTGATTTCCCCTTTTACTTAAACTTCCTCTCCTCTGCTCAGTGATGTCATTGTAGCTTTTAGTCTCTGGCCCCGGGGCGGTGGGTGTTAGTGGTGCTCTCTGGGCAGCCACTGCTGATTCATCCTGATGAATCATCAACCTGGGCCTCTGGGCTGGGAGAGAATGATGTCACTGTGTATCTTCCTCCTCCTCCCTAGCCTCCCCTCTAATACGCTGCATGTTTGAAACAGGCGGGTTCAGCTGAGGCTGCCCAAGGGCCTGGGAACTCACGAAGCTTCCCAAATGCAGGGTGATCCTGGGCAGGGAGCCCTGGGGTTCTCACCAGTGCGGGAATGAACTCCTTCACCCTGCTCAACACGAAGCCATTTATAGACTCAGACAGCTAGAAAGTGACTGACCTGACACCTCCGAGGCACCCAGACATCCAGCAGTCAAGCTTCCCAGCCCTGCTCAGCCTCTCTGCTTTGAGGTCAATTATTATAAACTATCATTTTTGCAAGGATGCTCTTAGTTCAATGGTTGCATAATCCATGGCTGTTTCTCAGCAGTGATAACTCAGAGCCTCCGGACAACGGAAATCCCTGGTTTAATCTTTCTTTTTCTCCCTTTCCATTTCATTTTCTCTCTATCCTTCAACGTCTTCTCTACCTCGCTTCTTACTCAACACTTTCCAGCTGTGTATCGTTTGGATCTCTTTCCACTCCAGATTTTTCTGTAACGTGCAGCTGGACTCCTTCCAGGTCCCAGATGTGCTATTTATTTATGCTGAAGCATCTGGGCCTCAACGCAGTCTTGTCACGGCAACGTGGAAAATTTGCAAAAAAAAAAAATTCAACTGCCAGCTAGTTGGTGGGCTGTACCATCCTGATGGACCCGGGAGGCATTGCAAAGGAGTTGGAGGTGAGACTGAAGCAAGGGGCATGAGCGGGGATGGCAATCCAGGCGAAGCCAGAAGCTCACACTCTCCCATGCTTGGCTTTTAGATGAGTCTAGTCACACTGGAAGATGAGGGTTTGATTCATTTCAAAGCACGATGGTGTTGTTGCAAAATCCAAAGAAGCCGTTCTCTTCCGTAAGTGAACTGGAAGCATGGTGGCCTGGTGAAAGCAAATGGCTGTCACCCCTAAGTGATGGGGCTGTGAGCATCAGAGACGACAGCACTGGACTGGGAGTCTAGAGTCCTGGTTCTGGTTTCAACTCTCTCCTGCTTCTTTTCATGACCCTAGGCAAGCCTTTTCACCTGGGATCCTATTCCCTCTTCCACAACATTTAAAGATTGGGTTAAATTGTGAGGTTTCAAGCTTTTTTAAAATTCAAATAAAATCTTAAGTGGAAGTCTTTTATGTATGTGTGCTTAATCCTATGGCACAAGGAGATGGTGATAACCGAATTCTGGGAAATAGCATAACTGGCAGCTTGTCCAGCATACACTGGGTCCCACAGGGTCCAGAGACCCAGGGGGAGGGAGTCAGAGGTGTGCCTCTCCACCACTCAAGCATCCTCACCTTCACCTTGAAAGTCACGTGACTTAGCCACATGGCTACCCTTCTCAGTGGCTCAGAGATTAAGCCCCTCCACTGACACTCTGTCTTCCTTGTTCCTTCCCTGACCCAGTACAACTTCCTCCACCCCCTCTGCTCTTCTATTACCTCCTTCTCCTCAGCTTCCTGCTGGATGGCCAATCATTCAGCTCCATCGTCTCTGAAGAGTAAGTATGGGACACAACCATTTATAACCACAGGAGAAGCAAACCCTTGGCGTATGTATCTGAATGGAACCTCTCTTAGCAGATTTTCTGTGTATTGTATCAAAGGGAGCTCTTCTCTCTCTTCTTCCACTTGGGTCTCATTACTGAAGGTCCCCTTTCTGCTCCTAACCCTAGCTTATGTGGCAAGCCCCAGAAATGAAGAAAAGGATGAGTGTGATGTGTGTCCCTCAGTCTAACCATTTCTCAGACAACTTTATTGAAACTTAAGAGCTCCTTAAAGCACAGTTTGAGGACCACTGCATAAAATGTAATCATCACTCCCAATCCTTGAGTCCTAAAAACTCAAAGAAAAATATTTTTCATTTGGGTTAGAATCCTAGGAAGTTTTTGGACTAGAGAGGGTTTTGGGAGACTCCCCCACTCTTTCTTATCTGCTGCTTTGAGGGAGGTCTGCACCCATCTAGCATCTTACTAGTTGGGAGAAATTCCACCTGAGTAATTGTTCATAGCTTCTAGCACCATACAGCTCTCCCCAGGTGAGCTCCAGTGTGCTGTGTGAGATACTCTAGGCACATGGATGAAGGAACATTTCAGTATCAGAGAACATCCCTTCATACAGTGACTTCTTATACATAGACCCAAGAGTCCAGCTGGTATAGAGATGAGAGCTGTGTCACTAAGGGAGGTCTCAGGTCATCTTGGGTCTGTGGGCAAATAATTACTTTTCCTCTCATCCTCCATGAGTGGTAGAGCACCATATTTGAAGCTCTTATACATTGTATTATTCTTTCCAAATATTTGCTGTCCTACTTAGTGATAGATGAAGATCTCCTGGCTACAGGGATGTTGAGCTTAGTCACTGATTTGTTTTGACCAATGAAATGTGAGGAGAAGTGATACATGCCACCTACAAGATAACACACAAAGTCTACGTGAAGTTCTGTCATCTCACTATTCTCTCTTCTAACAAAGGGCCATATATGAAAAGTCCAGTATCTCACACAAGGGCTGCTTCTTTAGCCTGGGTCTCAGAATGACAGGGATGTGAAGAGGCAACAGACCCAAGACAGACATGTAGTAGATACAGAGTATGAACAAGAAATAGACCTTTGCTGTTTTAAGCCTCATTCTAGCTGAATTGTTTCTCATGGGTTAGGGGCCAGAGAGACCTGGATCTGCACTTCAGCTGTATAACCTAAGACAAATCACTAAACCTCTCAAAGCCCCCATTTTCTCATTCATGAAATGGGGATGATAATGGCACTTACCCACTGGGTTGTTGAGAGGATTAAATACAAAAATACAAGTAAATTGCTTATCATAGTACCAGATACTTAAAAAAAAAACACTTGACACATGTTACCTATGATTATGAGAAAACATATTAGGGCACAGGAATAAAAATATGGGTGTATAGGAAAGAGATGAACAATTATGAAGTAGGATAGTTGGTCATAAATCTTTTAACATTTAATTTTTAAAAATAATGCTCAATATTTATGACTCTGTGTAGGAAGAATAAAGGTACCCAAAGATGTCCAAATCTCAATTCCCAGAAACTGTCAATATGTTACCATATGTCAATATGTTGTACAGCAAAAGGGACTCGGTAAATGAGATTCAGTGAAGGATTTTATTTATTTATTTATTTTTAAAAAGATTTTATTTATTTATTTGACAGATAGAAATCACAAGTCAGCAGAGAGGCAGGCAGAGTGGGGGTGGGGGGGAAGCAGGCTCCCTGCTGAGCAGAGAGCCCGATGCGGGCCTCGATCCCAGGACTCTGAGATCATGACCTGAGCTGAAGGCAGAGCCTTAACCCACTGAGCCACCCAGGCACCCCAAGTGAAGGATTTTAGAGGTGGAAATTTATCCCAAATAATCCAGGTAGGACTGATGCAATCACAAGAGGTTTTATAAGTAAAAGAGGGAGGCTGAAGAGTCAGTGAGAGAAGAAAATGGGAGGAGGGGTTAAGAGGGATCCAATTTCTGGCTGGAAGAGCCGAGGAATGCAGACAGCCTCCAGAAGATGGAGAAGCCATTAGGACAAATTCTTCTCTACAGCCTCCGTTAGGAACACAGACCTGGATTTTAGTCCACTGTGACCATTTGGGCTTTTGACCCACAGAACTGTAAAATAATAAATTTATGTTTTGGTAGGCCACTAAATGTGTGGTAATTTGTTACAGCATCAATAGGAAACGAATTCAGGCCCAATTCCTTTTTCTGTTGTTTTAGCATTGCTGCTTCTTGTTAACAGATAGTCTCATTTTCCTGAGTCCAAAATCGTAAAGATTTGGGTAGGATTTTTTTAGATCCCAATGCTTGCTGATTCATAAATTAGGCTCCTGACTGTGGCCATCCTTTCTTGCCAATACCATCCCCCCATCTCACAGGTTCTCACTCTATGAATCCCACATGCATAGTTTCAAATCGTAAAAGGAATTTTCTATTATAACTTTAAAATGACATGTTATACTTTGTTCACTGTGTGTAGTTTTGGGGGGTGGTTTGTAATCTTTTCCAGTCACTACTAAAGGATAAAATTAAGGCCAGAAGGCCAGATCCTTAGATAAACCCGAATTATGCCAGTATGATTCTTAACATGACTTTTTCCAGAATTCTCGTTTAGTGGATGAATTCTTTCATCATCAAGAGAATGTCATATAAACTCTCCTGATGATGAAAGAATTCATTTACTAGAGTAATGCATGAGGCATATGGTAGTAATTTTTTTTTTAACCTCATTGGTTGCTGAAATCTTGTTTGATCCCAAACAGGGAGAATTGATTGTTGTTATTTGCTTTTAGATACTTTTGTTTTACTTCCTAATTTTTTTCTTAAATTCCAGTATAGTTAACATACAGTGTTATATTAGTTTCAGGTGTACAATGTAGTGATTCAACAATTCTCTACATTACTCAGTGATCATCAGGATAAGTGTCCTCCTTAATTCCCATCACCTATTTTGCCCCCCACCCACCTCCCCTCTGGGAACCATCTGTTTGTTCTCTGCAGTCAAGAGTCTGTTCCTTGGTTTGTCTCTTTTTTTCGCTTGTTCATTTGTTTCTTAAATTCCACAGATAAGTAAAACCATATAGTATTTGTCTTTCTCTTATTTTGCATAGCAAAATACTCCTAGCTCCATCCACATTGTTGCAAGTGGCAAGAATCCACTATTTTTTATGGCTGAATAATATTCCATTGTCTATATACCACATCTTTCTCATCATTCATCCATCCATGGACACTTGGGTTGCTTCCATAGTGTGGCTATTGTAAATAATGCTGCAATAAACATAGGGATGCATGTGTCCATTTGAATTAGTGTTTTTCTATCTTGGGGGTAAATATCCAATAGTGTGATTACTAGATCAGAGGGCAGTGCTCTTGTTAATTTTTTAGGAACCTCCCTTCTGTTTCCCTTTTTATTAGTTTCAGTGATGGCAGACAAGAGACAGGAAGAATGTTTGTCATCCTTTTCCCACAGGCACTTTTCAAAAATTTCAGCTCAGCCCTCTACAGTGCGTGGGCTGTGCAGGTAGGTCAGGGGTCTCCCTCATGCTTGCAAACATTCTGCAAGAAGCGTGCTCAGTGTGCTGTCATTTGCAGGACGATCTCTGCTTCAGGGGTTCTTGGCTCATTCACCACTCCTGCCTGTGGTGGGAGAATGAGTCACGTGGGAAGTGTAAATTTCCTGATCCCTCCAACTACAGTTCATAGGTCTAGCCACAACATGGTAAATATTCTATTTCTGTTCTAAGTAAAACAATAATTCTGTGCTCAGTCTGCTACTTTTTTTTTTTTCTTTCTTCTCATTGGCTCTCCATTCACAGAGTCCAGGCTGGGAGCAGACAATTTTCCAGAAATCTCTTCAACCACAACATGCTGACTAGCTTTAGTTATTTTCTACTATTAAAATAGGGTTGCAGTATGAAAGAGTTATCCTCTATAAATCCCAGTGCCAGAAAATAAGCCTTTGAGGTTTCTTGATATCTGGCCTTGTACTTCTAGGTGTCCCTCTATCACTTTAGAAGTCATAGCTGTGAGCCTCCCCACCTCCCATCTCCAAACTCCCCTTCTGTCTGATAGCTGGTCCTAGAAAGGGTGGTCTGTTTGCTCTCCAGTGACCAGCATCTCCCTCTCGGAGTGTGTGTAGAATCTAATTCGTAGAGTATACTCATTCTCCTCATGTTAGATTTTTGCTATTACATTTCAGCCTGGATTCTGCAGTGGAATTCTTCCTGCCACATAATGGACTTTCGTTCACTATTTTTGTCTAAATAGGGTTATACCCATTTTAAGCTAGATATTATATGAATTAGTATCGGAATCATACCCGCAACCAGATGGAGTTGGCTTTTCCTGGGGAAGACAAAGTGTTAGGTTTTCTTGTTTTAGTTATGAAAATGCCAGCTTGAGCAATGAACTGGCTGGTGTCCTAATTGTCTTAATGTGTGAATCAGAGAGGCCATATGGCCCACCTGATCAATTGTGTGGCGATGAAGAAGGGGAGGAAAAAAAGGATCCAGAGGGGCATAGTTAGTCACTCAAGTCTGCCATTTATGTCAGAAGTGTGTTAGTTGCCCAGTGAAGATTTGTAGATGCAGCTGCCAGGGGAAGTGAACAGCACGGATGTGTCTCTGAGATGGACTTGCAAAGCCTTCATGTTGTAGGAAGATGAAAATATTTTGGGAGTCTAAATTACATGTGTTAAGAAATCAGAGGGAGCATGGGGTTCTATGCATGAAAAAATAAAGCCAATTAAAAATAATGATCATCCTCTTGGAAGCTCAAAATGCAAAAAAAAAAAAAAAAAAATCTTGCTGGACAAGAATCTAAGCCCTCACTTGTGTCCGTCTTGAGTAGCAGCTGTCCCCTGGTTGCCATCAATTCCTAGTCTGCCTTACTGACGCTGGGTAGAGTCTGACCTTCGATCATGTGACCATTCTTTATTTTCAAAGATTTCTCTTGAGTGACAGCCATGAAAATCTCTCTTCTTTGGAGAGATTCAAATAATTTCCAGATATTCATTCATGATTTCATCTAAAAACTTAGTTTAAAGAAGTAAGGACATAGAGTAGGGTTTCAAAAGTGGAGTCTATAAGCAGAATTATTTTGTTTGGTTCTCACAGGATCTTTAAGAAATTTCACACACACACAAATTGCAGATTTCTCCATGGCTACAGTCAGCTGGAGTTAAGTGGCAACTGCTAGGCTGTGAAGGGTGTAATCCACTCTTTAGTTCCCTAGGGGCCTGCTTCATCCTCTTACACCACCTTGCTGGTCCTACACTTGAACCCTGGTACCTGAATAACCACCTCTCACACAATGGGGAAAATGAGGTACAAAGTCACTCTGAGAAGCAAATACAGCTTACATCCCCAACGACTCAGCTTTGTGTGTGAATGGGAGAGGACACGAAGTGGGCAAAATAGTTTTTAAAAGCATCTGGAATGGTTTCTCTAAACACACCGATGTGTTGGGGGAGCAAAGGGAGGAAAGTGATGGAGGTGGAGACATCAGTGACGAAAGGGAAGGGGAGGGCATGGCTCTCGGGAAGGCTTTATGCCCGCTTGGTAGCCAGAGACATTGTGAAATTCACCAGCCCATTTCTCCGTGATGCCATGACCCACGGACGACACCCAGGCTCCAAGCGCAATGTCAGCTGGAGAAGGCCCCATGTGCAGGGGCTAACTTCTGGAGATATGTCCACTTTCTCCTCTAAATTTTATAAACTCTATTTCCTTGAATGAAGTCACTATCGCTTTGGACCCAAACCACTGCAGAACTGCTTTTACTAAGTGGCTTTCTGTCCTGCTTGCCAGTCTACGTACTGGTGCTACAGGACATGCCCGTGGTGCAGGACTGAGCATCAGCATGGTCCTGGGGCTTTCACTCCTAATATTGGGTTTCTGGATTCAGTATTGGGAATACACGTGTTTTCTCTGAGAACCTGATTATTTTGTTTTGTTGCTGTTTTGTGTGTGTGTGTTTAAACATTGCAAACATCATAAAGGTTATACCACATCTGATTTCTCTCTTTGCACTGGTGGGTTAAAGGCCACAATCAAATCCATGGCCAGCCTCCATCAAGTACAGGGGACATAGTGGGAAGGGACACATTTGGATACTTCATTCTGGTTGTTTTTTTTTTTTTTCTTAATTTCCTAGACTTTAATTTTCCTTTGTTCTTTTTCTTGACTATTAATTTTTAAGTGCTTTTTAAAATGTCTTATTGCTATCAGATATTACACAAATACAGAATGAATAACCAAAGTGGGCATTCCAGAAGGCAAGGAGTATCTTTGGTTAAACTAGCTCAGGTAAAAGGAAATGCTTATGGGTACTAGTTGATTGCAACATATAATTGAACATTTTAACCACACAACGCCTGCCCATTAATTTAAAATTCAATTTAATTCTATCTTTGTTAATTTTCCCCAAGTCTTTGATGTAAATTCCTAGTTTCATCAAGATTTAGGACTTGTTTGATAAAATAGGGAGGGTAGGTCTTCTAATTGGTGTCTCTCACTATAGTTACTGGTGTCTGAGATGTGCTGGGTGATATGAGAGGATCCTCTGTCCTACCCCACCCCAGGGACCCTACCTCCAGGCAGGCTCTGGTCATCCTCCGTAAAGATCCTGGCCTTCTTCAATATCAGAACCTAGTGTAAACCATGCAGGATCTTAGTTTATATGAAGTAGAGGGAATTCCAATTTCTGTTTTTCATGTTAACCTTTGTCAATGACTATTTTCTGGGATATGTCAAGATTTGAATCCAAGTCCTGTTGGGATATTTTCCTTCCAGTTTATCTCCAAAGTGAAAATCTACCAACCTCACTTCCTTTTCTAGAACATTTCTATACTATTAATGTGTTGTTGGAAAAGAAGGAGTAGGGATATTAAGTGTGTCTGTATGTCTACATAGGAGAGGGGATAATGAAGATTTTTAAAATTATGGGTGTGATATGAACAAAACATTCCTGAGTGCACAAAAAGAGAGAGACCTTGCATCCTGCTGTTCTCTGCACTGGACAGCATGGGCTGGTGTTGACTGAGGACAGCTTGTTTGGGTTTGGAAATTGAGGGTGGTTTGGTACAGGAATGGCTGTGGGGTGATTCCAGGAGAAGGCACTGTGCAGCTTACATACAAGGCATATAAGGCAAGTTTGGCATTTGCAACTCATGGAGCTTCTTTTCTGGTTGAAGACAAAGGCTTGCCTATGTAGCCCAACTAGGGAAAAGTTCAAGAGTGTGATAAATTACTACCTCACATATTAAAACTAAAGACTGCAATAAATGCACTCACAGTTCTAAATTCAACCCATAGCCAATTAATGACAGACTTTCTTGGAGAGCACTTAGTTTTGCTTTAGGTACCCTCCTTAAATTGTAGTGAAAATGCTCATATTTGGTGATTGGAGTTTCATGGATTTCATAATTTACATAATTACAACCATGTCTTACGGCCCTTCTTTTCATACCTTCTGTTATGTTCTAAAACTGTCAATGCAACTTATTTTCTAAGGAGTTTTAAAATACTGTCTCTTAAGTTTCTCCAGCTTCGGAGCTGCATGGCGAAACCCATTAGATCCTGGGTCTGGACTAGTTAATACTACTGAAGTGAGTATGACTATTCATGGTTCCAGCAACTTATAAAGTTCAGATAACTTAACATGGCAATTCAAGTGACTTGGTAACTTAGCATTTAAAATTCCCGTTTCTTAGGTAAATACTTAATCATGCAGGACATTCCCTGTTGGTTTTCTCATCTTTCCAGGGCTAAGACTTCTCCATCCTCTCATTGATGGAGGAAGGTCTGGTGTGAATCTCATCTTTATGCTGAGGCTTAGCTGGACCTGCCTGTTCTTTGAAATCTGCCTCTACTACCACTGCGTCCGCTAAGGAAGTGTGCCCCTTATGGTCTCTAGTCACGGAGTCCTTCACTCTGCACCTTCTTTGCCAACAATACAAGCCCATTCAAATTCCCCAAATGCTCTTAACTAACCTCCACGCCTCTGTCTACTAAACATGGGGAAATGTATGGCTGCTCTTGCACTTTATCCTGGGGCTGTGAGAGATTGAGAGTAGGGTGGCTGGAGGATAGGACAGGCCATTTCAGAAATGCCTTTGGCAACATTTAATCTAGGGAAGATAAAAAGAAACCTGTGGGGCACTTGGGTGGCTCAGTAGGTTAAGCTTCTGCCTTCAGTTCAGGCCATGACCCTGGGGTCCTGGGATTGAGCTCCATATGGGGCTTGCTGCTCAGCAGGGAGCATGCTTCTCTCTCTCCATTTACCCCTCCCATGCTCATGCTCTCTCTCTTGAATATATAAATAAGATCTTTAAAAAAAGGGGGGGGCAGGGAAACCTTGTATATAATAAAGTCAGGAGGCCAAAAAGGGAGCTCTTATGCCCTACCACTTGTTGACAATTGCAACCATAACAGTAAGAATCATACCTTGCTGGTCCATACTATTTTAGAGTTTTTATCACCCCAGCAGGAGGAAGAAGGTTTTCTTCTTGCCCAGCAACTACCCAGCCAATGAGAAACACCTACAACTCAGCCAGTGAAAAGCCACCATACTTCAAACTCTCAGTTTACTTCAATGGACTTTTGTTTGTAATAGCCCTTCCCAATTCCCCCTTTCCTATATGGAAGATCCTTCCTCTCCTTTGTTCTCTGAACTTGCCTATAGTTTTGCTACAGCTTGCATGTTCTGATTTACAATTCTTTGTTACTCCTGAATAAATCCTTTTTTTTCCTTGTAAAATAACTGATGGTTTTATTTTTAAAGTTAACACTCTGTACATACTTTTCTACTCTCTTGGCTGCCCTGTGATGAAAGAAGCCCTCAAAGGATTTCTTGTCTGGGTTTCAGCTTTCAATTTGGGAGCTAGTCCTCCCCACTCTCAGATGTCTGTCTTTTCCAGGAGGATGGTCTCTACCAACTTCCCAAGAGTTTTGACGCTTGGAGGGGTAATTGTGTGAATCCTTTTCTTGAGAGATCCTGCACTGGCTATATACTCTCTAAATATTCTCCAAGATCCTTAAACCCAGCTCAGAAAACATTCTTATTGCTTGTGTGGTGGAGAAATGGCTTATACATCATCATATGTTTTTCCACCTTATGTTTTATGTTATAAACTCTATGCACTTAGTGCTCCAGGATTTGCCTTTGAAGAGCTAATTTTTTTCCTCTTTTTTTTAAAACCATTGTATCTTCCCCTCTCAAGAGACTATTTTGAAATTCAAAGTGAAGAATTTGACTTGCTGAATTCAGCTCTTGCTAGGTTCTTCAGTACTTTTCTCTCTCTAGGATAAAAGCCTTAGCCTAAAGATCTAATTTTAATGGTGGAAATGTTGTAGGGTAAAAAAGAAATGCCAAGAAGTAAGAATACATCTGTCAATATTTTAAAATATTTTACAGCTACTTATATGATATGAACTGAATGACTTAGGTGGTCTAGTAAAAAATTTTCCTCTTTGGGGAGGAATTGGAAAGAATCTAGGCACATGTCTAAAGATATTAACTTTAAATGGTTTTCAAAATTTACCATAAGAGGCAGATTTTTCTCTCCCTCTTGGCTTTGAAAATATTCCTTATGTCACCCTCTTCTTTTTCATGATCCTCCATAACCTGGGAGGGTTAGCTGGCAAAATTCCATACAGTAAGCAAGACTTACTGCCATTTAAGAGCCTTGCACTATCTCCTTGGGGCAAGACAAAACCCTGTGGCTAAAAATGTCAAGTCTGGGATCTTAAAGTTTTACCAGAGAAACTGTGGGGAATGTTAGTCTCTTAGTGGGAAATAGGTTGGATCACTGGAATGTCTTTTTCCCAGCTTGTTAATGTCTATGATTCAAGGAAGACAAACCTTAAAAAGAACGCAGAAAGTATAATTTTTAGAGAACAGAGGTGAACACTAGTTACTTTAACATTTTTATGAATTTTTCATAAACACTGCAACTGATGACATAATCATCACATTCAAAAGAATCAATGCTTATATTATCATGGATTTAAGTCCCTAATTGGGAAGAGGCCAAAATTCCAAGATTTCCCAGATTTCAGTTCATGATAGTAAACTTGTATTTCTTTCAAAATATTCACAGAATGCAGTGCAAATGGAGATGTTTTATTCCCAACATGGACAGTTGAAATGAAACTCCTTTCTTTGAGTATCAGCACACCAGTATACACTCCACTGAAAAAGGATTCTTGACTAACTGACATATGTATGTATTATGTTTACATCTGTAAGAATGTGTATGTATATGCATGTGTATCTAAAACTTTATATATACACACAATTTTTCAACATTGAAAGGTATTTTTACCCACTAGAAAGAGTTTGATATTTCAATCTCTCGAATGATAATTTTACATCATGGACTAGTGTTTAAGAGTGTGGGTGCTGGACTTTGATTGTCCAGCTAAAATCATTAATTAGTTGTGTGACCTTGGGCAAGGTACTGAAGATTTTCATATAGCAATAACCTCATCTCTAAGACGGCAGCCATAACTGCATCTGCCCCATGAAGTGGTTGTGGGGATTAAGTAAATTAGAACATGGCACTGTATAAAGTACAAAATAAATGTGAACTTTCAGTAATATTACTGGTATATGCAAGGCCCGTGCTAGCAGCTTTGGGGGTTAAAAGAGACAGTCCTTACCCTTATATGGCTTACTGTCTAGTGGGGAACTCAAGCTATGGTCTTATATAAAGTTAAATATTCATACCTGAGAAGAAAATCAACTGTTCAGTTCAGCTGCATGGACCAACCTCTTAAATATAGAAGCCATAAGGGCTGGTGACCTGGACCAGAGGAATACCTTTATAGAAAATGTTAGACTTAGTCTCACATTTGTTTCCCTTCACCTGATGTTTATCTCTCTGACATGATGAAAACAGGCTCAAGGCACATTGTATAATATGCACCATTTGCAGTGGCCCCGCTTACGTCAATCTTGCAGTGGTTTAACGGTGGGCCGGGCAAGCAGTCCATGACGCAGCTGCTGATGCTGGATTAAGGGTCTTGACAACAGAGGCTGGTTGAGCTGAGAGTGCTCTGAGAAGCAGGCCAGCACACCAATTTCTGTTTGCAGAGGAACAGTGACTACTTCAGCGGATTTTTAAGTTTTTTTTTTTTTTTTTTTAAGATTTTATTTATTTATTTGACAGAGAGAAATTACAAGTACACTGAGAGGCAGGCAGAGAGAGAGAGAGAAGGAAGCAGGCTCCCTGCTGAGCAGAGAGCCCGATGCGGGACTCGATCCCAGGACCCTGAGATCATGACCTGAGCCGAAGGCAGCGGCTTAACCCACTGAGCCACCCAGGCACCCGGATTTTTAAGTTTTTTTTTTTTTTTTTTTTTTTTTCTGAGATTTACAGACAATTCCAGAGTGTGGTTATCCAGTTTAAGAGGTCATTCTGTACAGGATGGGCATGAAACTGCATGTCTAACTGCCAGATAAATATTACAGTTAACAACTTCTCTGTGAGATAAAAGACAGGACTGCTCTCTGTGGTCTGGGACGTTCAAGGAAGGCCTAGGGAAGAAGTGGTTATGAAAGGGCCTTCAACAAAAATTTAAGGTAATCTTTGGATTAATCCCCTTTCAATCAAATATTAATTCCCCTAATTTAATTTTTTATAAAGAGGAATGCATTTATTTATTTAATTATTTTTAATTTTAAGTAGGTCCCAAGCCCAATGTGGGGCCTGAGATCAAAAGTCATACGCTCTACCAACTGAGCCAACAAGGCACACCATCCCCTAACTTAATTTTTAAAATTTATCACTCTAGATTTTCCCCTACATCCTGTCCCTGACTGGTGCTCATTTTGAAAGACAATTCTGTGTCTAAGTTATGAGTTTAACACGTTTTCATATGTTCATTTGAGTATATAACCTTCACCTGTTAAATTGCTTCTGTGGGGAAAATAGGTATTCTGAATTTCAGACAATCAATTTACAAACCCAAAGTAGAGTTTTTTAAAACTCTACTTTGTTGGTTCTTTCACTCAGCAATTAACGAGGAGTGCTTTTCATTAGTATCAGACACTGGTTGGCCCATATGAACAAAAGATACCTACTCTGACATTCTGGAGAGGAGATCCAGTTAAACAATACACAGAATTAAGAATTGGGATAGTGTGTTGGAAGGCAGTAAGTGCTAAGGGATAATGAAAAAGTAGCACAGAGTAAGAGAGATGGGATGGGTGACAATTTTAAATAGGATGGTCACTGTGGGGTTACACTTAAGCAAAGTGTGAAGGGAGCCAGCCAAGATGACCAACCCCAAGTGGGGCTAGAGTATTTAGGGCAGAAGGAAGAGCCAGTGCAAAGGCCCAGAAGCAGGAGCTTACCTAGTGAGTCTGAAGAATAGCTAAGAGACCAGTATATTTGGAAGAGGCGGGGAGAGACTAGATGATGAGGTCAGAGAAGTAAGTGGCAGGAGGAAACTTGCTAGATCATAGCCTCGCAGGACTGTAGAAGTTTTGAGAAAGTCAGTGGTCACTTGCACTGGGCGGGCTTAAAGCTAGGCCTGTGGGTATCAAAATAATTTCTCTTTTCCCCAGTGTCCTATACTTCAACTTTAATGTAGATACAAATAAACTGAGATCTTGCTAAAATTCAAATTCTGGTTTGGTAGGTTTGGGGCAGGGCCTGAAATTCGCCTTTTTTAACAAGGTTCAAGGTGATGCCGGGCTGCTGTTCTATAGCCACACACTGACACGTCAGAGTAAAGAGGTGCTGAGTTCCCAGGGGCTCTGGAACTTACCTCTCCATTAGCTGGGTACAAGGGCTTTCTTGTTCTTCGTGAGCCTGAAAGGACAACCTTAAGAGGTTTTTGTTCACTTTCCTCTTGGTCATGGGTCTCACCACTGGTCTCCCCATTTCAAAGTCCTATCACTTGGCTAGTAAGAGCATGGTCTAGAACTCCCTCCAGGAACAAGAGATAGGTTGTCTGGCTGTTTCCATGCAGGATCTAAGAAGTTTCTAGGGCCTCCTCGCTGCCACTGTGGAGGCTCTGACCACATTCCTATTTTACTCCAATTACAGAAGTTCTGACTTGTGGCTTTCACTCCTGGTCCTATATACCTTGAGTGAAAGACCAGCCCTGTAAACCAGGCTTGAGGCAGCTTAGAGGATGTGGGTTATGCTCCTGGGTAGAAGAGAGAATACCCTGCAAGGCTGGCCTTCTGCAGAGCAGGCCTGGGAGGACTATCTACTTGTGAATATAAAGCAAGGTCAAGAGCCAGATAGCTAGATGGATTTGAACCGTGCTTCTATTCCTTACTGTGTAATATCAGGAATACTCCTTGGGGTCCTGGAGCCACAGTTCTCTCATCCGGAAAGTAGGAACACCACCCCCACTACCCTCATTTATCGAGAGGATGCATATACAGCATGGAGTCAGGTGCCTGGTTCATACTGACGCTCACAAAATACTGGTTATTATTTTTATAATCATGGGTAACATCCCACCACCTACCAAATCGCTTTCTGGCCTGGCCCGACGGTACCCACCTCTACATTCTCTGGAGCTCAGGCACCGTGGCAAACCCCTCCGCAAAGCCTTTCAAAGAGAAAACAGAGGGGCCAACAACAGTTTCCTCGAGGCAAATGTCACTAGAGGTAATCAAGGAACGGAAGATGTTTAGTTTAGAAAGAAGATGATGGGGAGGGGGATGGGGATGGACGTGATGGCTGTCGTCATATTGTTTTGTGTGAGAGTGATCAGACGTGCTCTACGAGATGCAGCCGGCACGCTGCGACCCACCGGAAGCAACGAAAGGAAAGCACGCCCGCCTCCAACAGACACAGCGAGGCAGGGTGCGATGGAGGAGGGGGTGTCTGAGAGGGTCGGCTCCTGCGCAGCTGCGGTCGCGGAGCCAATCGCCGCGCGCAGCCCGTCCTCGCGCGACGGTACAGTCGTACAGCCGTGACGTCGACGGTTGCCATGGAGAGGCCCGCTCGCTGGGGACCGCGAGCTGGCGCCAGGGGCGGCGGGGTCGGAGCGTGGCTTTGAAGCCGCTTCCGCTACCACCATGAGCGGCCGAAGTCGGGGTAGAAAGTCTTCCCGCGCCAAAAGCCGGGGCAAAGGCCGCGGCAAGGCCCGAGTCCGCGCTGCTCCTGCCGACGCCCCCCGCGACCCGGACCCGCCACAGTGCCAGAGGCTCGGGGAGGAAACCCAGGCGGCACAGGTGCAGGCTGGCGCGGGTTGGGGTGGCCTGGAAACCGCTGCGCCCGCGCCGTCCCGTCGGCCCGGGGAGGACGCTGCCTGCCGGCTCCCCCTGGACTGTGGCCTCGCGCTCCGGGCCCGAGCTGCGGGGGATCGCGGGCAGGCCGCGACTAGGTCCGGCCCAGGGAAGGCCACATCCCTCTCGGAGCGCCTAGCAACAGACACTGTCTTCGTGGGAACCGTGGGAAGCGTGGGAAGGCCTAAAAATGGCCCCCGCGTTGGAAATCGGCGTGGCCCTGCCGGGAAGAAGGCCCCAGAAACCTGTAGCACGGCGGGGAGGGGGCCGCAGGCCATAGCCGGTGGGAAGCTGAAGAAGGGGGCCACAGGCGAGAATGTCTCCGTCCCCGTGGTAGAGGAAAAGAAGGTGGAGAAGGATGCAGGGTCAGGGCCCCTGGCGACAGATGGCAGCATGGATACGCTGGAGACCGTCCAGCTGAAGCTGGAGACCATGAACGCCCAGGCAGACAGGGCCTACCTTCGGCTCTCGCGGAAGTTTGGGCAGTTGCGACTGCATCACTTAGAGCGCAGGAACCTCCTCATCCAGAATATCCCGGGCTTCTGGGGACAAGCTTTTCAGAACCACCCCCAGCTATCATCCTTTCTGAACAACCAAGACAAAGAGGTTCTCAGCTACCTGAACAGCTTGGAAGTGGAAGAGCTTGGCCTTGCCAGACTGGGCTACAAAATCAAGTTCTACTTTGGGCGCAACCCCTATTTCCAAAATAAGGTGCTCATCAAGGAATATGGGTGTGGGCCTTCGGGTCAGGTGGTGTCTCGTTCTACTCCAATCCAGTGGCTCCCAGGGCATGATCTCCAGTCCTTAAGCCAGGGGAACCCCGACAACAGCCGTAGCTTCTTTGGGTGGTTTTCAAACCACAGCTCCATTGAGTCTGACAAGATTGTGGAGATAATCAACGAAGAACTGTGGCCCAATCCCCTGCAGTACTACCTTATGAGTGAAGGGGCCCGTGCGGAGAAAGGAAAGGAAGGCAGGCAGGGTCCAGCAAGGCAGCCAGTGGAGACCCCAGAGCCTGGGGCAAACAAGTCCAACTGATCCCGCACTGGCCTCCCTACTACCTCCCATTGGACCTGTGCCTAGCTAACCACTCGTGTTTGGCTGTCTGCCTTCTCTTCATATTGGCCTCTGCACTGTATTCCCTTTGGACTTCAGTTATAAGAATATGGTATCTATGATCATGTTCTTTAGCCTCCTTGTGGCCTTCTTGCTTTTTCACATTAGTGTTACATGTTAAATGATCTCAATCCTACTGTTTATATGTTCAGCGCACATGCTTCAAGTGTGTGCTGCCTTTGTCTACATTGCCTGGACCATGATCTTGGCTCTGGCCCTTCCTAGCTGTCTTTAATATGGACACTCGTGAGTCATCCTCAAAGAGGACCAGTGCATCCTCAAGCTCTGCTGCTTCAAGGCCAGTGACTTGCTGAGCTTTGTGTTCATGCTGGCCCTGCGTGCCATCTAGGGCCAGTTTTTTCTGTTGCCACTGCATAATGAAGCTAGCGCACATGGTATTGGCCATCAGCCAAAACTAATTGTTCCAAAGCTCTGGGGTCACCAGCCTAGTTGCCATCACCTGCTGGATCTCTGACTTTGGCCAGGCACCTCTGCTGCCCTGCTGGATATGCAGAATAGCACTTGACTGCTAGGCATGGATGAGGTTAAGGGTGAGAAGCACTATGCCACGTGTTCTATACCATCGTGTGTCTCTTCCTGCTTCTGGGCCCTTCTCCTGTTGAACATTCATCAAGGTCTATACCGTGCCCCGTCACTGTCAGGCCACTGAGACTTGTCTGCGTTGCTATTGGCCCCAGTTGACCTCCGGGTCAGCGAAGACCTCAAGAACTGCCTGTGGACCCAGGCCCCCTGCCAGTGCATGAGACACACACCTTCCAGGAACCCTGCTGCCTACCAGACCGATGGGCGGGTGTGTGGACGTGTGCTCACTGTCATCGTTCCGTGGCTCCAGGTGAGGGTGGGGAATGGACCCACATGTAACCTAGGTACCCTTGTCAACTCCACTTATCCCTTCCTAGCACAGGACCAGAGTGCTATAGTGGGGTTGCTGGGGAAGTGGTATTTCTTATCTGTGGGCCTGCGTCTGCTTCATCGTACACCTCTATACCTTACTTGCCCTTCCTTCATTCCCTCTCTTCCTTCTTTCCCCCCTTCCTCTCCTGTCCTTTTTTCCTCCACTTCTCCCTCCCTTTTTTGTCGCAATATTACCACAGCTCAGAAAGAGAAAACAACTGAGAAACCAGGGTTTTCTGCATACAGCTAGAGAGACAGGTGGGACTTGCTGTGCACACTCACGCACTGGGGAAACAGAGGGTAGAGGAAGCCAGAAGGCCAAGTTGGTCTGTGGTCAGACCTTGGCTCTGACTCCTGGGTTCACTGTATAATTCTCATGTTTAAAATTCTTCTCATGGCTACACATGGGTTAGAATTATAAGCCCTAAGGCAGCAGTGTTGTGGACTAGTGTTTACTCCTGTTCCAACTTTTTTTTTTTTTTTGGTGCCCCTTAAGACCCAGTTAGCCCATACAGTTTCCTCCTCTGTGGTAGCCTCTGGCCGTCTGGCCCTCATTCCCCAGCTTTCTACTCTCAGCAGTCCTTTGCTCTCTTTATTTCTACCTTTAAATACCCTTAGGATAGGCTTCCATCTTGGGGCATGGGGACAGGGTGGGCAGAATCCATTCTGGATCTCCAGGGCTCATTTCCAGTGAGTATAAAAGCTGAGCTGGGCCCTCTTTCTCCTTTGCATGCCTAAGGGTGGAGGGGTAGGACTGTAACTACACATTCCTTCCCCCAATCTCCTTTTCCTTATGGGAGACCTCGTTCTGAGCTCTGCAAGGGCTGGGGAGGCCTTGACTCAAAATTTGTAGAGAGAGATTGCCAGGTGGGGGACTTGGAGCAAAAACATAGGGCAGGAATGAGCCTGGTGTGGAAGGGCCTGGAGATGCTGGTAGAAATGGCTTGGGAAGCCTCAGGGAAAGTATACCTCTCTCTCAGTGAGGGCAAGGACAGGAAGGGGCATTCCCCAGAGTAAGGAGGGGAGAATTAAGGGGTCATGGGTCAATACAGTGCCTGGGTGAGGGTTGCCCACGGTTTTGTCCAATCATTAGTTCATCATTAGTGGATTTTATAAATCACATAAACAAATCCAAAGCAGAATAATGTTACTTTGGATGCTTTCTCTTTTGTTCTAGGTGTGGCCTTGCGTATGTGGAAGATTGATGCTATATGCTGCTTATTTTGCCATAAGTAAAATCTTACCACTTCCCCCATTTTTGCCTAATGGGACAATATAGCTGTATAGGTCTGCTTTTTTTTTTTCTTTCTTTCTTTCTTTTCTTTTCTTTTCTTTTTTTTTCTTTTTTTTTTACTTTTTGCTCTTTATTATGGACATTTTCAGACAAGCACAGAAATGGAGAGGATGGTACCTGGACCCTGTGTACCCGTCACCTAGCTACATCAATTATGATCAGCCTGGTATCTTCCTCTCTTCACCTGTATTGTTGATGGAAAATCCGACACTGTGCCAATTCAACCTTGACTACTTTGGGAGATCAGGACTCTCTTTTGGTGGTGATAGTGGTGGGCCGCACTATCATGATCACATCAGGTCTGCTTTTTGCTTTTTGCTCTGAATGTTAACTAATGAAGTTCCAGAAATGGGCCTTAGAAGTGAAAGTCTTCAGGATAAATAGGGAATCTCAAAAAGAGATGAAAAGATGCTCCCATTCCCCTGTATCCACGAAAGGAGAGAGAGAGAGAGATTGTTCTGTTGTAAATCTTTCAAAGACTGATAGAATAAGGTGCTTACCTGAGACCCTTCACCAGAATATCAGTCTTTTTTGCCTGAGAAAGATGGAGGCTTGTGTGACTGTTAGAAATATCATCAGCTTGTCCTGGTTTCATAATATAACTGGTCTTAGAAGTATAATTTGGAAATTGTTTCTGTGTTCTGTGAAAATAACCTCCCAAAAGCAATCAGTTACTGGTTGTCTTGGTAATTTGACACCCTGGTAATAATGCAATTATTCCTTTGTTCCCAAACAGTATAAATAGTTGTAAGCTTGCATGCATTATGGAAAAATAAAAGCCTGTATCTCTGTTATATTTTTTATTTTAAAAAAAGAGTTGGAAGGTGGAGCTGAGGCTGCATAGTTGAGGGGATGTATACGTTGGCCTCAAAGAGTGATTCGTAGGTCTAAGGCCCTGGTGTGACTAGCTACAGAACAATGATTCTCATGCCCTTAGCAGAAATTGAGACTCTGTGGTTCGTTCTGGGAGGAAGACAGGTCATTCTTGTTTTTAACGAGTTTTCCAGATGATTTTAGTGGAAATCCAGTGTTTCTCAAATTTTGAATTTTGAATTGTGTGAGGAATCCTGTGAAACTATGAATTCCGATTCAGTAGTCCAGGGTGGAACCTGAGATTCTATATTTCTAACAAAATTTCAGGTGATGCCAGTGCTGGTGGTTTGTGAACTGTACTTCGAGTAGCAGAGCAAGTGACATTCAAGTCCCATTCAGACTAGAGTAATAGTGCTCTGGTTGCACTATTGGAATGATCCGAGAAGCTTAAATATATAGCCGGAGCTCTGCATAAATGCCAACTAAATCGGAATGTGGGAAGGGGTTGGTCCAGGTCTAGGTGTTTTAGAAACATCCCACATGATTCTATTGTCTAGCCAGGGTTGAGAACTAGGGTCTCTGATGCTGTTCATAATGCATCTATAAGAAGGCTAATTCTATTCATCAGGGGAAGCAGCCACAGCAACAAAAGGCCACGAAAAGCTGCCCAGCAGAAAACAGTTGGAAAAAATTAGAAGTGGGTTGTTAAATGCCCCCCCCAAATTGGTTTATGTGATAAAGGGCATGATTCAATAAATACGCAGTGTTCAGAGCATAGTAGGTGTTCAAATATTAAACGAATGTATGAGTTTAAAACACAGTTTTAAAGGGTTTTAGTGGGTCAAATGCCTCAGGGCTAGTCTGGTATTAAATTTGCAAAAAAGCAGGCCAGATTTGTTTCATGAGGGTATATGTATGTATTCGTTTGTTGGGGCTGCCGTACTGAAGGAACCCCGATGGGGTGGCTTAAATAACAGAAATTGACTTGCCCCGTTTTGGAGTCTAGAAGTGTCGGATCAAATTGTGAGCAGGGTTAGTTTCCTCTAAAGGCCTCTCTCCCGGCTTGTAGGTGGTCCTCTTCTCTCTGTCTACACGCGGCCTTCCCTCTGTGTGAGCCTGGGAGCGGTGGGCCGAGGTGGAGATGGTGTGTGACTGGTCTGCAGAGCTAGATTGTTTACTTGGGAGCGCAGGCCTAGTGCAGCTGCATCTTTGAAGGGCAGTGGGAGGAATCAGGATTTTTATGCAGAATCTCCCAATTTTGAATGCTTTCAACTAAAAAACAATTTTTTTTAAATACCCATTAGTGATATGTGGAATGTGAAAGGGTCTGGAGAGCCGCCTCTATCTGATGCTCAAGCATCTTGGGATTCATGCAGAGGCCTCTGGGGTTATACGTTAGAAGGGACTCTCTGCCCAATTCAGCTCACACACTCGCGTCTTCAGAGGTGCAAAGCCTTCACTCCCTGGCCCCCCTTTCATGCCCCTCTCTTTGGTTCTTTGGAGATCTTCTCTGATCTGGGGTTCACTACCTCCCCATGGGCTCATTCATTCATTGCCTCCTGTATGTGCCATTCTCAGTTGTAGACATGAACTATGTTCATAGCTGTGAACAAATAGCACTTTGAATTCTGCCCCCCTTCTAGGTTTCAGTCTCTCAGATTTTGCCTGGAATTGTCAGTCAATCTCTTTTTTTCCCTTTTCCTGCATAGGGCTGCTGAGTGTTTTAGGTCCATATGGGAACTAAAGGAAGCCTCTTGCTATCTGACTTCTAAGAATTCACAGGGCAGTTAGGTTTTTAATAACCCGGAAAGTGAGGGCATTTTGCAGTAATTCTTGTTAGACTGAATCCCTCACCTTTTCCTCAACTTTGAGTTTTATTACAAAAGGCCGCTTTCTGGTTTCTAAACTTGTTACTGGGTGGGCTTTTTTGGGAGTTATGAGGAGTTTGATTATGCCATGGGTGAGGGAGGAGACAAAACTAGTCTTACTCGTAGCTTATGGCAAGTTTTTATCAGCTTCGGACTGTCTCTCCTTACACTTTGGGCTTCCTGCCTCTGGTCTACACCAGTTTGCAACCAGGCAGGGAGGCACACTGATAAGGGGTGGCCTCACCTAGGGAGGAAACTTTGCCCTCATTTGTCCCTTTGAAAGTTGTGGAAACTCCTCCTGCCCTCTCACCCCTTGAGATCTGGGCCTTTGTGAACCACTGTTACTGATGGGTGGCTCATACCCCTCAGGGGTTGGGGCAGCAAAAAAACCAAAAATAAAAATAAACAAATGAAAAAAAAGAGAGAGAGAGAGAGAGAAAATCCAGGCTATTAAGTCTATGGCTTTTATCTCTCTTTGTCCTTAGCATCTTCATTTCTGCTTTTGGAATCTTCTGCAGCCATATTTCACCATTCGGGGTCCCAACTCACTTCTGCTGATTCATTTTCACCCGAAACTCTGACTTTGTGCTTGTGGACCCCAGATCCACATTCTCTGGTCGGGTGTTCGGTTACATACTCTACAAGGCTCCAACCTTGAATTCCTTCTCTCCCTGCCTCCTGTCAACCTGGTTCTCAGCTGAGCCTTGAGAAATATGACAAAATAGCCCCCATCGGTGTGACACTTGACGTAGTCTCTTACATTATCTCAATTGTAACAACTATCTGGTAAGATGGCTCGAAGAGCTTAAATGACTTGACCAAAACCACTGAAGTAGTAGTAAGCAGTAGAGCCAGAACCCAAACTCAGGTCTGCCAAATCCAGACTTCATCCATACCTGGAATGGTAAACAGGTGGCCCAAGCAGATAGATACCTGGTACTACGAATCTAGGCACTTCTTACCACAGAACCTGTTATTAAGCCTTCGCATAGTGCATCAGAACCCTCAGCGCAGCACTCTGGTCAGTCCCAGCCAGTTGCAGTTGGCACGTAGGTGTGAACCTTCTTGACCATCCAAACGAGAGCCCGCCCGCAGAGCTCAGTTAGCAGCAGGGCTGGCTGAGGTTGGGTGACCCAGAACAGCGGCTGAGGCTTCCTTTAACTGCTTTGTTCTACGGTTAGGCTCGGCTTAAAGTTTCAATACCTGAAGATGAATGATTTGGAAAAAAGGAGATAATTTTTCTCCCGTAACAAGAAGTCTGGTGTAACAAGAAGTTACAGGCTTGCTTCAGTGGCTCTGTGATATGAGGGCTCTGGTCCATTCCGGCTCTTCCTCTTCTCTTGGCTGTCTTATGATTCCCCAGCCTCACTTAAAGGTGGGCAGGGAGGAGGAGAGGGAGATCTTCTCACATGTCTCTGTCCTTTTCAGGGATGAAAATCTTTGCCAGTAGTCCCTGCTGGATCTCAGGAGACATGAGTTAGGTTCCTTGGGCCAGGAATGGGTCACACTCTCACACTCTATTTCAGGGAAGCATAGTGCTGCCATCAGAGAATAAGGAGAGCTCAAGTGGTTGGAACGGATGGGAGATGTTAGTCACCTGTAGGTTCATCCTTTCTGGAGCTGTGTGGCTATGCCGCTGACACGCATATCACCTAATAGTTGGAAGCACCGTGTACGCACGCTGTCCCTGCCTCAGCTCCCCGGGCACCTCTTCTGACAAGAAGGCTCTACCAGTGCTTGGTGTTCCATGTCTCATCTCCTCCATTACACGGTAAGTGCTCCTCCTGCCACGCAATGCCTTTCTGGTTTTCCTGTCTCCCATAGCATCTCACTCAGAGTTCACTCAACATCTGATGCCTGTGGTCGATAAATGCTTACTGCAAATGCAGTAAGTCAGTAATCTTTCTAAAATGTAAATTTGATTATGTCAGTCACCTGTTCAAAACCTTCAGGAGTAAGGTTCAAAATCCTAAGAAGAATATTTTCTACTTTAAACTTTTTTATTATGAAGAATTTCAGTATACATAAAAATTGACAAACCACAATGATTACTTTTTAAGTATACTTTTTAAGTTCAATGATTTTTAACCTTGTGCCATATTTTTTGTCTCTCTCTCTCTCTATATATATATATATCTATGTTTTGGTGAACAATTTGAAAATATCTTGCTTGACCCTTCACCCCTAAATACTCAGCATCCATCTCATAAAAAAGGATTTTCTCCTGTGTAAACCTAAGACTATTATCACACTGCAGAACACAGTTCCTAAATGCCACCTAGTATCCAGTCCATATTTAGATTTCTCCACTGTTCCCAAGATTATCTTACAGTAATGTTCAGGCATTTTTCTAGTGATCTCTTCAATCTTTTTTGAACAAAATCCCCTCACTTTTGTCCCCCTCATAACATCGACTTTCCGAAGAAGTTGGGTCAGTTGTCTTACAGGATATCCCCAATTCCAGATTTTTCTGACTTTATCTTCCTGGTGTCAGTTAACTTTTTCCTCTGTCTCCCGTATTTCTTGTAAGCCAAGGATGCAGATGGAATGCCTTTGGCGAGAGTACACAGATGACGCAGGTACTTAACAGTGCATCACTCTGGAAGGCGAAGTGACAGCTGGTCCCACTGTCATGCTGTTTGTTTGCTCTCTTGGTTAAGATGGTGATCACCATATTTCTCTCTCCCAGTTTAGCAGGAAATCTCTGAAATTACTGTAAGGATACTGTTGCCTTAAACTTTCATCCCAAGGTTTTAACAGCCATTGATGACATTTGCCCAAACCCATTATTTCACTATGGGTTGTGAAGTAGTGACTTTCTAATCTTGGCATTTCCTTTACATGTGTTATCTTGTATTTTTCTGTAAGGAAGACTTTATTCTCATCATCTAGCAATGAACTCTACTTCCTTCTGAAAGGCAGTGTAAATGCTTCGTTTATTCCTTTTATTATCTATTTTCAGAAGCAGAAGTTGGTGTAAAATTGTCTCTAATGGTTTCAAATAAGGGCATGTTTTTCTTTTCTCTTTACTTTCACTGTGGACTTCTGGGGTTTTATTTATTTAATGTCTTATGATCAATGACAGCCATTTTTTCTTTTGGATACTCAACTGACCTGCATTTTGCCACTAACTTTTTTACCAGACTCCTTTGTCCTTGTCCCTGATTTTCTCCCTTTGCACCCCTGTGCTGTGAGGCAGCCAGTGTGAATCAGTGTGAATCATTTCCGGGTTTCTGGATGCCCACTGTGCTCTTTGACACACTGAATTGTTTGCACAAGTTGTTAGTGTAGGAAGAAAGACCTTGCAGCCCTTCTCAAATATGGCTCAGATATTCTTGTACTGGGTTGTAGCTTTTAATCTGAGTTATTCCTTCTTTTTTCTTAATGTCCACACAATATTCTGTCCACACTTCAATTTACGATCTCTAATGCAGTGACTTGCTATTGTCTGTTTATCAGAGACTGTGAGATCCTTGAGGCCACAGAGTAATAAAGACAAGTAGTATGTCTTAGTCATTTTTGTATTCTTACAGTTCAGGGACTTATACATAGTAGGTGCTCATTAACCAGTTGAATGAGTGAGCAAATGAATGGTCCTTAAAGATTCCTTAAGGCATCAGTGGCAAACTACAGAGAGGCTGGAAGTGCCCAGAAGCAGAGGTTGGGAATAATTTCAGGTGAAGGGAAGCATGAACCGAATACAAATGGGTTAAAGGGTGGTGGTGGGGGCGGACTATCACCGGTACAAAGCCTCAGGCAAGAATCTTAGTGGTACCGAATTACTCTGGCAGCATATTGGAAAGCAAGCAGGAAAATGGAAGTGAGCAGGGAAGCAAAAGAATTATGTTGGAAATGTACCACATGTGGTGGGCTTTAGTGATGTCCCACACATGATGCTCATCAGAAGCAAGAAAAGGCGAAGCTGATTTGATTCTGCCAGTGACTTTTTCTCACAAAAATTTTTTTGACAGAGAGCGAGAGTGCACAGACAGTAGGAGCAGGATAAAGCAGGTTCCCCGCTGAGCAGGAAGCCCAATGAGGGGCTCGATCCCTGGACTCTGAGATCATGACATGAGTTGAAGACAGAGGCCTAACCCATTGAGCCACCCAGGCTCAGTTAAGAAACTTGCTCAGGTTTTCTCAGCCAGAATTCTTTGGCTCCCTTTCTTACTCTTTATATATGGATATATACACATAGTGTGGGCTCTCCTAAGAGGTCCCATGAATTTAAAGGACTTCAAAAGATTAGGTTAGAACAAAGGCAATCACTAAAAGAGTGATAACACTGAAAAGCAAGCTGGACAAGTTAAACTGGCAAAATGGAACCCAGTAGAGGATCTAGCAGAACGTTAGCTTGAGCTTCAGTAGGAGATAGCCTCAAGTCCCGGACTGTTGGGAAAATGTGGTCATCAAAGCCCACTGCTGCTTTGCCTGGTGGAGTAGCACCAGACACTTCATGAGAAAATCCAGAACACTTAGGGGGAGAAAGGTACAAGACAAGGCCTTTGAAACCTCATAACATTCTAGAGATCGTGATCACAGAGCAGACCCTTTCTCAGGAAGTGAGGTTGTAGGGCCTTGCTGTGTCATGGAGAGAGCTCTTCAGTTCTGTCCCGAGGACCCGTCTTTCCATCAGTGCCACCGTTGGCTTATGGAGCATTTATTCATGCAGCTAGCATTGATGTGAAGAAGACTGTGCTCCTACACATTTTCCCCGTCATTCTCAGCAAGAGGTCTTCTCTGACTCCTTGATAAAATTCCCACCCCTACTGTTAACTCTATTCATCCTCACAGTTCCCTTGTCCTTCATGGGATTTGTCACAATTGGTGACTATGGTTGTGTCTTTGAGATTGTTTCTTCCTCTCTACTATAAACCCTTAAAGATCTTTGTTCATTCTTGAATCCCAGGTACGTACACATGGACAAAGACTTTGATCTGGTGGAAGTATTGGTCTTATGAGCCATGGCCCATTAAGATGGCAGATTGGATGGACCATATCTTGGAGTTGTCCCATGGCAGAAGCTGTCTCTACCTAACTGTGCATTGAGACTTGGAGAATCCATTTTGTAGAGCACATACCACATGCTGGGCACAGTGGTAGGCACATTTAAACACATCACCACAACAGTTCTTTTATTATCCTCATTTTCCAGATGAGATGAAAGAGCCCAAGAGACTTTAGATAACTTGTTTAATGTTATGTCAGTTGTAATTCTTGGGGCTGGGAGGGGAGTGCCTTGGCCACTGTTCTGTCCTACCTCTCAGGCTGGGACTTGCAGTGTGATTTGGCGAGTTGGACAAACATGGTCTCCTGTCTTCAGAAGAGAGGGAGGAGGGTGCGTGACTCAAGATAGACTTCAAGCTCTTCAGGGAGTAGTTATCACTGTCCAGGGAGTGGAAATGTGTGTGTGTGTGGGGGGCACATCTGCGTGTGTGCCCAGGGAGGGTGTAAGAGTGGCCAACAAGGCAGCTTTGGAATAAGCCCACAGAGCGGTAGTCTGCATGCTGCTTGTCCACGGGCCCACAGTGCCCAGAGGCTGCCAGGGCTCGTGTGCTTGCTTGGATCACTGCCCACTCAGCAGAGGAGTCAGCATTTTAAAGACTCCTAGCTGTGGGTAGCTTGTGGGAAACAGACTCTCTCGGCTTGAAGCAGCTCAGAAGGAGTAGGCCTCTATTAAGGCCCTGAGCAGATGGTGAGGCGGGGAGGCTGAGTCACAGGAGGCAGCAGGCGCAACAAAAGGCCATCGCAACTACTAACGGAGGGGATTTGTTTGTGTAGAGGCAACACAGGCCTGCAGGTCATAAGCTGTTCTTTGAGCTTCAGCCTCCCACACAGACAGCTGTCTCTATCTCTGCTCTTGTCTCCAGCTAGGAAAGATGGTGACAAGTCATTCTTTCTTGACATTCCACAGGGGTGTTTCCCTATTCCCGAAAAGCTCACTGACCCTTCTGCTCCACGTAGGGACCGTGGGGAGGGAAAGAAAGCAAGGCAGCTAACACTTACTGAGCACCTCCTACATGCTCAACTGTGACACATGGAACATTTTCACCATCTTTTGTTTTTTTTTTCTTTTTACAGTAATGAGCTTATGAAGTGTCCATTTTTATCTACATTTTACCGTTAATAATATTGACCCTCTGAAAGTTAAGAAACTTGCTCAGGTTTTCTCAGCCAGAATTCTTTGGCTCCAGAACTTCTGTCCTTTCCATTTGGTCATAGTTCTCCCTCCCAGAAGAAGGCGGCAGACATGGTTGCTTTGAGCTGCAAGTAACAAAAACCTAATGGGGACCTAGAGTGTAGGGGCAGTTACTGTTGCCATAATAAAGAATTTGGAAGCAGGGGGTCCCATGGTTAGTTTAGCTGTTCAGTTATTTTATCAAGTCCCCAGACTCTTTCTGTTTTCCCAGTCCTTCTCTTCTAACATCTTGGCATACACTCGGCAAGGACTTTTTGTCCTCAAACTTGTCTCATGGTCTCAGTTCCAGCTGCTTCAGTTCCAGACATCATATTCTCAGAGACAGTGTCCAAAATAGGGAAGTAGCAAAACCGGTAAAGAGGAGCTTCTCCAGTACAACACTCTCTTTTGACCAGGGAAGAAAATATTTCCTGAAGTCTCTAGTGCACTTTCCCTTACATCTCATTGGCCAGACATGAGTCGTGTGTGTGTGTGTGTGTGTGTGTGTGTGTGTGTGTGTGTGTGTGTATTCCCACTTAGACCAGTTCCTGGCAAAGGGGGACATTACTGCCATGACTCACTCAGATTAACCATAACCAGGACTAGTTCCTCCACTTTGCCTGCAAGGAGGAAGGGAACTTGGCTGTGGGGTCGGCACTTGCCCCATGGTAGTAAGGCCAAGGGCTCCTCAGGCTCCATGACGGCCATAGCCAGGACAAAACAGCTGGGAGAACTGAAGACATTTACTGAGTATTCGCAGGTTTAGAACAGCAGGCCTGTTTTGTTCCCTTTCTGATCTCAGGTGTTAGTTAGACACCGTGGTGGGTTGAAAGAATGATAGGATATAGGCTTGCACGTACTTTATAATCTAACTGGGGGAGAAGTGAAATAACAACGAACAATTAAATAAAAGCATGAACCGAAAGCTTCACAAAAGCCAGCATAGGATCAAATGGTCTCTGGGTCAGAGGGCAATTCAGCAGATTCTTCTCAAAAGTGTTTTGTGAGTTTCTTTGTTATACTCATAACTGGATGGAAGCATTGTAAACACTTTTCAGCCAGTGGGATTTATTAGTGTATCCTCTGCTGGTTTCTGTTGTTTCCTTCCAAAGAAAATGCCTAAATTTTTCAATGATTTGAGGATATTCTGGGCCAAGGAAATTATTTTTAGGTGTTGAATACGATATTGCTGGCCACCCAGAAAAAATATTTGGTGCTTCAGCAAGAGATGTGTACCAGTCATAAACTTATGTATGAATTCTGGTAGCTTCACTGTGTAAGGTTGACATTTTATGATTTTTTTTTTCCTTTTGTGGAGGGTTCCCCGTGGAACTAAGCAGTATTCAAATTAAGCATGAACATTCATTTCAACTGTTACATTAGAGGCATTTGAATAATGCTTAACAAAATGCCACAACAGCCAAAACTTTAATCTGGTCTCTGATTAAAGGCAATCTTCTCAATCTGGCCTCAGTTCCTAGAGTAATCCTTTGAACAGATTAGACACTAACACATACTTTGCTGATAATTGTGTGCTGATTCTATAATAAATTGGTTGGGAGTAGTTACCAGTTGAAACTCCAAACTCCTAACTCCAAATGGTGACTCAGAATGTGGACCCTCATTCCTCTAGAGTTCCAGCTGAGTGACTTTCCCCACAGGCACTTTGCTAAGATCACCATTTGGGAACCGCCCCCCAGCCTCCCACCCTTTTTATTTTTGGGCTTTTGTTATATGATCTTCTCAGAGAAGCGTACCTTAATTTTTCCAGCCTCTTCTCTATTGGGGACTGGAATCACGCCCAGTAGTCATTTTGCAGGCTCCCTTTTCAGGGACTGTTCTAGTAAGAATGGGCTCTACGCGCTTTGCTACCTCACTCCACCCTGTTGCAGATCTTAAATGCTCCTCTGCCCTAGTTGAGCTAAAGCCATAGTGATCCACGCCAGTCTAAAGAGTGCCAAACAGTCTCATCTATGCGTTGTTGTCTGAGTACTCCAGTAGCTTCTGGGCCAGTGAGCAATTGGGGAAAGTGTTGTAGCTTTCTTGGCTAAAGAAAAAGGGTAAGACTCAGATTGCAGAACGTGCTTATCTTATGGCTGCCTTCCGGGCTACAGTGGAAGGTCTTCGAAACCAAAACTGGAACTTCAGCAGACCCAAGAAAGAGCAGTAGGTATGCGCTGAGGTCTAAGCAAGGCTGACTAGAGTCACTGGCTTTGGGTACTTGGCGATGACATCATATGTTCCAGAATGGTTAATCGCTAAATGTTTACCAAAGTAAGGTTGGAGGCCTATAGAGTTGTGGGAAAGATGTGTAATGGGAGGTTGTAGAGTACAGTAGTTAAGACTTGGAATCAGGCATGTCCGGGTTCATATCCAAACTCTGATAGTTACTAATTAGTATGTGCCACTTTGGTAGGTACTTAGCTTCTCTAAGCTCCATTTGTTCTTGTTTATTAATCTGTAAAATAGAGACAAAAGTTCTGAGTTAGATGGAAGTCAAAACACAAGACTGAAAAGAATTAAATTATTTTAGTATGTACAACTGAAAAGTCCGCAGGCAATCTGGGCTTCAGATAGAGCTTGATCCAGGGACTCAAACGATCTCTTTTTTCAGCTTTCAACTTTTCTTTCTTCTGTATTAACCTCATTCTCAGGCAGGTTTTTCCCCTCCTAGTGGCAAGCTGGCTATTTGATGCTCTAGACCCACAAATATTACCCTTTTAGCAACTTTAATGAAGAAAAAGGTATTTCTCCCCTTCTAGTTCTCCCCTTCTCTGCCTCAAAAAAAAAAAAAAAAAAAGTCCTGCGATTGCCTCTTTCGGTTCATTGGTCATTATGTACACTTGAGCCACTTGCCAAGCAGTGGGTTACTGCCCAGCCCTAGAGCCCGGAATGGGATCAGTCCCACCCAAGCTCCGAGGACTGACCATAGAGAAAGGATGAGTTTTTTTCCCAGATGAAAATAGTGGTACCAGTACCAGAGAAAGGGGGATGGATGCTGGGCAGGCAAAGCCAGCAGATGCCCACAGAATGGCAGTTCACTCCCCAGTCATCCTCATTAAAAAGAAAGTGGGAAGGGCAGGAACAAAAAAACTTAATACGAAGATCAAGTGCCAACAACTCCTTATCTTGTCTGTCTTCACAGTTTGACAGTCTTTACACTATAGAAATTTGGTCACAGCTTGAATGTGACCTATAACCCACATTGCTTTAAGCTCTCAAGGCAGTAAGCCTTGTTGTTGTTGTTGTTATTATTATTCTCTCAAGGTTTTGGTATTTTTCTTCTGTATTCTAGGGTGTGTCTCTTGCCTGCAGATAATCCAGACAGTGATTGCTGATGTGGGCACGTGAGGCTGGGAAGAGCAGGGCCCGCAGCTACTCCTGACATACAAAGAGGGCTCCTTCAGGGGGCAGAGGTGTGGGGCCTTTCACCTGGGGCTGCTGGGAGCCACATGAGACTGGCTAGTCCCTCAGAGAATCCAGGGATGGGATTCTGGGATTTCCTGGGAGCCACGTGACTTTCCATGTACCTCAGAGAGGTTTGGGAGATTTTACTCCTCTTTTCCTGGGCCAGGGGCCTGCCCTCATTCCTCCTCTTGGTTCCCATTCCAGGGCTTACATGTCTGTAAATCCCTCTTCTCTACACAGCGGTGTGTTCCTCTGTGGATGAGTCACACGAGTCACCCCTTGTGAGTGTGGGTGGCAGAGGGACACACAGGCGGGTGAGTGTCTTCCAACACTGGATGGTGTCTGTTAATGGATGCATGTTGGACGGCCACACGGATGAAGTCCCTGAGGCTCGGGGAGACGGCAGGATTTACCTTAGGACAAAGAGCCCAACAGAATTGGAAGGAACTTATGACAACATGGGGAAGATTGTTCCCGTGAAATGTTGCACAGAAACTTATTACAAGGATACCAGTTGGAGAAAGAGGTGAGCTCTATTTGGTGATGGTAGTGGGTTCTGTGTCCTTCCTTCTAGGCTGGGCTGTGGTGAGTAAGGAGGCCCGTGAGAGAACTAAGACAATTTTAGATGAATTGCTCAAAATATGAGACTAAGAGAAAAGGAGGCAGGACATAGAAGGGGCAGGAGCTAATTAGGTTGTGGTAGGTGAGCGTCTAGATAATTTCACCCTGGAGTCCCAAGTAGCTGGGCCTGGGAGCCAAGCAGGGAAAACACTTCCTCCTTTAGCAATTAGGCGGAATGTGGGGGGGATGCTTCTTAGCCTTGGGCCAGAGTGAGAAGCAGGAAGCAAGGAAGCTTTGCTCTGAGGATGAGGGTTTGGGGTAGAGGAAGCAGAGACCACCCAGGAGGGCAGCCTTTCCTGTCCCTAGGTGGGAGACCCAGGAGACTGCATAGAATCTCTCAGACCTTCGAACACCTCTGTTTCCTTCATCTGTGCTCCAGCTTCGCGCTGTACTGGAGCCAGCTGTGTGAGGACAGGCGTGGGAGGGTAGGTGATGAAGTGACAGGGACGATGCAGGGCCAGAGGGGAAAGCCCAGACCTCAGGACTGAGGTCTTCAGCAGAGAAATCTCTTCTTCCTCATGCTGGGGAGGTGGTTGCTAGGCATGGACTGGAGACCCGAATTACAGGATGACCCCCGGAAGTCCTTTTAGCCCTCTGGGGGATGTTCAGCCTGCTTCTGGGCTCAGGCAAGGTTTGGGCCCTGTTTTCCTGCCCTGCAGGAGGACCACTCTGAGGTCATCCCTGCCCTCCATCCCTGCCCCTACACACACTTCTAAATCCTGGAGCACCCCAGGCTCTGGCCCAACCTAAAGAAACTATTTGTTCTCTTGAGCTTTATTCTGATTCCATAGCACAGAAGGAAAAAAAGTCCAAAACAAAAAGTAAAACCATTTTAAACAACTGGTGGTTTTGTTTTGGTTATTTTTGGAAGGGTTTATGTTGGGGGGAAGGTGTGGAGGGGGGACTTCTTCATTCCTGCAAAATCTAAATCAATGAAAATTTAAAACAGGCTCCCAAGAGGACATTGAAAAATCTCAACCCAGGATAAACTGAAAGCTACATTTTCATCCCCCAAAATGAGGGCTTTCTGATGGAGCTGTTGGCAGCTCCGCTCCACAGCCTGGCCCTAGGCTGCAACATTGTTTATTTGAAGATGAGGATGCAGCTGGGGTGGCCCCTCTTGGGGGCTGCGGTCCCCACAGCACAGAGCCCTCCCTGTCTCCTGCTAGTGAGGCCCTCCCTCCCACAGAGCCCTTGCTCTGGGCCCCACTGCTGCGGGGCTCTCGCTGCACATCAGTCCTGGGCATCTGCCATCATCTCCCTTTGCCTTTGAAGGAAGATGCTGCTGCTTTCCTCCTGCCTCTCTTCAGGACGGAGGGCCGGGAGGCCCAGGGGGGGTCTTTCTGCCTGCAAAGGAGTGGGTGCGGCTGTGGGCAGGAAAGGGAGGAAGCCCACTGGAGGCTGCAATGAAAGGTGAAGCCACAGGAGGCGCCTTGGGACCTGTCTGCTGCACCCCATGCCTCTTAACCCCGTGGTGGTGGTCTGCAGGCTGACAGCTCAGCTCCTCTATCGTGCTAGGGTCTGGAGAGAAAACCATGCTTAGCTGTGAGAATGGCAGAGCATGGGTGGGCCCCGGGCAGGGTGCTTGTGGTGAGTGGGGAAAGGGACAGGGGTGGTCGGAGTACTGCCTGGGAGCACTGGCCTTGCAACAAGACAGAAGTGGATTTGAGTCTTGGCGTCAAGACTTACTGGCTCTGCGACAGCAGCTTGAGTTCTCAGAGACCAATTTCTTGATTTTTAGTACAGTGATAATCATGTTTCCTGTAGATAAAGGCTCAGGACCCCTCTTGCCCCACCCACTCCATCACCCACAATGTCAATTTGAAACTGATGCCTTAGACTCAGACCATAAACCATGGTTTATGAAAACCCCAGTCCCTCTCCAGAAGTGGGCTTATGTTCTGTGGACTCCTTGGCTCCAGCTTCCAATTGGCACCACAGCCCACACTCAGAACTCAGGGGGCTTTCAGCTCTATAAAATCCACACTAAGCGAGCACTTTGTAAGTTTGGTATAACTTACAGGCGATCTGGGACACTGAACAAGTAGCTTCTTGTCTTTTTTCTAGTTCCTTCTCCTCACACCTCTTCACTCTTGTCCTCCAAGATTGCTCAGCGTTCGAAAGTTTTCTCCCTCTATTTGCAGATTTGTCTGTTCCACTCCCTGCTCCCCCTATTGCAAACCCAAACTTTTTTTTTTAAAAAGATTTTATTTATTTATTTGACAGAGAGAAATCACAAGTAGGCAGAGAGGCAGGCAGAGAGAGAGGGAGAAGCAGGCTCCCTGCCAAGCAGAGAGCCCGATGCGGGGCTGGATTCCAGGACCCCAGGACTCTGAGATCATGACCTGAGCTGAAGGCAGAGGCTTAACCCACTGAGCCACCCAGGCGCCCCAGAAACCCAAACTTTTTAAAAAAGATTTTATTTATTTGGGGGGGGGGCAGAGGAAGAGGGAGAGGGACAGGCACTTCTCGATGAGCTTGGGGCCTAATGAAGAGCTTGATCCCAGGATCCTGAGATCGGGATCTGAGTGGAAGTTTAACTGACTGAGCCACCCCGGTGCCCCCACAAACCCACACTTTTAAGATTATTCAACAGATCGAAATGTCTTTGAAAGCAGTAGAACAGCAAATCACCAGTCTACCCTGAAAGACAGCTTATTTCATAGCATTTTTATGAGTTCTAAGTAAAGAGACACAGTTACTGTTATCTGTACCCATTGGAAAACGTCAAGTGAGTTCATCTGAGAATCCAAGAAAAGATACTCACACATTGGTGGAACAAAGAGCAAGCATCAGGGTCCACATATCCTGCTTTATTTTCACAGGGATTTCTAAGTCTCATGGACACTCAAGGGAACTCTGTCAGGACAGACTCTGTCACCCATTTATATAGACAGAGTGACTTTCCCAGATTCACTTACTGGGAAGTGACAAGGGTAGAACTGAAACCCCAGATGGGTTGGGACCTGCTGGTGTTAGCCAGTATCTGATTCCCTTGTTTGCCAAAATTTCTCCTTGTAATTAATTGTTAGCTGGGAAGTGTGACCCCAGAAGAAAGGCACTACTTCCCAGCGTCCCTTGCAGATAGATGTGATTGTTTGAGGCAATTCTGTTCCTTGGGATCCAGGAACCTTCCTTAAAGTCAGTCGGTGCCCCGTCTTTACTTCCCTCGTCCTTACCCCTACCTCTGTCCTGCCACTGGTCACGTGGCTGTGGCCTGTGTGGCCAGGGATGATGGAGCTGTGAGCTGGATGGAGCCTGGGCTCCCCAGGAGTATGCAGAGTTACCTTACTAGCGGTCTGGGACTGGTTTGCTCGGCATTTTTATGGGCGAAAGAACACTGTTGAAGCCACCGATGCTCTGGGTTGTGTTTCTCATAGCTAAGCCCCATCCCCTCCCTGGGAGTAGATTTGCCGGCTTGGAGCCCAGCCCTGCCCCATCACGGGCAGCCAGCAGGGGTAGGGGACCACTGAGGGGAGCCTGGGGGCACTGTGCACTGAGGACAAGGACACTGAAGCAAGGCCTCCAAGCATTCTGGGTGATGTCCTGAATGTGCCCACACTGTGCCCACACTCTGCCCACTGCCCAGCCTCCACAGAATTTATCAGGAAGCAGACAGCCCGCCACTTAGAGAGTGTGAGGTTGGTCTTGAGCGCTCCCCTCTCCACCGTCTCTGGCCCTCTCGACCCTGCCAGTGCACACTGTGGAGACGGTCTGGACCTCCCTCAGCCCCCAAATTCAAGGGGCCACTACCCCCACAGACTCACTTTCTCCTTGCTCCTACCCAAACCTGCCTGGGGAAAGGGTCTCCCGGCCTATCATTCTCACAGAGGCCAGAATTACAGCCTACAAACCCTGTCAGTGAGAGGTCATGCGTCTGGAGGATACGAAAGTATCCCAGGGCAACTTCCCTGCTGTGTCTAAACCTTTTACTGAGAAACCACACCGAGAGTGAACCACACTCTCTGCAGCGACATGGGCTTCCTGGCCAGAGGGCTAGGGATTACGAGGCAGGAGGATTAGGAAGAAGGAGCCCAGGCTTTGGCAGCAGCAGTCCTGCGTCTCAGATTCTGGATGTTGGGTGTTGAGAAGCCTCAGGTTCTTTGCAGCAGGTGGGACTTCTGGAAGCAGAAACACAGAGATGGAACTTGGGGTCCGGGATGTTTATTGTGGACCAAAACATGTGTGACCTGGAAGGCAGAAGTAATAGAACTGGACAGGGGAGAGGGTGATCAGCAACCCCCCTGGTAGGTTCTGGAGCCCATGCTGCCCATCAGAGCTGCCCAGTCCTGGGTCGGAAGGCCTGGGCCTTTGTGTCCCCGCCACTTTCAGCTGTTGTACGTGGGCTGCCCAGAAAGGAAAGGGCATGCCCTTGGATGAAGCAACTCTCTGTAGCAAGGCACGCTGGGAAGGAGCAGGAAGTCCTTCCCCGAAGTGGTGTCTGGGCAGTGCACCTCCTGCTCCACCACATTCTTCATCTGCGAAATGGGGCTAATAACAGTACGAGTTCCGCAGGGCCAAAGCTGGATCATGGGCGCACGCACAGCCTTTGTAAACGGACAGCCGCTGTCTCCGTGGGCTCTAGGCACGCCCCCTGCCGGGCACCCCTGGATGTAGGCGCGAGCTCTCCCTGGCGGAGCCTCCCTCGGAGAAGCGACTGGGTAAAGCCGACACCAGCCCCTTCTGATAGGATACTCTTTGAGAAGGTCAGCGTGGGAAATCCAGAACCCTCCAAGTTGAGCGCTGGGAAGCCCATCCTTTTGTCGTCTCTGCTGCTCCACATTAAATGGCAGTCTGGGTTCAGAGCACCATGGCTTCTGATTAGGACCAGTGACATTAAATACGGAGAAGTCAGGAAAAAGGAATGTTAAAGAAAGCTGGGTTTCACTCCATTTGATGATCTCTGAATATACTGAAGGCTTGCATCTCCCCATTCTCAAGCCCTGCATAAAAAGGCCCCAGTTTTCCACTTGGTGTCAGGAACCAAGAGGCATTTCAGGTCAGAGTCTGAGGTGGGGTAGAGGATGAGAATGATGACCCGGACGAGGGCCACAGGGGCGACTCCCAGGGAGTCAACAGTCCTGGTGGTCACGTGTTTGCCTGGTCCTCTCGCCTATTGGCTGTGGGCTTGGCCATGTGACTTGTTTTGGCCAATGGGACGTCAGCAAATGTAACACAGCCAAGAAGCTTAGTAAGTGCTTGAGCACTGGGAGTTCCTGAGGTCTGGACTGCCTGCGCTCTTCGAGGATGAAAGCAGGAGGGGCTGGGGTGGGGGGGAGGGTTGAAGTGGGTGGGTGAGGAGAGTGGAGAGTCGGGGGTGGGGGGCGGGTAAGGAGAGGTCCTGCCCTCCCAGGCAGCCCTCCCACCAAATGGAGCCCTGAAGAAGTCTGTAGAGCCTCCCAGATGTCCCACAGGATCAGGAGGAATAATAAATTACTGTTATTATAATTTTTAATTGACATTAAATTCACACAACATAAAATTAACCCTTTTAAAGAGTGCAATTCAGTGGCATCTCGTATATTCAGTGTTGTGCAATCACCACCCCTTTCTAGTTCCAAAGCCCCAAAAGCATCACCCCAAAAGCAAACCCTGTCCCCATCAAGCCCTCCGTGCCCCTTCCCCACCTCCCTCTAGTTCCTGGCAACCACCAATCTGCTTTCTGTCTCTATGGAGACAGACCTTTCCTGACTGGCTTCTTTCATTTAGCATAATGTATTCACCCGTGCGGTGGCAGGTACCAGGACTTCATTTCATTCCCACAAACAGTTGTAAGAAACGCCGATGTTCACAGCGGCAGGGTTCGCAGTAGCCCAAAGGTGAAAACAGCCCAAATGTCTATCAGCCACTGAAGGGATAAAGAGAATCTGGTATATACATACAACAGAATATAATTCAGCCAGAGTTACTGTTATTCAGCCGTAAATGACTGTTATTTTAAGCCATTAGGTTTGGGGAAGGTAACAGAAAACGGAGAGAGTTTTTCAGGTAACTGCGGTGATAACGGCTGTCAATTCCTACGCGGATTCCGTGCCATGGACCGCATGAAGCACTCTTCGTGCATTGTGCTCTGATTTTTGCAAGGAACCCTCCCTTTCGGTATTACTGTCGACCCCATTCTACCAGTGGGGAAACTGAGAGATTAAATAACTTGCCCAATTTAACCCAAATGATTTGATTCCAGAGCTCATGCTTTATCTACTCATTGCACACAAGCCAGCCCCAAACAAGAGGCCTGCTCCGGTGGCTGGAAGGGCAGGAGCCCACAGCAGTCTGTGGTTTTGCTGTGAAAGAGGGGCGCCTGGGTGGCTCAGTCAGCAAAGGGTGTGCCTTCCACTCAGGTCTGGATCTGGGGTCCTGGGATCCAGTCCCTCATCTGGCTGCTTGCCCAGGTGGGGAGCTACTGCTTCTCCCTCTGCCTGCTATTCCCCCTGCTTATGCTCTCTCTCTCTAGTAAATAAATAAATAAATAACCTTGAAGGGAAAAGAAAAGAAATACCACTCTCCATTTTCTATACAATTCCTAATGAATATCACTGGGAGAAATGATCAACAGAAATCAAAGTTGATAGTGTTTAAAATCTGCTACAATGTGGAACTCCAGTCTGTGAAGCCTGGTTTGGGAACAACCAAACTTTGTAGAAATAAGGTCTGCAACACAAATGTTCAAGGGCAGAAGTTACAATTCTAATATTTGATATAAACAAATCACCCTGATCAATGGCCAAAGCTTTATTATAAAATTTGCATGGGAAAGAAGCAATCCTGATGAAAAATAACTTCTGTAAAATTCAATACCAATAAAGGTGGAAAGAATTGTAAAGACTTTAACTGGGCTATTTAAAAAAATTGATTAAGGAATTAAGTTGACTTAATGGAGTTTGTTCAAGAAAATAGCTTCGATACAAAAATGTGTCCATGATGAATTAATTGTGGTTTAAATGGTCGTACTCTTAGGAGTCAAAATATTCTCAGGAACGAACCTCTTACTGAGTCAAAACATCTTTTATTTTTGAGTATGGTTGGCACATGATGTTTAAACATTTTTTATATTTATTAATGATTCTTTGAAAAGTGTAAAATGCTGTTAAGGTGCCCCTCAATAAAGCTATTTTTAAAGAAAATATTAAATAAAATAAAATGATGTTAGGGTACGAATGCACGTCATTGTGGGATGCCAAGACCAATTTCTAAGGCCCTTCGCAAAGTAAGTACATCGGTCTTTAGTGAGGCCACCAGATACTGGGGTTACTTACAACGCAAAGTGAGGCGGTAAAGACTTCCCAGAGAGTCAGGAATTCACCCCAGTGCAGGGGCAGTTCAAGCTCTGGGGTCCCTCTTGAGACATGGGTTCTGGGCAGCGAGGGGAGGGGAGGGGCACAGAGAGAAGCCACTTGAGTAACTCCGTGGCCCAATGTTTAGGGAAGGTAGTATGAATTATCCATAGGAGGGAGCCTCAGTCCTTGAAAGAGAAGAAAGATCAGCAACTCTCTGGGGTGGGGTCATCTCAGGTAACCATGGAACCTGGAACAGCAGAAGTGTGAACCCAGCAACAATATCCACCTACGAGGCACCATATGGGAGCAGAAGTTACTTGGGATTCACCAGGAGATTTGGGCTGGCTGGGGTAGTGCGGGGACGTGGGAAGCAGTGCAGGGCTGTTTATCCTAGAGTCCTTACATCTAGGCCTACAAGCTTTTCAGGTTTCATAAAAATATTTATCCGCTATAAATATAGCCAGAATATTTCAAGGCTAAAAGAATAAATGAAGAAATGTAGGTAAAATGTAACATTAGGTCATCTAATAATGGATTATGTATAGTTCTCATATAGTTATAATAAATACGAAGTTTGGATCATACAAAAATTTATTTTTATACACTCAAATTTATTAAAATGAAACATCATTTCAAAAAGTTACAGCAAAATTAACACATAACATAAATAACAATATTATATATAAAAATTATATATGTGAGTCACTTTCTCCTCTTTCTTTATCTAGCTCTCCATGAAAGCTGTGGGCATGTTTTAATGTATCTTACATGATTTAGGAAGAGTCTAGGGCTGACAAAGGTCTTCATATGACATCAGGGGGGTGGAGGCATGACTTGAAGGTGAGGTAAAGGTTGTTAGCCTGTTCACAAAATTGAGTGCGGTCTGGAGCCAGTGACCTTGTTAATTAGGCCCAGAGCTTGATTCTTCTCGAGGCTGGTAACAAGAAACAAGGAAACAAGAACTGTATACAATAGTCTCAGAATTTAAGCAGAAAAAATGACCAGGTAGACAGGAAACACATAGATCTAGGTTTAAGTTTAAGAATGTAGGTTGTGGGGGGCGCCTGGGTGGCTCAGTGGATTAAACCTCTGCCTTCAGCTCGGGTCATGATCCCAAGGTCCTGGGATTGAGCCCTGCATCAGGGTCTCTGCTCAGCAGGGGGCCTGCCTCTCTGCCTACTTGTGATCTCTCTCTGTCAAATAAGTAAATAAATAAACATCTTTAAAACAAAAAACAAAACAAGAATGTAGATTGTGGTTCAATGATGTACTAGGTGCCAAGTGGGGTTAAAAATAATCCCAAACCGCAGTTTGGGATCGTCATGGGAATGGAGCCCTTTGGAGCTGTGCAATATGGCAGCCGCACCACATCCCTTGGATTCACAGAAACATGGAGAGCAGGTTAGAACGGTAGAGATTGATCGCCCTGCATTCCATTCGTTGGACTCCTAATCAAGACACAATGGATGCTTAGTCATCACAAGAAACCAGAAAAAGGTACTCTCTACAGAGAGGAAAGCCCCCAGGCTAACCCCTGAACAAACCAGCACATCTAATTCCTTCCTGGGAGGACTGAGGAGTGGAGGCTTGGGGGTAACTCAGCTCGCTCTCTCTCTCTCTCTCTTTCTCTCTCTCTCTCTGTTCCTAGAGAAGCTGAACAGGTCTGGGCAGCCGGCCGTGGGCTGAGCAGACAGATTGAAATGCAGGGAGCACTAATTTGTTAGGAATCCCTGAAGCCCCTAGTGTCACCGGCCATTACTTACTGCCTAGAATCTTTCTTCCCAGCGGACATTCATGAACACATCCATAAACTTCAGGCCTTTGTTTTTTAAGGGGAGAGAACGTAAGTCAAGGGCTGTTGCAGTGGATCCCGGATCCTCGAGCACCACACACTGTCCCTGTGTCCCTGTGCCCACTGTTCATCTCGCTGAATGCCAGCAGGGTGGTCTCTGCAGAGAAAACCATTAAAGAGGGCAGCTTCCCTTTTGGAGAGAACTTGAAAGCTCTCCCGATTCCCAGCCTCGGTGCGAATTCCCTTGAAAGAGGAACCTCTCCTTTTGGTGCTTTAGAAACCAAACAGGTAATGGAAACACTTCCCTGGGGGCTGTTAAGCAATGGACCCTTTGCGAACACCACCCTTCCCAAATTCAAGGCAAGCCTGGATGGGATGCATTTGGCCAGCGTGTTCTTATGAGTAATGCTGCAGCCACTCATAGGGCACTGGTGGGAATTTGAATAAAAGGTCTTCATCCTCTTTATTTTTTACCCGATAACCATTCCTGCCCATTCTAACCTTTCCCACCCCTCTGCCTCTGTTCCTCCTGATTTAGAATCCTAGAATATCAGGTCTGACAAGAACATAAAATTGCCTTATCTTACCCCTTAGATTTTTTTCCTCCCTGGGAAAACAAGCCCCCGGAAGGGTGAACAAAATAGCCAATAGTTATTCAGTTTAGCATCACAGCTGTGGCTAATCTGGGCCCCTTGAAGGCAGGGCCATTCCCAAAAGGACTCGGGATTGGTGTCCTTTTTTCACTCAGTGAAACTGGGTGAAGACCGTTTGATGACATACTCCAGTGACCCCCCCCAGACTCCTCTGTGGAAATGTGACCATGAGCTCTACACTGACCTCTCGGATACAGATCGACTAAGGCCAAGCTCCAGTGGACACACGATCCTTGCTTTGTGGACCAAACATCATGCTGAAAGTTGTCTCTCGCAATTTTTTTGGTTAACAGCTACATTTTACGAACACAAAGACACCTGCCAGGTTTAAGGAAATACAAAGGAATCCTTTTGCAAAGTAAGTTAACATTTCTTCCTTTTTTTCAGTTAGTGTTTAACTTGCCTTTATGATAAATCTAGATTTTCACAGTTCATGAGAATCTCTATATTTGGATATTTTCTTAGATATGAATCAAGTAACCTCTCTGTGTCTTTGTTTTCTCACCAATAACAGAATCGGGATGTTCCTCAGCATCCCCTGACAGGACAGCTGTGAGGTTTTAACTTGCTAGGCTCTCAAGGAGATATTAGTCCTGCCTTAGTACAGTATTGACAGCAGCTTCCAATCCCCCCGCAGCCTCGTGCCGAAGTTAGCTGAAATGCTTGTCTTCTGCAGCAATGAGGCTGGGTTGGGGTGTGTGAGAGGGCCTGGCTAGTAATTCTCATGGTAGAGAAACTACTCACGGTTAAAAGAAGCCCAAACAGAGGGTGTGCCCATCCCAGTTCAACTTGATTTGTGTCTGGAACATCTACTATGTACCAGGGCTGTATTGTGCCCAAGGAATGGAGAGCTCGGTGGTCAGTCCTTGCCTTCATGGGGTGGGATGGGGGAGCAAAAAAAAGCGCCCTGAGGGAGCGCCCCTGTCACAGTCCTGCCTGGAGACAATAAAGAGGAACTCTCTACCTTCTTTGGTCCATCCATGGGGACAGAGCAGTTTTCCAGCCAGTATATCTTTGTTGTATTAAGGTGGGCCCCACAGAGTTAGTCAAACACAGCTTGAAGAGTAGGGGAGGCAAGAGACACATAGAGGAGGTGTGGGAAGTCACAATGACTCGAAGCTGGCATGTCGTCACGCTGACATCAACATCCTCCTTTGGAAGAGTTCTGATCAAGCCTTCACTTTGCAGAGAAACACCGTCCCCGATTTCCTCCAGCACTTGAAGCTGCAAGTTCCGAAGGTGAACTCGGGCCTTCACAGCCCTCCCTTTGGCCCCTGCGACATCAGTGACCATGATGAATTGCACCTGGCCATGGCAACAGTCTCATTTTTTTAGAAAAGCCAATCTGGACCACTTACCATGCTTAAAAGGAGCATTGACAGATAAGCAGCCTTCAGGATGCCATTTCCAAAAATCCATCTCTAACGAGGCATAGCTAACAATATGTGTATGGTGATTATTTATTCCAACAGCCCGTCCCAAGGTGCTGGAATCAGTTGCATGTGAAATTTACTTTGACAAACCATCCCTGATTAGGTAAGCCTTCCGCTGGGCCCCAGACCAAGGAGCTTCCATTATTGACAGAAGCTTCTGGTCAACTCTTTCCGCAAATGGCAGAATATAGATTGAAGCCATCGTCAGGTCATCGGGCACACACCATTTCCTGGGACTACAATCAGAGAAAAAAGGTGTCAAAAGTGGGAAGTGTAGGAGGCTGGGAGATGCAGGGCCAAACACTTCCCCAGGGAGAAGCCAGTTGCTGCTTCTATGAGAGAACAAAAAAAGGGGGGATGTGTGGGGAAGTACAGAAATTCAGGTGGCAGTGGGCATGGTTCCAGGCTTTCTGGGAACCCTCAGCTCAGGGCTTATCTCCCAGCATATGCCCAGTTTCCCCAGTTTCAACAGGTAGGAAATCATACCCACCCTGGAAATTCTGAAACCTCAGGCTGCTTGTGGTTTATCTGACATTATCTGTTGTGCTTAAGAAAGCCACATGTGGGTTGGGGCGTAATGGGCTCAGTTTCATAGTATGTCAAAAAACGTGACACAAAAATGTATCATTTATCCAGGAAAGAGGGCCTGGAGCAAGTGGGTGGTTTACTTTGATTCAAGATAGTAGAGTCTTTCTTAAAAGAACTCATTGCTATCTTATAATCGGAATCTGTTAGGATTAGGGCCAGCTGCTAGAAACCAACAACAGAAATAAAAGTGACTTCAGTCACATAGAGGTTTATTTTCTTTGGCATAAAATGAGACCAGATACCTAGAGTTCATCTACAGGCCTCCAGCTTCCATAGTCCAAGATGGCTTCTGGAGCACCAGCCATTACATCTGTGTTCTGAGAAGGAGAATGAAGGGAGAAGCGAAAAAAGAATGCTTCCCGATAGGATCCATTTTACTTAAAGGAGCCACACACAATGACTTCATTTACTTTTATTGGCCAGCCTTAGTTGCAAGGGAAACTGAACTATGTATTATTTTAGCTGGGCATATTGCTGCTTCGAATATACGGGGCAGGCAACAGGTAGGCTCCTTCATATCCCCCTTTTAGCTTCTATAGCTTGGGTGAAAAACATATTGCTTTATCCCCTAGACGTAACCACATTTGGCTCCTGGCTCCATTGGCTTTTAGCCACGTGACAGTGAATAATTCATTTTGATTTCCTGAATCTGTTTCTTTAACCATAAAAATGAAGATACAAATCCTATCTGATGGGGGTGTTGTAAGAAGTCGATGAGACAGTTCATGTAAAGCACTCAGCCCAGTGCCTGACATTTGAACAGCAGGTGTTCGATAAATGTTAGTGCCCTTTCTCTTTCCTGTGAGTTAAATGTATTATTTACCTGTATGGAGGCTTCACCACCAGCTCCTCGACATGGGCCCGGAGGGCACATCCCCTAGCAGAATGCCCAAGAGGGTGGCAATCAAATTTTCATTATTGGAACTATGGGGGCAACAGCAATGGTAATTGTGCTAGGTGCTGTACACGCATCATCTCATTTAACCCCTGCTATGTCAGATGCCATGTGTCCTCCACCTAGATCCCTGGGCCTTCCGCCATAATGCTGCTGCCAACGGTTTACACATGTGACTCTCAGAAAAGGTTGCCTGGAGATCCTTTGCCCACAGTGCAGAGTGCCTGGAGTTTACCTCTCTTGGTGGCCCTCAGCCCCTGAGCAACAAATGCAGGTGCACGAAAGCCCAGTTTGCTTGTGAGCAGGACAAACCAATGTACAAACATCCTCCCACGTGCCCGGGAGGATCAGGCTGGGAAACCATCTCCTACTTTGACACTTCCCGGTCCCTGCCTGCTTCCTCAACTAAATAAATCACCGGTACAGGAGTCCTCCTCTCTTTTTCTCCTTCTGGGAAGTCTGACCTCAAATACACCCCAAAACCCATGAGGCAGACCTATTAGGAAACCCCTTCCCATTTTGCAGAAGGGAAAATCGAAGTTTAGGCAGATCAAGTAATTTGCCTGAGGTCACACAACTAGGAAGGTTTTAGAATTGTGATTTGAACCCAGGTCTTCCTGGCAGCACCCTGAGATCTTCCCTTCCAGCTGCATATCGTCGAATGGCCCAGAACCTGCAGGGGTAAGTACCAAGGATTCTGGCAAGTTAAATTCCTTAGCCAATTTGCTGGTAAGGAAGGGGCTCATTTCCAAGGGATACTGATGAGAACAGCTAAGTTAAATTCTCAGTGAAGGGTCAACCAGGGCGTCCTGAAACCCTGACTCTTTAAAAAACAAAATGAAACAAACAAAAAAACCTTTTTAAAAAGATTTTATTTATGGGATGCCTGGGTAGCTGGGTAGCTCAGTGGGTTAAGCGTCTGCCTTCGGTTCAGGTCATGATCCCAGAGTCCTGGTATTGAGTCCCATGTGAGGCTCCCTGCTCAGTGGGGAGTCTGCTTCTCCTTCTCCCTCTGCCTGCCACTCCCCCTGCTTCTCTACTATCTCTCTGACTAGTGAATTAAAAAACAAAACAAACAAACAAAAAAAACCCCTTAAAAAAAAAGATTTTATTTATTTGACACAGAGAGAGAAAACACAAGCAGCAGAAGGGGCAGAGGAAGAAGGAGAAGCAGGCTCCCCGATGAGCAGGGAGCCCAACACAGAGCCTGACCCCAGACCTCGGGATCATGACCTCAGCCGAAGGCAGACACTTAACCTCTTAACCTACTGAGACACCCAGCACCCACCCCCTCCAACGCTGACTCTTCCGGCTGAAGTTTGGTCCTCTTCAGTTTGGGAAGGGAGAGGTGGAGCTGCTGGAGAAAACACGGTGGGCCATCTGCCTGGCCAGCCGGAGTAGCCAAGTGCAGGCTGGCTGCGGGAGGGGCACGAAGGCCATGGCACTCATACCGCTCAGCCAGTCCCCGCCACATCCTGTCTCTGGGCCCGAAGCTTGGCTCGCCAGCATCCATTCTGCCCAGAAAATTGGGCTCACTTCTCACTGTATTGTTTCCAAGCCATTTTGGCTTCATCCCTGAAAGAGCAACACCCTGGGCCTTCCCGTTTCCAAAGAGCTTCGAAAGTCATTCCTTTCCCTCCCTTTAGCTGAAAAAGACTCAACACCATTTCTATTGAGGGAGATGGGGAAATAGTTAAATTAGCCGTAATAACTCAACAATTATAAAAAGTCCTACTTATCTGAGAATAAAGATAAGGGTGGGGGGCAGAAGGGAAGAACGCCAAACAAACCACACACGCCACACAACCTGGTTTGTGATTTTGCCTAGAAATAAACTTTCTTTAAAAGCTTTTTATAAAAACAAGTTGAACTTCAACAATACCAGCTACCAGGTACTTCTTAAAGAATAAATGAAATAAACTTCTTGCAAGTGAAAATTTTCCAACAAAACTGCCTGGTTGTTAACATTAAATTTTTTCCACTTAATCTTTGTAGCACAATCAAAAAAAAAAAAAAAGGAGTAATTTTTAAAAAATACTTAAGGGTTTTATCACGTCCTCCAAGTGCCACTTGAAAATCTTTCCTCTTCAAATTGTGTTCTTCGAAGCAACACTAACTTTGCTTTTCTCTCTTAATTTGGTTATTGGCTACCTCTGCCTTGCTCCTGGGTCAGTGACTTAGTTGACTGAATTTAGAACTCTTCAACATCACTTCCATTGACCTCATGAAATCCCTCATTTTTTTTTTGCATGATCTGCAATTTCTTTTTGCCATCCATTCGCACTGGGTTTGCAAATATGGCCAGATATTGCGGAGGTCAGACCATTAGGAAAGGGCAGCCTTTTGCTTTTGGTGGAAAGGAGTATTAACAAATTGGAAGGAGGTCTGGACCGATGCCTGATACCATACGTACTATACACTTTGGTAGTGAATGTTTTTATGCTCTAAAACCTTTTGCTTTGATTTCAGGCACTTGCATATGACTCTTCCAGTAACAGGGCCCTCCCTATGTACCTGTACAGGGTTTCAACATTTATGAAGCATTTTAACATTTCATGTGACCTTCAGAGAGGCCAGGTGAGGAATATCATTTTCTGGATGACCTGAGAGCCAGAAAGATTAAGTGACTTATCTAAGGTCTCATGAGGGCTTGAGAAGCAGAGCTAGGGCTGGCCCCCAAGTCTGTATTTTTTTCATGTTACCTTTTCCTGGGAGTTTCTGGAATTTCTTCGCCTAGGTGCCCAGCGAAGAGACCTTGCATGGAAGCCTGGAATGCATGGACCTCCTGAGTCTCTCTTTGTCCCGTCTGCTTAGCCAGGAGGCCTATGGAAGACAGAATCTGATTGGCACCCTTCCTCAGATCTAGTTCCAAATCCAGGTTACAGAGCCTTCATGAGTGAAGCACATTTCTAAACTTCGCCCAAACCACAGTGAGCTCCTCTGCTTGCAGAAGAGTTGCTGTGGGCAGAAAACTCTATCTCTCTGGTCCAGAACTACCATTTGGCTCACCTTGGCAACATCATTTCAATTAGGGTCAACAGCCCTCTTAATTATGCATTAATCCTTAAGCAACGAGGTAAAGGTTCATTCATCAGAATTTTATCTCCTCCATATACCAGTAAGAGTCCCTGTGGTCTCCTCCACTCAAATTATCAACAAGAATAAATCCAAGAGCTCAATATGACTGCAGAGCCATCCATTCATCAGGGCTCATTTTATTAGTCTCCTGCAGCTTGGAGCTGCCAGGAAGTAGGCCGTCCGCTGCCTGCGAAGGCTGAAATGCTGAAATGGTACAGGAGCCACGCAGGCTCGGTGGCCGGTGGGCTCCAAGGCCCTGCCAGGGAGGGACCGGGTGGTCCCGGAGAGATGCCGAGGGGGAAGAAGCCAGTCTCTTTCTCTAATCACCTCTAACAAGCAACCATACCTCCTCCCATTTCTTTGCAAGGATGCCACCAGAGAGGTCAAGGACTCCCAAGAAGCAACTAGGTTTCTCTCTCTTCCTCTAGAGCACTGGCTCCCACGTGCTGGCCTTGGACCTGGGAGCACAGAGGGGTTAGTGCAGTCAGTTGGAACAGCCATGAGTGTGTCCAGCTCTGTACATACGCACCACAAGGTTTTTTTTTGTTTTTTTTTAAATGTTTCCAGATGCCTCTGGGATGAAGACAATAAAAATTCACTTAAGAGCTATGGGATTTACGGTAATTGCGTCAATGGCCTTTTGGGGGGCATCTTCTCAACCTCCAATGACTTTTTTTCCCCTGAGAATGAAGTTCCTTCTTCCAGTAGAAACTGGCTCTGGCCCTGTGTTGGTACAACTGAGCCCTCTTCTTCCCCGTCACAGCTAACTGGACACGAGGCTGCCTTCTTGCCTTTTGCTTAGCTGACCGGAGTCTCCCTTTTAGAATTTGCAGCTGTGATGCAAAAATCGTCTTTGGGTGCAGGTGACTGGCCAGAGGTGCGATGTAACTGGGAGCCATGGAGGTGGCGGCGTGTTCCTGGGTGAGGCAGGGAGAGCGCGCGTGTGGAGTTGGGGGAAGAGCTGGGCACGTTTGGAGAGGAGCACGAACCCAGGGAGTCCTGCTGGGACCCTGACCACCCTCCAGCTCCTGCTGTTGGCCTCGGAGAGGTGTGGAGGCTCTGGCTACCTCAGGGATCCTTCCAGTACATTAAAACTGCTTAAGGTGACTTCAACTGAAGAAACTTTGACAAAATAGTGACTTCTGGATATTATATAGATACTAAATATATAGATACCAAATAAAACACTATGTGGGGATTTTGACATATTATAAAGTTTCTTTACTGCAAAAGAATGTTTTAGAAGGATGGTGTTCTCTGGTTTTCCCAGAAAATCTGCAGAAGGAGATGTATCACTCACAGGGCACATCCCATGGAAAGCGCTTCAGCTCGGTACCCTTGGCAGAACTCATGCCCAACAAGGGCCTGCAACTATTTTCTTTATTATCCACAGACTTTTGACCAGTACTCACAATGGCCAGGTCCAGAAGCACCTTCCAGAAATCTCTTCTATATCCAGAACGCATACCATTTGAGCATGTTCCCCTCAGCTTGAAGATCTTTGCAGCCTCCATGTACTCCCCTGCTTGTAGGACCAAGGAGAGCATGTGCTGGGGTGGGCTGTGGGGGTGAGGTGGTCTCACAAGCATCACCTGGAGAACACATTGAGTTACAAACTCCCAGGCCCCATCCCTGACCCACTGACTGGAAGCTCCGGGGAGGAATGAGAGGAACTGAATCTTTAACACGTGCCCAGGTCGTTCCCATCATCACTGATCTGTGGGGGTTATAAATCTCTCTCTCTAAGTGGACAGACCATAGGTCTGAAAATATGTCCTAGGTGCAGAAAGTCATATCATGCATTTTAACTTTCAGGGGCATCCAATCACATGCCTTCTCCCTCCCTAACTGCACCGAGATTTTCATTGTCTTTTCTTCTTCCCCACAAAACCCAGATGCTTCTGGGAACCTCACTCCCAGGTCGAGGGGCCAATCACTACACTCCATTTCCTGGTTCAAGTGTGGGCACATGACCCACGCTGGCCTCATCAAGGGGGAATGTCAGGATTGTTGCTTAGAAGGGATGGTATGTTATAAAGATGTAAGGGCTAGAGCCACAGTAGCTATTTTGCCACCCTGAGGGAAATAGCTTTCAGATGACTGAGTAGAAAAGATAAAAGAACCCAAGTCCTTACTGGCATTATTAAGGTTCCAAACCTCAACTTACCTCTGCATTTTCTATTTGTGCAGGTCACAGGTCCTCAGCTCCACCCCCTTCAATCTCCCAGTGCTTTGTTCTTGCTTCTTACATCCTACTCAGTTGTGTCTGGGACTCCTCCATCCCTAGACCTTGCATGCCCGCTCAAAGGATCTTTGTTGTTTTAGTTACTTAGTTGGGTATTTGGAACTTGCAACAAAGGGTCCTACCAGGTGTATTTCACAAGGTCTTCTAAGAAACAGAAGTTTATTTCATGTGTTGGTGCAAATGGGTCAAGACCTGAAACCCTCCACTGCTTTCTAAACAAGAGGGAGTGGATTTAAATTTCAGCAAGAGGGATTTGGGTTAGGAAGAAGGAAAACTTTTCTTCTCACGAAGTCTGTGAGGTATTTAAAACGATCATCCAGGGAGGTTTTCAGAGCTTCCTATTGTGCAGATTAAAGCAAAAAAGTGAATTTTCTGGTGTAATTTCAGTGTTGTCCTGCAGAGCAGTAGATGGATAGATTAATTATGCTCACTTAGGAGCTCTTCTGTTCCATGATTTCATAAAGCCATCCAAACTTTATTCTGGACGAGTTTTCCTGATTTCACTTATGAAATCCATCATCCCAGCTCTCCTAGGGCTCCTCAGATGACACTTCGCAAACATTCCCAGGGGCAGGCCCGCCCAGATCCCTCTCCTAGGCTGCTGGGGGATGAAAGAGTCCCTTCTCTCCCTCGTCGTGACCGACCAGATGTGCCACTTGGCCAGCCAGGAATATTTTTATTGCGAAGTATGTTGTTTCCACTGACGACAGTCCCAAAACCGTTAAGACAGAAACAGAAAAGAGGATCATATTCTGGCTTGTTTGATTTTCTGAAGTGGACTTGGTGAGACAGAGGTTATTCCAGGCCCTTAAATCTCTCCCACTAAGATGTCCCACCACATCCCAAATCTGCCCATTGATACACTGAATATGGCAGTGGTCCAGTGGAGATGACTTTGTAAGGAAAAAGACCTTTCTTCTTCCTTCCTTCCTCTCTTTCTCTATTTCTTTCTCTCTCTTTCCCTCCCTTTCTTTCTTTCTTTCTCTCTTTCTTTCTTCCTCTTCTCTCCCTCCCTCCTTCTCTTTCTCTCTTTTTCATTCTTTCTTCCCTCCCTCCCACCCATGTTCCTTCCTTCGTTCTCTCTTTCTTTTTCCTTTTCTTTTCTTTCTTTCTTTCTTTTTTTTTTTTCTATACAAAGTGCAGGAAAGACCAGAGAACTGTTAGCTTGCTGGGGAGACAGCACCAGAGGGCTGAGCCCCAAGGCCTTCCACTCCTTTGTTACTGTTCACGTATCAAACGAGGCACTGGGCAGTTGGAATTAGAACCAGACGCTGTCTCTGATGCTAACAGACTCACGGCCTGGGAATGGAGTCCCCAGACACCACTGAGGACATGAGAACCTGAGCAGAGCACCGGGGAAGGGTGAGGCCCAAGCTCAGGCTCCCGAGGCCATCTTGCTTGGCTCCTAGCAAACACTTATCGAAAGAGGCCTGAGAATAACTCTTGCCCGGAAGTTAAAGCGATGGCCTCTCAGGCCTGACTGCTGGGTTGTTTTTTTTTTACCTTAAGCCAGTCACTAAATTTTCCTGAGTTTGTTTCCTCAACAGCCAAGCCGAGCATATAAAGCTACCTCACAGAGTATGTGAAAGTACTTCAATCAACCCTGTCGTGTCCCCGCAGGTGAGCCACCCATCGAGGCCGGCAGGGAACAGAATCAAGATGTGTCATCCGCCGCAAGAGTGTAGGCAGAGGTGATGTGTGGAGGGCGGCACCAAACTCGGGGAGAGCTCCAGCGCTTCTCTGTGAGGCCCACGCCGAGGGCCCCGTGTCAGGAAGAGGGACTGTTGGGGGGCTGTCCTTTCAGCTTAAGTTGGCAGAAAATGCAGGCTCTCCTAGATGATGGGGTCAACCATTTCTAGGGATGGGAGTCAAAAATCAAAATTCCACTCCCACATCCAGGCTAAAGAAAAAACTCAAGCTGTCTACTTGGTGGTGTGTTTTTTTTCCACTCTCTGAAAGCTCAGTAATATTTGACAAGCCAGGCTGCATCACCATGGAGACCCGGACCTGCTGGTGCTTCCTCACGCGGGGCAAGGTAAGCTTGGAGCATGCCCGACTCCATGGGCCAATTTCAGATGCCATGACAGCCTCGATTTCTTACCTCCTCTCTTCCTTTCACATTTTTGAGGGGCCCTATTCACTAGTGTACACAATTCCTTTCATTCCCTAATTTGCCCCTCCATTGTTCCCAGGGAAGGAAAAGGATGAATTTTATACAGAGATATACATGCACGTAAAGTCCTTCGACAAGGATGTTGGTAGCTAGAAGAGTGTGAGAAGAGGCCCCAAAGTACTCAGTGATTGGAAACCCAGGAACACCCCCACTCAGGCTGCCAGCGTCCCCCCTCAGCCCCCCCAGAATAAGAAGGGAGCAGAATGGCTGCTGTGAACATGTTGATCTCGTCACAGTTCTCCCCAGGACTGGTACTGTTAATGGTGCCTGAGATTTGTGGCAGCTGCACATCTTCTGTCAGAAGACTTGGTGGGGGGAGGGGGAGCGCTAATATCTTGGTATTCAAAATGGGAAAAAAATGTAAATCTGGGGAAATACTGGGTTTCATCACCTAAATTCTGGAATTGATTATTTGGTAGAGATTTGCAAGTACCTTTCAAAAGAAAATAGTGCTCATGACTCACAAGCTAAGGCTCAGTTAGGAATTTATACCCAGTAACTCATCTCTTTCTGGGCTTTGTGCAAGTGAGACAATGAATAAACATTTGTTAAGTAAAGGAAGGCAGGTTTGAAGTGATCTACAGTAATAAAAATATATCCGAAGTGGATAATTAGAGATGAGAAAGAAGAATATTGGAGGAATAAAACAAAAAAGATTAAAAAGAAAGAAATAAAGAAAGAAAGAAAGAAAGAAAGAAAGAAAGAAAGAAAGAAAGAAAGAAAGAGAAAGAAAGAAAGAAAAAACAAATAAATATTTTAGTATCTAGTTGATTGAAAGACCGCAAATGAACCTGAGTTTTATCTCAAAGAGTCCGGGAAACTTTATTATTCCCTCAATGTTTGGTAAAAAGAAAGAAAGGAAAGCAGGGAGGGAGGGTGGAAGGCAAGGGAAGGTACGATAAAGGGAAGGGGGGGAAAGGAAACGGACTTGGACCCAAATAGATTTAATTTTTCCCCCCCTTGGCATTAAGTTCTACATGAATTTTACTGCATGAAAATTGTGTTTTACAAGGAACCCCAAGCAACACAATATGTTTCAAAAGACACAGAAACATCCTTCAAATAGATCCTTTAATGCTGATTCTCTATAAAGGCTGAGGGCTTCGTATTGAATCATTACTCAGTTAAGACATTTTTTTTTTTTTGCAGGGAACTGTTAAAATATAGGCCAAATAAATTTGTTTAGAGACCCTAAAGGAAATACATAAAATGGGTCCTTCGGTGCCATTCTCTCAAGTCTTAGACGTAAAGATGGAGGTCCACATTGCATAACACTAATAGATGCCATATTCTGTGCCTGTGATGAGGGAAGAGCTAAATGCTTTAGATACCAGACATATGGAGGCAAATTTGATATTATGTTCCAGACTCTTGGGAATTTGATAGAAATTCTCACTCAGAGAAGCACTGTGGTATAGAAAATAATACAGTGCAAATAGGCTGGGGTTTCAAAACTTTGCTCAAAATTACCGTGACCACCTTAGCTAAGCTACTTAAATTTTCTCCAGCCTCAGGATTCTATTTGTCAAAATGTGGATAATATGCTTTACTTTGAAGATTGAGGTACATAGATTAGACGACATAGTGTATAAGTTTCAGCTACAAGTAGCAAAAATAAATAAATAAATAAATAAAAATCCAAATAACAGCGACTTAAATAAAGTAGAAGTTTATTTCTTGCTTGGGTTCTAGACCAAGGATGAAGATCCTTGTAGCTTGCTGCTTTACATGAGTGGCTCCCATTCCTCGGATAACCTCATAGTCCAAAATGGCTGCTGGAGCTCCAGCATCACTTTTATATTCCAGCCTGCAGGTAAGAAGAAGAAAGAGAGTAGAGCACACCAATTCCTTTAAAAAAGTTTTTTTTCATTTATATACCTTTGGCCAGAATTTTATCACATGGTCTTACCTAACTTCAAGGGAAACTGAGAAATGCCATCTTTATTTAGAGCAACCCAGTTCCAGATTTAACAAAAAATATATAGGGCACCCAGTTAAATTTGAGTTTTGGATAAAAAATGAATATTTTGTTTTCCTTTAGAAAGAGAGAGAGTGTCGGTGTGTGTGTGAGCATTGGGTGGGGAGGGGCGAGGGAGAGGGAGAGAGAGAGTATTAAGCAGGTTCCATGCCCAGTGCAAAGCCCAGGTACAGGGCTCAATCTCAGATCCTGAAATCATGACCTGAGCTCAAATCAAGAATCGGATGCTTAACTGACTCACTCACCCAGATGCCTCAATAATAAATAATTTTTTAGCATAAGTATGTCCTAGGCAAAATTTGAGACATACCTTTAATAAGACATTTTTCATTGTTTATCCAGAATTCAAATTTAACAGAGAGTCCTATAATTTATCCGGCACTCTAGCCCGGTTAAAGATCAAGAGTCTCATTGATAAGGTGGGCAGGGCAGGGTGGAATGAGAACCAGGGCACAGTCGGCCATTGGCCACAGGGGTGTGTATGAAAGTGCGTTTCACAGAGTGGGCCTCCAGCAAATGTTGGTTCTCTCTCCCCTTCCCTGTGAGGCAAGGTCAGAAAGCAGTCACAAGGGTAAATTCTAGAAGAGCCAAATTAATTTCTGAAATAGAACTTAGAGGCTTGTCTAAGCATGTGTACCTGGTTCAGACCTGAGAGATCTGTGCTCAATGCATGAGGGAGACCATTTTGGCCTGAAAATTCACAAAGCACTGCCCCTTTTAGTCACAAAAAAAACTTGGTCTCATCTCTGCAGAAGGTCCATTTCTGAGCACATCTATGAGCTCCTGGACCCACCAACTGAGGTAGCTGCAGAGGACAGAGGAGCAGCCTGGGGGTGGGGACAGAGGTAGGGGCGGTGGGGCGGCTATCAGTCTGTGGCTTACCTGACTGCGCTCCACTGCAAGTGTTTCATTTCATGATAGCGGACGTGAGGTTGTTCTGTCTGACTGTCGTTAATCAAATGTTTCAGCTTCCTCTCAAGGCCACTTTGAACTCCTGATCACAAAGCCATGTCATCAGTATAATGGAGGGAGCCTCTGGACTCTGTGGCCGAGAGAGTACGAGTTCGTTTCAGTGAACAGTGGAAGTAAATTATCTGGGTTTAAGGTAAAATAAAATGGAGATAGGACCGGGTTTTGTTCTGCAGCATTTAGAATTAGAATTTGCCTTGTCAAAAGACTGCAATATTGTGTTAATGGGCTTTGGTGGAGAATTATGTGCCTGTAACCTAGGGATGTTGTGAATGGCGGATTCTCTCCCTCCTTCCGATTTCCGATTGGCACTAGCCTCTGAATTGGCTCTTGCTGTCCCTCTCACCCTTCGCGTAAATCCATTCTTCAGGGAGAAGTAAGAGTGATTGTAAAACCTATCTCAGGGCAAACTCTACCTGATCCTGCTGGTGGCTTCCTGTGGCTACACTAAATCCCCTACCAACCTGAAGAGGCCCCCCCAAGTCCGACTTTCTTTTTATTCTTTGGCCACACCGTAGTGGGTTCAATGGTGGCCCCCAAAAGGTATGTCCTCATACTAATCCCTGGAACCTGTGGATGTTACCTTCTATGGCCAAATATGTGATTAAGTGAAGAATCCTGACAGGAGAAACGTATCCTGCACTATCCAGGTGGGCCTGAAATGCAATCACTTATATCCTTAGGGGACAGAGACACAGAGAACAATAGGAGGAGGTGATGTGACCACAGAGGTAAGAAGGGAAGTGATGCAGCCACCAGCCAAAGAACGCTGGGGCCACCAGAAGCTGGGAGACACAATGGTTGGATTCTCCCATTCTTCCCGCAGAGGAAGTATGGTCCTACCCACTTGATTTTGGACTTTTGGCTTCCAGAGCTGCGGTAGAATACATTTCTGATGCCTCAAACCACCGAGTTTGTGGTAATTTGCTCTCGTAGCCACTGGAAATGAAGGTACCTGGCATGACTATTGTAAATCTACTGGTTCTTGACTTAAATGCCATCTCCTCAGATGCACCTGATGACTTCATTTCAGGATGGTTTGTTGATGCCTCATTTATTCTGTGGGTGTTTCCAGAAGGAGGGAATGATCAAGGAATTGCCTACTACAATGAGAAGTAAGATGATTATTCAGACCTGAGGAAATGAGGCACAGGGAGGGTAAATAAGTTGTCCATTGTGGCGCATTCAGCTGTTGGGAGTGGGGACGGTATCCATGCCATCAGACTCCGGAGCTGTGGCCTCTCTCTCACCACACTGCAGCGCCCCTCACCGTGAAAGGATACTGCTAAATGGCTGTGGGAGCAGCACAGGATATATTCTTTGTCCCCCAACCTACCTTCAGAATTGCAGAGACGCTTGCCGCATTTTATTCCTCTTCCCTGCCTCTCCAGCAGTGTCATCCCTCCTGTTGAGCTTGTACCCAGGGGCAGAGGAAGCAGAAATGGGAAAGGATCCCTTGCTTTCACCCACCTGAAATTGCCATTCTAAAGGATGAAGATAGCAAGACGGGGCCAATGGCCATTAAACCATCAAAACCGATGGTCTGTAAGGTGCATAATTGGACATGGACTTACACCCTGGTCTGCTATTTAACAGTGGTGATTAAATGTGAGTTATCGACATGTTTGATCTGTGTATTTTCCTCTTTGCTTCAGCAGCTCACCCTAATTATTCCTGGAGAAACAATATCCCTGATCTGGGTTCCTCATAGATAACTGACAGGGTCATTGTTTCCATGTTGGCATTCATGGGTCAGAGTTACCAGATGTTTTGCAGATAGAGAGCTCAGAAGAATGGTAAATTGGGTTCATCTATGCCTAGAATGTGTATATTTTTGTGAGGCAAGGGACAACAAGATGGCCTCGGGAGCGGATCAACATCAACATTTAAAAGAACAAGTTACAGGTATGCAGAGCCATCCCATAATCTTCCCAGACCATTACTTTTCATGAGAGGACAAAGATCTTAATGATTAGAAGCTTTGTGACAAATTAAATATGGCCACAACTCCTTTGCCTCTCTTCCTTTTTTAAGAGATGAGATCCAGTCTCTCTCTAAATCTGGGCTGGCCATAGTGTCTTGCTTAACTAATAAAATAGAGTGAAAAAAATGATGTTCTGGGGTTTTTGAAGTTAAGTCATAAGGAGTTGTAGTTTCTGCCTCAGGCGCTTAGAACGCTCACTCTTAGAATGCTTCCTTTTGGAAGCACGTTCCATGCTGTGTGAAACCTGGGTTATAGGTAGGTACTCTAATCAAGCTCCCAGCCCACAGCCAGAATCAGCTGCCAGCTATGTGGGCGACCCATCTCAAACAGCCATGCAGCCAAGCCAGCAGACAGTTGCAGCCCTAGCTGACATATGACGGCAGTTGCATGAGAAACTCCAATTGAGAACCACCCAGCTGAGCTCAGTCAACCCATAAAGCCACAAGATGTAATAAATTGTGGTTTAAAGCCCCTAAGCTTTGGGTGATTGACTCTGCAGCCATAGATAATTAGAGCAGAATTTGGTACCTGGAAGAGGCATGCTGCCGTGATAAAACCTGAAATCATAGGGTATTGGCTTTGGGACCAAGCAGGAAATTTTGATTGGAGGCTGGAAAAAGGCATTCCAGCCTCATTTTGTAATGATGGATAATTTGATACACTGTTGCCTGTGGTAATGTGAAAAACAGGAATATACCTATGAAATGGCAGATTTGGCTAAGGAGACAGCCAGGCAGGATATTGAAAGTGCCTACTGGTTTCTTTTAAGCTGGTATGAGAAGGTGTGGGTAGAGAGAGATGAGCCCCAGATGGTTTCATTTCAAGTGAACTTAGATGCAAGATGAAGAAGCAGACTTGCTGAGTTTAGGGATAAAGCTGTTTCTCATCCCCAGCCTCTCTAGTTGGGAAAAGTTAAGACATGGTGCAAGGATAGTGATCATCTCAAAGGTATGGCTGTAGGGTACTTGTTAAGCTTTAGATAGTTCTAAGACAATGGCTCGTAGACCCTCTCAACTTGCCAGAAAATTTTTGAAGAAATCTGAGGGATTGTTCTGTAACACCGGACTCTCAGCCCAAGGCAGACAAGGGGCCTATCTCAGAGACAGAAAGATCTAAAAGCACATCACACTGATGTTCACTGGATCCTCATTTGTTTGTCCTTTGTTCAAGCAGAGTTTTGCCCTTCGTTTATTCATATAGGCATTTGCTCATTCAACAAGTATTTATTGCATAGTTCTATGGACCAGACTCTCTGCTATGTTCTGGAGACCCATGAGGCATAAGAGATAGTCCCTTCCCTAGGGCCTCATAAACCAGTGGGGGAGACAGACCAGAAACAGGAAGCATGACCGGAGGGAGGGTCCCGCAGTAGAGGGGAGTTGGGAGTGCCGAGGAAGGGCCCGAATCCTGGCATCAAATCTGCTCCACCTCGTGACAGAGTTCTAGAAGAAGTAGCGAGAGGAGCATGAGCTGTGTTCTGGAACGAAGGACAGATTGAGAGCTGAAAAAATACAAGCTGCAGGCAGAGTCCCTAAACAGACCAGAGGCAACAGAGGACATGCCCCCACTGGCCTCCTAAAGGCCATTGACTGGCTGCCTCTGAGGCTCAACTCCTGGAATCTGGTGAGTCTATTCCAAGCCTCCCATGGGGCCTACAGAAGAGGGAGAATCTCTCATGGGCACGGATATAAAGCAAAGCATCTCAGCTATGTCTTCGTTTTGGCTCCAAAGATGACTTCTGTGTGGGCGAAACTTTCTCTTCTTGCATTCTATTACTTTTTTAATTGTTGATGATCTAAAATATTAAAAGAAGAAGCTAAAATAAATTTCCACAGAGTTCAAAATGGCAGACTGCGATCAGAGCCAATGTCCTTTTCCTTCCAGCTTTGGCTTATCTACAAGAGGATCTGATAGTTGGTGAAGTTATGCCCCCACCCCCATCTTCTCCTTCTTCCAGATCCCCTAGTTCCCACGCATTGAATTGCTCATCAACTTCAGCTATGGTCAAAATCTAAGACCCAGGGTGAAGTCTTCCTTAGACACTCTTTGGGTCTTGGCTGAGAGACTTGACCTGCATCCCTATTTGGAAGTTGAATGCCCACGTGGAATAAGGACCCAAGATGACACCTCTGTCAGGGATGGGACGGAGCTCTCTCCCAACTGATTTTCTAGCTTGAGTCAGGAACTGATTTTCCCCTGGAGTAGTAACACAATGTGGGCCAGCAGCCATGGCCAAGTACGATCTGGGTGTAATGTTCATCAGAACCAGTTGGTGAGGGTCCTAGTTTTGGTCTGAGAGCTCCTGGAGGACAGGAACCGGGCCCTCTTTCCCCATTTTCCAGCCCCTAGCAAGCTCTCTGGCTTGTGGCAGGGGCTCAGTAGTGTTTGCGGAATTCCTCCTGGGTATTACCCAGGCAGACAACAGCCCTTAGAGTCATTGTATGATGCTATGATGAGGAGGGATTCTTTTACAGCTGAAGAATAAACATGATAATGGTGATAAAAGAAATGCATACCATTTATTGAGCCCTAAGTCTTTGTCAGGTGCTAGGACAAGCACTCTATAGGCATTAATTGCGACTCAGAACCTCTGGTAAGTAAATATCATCACCCTCATTTTACAGATGAGTAAATGGAATCTCAGCTTTGAGAAAATTGGTAACCGTCCAGTTGATGGGGCTTGGGACCCTAGGGTGGTTGATTTTGAAGACTTTGACTCTTATCCATGACATTTTGTTATACCTGAGCTAAGACTACTGGAAAGCCCATCTCTGTCGAGTACCCGGGTTCCATGGCATAAACCTGATAGAGAACTTGAAGATCTGATCACCTTTGTCTAGGGTATATCTCCAACTCTCTCCCTATCAAGGTTTGGGAATCAGGAACCAGGCTTTACACAGTGGGAGGTTGGGTTTGGGTGACCAAGCAACGAAAAGATAAATGCCATCCAAATTCCCACTTAAAATAAGCAAAACAGCCCTAGGGCTCAAATGGCCAAAGCACAGGACTGAGGGATTTGGGAGGTTTGTTTATTTCAGTCTGTATTTGACCTTGCACTACACTCTCCGAGCAACTCCCAGGGAATATGGGAACGTTTCCCCTGTCTCGGGAACATTTTCATACACCCCAAAACACTGCACAGATGAGAAAAATTAAGATGTACTCTCCAGCTCGCCTTGCTGTATTATTGAAAACAATTACTGTATGATTTTGCTTTCACATAGCCATGGAAACGCTGCTGAAAGGATTTAATACAATTTATTGTGTGAAGCTTAAGAAGAAATCTGTTTCCCCAGTGCTAGGAAACAAAGCAAGCCCATTCCTCCCCACTTCCGGACAAGGTGTGAGAGATGCAAATTGTGGGCCGGTGGGTGACCTCACACAGCAGGCAACTGAGCTTTCTGGGAGAGCGTTCTGGAGATAAGTGGACCTGCTTCCTTTAGATGTATCGGAAAACAAAGCCAGTGCCAGAGGAATGCTAATCTCCTTTGATGTGCCCAGAGCTGATTTATTGTTTCAGCAAGGGAAGCTCAGCTCTGGGCGTAGGACCACAAAGCTTTGCGGGGAAACACAACAGAGTAATATCCCCCACCAGGTTACCCCAGGAACCTCTCCATTTGCTGGCTATGCTTGCAGGTAGTACAGGACTCCGTGAAGGGATCCACGAAGGAGGGTAGCTTGACACGGGCAGTGGGGGGGTGGGGGCTGATGAGAGGGGGGTGCTCACTTCAGAGCTTTGCTGATACCTAGGGCCCAGTTTTGCTGCTGTTCTAGACACGGGTTGCTTATTACAAACCTGGCTGCATATTAGGGGCTTGCAGAAAGACCGATGCTTAAGCCCCAGATCTTTTTTATTACATTAGAGACCTTGGGAGGGGGGCATGGCTGGGTGGAGGTAGGGGCAGCCCTGGTATTTTTTAAAAAGCCCACCAGGTGACTGGAATGAGCTGCCAGGTTGCAGACCACTGCCCCAGGGTTGTTTGTTGTTGTTGTTACTGTTTTATTATTAAAGATTTTATTTATTTATTTGAGAGAGATTTGAGCTTCCTTGGGCCCAACTCTTTTTATGCTTGTTTTCTGGTTTCCAGCAAGAGACGTAGTACCTTGAAGATCTCAAAGCCTCAAAGTCCTGCTTTAGCCCTCAACTCCGGTCTCTGCAGTTCAGCTTTTTCTCGCTGGCTTCAGCGGATGGCAGAAGAACATTAAATTGCGGCTGAAATTGGGATACCTGGGTAAAGTGCTTCCCTGTACTATTTTTTGCCACTTCCTGTGTATCTGTAATAATTTCAAAACAAACCATTAAAGAGAACTGCAGCTGAAGACTTGGGTTCAAATTCCGGATTTGATTCTTATTAGGTTCAGACTTTGGGACAGAATTTACCTTCCCTGGGCTTTTTCCTCTGGAAGATGAGGATAATTATATTTCTTTGTTGCTCAATCAAAGGAGATGATAGAAGTGTAAAACCTGGATGTTAGCTGGGGTCTCTTAGCCCCTAAGGGCTGGATGAGATTATTCAAACCCTCTAGCTACAGTTGCTGGACACTCTGACTACTTTCTCAAGCCCCAGGAGTTTCTGGGCAACTTACAGCCTTATGGTCACCTTAGGTCATGAGCTCCTGCTTCCCCCAAATTAGTCGGTTCAGGCATTGTTTTAACATACCACTTGGGTTGTTCAACCCAGATGGGCAACTCAATCACCTTTCTTAACTTCTCAAGCAAACCTCTCACAGAGGTGGTCTTGAATGGACTTTACTGAAGGTTTGGGAAGATGAAGGGAATTATGTTGCCGCTGCAGAAACGACTCATAGCACAATGTCTTACAATCCCACTTCTCAAGTTTTTTGGCCGCCTCCATCTTGGTCGGCCCTCACCTCCTCTGCTCCTGTCTTCCCTCCTATCTTTTCCCTCCCTACTCAGGTTTCTCTGCATTTCTAATGTGGCCCATTTAAGGATCTTGGTTATTTCCTTCACTCTTATCTTTTCTCCAGAGATCTTATTAAAATATTTCCTGAAACATCCAGCCCCTCCAAAGCTGCATGGAGCATCAGTAGGTCAACAAAATCCAGCCCCAACTCTAACCCATTGGGATGGTAACAACAATGCTTTCAGCTCAGGCTTACAGTCCTCAGCCTCCTCCACCTTCTGCAACCTGTCAAACCCATGGTGGCCTGATGAGAAGGCCTCCTTGAGAATCATCTCCTTGCTCAGGGGGAGTTCATCAGCCTCCTGCCTTGCTGCCATGAATCATTAGAATAGACTTCCCCTCCATCTGTATGCTGGGTCCCGGTGTCCCCTCTTCCCTTGCACGAGCTGCTGAGGTCTTCAAAGGCAGGAGACACAGCCTTTCCATCACATGGTACAGTCCTGGTGCAGAGAATGCACTGGATAAATATTTGCTCAAAGTGGCAAGGAATGAATGAGGGTCACCAAACAACAGTGCCAAGTAAGCTAGTGTTATGCATTTTAATATCATGCAGAGCACAGAGTGGGCATTACCTTCTGCTCCTAATTCTTTTGTGATTGGTTAGCCACCAAGGTAGGACTAAAGCAGCTGCAGGGGAAGAGCCCGTGAGAGGGAAGCCATGTTGGCTGCCTTCACAGGGAGGGTTACGTGCAACTGTCAATAATAATATGCCATTACATTGTTGGAGCCATTGTCTAGAACTTATAAAATGCTTTGCTTAAATGTCCTATCAAAGATAAAGGATAGCATATGTTATCATCACATGCCAGTAATTAGCAGTTAACCCATGATAGGGCAGAATTAAAATTCAGATCTTTAGGACTTTGGGCTCTGCTTACTTTCCCTTGGAATAATCCATTTCCAGAGAGAGAGAAGTTAATACTTCTCCTGGGCAGGGATGTCGCTTAGAAACAGAAGGCATAGCTCAAGTTCCAGCAGCCCCGTCATTCTTCTTCCTCTGGGTCCTCTGAACCTGGCTGGTGTCCTATTCGGACTTCTCATCCTCCAGGTCAGGGCGGGTGCTGGGACGGAGGAGGACGGATGGAGGAGCTGCTGAGACACTTGTCAAACCTCTGTGCTCAAACTGACTCAGTGTTGTTGGATAGAGACAGCATGACATGTACTCATCTCTACTTCATAGACACTGAGTCCATGTGTACTTACTGAGTACCTTCTGTGTGCAGAGACACCGTTCCAGGTGCTGAGGATTCTGAGGTGAACAGGAAAGTCACAGTCCCTACCCGCAACGGTCTAGTGGAGAAGATGGACATTTAATAAGTGATTAGAAATGTGCACATTGCTGTGAAGGAGACGGGCAGTACAAGTCAAGGGAATAATGGGAGAGGTGGCCGAGAGGAAGACAGGGTCACCATGTTCGGCTGTGCAAACTGTAGTCTTTGTGAATGGCGCCCCCTGAGGTGTCTGGTCAGTAGGGCAGTCAGCCTGAGAGGGAGGGAATAATAGGTCAACTGAAGAGGATGAAAAGCATTTGCCCGGTGAAGAAAGGAGGACTGACATGTGCCAAGGCCCTGAGACATAAAGAAGCCACATGTGCTCAAAGGACTGAAGGAAGATGAGTGCAACTAAAGCAGAAAGCGAGAAGGACAGTGTGGGGGGCCCTGTGCCTGCAGAAGGAAGGGGAGCCAGATCAGACCAGGCCTCACAGGCCACTGAGATGAATTTGAGTAGTATTCTGACTACAGTGGGAAAATGTTTTGAAGCTAGGAATGATATGACCTATGTCATTTGGGCTGCCACTGGGGGATGAGTTGGGGTGGGAGACAGCAAGACTGGCGGTGTAGACAGCACTCAGGTGTAGACAGCCCTGCCAGAATCACTTTACACACTAGATCTTGCCTTCCTTTCCCTTCCCATTTTTATGGGGACAAGCTTTGCAGTTCTTGTAGCATTTTAAAACTCATTCTAGGGCCAGGATGAGCATTATCACTCCATTCCATACCTGAGGTAACTGAAGGTTAGAAGGAAAAAAAAATGGCTTTCCCAAGATCCAACAGCCAGTAACTCCTGGAGCGGCTTCTCCAGTCAAATCCAGGAACCTCACTAATCTCCCATTCTATCATGTTATGCGATGCAACGAAATTATATAGTTATTTACTTTTTTAAACACTAAGACATAATCTAAAATTTCCAAGTCATGATTACCAAGCAGAAACAGAAAAATACCAATGGAAGGCTGATATTTTCTGTGGGAACAGCCCAGCTCACCCAAACTTCAGATGAATTAAGAAGGCTGTATTTCATCAGAGTCGCAGAGGCCCTCTCTTCCCCTCATCTTTACTTACCCGAGTGTGGCCCACTGAAAAGGATCCAGCATGCTCTGCGTCTCAGAAGATATATTTTTGTTCATTAATCACCAAACGGAGGTTAAGACATAAACATATCAACGCTGTTTAGACCGAATGAGGCAAACATTCCATTCAAAGACTTTTGTTTCCTCTGGGAACTTGAGCTACCTGAGCCGTAGCCACAAAAATATGTATTTTCTTCCCATTTTAAGGAAATGCCACCTCATTGCCAAACCTCGAGCCCAATATCCCAAGAGGAAGGAGATGTTTCAAGTATAGCAGGGAGGAAACGAAGATTCAAAAGCCCCTCAGTTCTCTTCCACTGGGAACGCCATCTGAGGCTGTCTGTGGGTAGTGTTTAATGGTCTGCAAATCTCCTATTGAAAAGAGATTTTTGTTACAATTACATTATACTGTTTTTCCCCAAGATCCTTCCTTGTCTAGGAGCCAACCTGCTCAAACCTTGAACAAATCGTTCCCAGACTGAGTTTCCAATGCCCTCGTTAAGAAGGAGGCAGGCTTGTGTGTGTGTTGGGGGGGCATTGGGGTGGTTCAGGCTTATCTTGCCCTTGTCCCTGACACTGGGGCACCCCAGATAAGTCATGAGTTTGGGGTTTAAGGAAGATAGAATGCAATTGGCCCTCTTTGCTTTTTTTGGCTAGAGTTTTGTCAGAATTAATTCACTTGGATTTGTTATTTTGTTAAAATCTCTATGGAAATTACTAATCCAGAGCATTACAAGCATAGTCCCATGAAGGCATAAACTTTAGATGTGGGCCAATATGGCCTTGTGGGAAATGAAGAATGGTACACATGAAGAGGGGAGTTTTTCAGCAAGATTGGGTGTGGGGAGGGGTGGAAGGGACTAGAACCCGAGGCTGCCATGGTCCCAAGACCTGTTCAGTGGAAGAAGGTCTGGGTTTATAAGGATGAAAGGCTGCAAACACGCCCTCCTTGGCTTGGCTTCTCTGCCGCCATGACCCTACCCCTTTATCCCAGGGCCCCCATTCAGAGGTTGAAGGAAGGGTTGAGAGCAGCTTTTGTGTGGCTGTGTCGGCTGGGGTTGGATCTCAGTTCTGGGGAGAAAGGTCAGAGAGGAGCCCTGTCTGTGGTTGTCACATGGAGCAACAGGGCAGGGCACCTGGACAATTCCTCAGATCTCTACCCCTCCTGTCCCCACCTCTCCCCAGGACACATTTCCCCTCTCTCAGGGGCATTTGGCCCATGTTTACCACCCCACTGATGGTAACCGGTGCACAAATTTGTATCCTGTAGGGTTCTTTGATGGCAAGTGACAGAAAGTGACTCTGATAGCTGAGGAGAGGACTTTTATCATGAGGTAGATCAGGCACACAGAGAATTCTTGGGATGGTTTGAATAGTCTAGGAAATATACTGGAGGCAACGTGGCCCTGCAGGGCTTGACAGGGATGCCCGGGGAGTGACCATGTCCTCAGGACGCCAACTCCAGGCTGGAGGGACTGTCTCATGGCTCTCTGGGCCACTCACTCAAGACTCGGAAGTAGGGGAAAGCATCTATTTATGAGCTTAGACCTGCCTGGCCCCGGTGACATGGGGGCCACTGTGGGAGGCTCTGGGGAAAGGGGCTTCTGGTTTTTCTTATTCAGGGAGGCAGGCACATGGATTTCCCATCTTGTTAAACCAAAACCAGAACTGAATCAGGGTGCTGAGCAGAGAGTGGAGGAGAACAAGGTTCACTACCCTTTTTCGATCTCTCCCCTGGTTCTGTGAGCCAGTCCAGGCAGGGGACCAGGTGAGGGTATTCTCCTCTTTGTATCACCAGGGCAGAGCCTCTGTTTGATGCAAACCTCCCCAAAGAGGGAGCCGACCTGAAGGGCTTCCTGTCTGAGCCCAAACCTGGGTTCTTTGTTGCAGGTTCCATTACGGGAAGGGAGGCGAGAGATGTTCACATGTTCCTGCTTCTGAGTGGCTGCTGGCCGTGAACATTCCTTTCTGCGGGAGCTTAGCAGACCAGGGCCAGAGGCCTCTAGGGAACCTGTGGAGAGTCTCTCCTGATTCCCTGGCTGTTGCCAATCCCAGCTATTCAGACAAATCTCCAGGAGCAATCGGAAGGCCTGCGTGAGTTGGCTGAGAACCTAAGGAGAGACAGCACGCACGCTTTGCCTCTCCCTGTGATGCCTTGCTGTTCCTGTGTCCCGCCCCCACCCCTCTCCCCCTCCCCCAGGCCAGGACCCCAGGGCTGCCTACATTCATTTCTGAAGCGATTAGAAAAAACACCCACACCTCATAAAGATGGTGCTTGAGTTAGAATTTTACCCCCGCTGAGACTCAGGTTTTAATGAGAAAAGCATAGGCCCTGTGATGTTGGGTAAGCCTCATCATCTCCCTGGGCTCCTGTTTCCTCTTTTCCAACGTGGGAGGGGCAGGGGGCTGGGCTCTCAGTGTCTGCGTTCTCAACAGCCCACCGCGCTAAGTGAGCAGCCCTGCTGCTTGGCTAGGACACACACGAGCCTCATTTATTTGGGGCTGCTCTCAGGATCTAGAGGCACAGCTGGTCTCCTAGGTGACTGCCGTGCAACACCGTGGTAATCTATTTCCTGTGCCTGTTTTCTCCTGCAAAGGGCTCTGGTAAGAGATCCCAGAGGCACTGCGGAGCAGGGAGAAGCCAGCATTTTAATATACATGGGGTGACATTTAGGGCCATGTCGGCATCTCCAAGCCAAGCCGGCAAGACTTAGAGATCACAAGATGATGCCCTGGGCTCATACTTTGCTGAAAAACAAAATGGAAACCCACCAGGAATCCAAAATATTCTTCAACAGAAAAGGAGGGATGCTTGGGACAAGTCAGGTGTTGTGGGGTGGAGTGGGGTAGTGGAGAGATTCTTGCCAACCCTGGTCTTGGAGAGTCACGTATTAGGATCCCTCAAGATCCTGACATAAAGGAAAAGGTTTAACTTTGAGTGACCCAGCCCTCCCCAAACACCTCTGACCACAAAATAATTTCTGTTCATGGAATACTCACTCATTGCCGGAAACTCTGCGCGATCTGTCTGCACATACGCTTTGGTCGAGGGAGTGCTCACTCCCATGTGTGCCCACCCCAGGGCCTCTCCAGCCTCCTCTTAGCTCTGGGACATGTAGGCAGCTTGTAAAGAAATGATTCAGTTGAGAAGTTGTTGACTATTCTTTGAGCACTCACCATGGATCAGGCACTGTGTTGAATATAAGAAGGACAAATTTGTAAAAATATGTGGTTTTCTTTCCTCAAGGAGCTTGTACTCTGGTAAGAAGGGGACACGTGAAGAATGACATGAACTTGCCTTCAGTCTTGCTGCGGATGGACTTGTGTCCCCTGTTTGTGTCCTTCCCCCAGATTCATATGTTGAAATCCTGCCTCGCAGTGTGATGGGATTAGGCGGTGGGAGGTTGGGGAAGTGAGCGGGGTGAGATGGGGTGGTGAGGAGGGAGCCCTCTGGAATGAGATTAATGCCCTTGTAGGAAGTCCTGGCTTCTCTCTGCTCTCTGCGGTGTGAGGACACAACCCGGAAGAGGGCCCTCAGTAGAACTCCACCCTGTTCGCCCCCTGGTCTCGGACTTTCAGCCTCAGGAACGGTGAGAAAATAAACGTCTGTTGCTTATAAGCTGCCCAGACTGTGGCACTTTGTCACAGTGGCCCAGACTAAGACTCCCCCCCGAATTCATATCTGGAAGCCCTATAGCCCCAGTGTGACTGTTTTTAGAGATAGAACCTACACAGAGGAAATTAAGGTTAAATGAGGTTGGGGCCCTGATTTGCTAAGGACTGTCACCTCATGAAAAGAGGAAAAGAGGGAGGGCTCTGTCCACACAATATTGAGGAAAGGCCAGATGGGGAGGACACGGGGAGACGACAGCCACCAGCAAACTAGGAAGAAGGACCTCACCAACCGAGTTCTGCTGGAACCTTGATCTTGGCCTTTCCAGCTTCCAGAATTTTGAGAAGATAAACTTCTAGTGTGTAAGCCACCCCGTCTATGGTTCTTTTTGACAGTCCGAACTACATGCGTGGACAGAAGCAGAGGACCCGAAGTCAAAAGCAGGCCACAGAGGGGTCAGGACCCACAGTGGGGGGAGCCATGGCTGTTCCCGCCCTGGCCTAGCTCTCCTTCCTTAGCTAGGGTGCTCATTGTGGGCTCTCTGCACACTCTGGGAAGCCAGGTCACTACTCTGGGTCCCAGCTTCCTCATCGGATAAGTAGAGCTGACTCTCATTCTCTGTGATTATCTGGCCCTTTGATTCATTTCCTAGGATTGCCATTAACCAATCACCACAAGCTTGGTGGCTTAAGACAACAGAACTTTATTGTCTCACCGTTCTGGAAATCGAGGTGCCCCAGGCCATGTAGCCGCTGAGCGTCTGGGTAGAATCCTTCCTTGCCTTTCCCAGCACTGGGGACTGCAGACAATCCCTGGAATTCCTTGGTTGGTAGATGTGTCATTCCGATCATATCAAATGACCTTGCTCTCTGTGTGTGTAGCCATGGGTCTTCTAATCTCCCTGTCCTTAGCAGGACCCCACTCATTGAATTTAGGGCCCACACTAATCCTGATGACCTTACCTGGCTTACATCTGCAAAGACCCTATTTCCAAAGAAGGTCACGTTCACAGGAACTGGCCATTAGAACTTCAACATATCTTTTTAGGTGATACAACTCAACCCACCACAGCCTTAGACACGATCAACCTGCTCAAGGCTTGTTGAATGACGCTTTCATAAGCCAAAAAAGACAGATCATAACTGGCCATGTTCACAAACAACACGCAAACTTGATTGCGACATTCAGCTCCTGACTGGTCTCTTATTGCAAGTCTTATGCTCTGCCGTCCATTCTGTTCTGGGCTCTGAGGAGGATTGTCATAAAATTCAAATCCAATCATGCCATATCCTTGTCCAAAATTCTTTGGGGCTTCACCTTGCCTCTAGCATAAGCACTTTGCTCCATTGTGGAACATTCCAGCCCTTCATGATCTGGTCCACGCTCAACCGAGCTCGGGCTCAGGTCCAACCCATTAGAGCATTGGGCCATCAGAAGGTACAGTCAGGTGGCGAGGAGACAGTCATTGCTGCTGAAAGTTGGGCCTGTGGAGGATGAATGGGATGAGGACTGGGGGCTGATGGAGGCCGCCCCAGAACAGGGCAAAGAGGAAAGCAGTGACAGTGACTAGGCGATACCCCGAAGGTGTTGTGTGAGAGAAGAGGCTTGTCAGCCGGGCTCATGTGGCGCTGCCATCATGGCCAAGTCTGGAGTGTGGCTGGATTGGTGTTCCCACCATTGACCTAAGACAACCACCTCACCATAGGCATTCGGATAAGGAGGTGCCCTGCCCCCTTCCTCCTCTCTAGGCTTCAAGGTGAGTACCTGGAGGACATATCAGATGGAGTGAGTTGAGGAAGCGGCCCTGACCCACCCCTGCCCCTGCCCCCAAATCCTGGAAGTTCCAGATCCAGTCAGTCAGCCCCAGAGGGCTAGCAGGAGAAGAACCAGTCCTGTCTACGAGGAAACCAAGGCCGAACGAGGTTGAGTTCACCTTCAGTTCTGAGGAAAACTAATTGTGCATTGTTCTGGCTTCTGAGAAAATGTTTTGCAGATCTTAGCTCTTAGGATTTCAAACAGAGAGAAGGACCTGGACAAAACTGCTGGCATGAGGAGGGTGCTCTGCTAAAGCCGACATTTCGACTGTTGCCCTGAGCGTCTGTCTGTCTGTCTGCTTGTCTGTAGGGACTGTGCAGGGCTCATTGGTGAGGAAGGAACGAGTGAGTAATGAATGAGTGAAGTTAATAAGCTGAATGGAACCCTTATTTCATATTCCAGGAGTAAGGGGAGACTTGGAGGGTACGTTTAGCTAAAATAGTTGGGATGCTGAAGAAAGGTGGTGATAAACCTGGGATCTGGAATGCCGCCTTTGAGATGGGGGTTGTGTTACACTTGGGTTTGTGAGGCCAGGTGTGAGAATGGTCTGACACCTGTAACGTGAGCTTGACCAAGGATGCAGGGTGTGGACAGCGGGGTTGTGTCTGGTTCCCAGGGAGCCCTCTGCAGCCTGAATTCCATGATGACCGGCGACAACAGAATGCACAGTCCTCCACTGGCTGTTTGTGCTTCTCCTGTGTTCCTTATGTCCAGCTCCTTATGTGTTTTGGAGTCGGTTTTTAAGAGATCCAGGTTACGTGGAAGAAAGTGTTCATGTGAGCCAGCTCTGTGGGAATAATAAAAAAGAACCAGCAGGAGCCCAGCTTCATGAGGCAAAATCTGAACTAAAAAGGCAGTGCGAGTCCTATGTTGCTGGAATTCAGCAAAGCATCGTGCTTCGAGCTTCAGAGGGACATTTTCTCAATCCCAGAAGAAGAAGTTATTCCCCAGCAGTTATCTCTGGAAGAGAAGCACTCTTCTTCTGTTGGAAATGGTTTCCCAGGCTCCGCTGGATAAAGGAGACAGGTGAGCTGTTGTGTCCCCAGTATTTCAGAGTCTGGCACATAGCCGCTGCGCGATGAAGGTGTGCGTAGAACAGGACTGAATCTGGGGTCCCATGGGAGAAAAGAGCTCACGCATACAGGTCGCAGCTCATGGGAGCTCACGGAGCTGACAGAATTCAGGGAGAGGATGAGGAAAAAGCAAATGAGATGGGGAATGAGTAGCTCACCGGGGAAGGAAAGCCCAGGGAGTGTGGTGTTCCGGAAGTCAGGTAAAGACAGTGTGACAGAGGGAGCATGGTGGGGGCAGGGAGGCGGGCATGCTCTAGAAAGGGTCGGGCCGGGCCAGGACTGAGCAGGGCCTGGCTTTGAGACTCAGGTGTCATCTGGAAACCGTTTCCGTGGGATGGTGGGAGAGAAGTGAGGACAGAGTGCCTTCAGGAATGTATGAGAAGAGAGGAATTGAAGACAGCAGGACGCTTTGAAGAATTTTGCTATAGAGGGAGCAGAGCCATGGGGCTGCACGGAGAGATGTGAGGTAAAGGGAGTTTTCTACGGGAGGAATTATATTTGTGTGCTAGCGGGAAAGTTCCAGTAAAGAGTGAAACGTGAGCAACGCAGGAGAGAGGGAGGACAGCTGCTAGGGCACGTTCGTGGCCTTGAGTGGGTGAGAGGGGCGCCCTCGGGGTGGGGTGGCAGCCGCAGGAGGGCTGGCAGGTGCGGGGAGGTGAGGCCCAGCGACTGGTGGCCCGGGCAGCGGGGGACTTGCGGGGAGGGCAGAAGGGGCCATTGCTTCTCGGACTGTCTCCACACTCTCAGGGGAACCGGAAGTTGTGAGGGAGGAGAGCGGGGAGGTGTTTGAGGAGGCGAGTGTGAAAGATGCACCTGTGAGATGAATGGTGTCGAGTGTCCAGGGAAATGATCCCGCCCCGGCTCTGGGAAGTTTTAGCAAAGCATCAGCGCCAGAGCAGGACGGCAGGAGAAGAACTGGAGGCCGAGTGGAGCCTGAAAGACCCCATCCCCCAGTCCAGGTCTGGGTGTACAGGGTGGGGTGGGCATGGGTAGGAGGGTCACGTGGTCTGCAGCGAGACACCCTCAGGGAATGTCTGCGGCCAGAGCCAGGAGGACAGGGGGCTCAGAGTCCACGCAGGATCGCGGGGGCACCCCCCTGCTCCTGGCATCCGTCACCCCCTTCCATGTTGCACGCACGGCATGGCTTCCGGAAACCACTAGCGGTCGGTGTGCTTGTCCCCACCCCCGACGGGAAGGTAGCCTCCCTCCTGAGGGCAGGGGCGCGGGGGTTCTCTCCATTGCTCTGTGCCCAGTGCCCTGGGCCAGCAGTTCTCAGCCTTTTTATTTTCAGGACACTTTTACCCTCTTAAACATTGTTAAATATGGGCTATAGCTTATCAATACTTACCATCTTGAAAATTAAAGTTTGGCATTTTAAAATACTTCCTTTAAACAATGTATTAGTTCATTTAAAAAAATAATTAACCCCCTGCATGTTAACATAGATAAATTATTATTATGAAAAAATGACTATATTTTCCCAGAACAAGAAGTTGAAGGAGGTGGGTGGCCGTGTCTTACCATTTTGCAAATCTCTTTCCGTCTGACTTAATGAAAGGCTGAGGGGTTCCCGCATCTGCTCAGGCCTTTGATCAATAATGATTCCCTTGGGTGTCAAGCCTCTGGAAACCTCCACAGGATATTTGTGACAGAATGAGTGTGTGAGAGATACATAACGTCTTAGTATGATGAAAATAGTTCTGACAACTTGCATACCCCTGAAAGGGTCCTGGGTTATTCCTGGGGTCCCCGGGTCATGCTCTGAGCACTGCTGTAAATGTCTGCTGATTGACTGTCTGACCGACTGACTGAATGAATGAACGAACAGATGAGGGAGTGACTTTCTCACTGCAGAGCGCTGTTTTCTCACCGGGCTTCCCGCCACCCGCTGGTGCTCCCTCCCCGATTCACCTTCTGTGCTCTAGCATCTGTACCCTCCCATTGCACTGTCTGTCGCTCCGGGACCAAGAGGAATTTGGGAGCAGGACATCCGTGGTCATCAGGTCCAGCCCCTGCCCACCTTTTCATCCTCCCCACACCCCCTCTCCAGCCTCCAGCCACACATAACTGTTTCTGCCTCCATTCCTGTTGTTCCCACTGCCCAGAACATCATTCTCTGAGTCCTCCTTGCTCCCCCCCCACACACACACTGACCTGCCAACTTGAACAGCTCCTTCCAAACCCTACTAAAGGTCACCTCTCTGGAGCCTTGCCTGAATGCTTGTCACGGCAGCCACTGACAGACCAAGAGGCCCCCAGCCCCGACCTCACCACGCAGAGCATGGAGACCCTCCGATTTGTGGCTGATGACCACGGTGGGTGCACACGCCTCATGTGCCTTGTGTCTTTAATCCTCACAGCAACTCTGAGCCAGCCACGGCGGCCACAGTGTGGCTATGCTGGGATGGAACCCCCGTGCCTATAGGTGGGGGCTCTGGAGTGATTCAGCAGCTCTCAGTCAAATCCTGATGAGCCTTGTCTGAAATGCCCAGATGTATAATAAGGTTCAGCAAGTAACTGAATATGGCTAAGCCTCAATACCTTCATCTGTGAAATGGGATGAAAGCTGGACCTATCCCAAAGATTCTGTAAATCTCTCTCTCTCTCTCTCTCTTTTTTTTCCCAAAGAAACAGCACAACTGGAGGGAGAGGGAGAAGCAGGCTTCCTGATGAACTGGGAGCCCAACATGGGGCTCGATCCCAGGACCCTGAGATCATGACCTGAGCCGAAGGCAGACACTTAACCAACTGAGCCACCCAGGTGCGCCATGGTTCTGTGAATCTTAAACAAATTAGTACATGATGGTGGGTTAGCACAGACAGCCTCTGGCACATAGTAGGTGCTCAGTAAGCCCTAGCTCTTATTATTTAGTGCTATGTGTCTTGCATATCTGTGTCTACCACGGCATCCACCATGGTGCGGGGCACCTCGTGGGTGCTGGGTATGGAGCCCATGAAGGAAAGGATGCATGAGGGGCAACTCTGCAGGCTACATGGAGTCCACGCTTACCAGACTCTACCTTGGGGAACTTCCATCTATCTTGTTGTCCGCTGACCTGCACACTGCAGATAGCACTGTGAGATGGGCCAGGAGCATGTCTCCAGACATCATTTCTTCAGAGGGAACCTGCAAGGAAGTCTCACTGGGGGGAAAATGTTTGGTGAAGGCCGTCACTGAAACTTCCTACGAGGTGTCCCCTCTGAGGGCACACACACATTCCCAGGTCCCAGCACCCCCGCGGGACAGCCTCTCCGGACAGGTGTTGCGCTCCCTGCTGCAATTCTGCATGCGCCTCTCCATGGCAGACTCCCCTGACAGTGCTCTCTGACCACGTTCCATGGGAAGGAAGGCTGGCGCGTGGCAGCCGTGGCCCTCATGAGGTTCTCACTTGTCTCCTTGAGCCTCTCAGAACTTCTCTTTGGGGACTAGCTGGGCTGGGTCTGACTCGGAGGAAGGACAGCTGCATTCTCAGCCCCCCAGCACTCTCACCGGCCGGCCTTGCACACATGGGGCGTTGTCACCGCTGTCGTCATTGTTGGGGGGAGTGTCACTGAAAGCCTGTTCTTGCTCAGGAAGCAAACAGCCTTGAGGGTGGGGTTGTGCTTCCCGTGCTGGAAGGCCAGAAATCGTAACGGTCAAGGGAGCCAGTTTTGGGGGGGCAAACAACTAGACACAGACCCCGGTTCTGCTTCGTTCCCCTGGGTGAGATTTCATGTAATCCCCTCAACTTCAGCCTCCTCGTCTGCAGAACGGGGATAAAGACAGCTCCCTTGTGGTGCAGGTGTGAGGTTTAAAGGAATTAGGGCAGATAAAGCTCCAGGACGTTCCTCACTACTTAGTAAATGCTCCAGAAACTCTACCTGTTATTAGGAGATAAGGCCACAGGAGGAACCGGGCACCTTTTTTTTCCCTTGGAAAATCAGTTTTTCTCGGAGAGTTGGGGAGAAGTTTTGAATTTTGATGATCTTAACAGAGCAAGCATACCATATAAATATTTTATAAATTTAAAGATAAAATAGAGCCTTTGGAGAAAATAAAATTGTGCTTTCAGTGTCTGTTTTGCCCTTTCTGATCCTGACTCCAGAGCCTCCAGGCTTGGGGCTGGCGTGGGGGAACATCAGGTCCCCTTCCTCAGGGCTTTAACAAGCAGAGTCCCAGGCCCTGATCCCACTCGGAGGGACTGCACCCGGGAAGGCTGTCCCTTTAGGGTAGGGAAGGGGCAGCTTTGTCCTCTCCTTTGGGGATCGCCAGCCAGCATGTGGTGTGTGAGTCAGCAACTGATCTGCTACCTGAGGCCAGAGCAGAGCTGATCCAACAGGGAAGCTCGAGAATGAGTCAGGCAGTTTTATTCATTTCTCTGCTCTGAAGTCCTTCAGTGCCGTGAAATCTTTGTATCCCCAGAATCCACCATCTAATCATCTCCTCTGCATTTGAACTCACTTTGGGGCTTGGCTCCTGCTGCCCGCCAAGGCAGATGGGACTGTTGAGAATATGGCAATTACCTCCCCTGCCCCTTGGCTTTTAGCTCACGTTGGAGGCAAGGCCTGAACCTATGGTTTTCGGTGGCTCCCTCAGGGTAATGAGATGCTGGAAGACAATTAAAACCCAGGGAGGCAGGCTGGGTAGCGGTGGTGTCACAGCTCCCCGCAGGGAGATGCGCCCCTGCCCACGGCTTTAAGGGGTCGGCCTTACTGGGTCATCGGAGATCTATTTAAGGTCAATTATGACAAGTTCCGAACAAAGGATTAATACAAATCTGCCAGATCTGGTTAGGAAATGTATTTATTGTGTCAGATTTCTTGAGTAGGAGCGTTCCTTGGTTCAGACTGAATGATGGCGTTCAACGTGCCTCCATACTCATCCTGACAGCTAACAAGATAAACATGTCAGCAGGTGATCTGCCGAATGCATTCCCATGAAGTTCACATAGAAGTCGACAGCCGTGCCTGCTTTGGGAAAGGGAGGAAGGTTGCATTTGAGGCAGTAGCTGCAAAACAAATCCGTTTCTGCCTGCTCTGCCTTGGGGGATTGCCTCCAGGGGCCCGGCCGGCCATGCCTGTGCTCAGCTGGTGAACTCAGCAGGAAGCAAGATGATGTTGGAGGACCAGGGGCAGAGAGCTGAGAGCCTGGGCAGGGGTGCTCTGTGAACATATGATTTGCAGATTTGGGCCCTTGCTTTTGTCTATGGCATTTGCACAGCCACAGAGGTGCTGGGGGTGGGGTACCTGCCAGACTTCCTGGAGAGCCAGGAGGTTCCCTGGGAGGACCTCATGGTCTCAGAAGGAACCTAGAGCATGCCTGTGGCTCCGTGACACAGCAGACGGGAGTCCCAGTGTGTGATCCCTCGCATTTCTCATCAGGAGTTGGCTTGTTAGGGATCATAGCATCCATCTCTCCATTTCCCCTGGGTCCACAGGGACAAAACTGGGCACTTCCGGGTTCATGGGGTCCTTTTCCTCACCTCCGTTCCTGTTGATGGTACCCGTAGACAATGGGATGCTTCCAAGTTCAAGAGCCAGTGGATCTGAATTTGGACGACATGCTTTCACAAGAGGGTCAGGTCAGTGCCACAGAAGACTCACACTCCCCAACAGTCTGGGTCAAGTCCACTTCTGGAGCCGACCTGATCTGACCTGTTCAAGATGGCTAAGCTTCAGCGCACTGGTCATGGCCTTGGACTGAGTCTTGGTGCTGAAGGTCTGGTGTCAAGGAATGAAGACCAGAAGACATGTCACCCACAAATGGGCTGGGCTGCTGGTTCAGTTATCTGCTGATTTCCCTCCTCCCCTTTAGGGTTGAAGCCTGTCACCAGAATCAAAGTGTGGGTCCTGGCTCACTGAACTGTTTCATGTCCTCTGTGGGGTGGTTACTAGGTCTTTTCCTGCGTGCTAGGGGAGTAGAATGATGGCCCAGTACCCCATACCATAGCATGCCATTTCCCAGTGTCACCCAACATCTGAACTCATGCCATTTTGTTTTCTGGAGCCTTTGAACAGCACCCTGGGTCCTTACTAGGTGCTGGACATTGCTCTAAGCTCATATATGCTGTAACTCTATCCACAGGTAAGGAAGCTGAAGCTCAAAGAGGCTAAGTAATGATTCAGGCAAAAGATCTAGTAAATGGTCAAGCAGGTAAGAATTCAAGCAGTTGGCCTCAGGCTCCTGGTGCTGCACGAACCACCGCGTCTCACCACCTTTGTGCTGAGCTTAGGGCCCATATGGGCAGGCCCAGAGCCATTTTGGTGGTTACAGCTCAGAGGCCTGCTACCCTGCAGCCCCGGATGGAACCAGAGTTCCTCAGAGTTCCAAGAACTGTTCCATGTGGGGAAGGGTGTGTGGGCTCATATGCCTCTTTGGCCTGGGTTATTTCAGTCCTGCCATGGAAATCTTCCTCTCCCCGACCACCCTGACCATGCTTTGAAACTACTACAACTCATTATTTGCAGTTCGTATGTTTTTTTTCTAAAGGTGGAATTTAATAAATATTTCTTTTTATGGAGGTAGTTTTTATGGTTAATGGTTTTCTATTTACAGTAGTGATATAAAATTCACTTTTTAAGTAAATGGATTTGAATTTTTTAGGCATTTAAAAGATTGCAGTAAAATACATATAACATAAAACTTACCATCTTAATATTTAGTCACTTGCTAGGTTTCAGGATAGACGCAAAGAGGCCTATAATAAGTGAGAATTCTCCTGACGTGGCTCAGGACAGCTGAGCCTGTTCTGGTCCCAGGTGTCCCACCACCACCTGGAGGCCCGTCCTAGCTGCATAGGTATGTGGGCTATCTGGCAGGAGGGGATGCTCAGAGCTGGGCTCCCAGGCTGAGCCTGCTGGCTCTCTAGGTCTTCGGCAGGTAGTTTTCGAGACGGCCACATGGCGGGTATTGGAAATGTGCCGTGTGCTTTGAGTCGGAGGATGCTAACAGTTAGGATGTGGTCAGGATGCTAACAGATGGGCAGTACCATTAAGGAGTCCCAACAATATCTCCATCGAGAAATCCTGGCCCATTCCTCAAAGGGACAGCAGATAGAGTAGAAAAGGGCCCAGTCTGCCCTCATGACTGTCAACCTGCTTTGGAATCCCCGCTCTGTTCCTTACTTGCGGGGCTGCTTTGTGCTAGTTATATAACCTCTCTGAGCCATGAGTCACATGCTGCCATCTTCCCCAAGTGAACATGGATTTGGCTGCTGCTTTGAAGAGAGCTGATGGTTACTCATCATTCGGTAGCCAAGAGGTGACCCTCCCAAAGGGTCTTTGTGCCCAAAGGCTGACTTGTGCTGAGAAGCAGACCTGGATGTCAGGGCTCTGGAATGGTGTGTCAGTAAGTTCCTCTAACCTTTCCCAGCTACAGCGGTGGGAAGGGGCCTGGCAGGCAGAAGGGCTACATCAGCAGATGTGGGCAGTGCTCACCCACTTGTGTGGGCTCTGGCATCGGTTCCCTTGGCAGCGGCTTCCCCATGCCCCAGAACAACCCTGCCTGGCTCTGAGCAATTGGTCATCCCAGCCCTTTACAAACCCCCTGCGGAGGAAGGTCTGTCTCCAGCGGGGCCAAGGTCCCATGGGTTTCACTTGTGCCTTTCCAGCTCGGAGAGAAGCTCCTGGGGCTCTTGTCTGATGATCCGCTGGCAGCAGTCCTAGTGGCACTCAATTACAGCCCGACTCGGCTGAATGCTTTTGGTCTCAGGTTATGAAATGAATCCCCACGGAGCCCTGGACGTCCGAGCTCTGAGCCTGTTCAGATTCTACAACACCACTCTTGAAAATTGAAGTGACAAAGCTCCTGTCCTATTCAGATCCTGTCATGCCCCTGTGTCATTGCATTCTTGCCTCCAGTTATGATTTTTGGAGAATGCTTCCTCACACCTTTCTCCGACCTCCCGTCCACTGGCATGTTCTCCCCGCTTGCAGCGCCATACCTGGGATGGTAAAACCTCAGTGGGGTACGGGGTGCTGCAGCTCAGGGCAATGTGGTCAGTTGTATCCACGACTTTAGTGTCAGGACATTTCAGTCTTCCCTCCTGTGTAAAAGCCCATTTATCGACGATGTTTCAGGCACTTGCTAATAAAGTTCTGTGATCTTATTCTCTCATGGAGGCTCTGTTGGGTTAGGTTCAGCTATCGGCGGGGTCAGGGGCAGGGTAGTACTGGGGCAGATATAGGGCAGATAGTACAGATATAGGACGGAAAAGCTGTGCCCTCTGAAGAGATCGTCACTTGGTGGCTGTGCTCTCTACTCATCGCAACTACATGGCAAGTTTGCTACAAAGAGAAGCCCCAAATCTTGGAAAAGGCACATGGTTTTGTGAAGTGGATCAACATGTTGTTGGAGAATTGCCAGAATCACATGCAAAGCCATGGGCAAATGTTGCTGTGAAGGTCCGCGATCAAAGGAATGAGACCTATGCAAAGCGAAAGTCAAGCAAAGCTTTATTTCGTGCCAAGCATCAAAAATCAAACCGACTGGTAGGGGCCGTCTCATACGGAGAGACAACAACGATGACCCTGACAAGGCGGCTCCCAAGAAGGCCGCTCCGGACGAGAACGCTCTGGATGAGGCCGCTTAGCAGGGTCAGGTCAGTTAACGATGAAAGAAGAGAAACTTAGCAAGGGGAGGTGATGAAAGGTGGTTTACAATGTAGAATATGAAAGGGTAAGAAAGGGCTCTGGGGAACAGGATGCCCAGCTCCGTCATCTCTGTGATGCTCTGTGGAGATCTTCATTATGATTATGCTGCAATCCTTCCAAGTGAGGGGGCTGTTGCAGGGATTAACTGTTTTCTGACCGGTAACATGCTCAGAACAATGTCTTACCCAGGTTCAGTGATCTGTGAAGTTTAGGAATGGTGGTGGTGACTCTTACATTAGGGAATAACCTTGTCTACCCGTTGTTCAATGCAGCCAATTCCCAAGAGTTGTGAATTCTGACGACTCCCTTAATTTACTTTTTCCGTCCTGTTGACACTACATCCAGTCCACTCTCCCCTCTGCCTGTCATCCTGTCCCCAAGTGGTCTCCTTGTCTTGTGTTTGCTCTTTCCAATTCATTCTGCCTCCCATGGTCAAAGTGCTCTTTCCAAGACAAAACTCCGAATTGGCAAACCAATTTGTATTTCCTTCTAGCTTTGTGTGAGCATACCTATTTCCCAAACCTTCTCTGACATTGTAATTATTTTAAAAACATTTTTTTGGAGAAACGGTATCATTTTATATTTCATTTCCTTACCACAGTTGAACTTTAAAGAACACATGCTTGCCATTTTTACTACTCCTATTGTATAATGCCTGCTCATGTCATTTGCTCTGAAAGGCCTTTGGTATTATGACACAGTAAATGCTATCTGTGTTCTGAAGCTCAATTTTGGAGCCTGGCAACAGTTGCCCTGGCTAGCCTTGGCTCTGGGCCTGGGGCTCTACAGAAAAGCCCCTTTTATAGTTGCTTCGGATGGTACAATGTCATGGGCCCATCTGTTTTAATTTGGCCCAGCCCATGAGGACTTGCGAATAGGACCCCTTGAAGCACCCAATAACCCTTCACTCAGAATGGCCCTTTCCTCATCTCTGGATCACTTTCACATCAAGTTCCTTCCGGATGGCCATTTTTAGCTTAGATGACCACACCATTTTGAAGCCTGCTGCTTTTGGGGGCTAAATATAATTTCCCTGGGAAAAGGGCCAACTGCGACAGCTTATTTCCGTTTGGCCTGCGTCTTGAGGCAGGACTGAATATGAGAGGAAATGTGGAGCCAGCATGAAGAAACAGTGTGGTGCCGCCAAGCATCAACCATCACTGCACACAGACCTTCTGGTGGCTAAGGGGAGCCAGAGGTCAGGGGAGTACAACCGCTTTTAGCCCCCAGAGGGTATCAGCAACTTAGTCATGAGAGGTTCTTTTGGTCTGAAATGACAGGGGTGTTTGGGCGTGTGCCTACTCAAACCATATTCTGCCTGAATTTCATTGCTCATTCTGGTAGTTCATACTATTTGGGATAACACAGAATGCCTTCCATGACCTAATCCCTGAAATTCTCACTCTTGACACTCCCCAAATACCAGTTACCATCCTCAACTCTCCAGCCATATGGAACAACTACAGTTCCCCAAGGGCATCATGCTGTCTTACACCTCTATGATTTTGCATCTATTATTTTCTCTGCTTGGGTTACAAATGGAAAACTTCTACTCATTTTTTTCAAATCCCAACCCAGTGCTCCTTGACCCACTCCAGTAGAAGTTACTAGCCACTCCTTTGTTTCAGTATGGTTCTCAGTTTTTACCTTTGTTTTTGTAGGACTACATTTTCCACTCTTGTGTCTTTATTGGAGGGGTAAAAGCTTGAGAGCAGAGACTTCATTCATTTTTTCATTCATCCATCCATCCATCCATCCATCCATTCAACGGACATCTGCTGAGCACCTGCAAATATAATGTGGCACTCTTCCTTATCTTTGCATACCTTCTGCAGAGCACAGCTCCAGAACATATCAATTCTCAAAAATGGGTGGTGAATTTCGCTGAGTTATTGAGAATGGCTACATAACTCATTCCTGGCATTGGAGGATTGCCTTCAGGGACAGCATATTTAATCATCTTGAGCTTTGTAATCTTATTGTGTGTGAGGAATGTGTCATTTTGGCTCCCCACCCCACCGTAGGACTCCTCTCCACGTTCTGGCTGCCCAGCCTTCTTCTGCATCCAGATCTGCCAGATACATCCAGGAAAATGACTTGGACTCACAACTTCTCCCCCGACCATTGACTTCTTACCCAATGGAAATTTGACCCAGAAGGGCCAAAATGTACCCACGTCATGGCACAGCTATGGCCAAACTACTTGGAGCTGTGCTAGGATAGCATGATGCCAATGCATAGCAGATAATAGGAAGTGGGTGTTGCTAATGTGGTCACCATGTTTTTTAAAAAAATAATTAATTAACTAGCTAATTAATTAAAAGAGAGAGGATTTTAAGATCCAGTCACACAGAGATGGTTTGAGTGACTCAAGTCCAGATAGAATTTGGAAAGGCCTATAACAGGGTGATGTTGGGGAGGGAAGGGAGTGAGTGTGACTATGGAACAAGGAAATGAGAGACACACTCTGCCCATAAACCATTTATACGAGTGTGGACTGTGTTCTGTTTTTAGGATGCACCTGCCATTTGTAAACTCCTGTTTTTCTTTAGATTTCCCAGACTCTGGACCCCCTGGCTCCTTTCTCCTCTGAGTCCCTCTGCCCTCTGTCAGCCTGGTCTGTTTCTCTGACAGCTCCCAGAAAACCTTACTAAAGGAAACTGTTTATCCACAACCTGGTCTGTGATAGAACCGCACATCGGCCATTAGCCATAGACTAGCAATCTCTAACTATTCATTTTAGTTAATTATTTGTTTTTGAGGGGTTTTCTGTTTGCTTGGGGAGGTCTTTTTTTTGATATTTGTGTTTGAAATATAGTTTATGCTACTTCTTTTAAAAAAGAAATTATCTTTTTACTAACATCTAGTTCTATACATTTTTTTATGTTTGAAGAGTTTTATAATGTTAAAATATGCTTTTACACAACATTTTCAAATGTATTTTTGGAATGTTTGTATTAAAAATGACTTTCAGTTTTCTAAACAGAATTCTTTTTTTTTTTTAAGATTTTATTTATTTATTTGACAGAGAGAGATCACAAGTAGGCAGAGAGGTAGGCAGAGAGAGAGGAAGGGAAGCAGGCCCCCTGGACCCTGGACCCTGAGATCATGACCTGAGCTGAAGGCAGCGGCTTAACCCACTGAGCCACCCAGGCACCCCTAAGCAGAATTCTTATTGGAACGTCCTAAGGACCCAGAATCTTGCTTTAAGTTGTTACCCAGAAACAACCATTCTCTTTATAAAGCCCAGTGTTTGATTTTGGATTCTTTGTGGGAATGTTGGAAAGAGCCCTCTGCCCCCTCCTCTGGACCCACCCATCCCAGAGGCCTGCCCAGGATAGGCAAGCTTCCCAGGTTCTCAGGTGGGTGGCCCAGGGGTGACCCCATGGACAGTCAGGTCATCACTGCTTCCTAGACAATGTGATTGGTCTGTAATCAGCCTTCTCACCCAACCAGAAGTTCCTACCTGACAAGCCAGTCTCAGAGATGCTTGTCACTGGGTGGTGACATCTCTAGGGAAGAGTCACATCACAGTCCAATTTGGAGTGTCACTAAGACATTCACAATTATGTTTCCAAATCCCAAGTGTGTGAGAAGTTAGTCACCGGACATCTTGGGAGATATAGCGCACACTGGTAGATGGGAAATAAAGGTCCATTCAAGCCATTTATCTTATTAGGTGTGATTACCCAGCTCTCCTGAGGATCCCATAACAGCGGCATTGCATCCCACTCCAAACACTTGGCTAAGTGAAAAACGGAGGAGAGCTCAGACTTTACTTTAAAATATATGTGTTTTTACTTCCTATTTCATAGAATAAAATTCATAGGTGAGGTAGCAGAGTGTATTAGATAGGACCAAGGGTGCTTAGAGCCAGACAAAGACCCAATTTAGAACCTTCCTTTTACGCTTCTTGGCTGGGTGACCCTGGGCATGTTGTTTGCCTCTTTCCACTTCAGTTATTCACCCGTAAAATGGAGGTTATTATGCTCTGACTTCATAGGGCTGTCAAGAAGTTTCAGAGACAAATGTATTTAAGTGACACAGCTGGTGGATAGCACTTGATAAACAGTGGGGAGGTAAAGAAATGGAAATGGACCAGGCTTTTGAAAGGTCTGGAATGTCGGAGACACGTTTTCTCCTCGAATTTAGGTCTCAAGATTTCTTCTCTTACTTGGTGACTTGTCATGTTGCCCTCCTTAAGTCAACAGTGGTGTTGGCCATGGAATGTGGAACAGGAGGGTGGGTATCTTCCTTTATGATTGCCCTAGCTAACAGACTCCCATAAACTGAGGTAACTTGAAGACATTCTTTCAGAGTTAATACAGCTTAAATGAAATATTGGTCTGGACCAGGGATTAGAAAAGTTTTCTGTAAAGGGCCAAATAGAAAACATTTTAGGCTTTGTGGCCCATATGATCTCCCACAGTGACTCTTTTTAGCGTGAAGGCAGTCATAGACAAACACGTGAACAAATGAGCATGGCTGAGTTCTAATAAAACTTTACTTGTGAACATTGAAATTTGAATTTCAAGCAATTTTAATGTGTCAGAAATATTCTTATCTTTTCAAGTGACATTTGATGTCAATGACATCAAGGCCATACAAAAATAGGTATCAGGCTAGACCAGGCCTATAGATCCCTGGTTTAAAATGATATTTTGTTCAAGATAAAATCTGGGTGTCTCCTGGCCTGCTTTAGCTTCCTTCCTATTAAGCAGGTGTGGTTACAGAATGTTGACTCCATCCCTGCCCCGTGTTAGGTTCTCTATGTATATTATCAAAACTTCCAGAAGAGATCATCAAATCCACCCTCATAGTGAAGGTTTCTTTTTTTTTTCTTTTAAAGATTTTATTTATTTATTTGACAGACAGAGATCACAAGTAGGCAGAGAGGCAGGCAGAGGGGGCGGGGAACAGGCTCCCCGCTGAGCAGGGAGCCTAATGTGGGGCTTGATCCCAGGACCCAGAGATCATGACATGAGCCAAAGGCAGAGACTTAACCCACTGAGCAACCCAGGTGCCCCTCACAGTGAAGGTTTCAATACTCTTCTCAAGTGACCCATAAATAAGGTAGGTGTTGCCTCTTCTAATCTTTACTCCATGCTGCAAGGTAGATTTTATCATTCCTACTTTACAGTTGCAGAAATGGAGGTTCAGAATACCTACTTCAGTTCCACAGGGTCATGTGCCAAAGAAAAACTAGGACCAAGATATAAATATTGTGTGATTTTAAAGCCCAGGCATTTCCCACTGTCTTTCATGGCTTCCTTCACCCACCAACCTCATAAGCTCATGGCAGAACAGAAGACCGGCAAAAGCAGGGGCTGTGTTAAACATTGACCTCACTTTTTAGAAGCCAGGTCAAGGGCTTTTCCTGGGAATTAGGATTCTGCTGGGGTAACACTGAGGAAGCTGGATTAAATGCCCAATGACTGAAATAGCTATTTATATTTGGTGTTGTTTTTTTAATCACACGAGCAAGCATTACTATTTGCCTCGAGTCAATGGCCACACACAGGGAGAGACACCCGGCAGTGGAACAAGAATCACTGAGGTCATAGATCACTGTGGGGCAAAGCTGACACAGGGGTCTTGTCGCTGATGGAAGTGACAGCATGCAAGTCAATGAGGCCGAGTCTCCCTGGATCTAGTCCAAAAGGCTGTCTGCATTAAAATGATGTCAATTAAAAGGAAGGAATTCAGAGACCAAGCAAATAATGACAGCTTTGGAAAGGGCTGATTCAGGAAGCCCAGTTTCTGATTTGACAGAGTTGTAGCAGTGGCAAGTGATGACAAAGGTTCCCTGGGAGAGCCATCTGGCTCTATTTGACATGAGTGTAGAGCAAGGAGGTCAAGTGATCAACTTGAATTGTTCTAGAGGCCATTAACCAGTCTCTTCTAAGAAGGAAAAGAGAAAGGGCGGAGGAGGGAAGGAGGAAGAGAGAGAAAGAGAGAGAAAGAGTGGGGAGAGGGAGAAAGATGAATGGATAAAAAATGAGAAACAAGCATAATTGTCCTAGAAGCCATTGACTAGTCTTTTCTAAGGAGAGAGAGTAAAAAAACAAGAAACAAGCAAAATAGTAAGAAAAACTTGAGGTCTACCATAAGTCAGCCTTGGAATAGCTTCTGAAAGGAAGTATGTACATGTTTGTTGTGCGAGAAGCTAAACTAGGGTGTGAAAATGAAATAACAAGCAAGCAGGAGGGAGCAGTCCTGTCTGATGAGAGTAAGGAAATGCAGGCCACATCCGTTTTTTCACACTAGGACCAAAGGATCAGATTTCAGGGTGTGAACCTGTAATAACAGAGAGGAAAGTTTGCTCCTCCAAGGCATGGTGCCCATGGGCGTGTGGGGAACACAGGCCGTCCCCAGTTGATGACAGGAGGATGTCCTGACGTGGGTTTCTCCCAGAAGCCGACTCTGAGGCAAGTATTTGAGTTTGAATAGTGCTTGGGGGAAGCGATTACAGGAAACAATAACGGTGTGGGGTGTGGGGGAATGAGAGTGATGGGAAGGCAGGCATGGAAAGTTCATCATTGAGCAAGCAGCACTGTGGACACACAGAGCATAATCCCCCCACCATCACTAGGGGTAAGGGGAGAACATGGGCCTCGGTCTTGTCCCGCCTGAGGAGCGGGGAGCTGAGGGGCCAATAGCCAGTCAAGGGCCTTTTCCCACGTAGTGGGTGACTGCCAACCCCTGGTGGGCTCTGGAGCATCTCGGCAGCCAGACAGAGCCCTTGGGCCAAGTATCTCAGAGTTCTCTGGCATTGGAGTTGGGTTAGCGATTATGGCGTGAATGCCGAGTGGAAGTGGCCGGGCTGCTGGGAGCATCTGCAGCATTCACCCTCCCCAGAGCCATCTTGGAAGGGAAGCTCTGAGAGTTAAGGTTTTATGGGTTCACATGCTGCCAGGGAAACAAGAAGGGGTGGGTGGGAGAAGAGAGAGAGACTAAAGCCATAGAGAAGAAGGACAGCAAGAAAGAAGGAAGCAAGTCCCTGATTGACCAAAGGTGTCTGTAAGAGGACCAGAGCAGGAAAGCAGAAGTCTGGCATTTTCTCACCTGCTGCCCATTCCCATGAGAAAAGAAGACTGGATGTTGTCTGTCAGGCTCCATAATCTAAGGACTCTATGTTCTCATGCTGAGTATCAAGCTGAACAATAGGAAGATGGGTGGTTTTCTCCTTGAGAGAGGGGTTGGCTATGGGAGAGCAAGTTTGCCATGTCAGAAAACTCAAGGCCGCTTTTACTGGCATAGAAAACTCCACAGATGAGGAGAAAAAAGATCCTCCAAGTCTTCCTTTCAAGTGGTCTGGTAGTGAGACTGTTTTTCCCAGATGAATTCCTAGGCCAGTATAAACTTCTGGTGGGGCTGTCTCGGCTTTTTCTTCCTCTCTCCACCCACTCCCCCTAAAGAATGAGCCTAGCCAAGGCTCTTCCCATACAAGCTCAGCTTGTGGAAGGTGTTCAAGACGTCAGTCTCATGCAAGCCTTGCTACAGTGTCTCCACCCGGCAAACATGCCCCATTCACCCACTGGGTCTTGGAGTGGGCTCTCTCAGGTGACCATAGGACAAGCTCTCTTCCCATCAGTGGGGCTTTGGTTTTTGCTGTTACCCAGGGAGGATGTGAGCTCGTCTGAACTCAGGGCATCAGGAGAACTGAGCTGTGGGGGGCCAGAGAGTGACCCCCACACATATCAGGTCCTAATTCCTAGAATCAGGTCCTGGAAGCTGATTTCATGTTACTTGATTTGGAAAAAGGGTCTTTGTAGATATCAATGAAGGATCCAGAGATGAGCAGATTATCCTGGCTTATCCAGGCCCTAAATGGCATCCAGGTGTCCTTAGAAGAGCCAGGCAGAGGAGGATCTCACATGCACAGAGCAGAAGGGAATGTGAGTGGAGCAGAGATTGGAGCGGTGTGGCCACTGGCCGAGGAATGCTAGGAGCCAGCAGAAGCTGGGCAAGGCAGGAAATGGACCTCTGGAGGGAGTACGGCCCTATTGACACTTTGATTCTGGACGTCTGGCCTCCAGAACTGTGAGAGTAGATCTATGTTGACTTAAACCAAGTTCGTGGTAATTTGTCACAGCAGCCCCAGGAAACTAGTTTACGAGTCCATAACCTTTCTGATCGTAAGTTGATCTGGTTACAGACAAGCGATGGATTGAGTTGGGTAATATCTGGACATTAACTTCTTCAGAGTTTAGGTGAGGCAGGGCATGAAAAAGGCAAGTGGATGTTTGTTTCCAGAAGTTGACATCCCTGGGGTTGCAAATTTGCTTCCAGAGACCTTGGGGCTACTAAGCAGATCCTTATTCTCATCTTCCAAATGGCCAGGCTGCTCTCCAGGGTGGGGTGACTCAGTAAAAGAATACGGGGTGTGTGTTGTGAATCCGGGTCTGGGGTGGAGCTCCAGCTTCCCCAGCTCCTCAGTGTGCAGTGAGGTGACTGGCTTGGGGTAGAGCTGGGATTTGTACCTCGGTCTCCCAAATCCACTGTGGATCACACAGGAACAGAAACACTTCCATCTGCCACTGGGTTGTGAGGAGGCTGCTGACATCACACCCTGTTCCTTGGGGAAACCAAGGCTCTCTTATAGGTGATGCTGAACACTTACAGTGCATCGGGTACTTTCCTGAGAATGTCACATTACCTTTGTAAAGTAGAAATTCTGAGTCCCTGTCAGGGACTCGGGGTTCTCCAGAGAAACAGAGCCAATAGGATGTGTGTGTGTGCATACATGTGTGTGTACGGAGACGGAAAGAGGGTGAGAGGGGAAGAGAGATAGAGGAAGAGGAGGGAGAGGGAGAAGGATTTATTTAAAAATTGGCTCCCACAACTATAGAGGTTTGGTAAATCCCAGATACATCAGGCAGGCCAGCAGGCTGGAGACTCAGGGAATCCTGGTTGTTGCAGCTTAAGGCTGAAAGCAGTTTGCAAACAGAATTCCTCCTTCTTTGGAGAAGTCAGTCTTTTTCTCTTAAGGCCTTCAGCTGATTGGATGAGGCCCATCCACATTATGAAGGGTTACAGCTGTATGCAACGTCTGCCAATACTCAAAGTCTACTAATTTAAATAGTGGCCCCATCAAACAATATCTTTACAGCAACATTCAGGTGCATTTTACCAAATATCTGGGTACTGCAGCATGGCCACATTGACACAAAAAAATTAAGCATCAATCCCTCCCCCAGCTCCCAGTCTTTCAACAGAAGAGGAAATGGAGGCTTAGGGAAATAGAACAACTCACTCAAATCACACAACTAGCGAGTGGTTTGACTCAAAAGCAAGCCTTCATCACCATGTCATGGATATATTGCAGATAGGAGCCTGGCATTAGGCTGGGATTGGCTGTGCAGTGGCCCCCCCAGTTCTGTGACCAGATAGGCAGCTTACAGTTCCTCCTTTGTCACATGCTGTCTAAGCAACAAGCCTGAATTAAGGTGACCTTAATTCAGATTCTTTCTCTTCCTTGTTTACTGCTCACCTTATCCTTTTGACTCTCTCTTTCTTTCCTTACTTCTCTGTTCCCTAGCAAATAATTTTCCATCAGCACATGCTTTCCCTATTTGTGGTTGGCTTAAAAAAAAAAAAAGTAAGATCTTATTTATTTATTTGAGAAAGAGAGAGGGAGCATGGATGGGAGGAGGGACAGAGCGAGAAGAGAAGCAGCTCCCCACTGAGCTTGGAGCCCGATGCAGGGCTTGATCCCAGGACTCTGGAATCATGACCTGAGCTGAAAGCAGATGCTTAACTGACTAAGCCACTTAGGCGTCCCTGTGTTTGATTTTTTTTTTTTTAAGTTACTTCTACCATTTCACACAGATTTTGGGCACCGTATATCTACTCTGAGAAAATCTCAGTCTCCAGCTTCTTGTTGGACACGTGTAGTTGGGGCTAGTGAGGGGGTTTCTCTTCCTGGACCCCTCACTCCCAGAGCTGTGAGAAGACAAAAGATCTGAGTGTTCTTGCTCTTGAAAGGCAAGGGCTAGGCCTCAGCCAACCTTGAAGGAGGAGCTGTGTCTGGGACATCTTTGAACCCCATGTCCATCGGTGTCCAACCAGGAAAATGGGCGCATAGCAGGGATTTGAAGCCCAGGGCAAGGGCGGGGTAAGGGAAGCCAAGGATTAGCAGCTGCAGGAGCTGCTACCACTCCTCAGGCTGGGGGGAACGAAGGAAAATGGCACATCTAGAGAGTTCTCTGGACCAGAAAGGCGGCTACCACAGTGGCCCTGTGGCCCTTGCTGCTGTGGAAACTGCCTTGACCACCAAGGGTTGCCACTGCTGCTTCTAGAAGCTAGATTGAGGATGCTTTTGTAGACAGATTTCTGAAGTTGATGGGAGGAGGGGCGAAGCGGAGGGTGTAGCTATGGTTACACAGCTCTGTGGATCTGGATGTATTAGTGGGGAGCGTGTGATCTTTCACTACTTACTACCCGGATTAGGTTGGGCTCCCATTTCGTGCTCCCACACCCTACCGCCTTCCCTCACAGCATTTGGTACATAATAACTATTCCATTCATCAGTCTGAATGACCTGTGTGAGCCATCTAGTTGTACTAACCGAGGGTCGCGTCCTTCCCCTGTCCTCTCCTGTCCCCTTCTGCCTGGCGCTCCATGGCTACCTGGGCTCACGTGTTCGCTGACCCCTTACTGGGACCTTAAGAGATAGCCCGGGCTGTTTTCATCAAGAACATTCACAGAAAATCAAGGGGCCTCGTGGGAGTGCCTGGTTTTTGAGAAGAAAGCAGGGGGTGAGGCAGTTTTCACTCAGCCGTGGCCCTATCATTCAACTTTTCACAGAGTAAAGGCCATAAAGATAGGGAGGCAAAGGGCAGTCCAAGAGGAATGGGGGGGCCTTCCCGGAGGCATCTCTGAGAAGACATTTGGTGGTTACTGGAGCAGGCCCTACCCGGCGGCTGAAAGCCCGCCCCTCCACTCTCTCCTCATCCGTTCCTCCCTTCAGCCATTATTCACAGTTCGCACCCGTGATCCCACAGCTCATATCCACTCCCAAAGGACAAAGAAGGGAAATGGATTGAGAGGGTGCTTTCATCTGCAGGAGACTAGGTCTGTTGTGCCCATGAGCCTGGTGGGAGTCCGCGTCAGAAAGCAGCCATTACTCTCGCAGAGAGGAGTCCCCACGGTCTGCCAGAGTCTCTCCCCGACAGGAGGCTCTTCCTCTCTCCTGGCTGAAGGTGACCAGACTGATGTCTAGTCCCAGATGTGTTAAGCTCTAACGCTGAGAGTTTATGAATGTGACTGTCAGATCTGACCGATGACCACAGCTTGGTACCTCACATGCATTTTAACCTTGTCCCAGGTAAATGCGTTTAGCAGGCCTTGCATGTGTTCAAGTAGCTTCTATCTGCCCGTCACTGGACCACTACAGAATCTCCTTGAGATGGCTGTGAGGTAGATATATGTTTGAATACATGTATGGTAGATATATTTAAATACCTCATATACATAAATATATAAGGTATTTATCTCTATATAAGGCATGTATAAATTTATATATATTAAATATATATATATTAAATATATATATACACACATACACACACAAACATATATATATATATATATTTTTTAATTTTTTAGACCCAGATATTCTTCTGAGGAAGGGATATAAAATGCATTTTACCTTGCCTGTCCATTTTGATCATTTATTGGTGGCCACCTGGGGCATGTGTTGAGAAGGACCCTGAAGGGCTGTGATCACTAAGTTATGGGCACCGGAAGACTGATAAGACTCTCGTTAAGAAATATGTTAAAAACCAAAAGGCTCCATAATTACATTTTTAAGCTTCCCTGGGAAAAATTCTGCTGCTTCTCTCAAGTGCTGAAATACCTAAGGTCATTCCTCTCTTTCTTTTTTTTGTTAATAACAAAATTTCCCTTCCTGCCACACTTGCCTATCACCAGACATGATGTATTTCGTGGTATCGCTGAATGTTAGAGCTGGATGATTCTTTAGAGAGCATTTAGCCTAAGTGTCTTGTTTTACGCAGGGTGAAAATGAGGCATAGGAGTCTGATTTTCAAAAGGTCAAAGAGCTAATTAACAAGGTCCTCTGCCTCCCATTTGTCTTCTTAGGACCCTCTGCTTCCAAGGCAAAAAAAAAAAAAAAATCTGTCATCACCTTGACTCTCTCTGTTAGTAAAAATGCAGGGTTGCTGAGGATTGTACCACTTGTGGACCCTGAGCCATAGAGTATCACCTTGGAGCTGCAGAGTTGGGCTCTCTCACTTGCTAGTTGAATAACTTGTACCTAGTAAATGGTGTAGTCTGGCTAAGTCTCAGTTCCGTTGTCAGTAAACCGGGGGTGAGGGTTGTGTGGATTCTGTGAGGCCATGAACATGAAGAGTATAGCGCTGGCTCTGGCTCAATAAATGTTGGTTTATTTTTATCACCCGTGCAATGATTTGGTTGGACTCAATGATTTCTTCTCATTCTGAGAGCTTGAGATTCAGAATATCAGCTGATAACATATGGGACTGCCTCTGTTCTCCCTGTGATGGGCACATGGGCTCCATGTTTTTATCAGAACGGTGTTCTGATAAAACATTCAAGTAAATTCTGATAAAACTATTCAAGTAAGATGACACGCAGAGAGTGAGTTCTTTCCTAACTAGAAGGCATTATTCATTGCTGATTTCAGCTAACATACATATCATCACCATCATTGCTATAATGACTAGTATTAATAACTTTCAAGGTATGAATATGGCTCTCATTCCAATGGCAAGTTTCAAACCCATGAAGGACTCTATAAAATTCTCAAACCCCTAAGTACAACCTTTTTTTGTGAACCTTTTTATCCTGACTTGTGTCTTTAAACTGATTATTCTCAACAAGTTGGTGTTCTAGGTTGATCTTTATATCCTACTACAGTTTTAATTAGTATTATATTTATATTTTCTTTTTATTGATACCTTATTCTTGGGCTTGCATCTATAGTCATTTCCTAAAGGGCACAGTTTTTAAAAACCTAATAAATAAATTATTAGTGTCCCTGTGTGTGTGTGTGTGTGTGTGTGTGTGTGCGTGTGTGTGTATGTGTGTGTGTCTAGGCTGAAGTTATCACCAGCTTCTGAAGAATGAACATTAGGTGTTTGTGAAGGGGAATGCTGTTTTGAGGCAAAATCATCTCTTGTGGCCCCTAGTGATGTCTGGGTATAAGTCCCAAAATTTCTCTGCTGAACTCCACAGTGACAGCATGGTCTCTATCCCAATCCTGTGGTCCTGATCCACACCAGGTGTACCAGGAATTGGCTGGGAAGATGTTGTTGACATGAACTCAACTGACTGCCCATCATCAGGCATCTTAAAGCACCAGCAAGCACACTTGAATATGGCTCTCATTCCAATGGCAAGTTTCAAGGGCCTGAGCACCACCCTTCTGGAGATGGGCTTCATGTACAAAACCCAACACTGGGTTACGGCGGCATTCTGACAAGACCTACAGAATCTGAATGGTCCTTCATGGCTGGAGTACACGGATCAATTAGGGAAAATTCCCTGAACTTTGGGCCTATTGTTTTTCATAAAAAGGAGACATGAAGACAACATGGAAAAGTGAAGTCTTTGTGATCAGAATGCTTGGGTTAGAATCTTGGTTGGACCCTGCTGTGGTGTTGGTCATCTGTCTCTAGGGCCATCTTAATCCTTCTGAGTGCCAGTTTCCCATCTATAAACTGGAAGAGGATTATACATCCACCACCAATTTATGGGTTCTTGAGAGGATCACATGTGGGATAGAGACCCACATTGTCTTTATTGTTTCTGGTCATGGACAAGACTGCAGCTGGACAGAGAGGGCTGGTATAATTAGGACTCAGTTTTCCTCACTCAATCGCTTGTTTCCACTTTTCCTCTTTCTCAGATTTATTCTCAACCAAAAATCACCCTAATCCCATCAATAAAAGAAATTCTCATTCTCAAAAAAACCCTAGAACTTGAATTTAGTCTAGCAGTGAATGGCTTGAGTCATGTTGGTCATGTTTCCTAAACCAGCCACTTATCGCCAAAGGCATGCAACACACAGTTTCATTAATTTATTCAACACATATTTACTGACCATCTATTATGTTCCTAGGACTTTTCTGGGAGCTGAAGATATAGCAGTGAACCAAAAACAAAACAGAACAAAACAAAAAGAACCCCCAAACCCCAAGCAAATACACAAATAAAAAGATATTATTAGACACAAATTCAAAGTGGAAGGTTCCGGGTAGGGACCAGGACTCTGGTCTCTATTCAGCAAGCTCTCTAGTGAGTCTGATGCCAGTGGTCTGTGTTCCACATTTTTTCAGATAGTATAAACACAGTATGAAGAACAGGCTCCAGAGGCCCAGGGAGCAGTGTTCAGCTGTAACTCGCCCTTTCTTAGGTCAGGGAAGTTTGCAGACAGGAACAGAGTAGACAATGACACACATCAATGATGATAGCTTCAGGACAGACAGGAAAACAGTCTGCTTGCTTGAAAAGCAAGAAGGGGGAATACAATTGTTCAGGGCAACATTTTTTACCCAGGAAAGTCCCGTCACCATCCAAGCCAAGATTCAGATGTTTTCCACAAGTATAAAAATGATTATTTGTTTAGTTCCTCTCTTCCTAGCTTAAATATCTATAAAGATTCAGTCTCCAGGCACATGGGTGGCTCAGTCAGTTAAGCTTCTGCCTTCGGCTCAGGTATGATCCTAGGATCCTGGGATCGAGTCCCACATCGGGCTCCTAGCTAAGTGGGGAGACTGCTTCTCTCTCTGCCTGTGCCCACTACCTGCGTTCTCTCTCTCTCTCTCTCTCTCTCTTTGACATATAAATCAATAAAAAATCTTAAAAAAAAAAAAGACTCAGGCTCTGTGGAAATGAATCATTTTGTGTTCTAGATGAAGGTTTATGTGTTTAGGGTCCAGTATTCATTGACTGTGATGATTATCATTCCATTCACTGTCCCTCCTCTCTTCCCCTCAGAACAGCCTATTCTAACTCATTTCCTCTCCTTTCCCCAGAAGGTAAACTCTTGCCCAAAATGTTTCTGTGTATGGAGGCCTAGAGGCTTATTCCTTGGAGGCAAAGAGCGAGAGATGCTTTGAAATCTGGTTTTACAAGCTGTTTTGCCAGTTTTCCCAGAGGTAAGAAACCAAAGCTGCGGGAGAGCAATGCCCGATACCACTTCCATAGCCTTGTCATGGAAAGCCACCCTGACGCTATTCCTGTGAGTGGCTCCTACTCCCTTCCTTGTGGGAACATCTTTATCCTGTGTGACCTCCTTTTCCTCTGATTTTTCTATCTTGCCTTCCAGCCTTTGGGCCTTATCTTCCCCCTCTCCGAAGGTCAGAAACCAGGGTCTTGCTATTCCATGTTTGTGGAAGGGCTTAATGAAGTTTATTGAGCAAAGGAATGATTACCACAATAGGGTGTGGGAAGGGGAAGACAATTATTTTTTTTTAAATTTATTTATTTTTAAAGGTTTTATTTATTTATTTGACAGAGAGAAAATACACACAGAAGGGAGCACAAGCAGGGGGAGCTGTAGAGGGAGAGGGAGAATCAGACTCCCCGCTGAGCAGGGAGTCTGAGGAGGGGCTTGAGCCCAGGAGCCTGGGATCATGACCTGAGCTGAAGGCAGAGGCTTAACTGACTGAGCCACCCAGGCATTCCAGGTAAGACAATTATAATGAAACAAAAGGAAGGCAGCGAGCGTATGGTACCCAACACAGGGAATAGGCAAGTAGGTGAATCCTTAATGGATATATATAAATATCAGATGGAGAGGAAGCAACTGTTGCGATACCACTTCTGGATAACGAGGCAGAAGGGGGTTAGAACCACTCATTTAGAACCTTCCTTCTGGATCATTCACAGATCATCACTTAAATGGAAACATTGATTAAAAGTGGAGGCTTAACACTATAAGAACACAGAGTGGAAATACCACGAGCTCATTCTGTCTGAGCTTATTGTATAGAAGAGGGAAGTGAGGACAGCAAAGGTGAGGGACTTGGCCACAGTCACCTAGGGCCTTTCAATGAGAAAGCATTGCAAGTTACAGGCAGAAGCCAGGTGGCTGAGATTCACTCACCCAAGAATGCAAGTCTTTAAGTCTATCAAGTTATATAATGAAGAAAAAGTTGCTGTCATTTAGTCTTTTATGAATGAAGGAATGATGAGTTTGACTTCTTCCACAAATTCTTCTCTTTGTCGTAAGACATTTGGTAGAGTGTGGACAGCTGCACTTGTAGAGAATGGCGGGAAACCTAATGGCAGCTCTTGATTTCTCTCTGTAACTGATAATATCTGGTTCTTTGGGGTCTGGCAATTTCCTCTCCTTTAAAGAGCACATTGAATAGAATTTGAATCCTAATTTTAAAAATAATAATAATAATTGAAAAAAGATGAGAACGTATTCAAATCACATGTCATTTCCTGCCTCCAATCCAAAATTCTTACCAAGGTGCTAGTCCTTAACTGGTCTGCTCTGCCTACCCTCTGACTTTGTCACACGTCTGAGCTACTGACTGCATTATTTCTTAAGACTAAGTTATGCGTTGAAATTCATCAAGTCTGGGAAAGCGGGTTATCTGTTTCAGTATGTGAGAAATTATCTCCTTTTTAAACATTTATTTTAAACAGTCAGATGAATTGTCAGTATTAATGCCTGGACTTTGAGAACTGAATCCAAGTGACAAGGTGGGTGGGGAGCATGTGGGGGGTAAGAAATACAATCAGTCATTCACTTTAAAAAATGTTGTTTGACCTTATAGACTAAGATGAATGTGGCTAGAATTTCCTGAAGCCAAGTTCAGATGTGACATCCTTTCCGAAAGAGGCCCAATTAAGATCCCATATCAAGTCACCTCCCCGATCTGCATGTGAAAAGGTTTAGTTATGGGGGCACCAGACTGTTTGCAGGGCAAATCGTGGGGAAATGTTTCTTCTTTCTCTCATCAAGACACCATTTCAGCCATTTCTGTTTGAATTTTGTAGGCTGGGAAACCCTTGCCATTAATTATATCTGTTCAAAGCTGGAACAAGTAGAGATAGGCTGGTAATAAAATACGATGAAGCAGAAAATTGTGCAGAATACCTCACCAGCCAATAGTGTTGGGAAAGGCAGTTCCAGACTTTTCTGTGTAAAGAACCCAGCCACCAGAGGGCCGGAGATAGAAGTTGTCTTTCAGATATACTTGTCCCCATGTCCTCGCCTCTTCCTCCTACAGGACAAACTCACCAGAGTCACCACATAGTCCTGGGAGTCATAGTTTCCCTCCTCCAAAACCTCACTGGGCTGAGGTTCCTCCTGGATGAAATTAGGAGGGTGGGTTGAGTCTGCATGTCCTCCAGGTCTTCTGGAGGTGACAGTGTGACTCCCATAGTGTTCTGTTCCTCGGCCTGGCAGGTAGAGAACCAACACTCCTGCTTTGTGCTTCATTTAACCCAGTTTGTAGAAAGGACTTGACTTTGCTCCCTCCTTCCTCAGATTCAGCTCAGCCCTAATTGGTGTGAGATGGGTATTGCAAGGCCCCGTGCCAAAAGAAAGGGTCAGGATGTTGGGTCCTACAGGTCAAGCAACCTCAGTCCCATATCAGAGTTGAAAAGATGAAGCATCACAACTCAGAATACACCTTGAACTTGAGCTCTTTAGCCTGGAAGCCCATGTGCCCTGGTCATTTAGAAACTTCAGGGTTCAAAAAGAAACTTCAATCTCCTCCAGGTAAAAAGCTCCCCATAAAACCCTGGGGTAAACACAAAAGGCACAAACATCTCCTTACCCATAGAATGTTAGACTAGGCACATAAGAGCAGCCATAGAAGTTAGAAGACCAAATTTCAGTGCAGGTGAATCAGAAAAATGCTCATTTTCTTTTTCCTTTCCTTTCCTTTCCTTTCCTTTCCTTTCCTTTCCTTTCCTTTCCTCTCTCTTTCCCTCCCTCCCTCTCTCCCTTCCTTCTTTCCTTAAGTTTTTGTTTGTTTGTTTGTTTATTCGACAGGAAGAGAGAGCACAAGCACAGAGAGCAGGAGAGGGAGAAGCAGGCTTCCCACTGAACACGCAGCCGGATGCAGAATTCGATCCCGGGCTCTGGGATCATGACCTGAGCCAAAGGCAGACACTTAATTGACTGAGCCACCCAGGCACCCCAGCAGATTACATTTTCCCTGAAATGGAGCACACAGTGAAAAACAGAATAAGGATTTTAGCCTGCAGTATGCTGAGGGCTCCCTGAATCCCAGCTGTGCCAAAAAGCCGTTCAAGGTGCTTATGTATGTGAATGTGTGCGTGCTTTTGTCCTTTTCACTCCCTGAACCTGCTGCTGGACTCTATCGTCCTGTCCTCTCTCATCACCTTCTCCACAGCTAGACGCACTCTCCCAGCTGGGGCTCCATTTGCTCTGCCAAATCCCGTTCTGAAAATCAACTCTCGAAATGGCGGCTTTCAGGGGACACAAATGGTTCTGAAGCTAGGGAGCAGCCTAAAGGAATGGCTTGACTTCAGAAGTTAAAGAGAATCTGAGAGGTCCCGTGGAGCGAGCTCATATTTTCTAAGGATCCTGCTGGCTCCTGCCGGTTGAGGTGACCGGTCTCTCCACATGGAATGTGCGACTTTGTGCACTGGGCTGTAATTGCCCAGGACAATTGCAGTCTTCTTGCACCAAGAAAAGGAGATATACAAACAAAAGCACCAACCAGAAACCCACACTGTTTGAGGCAGATGTCCTATTAAAACTGTAATTGCCTCCATTGTAGAACTTCCTCCCCATGTTCTCATTCTTTGTTTCATGTACCTATTTTTCAATAGTTGTCCTCCATCCACTTCCCTCAAATCTCTTGGTGTCTCTTTTGTGGAAGAGAATGAAAGGAATTGCTAACCTTGACTACTTTCACTGTTCAGATCTATTAGAAAGTATGTTTCTTGTAAGCTTCTCCTAGAGGCTCTTGCCTTGGACACTGCATTTTTCCATCTATCCATCCATCCACTCATCTATCCGTCCATCCATCCTATATTGATGCATTTACTGAAACCTGTGAGAACATTGTTTTGGCTTGCCCGGAACTGTGTTCTCTCCTCTTCTGGCCACAAACCCATTTTCCTCTGGGAAAATGCCTTCATTCATTTTCAATCCATGGGGTTCAGGTGAAACTGACCCCAGCAGCCAGTAGCAAGAATGTGTACATCACCCACACCTGGCCACTGCCCTGCCTCAGCTATGAGATCAGGTGGTCAAATCCGAGTCAGTCTGACTCCTCAGTGTGTGGCTGGAAGTCTTGGGGAAGACGATTTCTCATACGGCTCAGGCTGCTCAACTCTAGGAAGATCAGTGTGGAGTTCACGGTAGCTGTGAGGGAAGAGTACGGCCAGCAGAGGACAGACAGAAATCAAGATGTGAGTGTGCAACCACATCCTGACAGCCTGGTAGAGTCCCTGGATCCAACTGTTTTGGGTCTAGTCCCTGAATTTTTCAGTCTTGCGAGTGATTACATATCCATTTCATTTATGTCATTTTGAGTTGAGTTTCTGTCACTTGCAAAGGAAAGAGTTCTATCTGTTCTATGCCAGGCCCTGAGACCAAGACAAACCAATTTCAGAACCCAAGCAGCCCAGTAGAGTGGTTAAGGGTGTGAACTTTCTCACTTGCATTTGAATTCTGGTTCTACTATTGACAAAGGACATGACCTCACCCAAGTTCCTCTGTGCCTCAATTTATTCATCTGGAAAATGGTGAAGGTAGTATTCCATTGTGTATATGGACCACATCTTTATCCATTCATCTGTTGAAGGGCATCTTGGCTCTTTTCACAGTTTGGCTATTGTGGACATTGCTGCTATGAACATTGGAATGCATGTGGCCCTTCTTTTCACTACATCTGTATCTTTGGGGCAAATACCCAGTAGTGCAATTGCTGGGTCATAGGGTAGCTCTATTTTCAACTTTTTGGGGAACCTCCCTACTGTTTTCCAAAGTGTCTGTACCAACTTGCATTCTGACCAACAGTGTAAGAGGGTTCCCCTTCCTCCACATCCTCTCCAACATTTATTGTTTCTTGTCTTGTCAATTTTTGCCATTCTAACTGGTGTAAGGTGGTATCTCAGTGTGGCTTTGATTTGAATTTTCATGATGGCTAATGATCAGAAAGGATGAATACCCAACATCTGCATCAACATGGATGGAACTGGAGGAGATTATGCTAAGTGAAATAAGTCAAACAAAGAAAGACAATCATCATATGGTTTCACTTACTTGTGGAACATTAGGAATAGCGTGGAGAAGGAAGGGAAAAATGAAGGGGGGGTGGGGAATCAGAGGGGGAGGAAAAACCATGAGAGATTGTGGACTCCAGGAATCAAACTGAGGGTTTTAGAGAAGAGAAGGGTGGGGGAATGGGTGAGCTCAGTGATGGGTATTAAGGAAGGCATGGATTGCATGGAGCACTTGGGTTATACGCAAACAATGTATCATGGAACACATCAGAAACTACTGATGTACTGTATGTGACCAACATAACATAATAAAATAATTATTAAAAAAAAGAGAAAATGGTGAAGGTATAAAGACTATCTAGCTCATAGGCTATTGTGAAGATAAGCTAATTCATCTAGAGTGTTTAGCATGGTGCCTGACCTATAGTGAGCATTCAATAAATATGAACTTGGGGAAAATTGTGGTCCACAGTGGCTAGACACAATCAACAAGCTAACAGCCATGCCAGCATCCTCATGAATCTGCTTTGTTACCTTCCTCCTCCTCTCTATCCTACTTGTATAGATTGTGTTATTCTTCCTAATACATAACACCATGGTTGCTGTAAGTACTGGTATTGTTTGCTCCTGAGTATATCTATAGAAGCTGAGTGACCCACCACCTTTCCCCCCACCCCAACAAATGATGAAGGGAAGACATGCCATATGGGAAATTGTCTCCAAGTACATGAAATTTTTGCCTCTAAATACACTCCCGGACAAGCTATTCCAGAAAGACTCACAGAACAAATGAAATACTTAAGTCATAAAGTTTATAAAATATGTTTAAAACATACAGCAGTATGCAAGAGGAGAAAGATGGGGTCAGTTACGGTGAAGCTGAGTTGGAAGGACCACCTTGCCTAAATCCTGGGGTAGGCAGTGTTCATAGGTCCTATCTCTCTCTGCCGCTTCAGCTCTCCCTGCTAATAATGTGGTTACTAGGACTACAGTTGAGGTGTGAGCAAGAGGACTGTGCAGTAAAGGATTAACTCAGTGGGCTTCAGGTTCTCAAACTCTGTACATTCCAAAAAAAGGACTGGTTCTTGACTAGCTCTTGGGAGATGGTCTTTGAACCCTTGGAATAGTCTGTCTGATAAGAGTATCTTTGTTTACTTGGGGTCTTGGGCCCTGCCAGATAGTTTATGCTAACAATGTGATTTATGGTAGGGGCCTTGGGCCATGTGTTATCAGTTGGAGCCCTAGGGAGCTGGGTCTGAGTTGTTAAGGTCCAGTAAAAATTCTGGACAGTAAAGCTTGTTTGAACTTCCTGCTTGGCATACTTTGTGAGTAGTGTCACATGTCATTGCTGGGAGAATTAAGTGTCATCCATGCAATTCCACTGGGAGAGGACAACTAAGAGCTTGTCTCTAGTCTCTCCTGGACTCTGTGATACACACTTTTTTCTTCTGCTGATTTTAATCTGTATCCTTTTGCTGTAATAAATAGTGAACTTAACTGTTTTTTTCTGAGTCCTGTGAATCTTAGCAAATCATTGAAGCTGTCTTGGGGATTCCTGATACAGGGACCCGCAGATGGAAGGTGCCCTGGGCCAATGTGGCATATTTGTATTACTAGACCCATGTAGGAACAAGTGTACCTGGCCTCTGCTATTGCCCGCTGATTGGCCAATCAAGCAGCTATGAGTTCTATTTGAGTGTCCTGGACCTGAAGTATATAACCAATAGGTTGCTGAATTAGGAGATGATGAATATTAGTCACATATATTTAATGCTTCTCGATATTTAGTCTTATATATATTTAGTACATTACGAATATTTTGTACTCAGATGTATCATAAATATGAGGTGTTTCTTGGTTCTTTTATCCTTCTCTGCATGTGACTAACATGTTCACATTCTCCTTGCTAACTATTTAGCTTATACTTACACTTCACACATCCCATGAGTTCTACCTTTGACAATCACGTTTTGCTTACTAGCTTCTTATTTATACGTATACATCTTTAGATAGTTTGCCTAGGTTTGCAAAATATAAGCATAATCATTTACTAGAACTGACTATTCTCAAAAGCATGTGCATCACAGGGACACAACCTGATAGGTGAGTTAGGGGAGAAGACTCGCAATCTATCACTGAATGCTTTAGTCCTCCAAGAATTCAGGTCCAGAAGGTTGTTGTGCTGAGGCCCAGCACACATACATCCTGATTCTTGATGTCACGGTGCCTGACTGCCTCCCAAAGTTTTTCACTTCTATTCACCGTTCTTGTGGAATAATGATATGTGATAATAATAGAAACCACATATTTAGGGGGTGCCTGGGTGGCTCAGTGGGTTAAAGCCTCTGCCTTCGGCTCAGGTCATGATCTCAGGGTCCTGGGATCGAGTCCCACATCGGGCTCTCTGCTCAGCAGGGAGCCTGCTTCCTCCTCCTCTCTCTCTCTCTCTCTGCCTTCATCTCTGCCTACTGTGATCTTTGTCTGTCAAATAAATAAAATCTTTAAAAAAAAAGAAAGAAAGAAACCACATATTTAGAGCTACTAAGTTCCAGGCACTTTTCTTTTTCTTTTTCTCTCTCTCTCTTTTTTAATTAACATATAATGTATTACTGGTTTCAGCGGTACAGGCCTGTGACTCATCAGTCTTACACAATTCAGAGCACTTACCATAGCACATACCCTCCCCAATGTCTGTCCCCCAGAAACCCCATCCCTCCCATCCCCCTCCCCCTGCCCTCCAGCAACCCTCAGTTTGTTTCCTAAGATTAAGAGTCTCTTATGGTTTGCTTCCCTCTCTGGTTTCATCTTGTTTCATTTTTCCCTCCCTTCCCCTATGATCCTCTGTCTTGTTTCTCAAATTCCTCATATCAGTGAGATCACATGATTATTGTCTTTCTCTGATTGACTTATTTCATTTAGCATAATAAATGCTAAATTTTTTTGTTCTATCCATGTCATTGCAAATGGCAAGATTTCCATTTTTGATAGCTGCATAATATTCCACTGTGTGTATATGTATACATACATACATACATATATACATACATACACACATATATGTATATGTATGTGTGTGTGTATATATATATATACACACATACATAAACATCTTTTTTTTTTTAAAGATTTTATTTATTTATTTGACAGAGAGAGATCACAGGTAGGCAGAGAGGCAGGCAGAGAGAGAGGAAGGGAAGCAGGCTCCCCGCTGAGCAGAGAGCCCGATGCGAGACTCGATCCCAGGACCCTGAGATCATGACCTGAGCCGAAGGCAGAGGCTTTAACTCGCTGAGCCACGCAGGCGCCCCCCAAAACATCTTCTTAATCCATTCATCTGTTGATGGAGATCTAGGCTCTTTCCATAGTTTGACTATTGTGGACATTGCTGCTATAAACATTGGGGTGCATGTCCCCCTTCAGATCACTACATTTGAATCTTTGGGATAAACACCCAGTTGGGCAATTGCTGGTCGTAGGGTAGCTCTATTTTCAACTTTCTGAGGAACCTCCACACTGTTTTCCAGAGTGGCTGCACCAGCTTGCATTCCCACCAACAATGTAGGAGGAGTCCCCTTTCTCCACATCCTCACCAACATCTGTCATTTCCTGACTTGTTAATTTTAGTTCAGGCATTTTTCTAAGCATTTCATATAAAGTACTGCTTCACAGGAGCCCTATGAGGTAGGGGACATTTTAATCTCATTTTCACAGAGGAGAACATAAGACACAGACGAATGAAGACATTTCCTCAATATCAACAGCAGAAGTGATGGTGGAGCCAGGAATCCCACCCAGGGTCTCCAGAAACCCTACTCCTGGTCACTGCATTCTGCTCATTTCCAGAACAGTAGCAGAGCCCTTCACTTGCATCTTGGCTGAACTCAAGTTCAAGCCTTATAAACGTTGGCAAATGTAAAATATTTGACTGAAAATGATTAGGTTGAATGTTGATAAGAAGCCAGAGTGAACGAAGGTAGAAAGGCCTTAATTTATATTAAACTGTAACAAGACCATTGTTCAGAAGGATGTCTCACAATTACCTTCACTGAAAGATGGCCATGAAGAGCAGAAGTTCAAGATTGTAAAATTGTATCTAGTGCTAGCATGGGGAAGTAGATGTTCTTAAGAGATCGTTCCACAGGGAAGTGTTAGGGGTAAGAAGTTACTTCTCTCTCTATATATATGGAAAATTTATAAGGAAAATGAACATCAGCACCCACAACCCCTTCAGATTACCTGGATATTGGTCACAAAGTTTCCCTGCCTACTTACATACCCCAGAGTTGGGAAGACTAGCAAAAAAGGGGGTCCAGAAGTGTCTAAAGGGTGGGTGAGATCAGAGGATGTCACACTCAGGAGTAGACATTTAATATTCCTTCCCTTAAGCTACATACTTTGAATGCTCGTGGCAATGCTTACAGACTAGTAATTGTTTGAGTTATCTTGTGGAGGCAGGGCCAAAGAGTGGAAAATGACCACTGTCGGTCAAAGGACTTGAATACTGATGCTGGCTCTTCTCTCCTTGTGTGGTCCTTTATGGGTCCGTGAGCCCAATTCTTGGTGTGTTCATTTGCAGAACTCATGACCATACACCTGTGCTAGGGAGTTATGAGCACTGTGGGATGGGGAAGAAAAGGCTCCCAGTGTCTGGTATATAGTAGGTGCTCAGTTAATGAGAGTGAAATCTGAACCACATGTGTATTTTGTCAAAGCATCTCTTTTGATGATGAGTTCCTAGATTCTGCCCATCCTGGATTCCCTATTTGCCCTCAGAATGTTGGCAGGGGGCAGACTGGGAAATCGGAATTTCTTGACAAAACACAACATTTCTTCTCCAGGATTTCCAAAAGAAAAAAAATCTCATGCACTTTTTTGGAAACCAATGCTTCTCCATGTGGGCATGTTTTAAGGCACAGCGGAGTACAGAATCCTCTAGAATGGAATGGACTAGGGAATAAGATCTGGTAAAACGTCTACCCCAGTTCACTAATCCTGATGGATACTTACTAATCCTGACAAAGTCTTTTTGAAGTTTCCACAAAGATCCTAATTTTACAGAATGAGAAATTTCCCCAAGTTAAGGATCCCATGAGCAATAAACCTTAGTAATGACCCCAACACAAACCTGCCCATGCAGTCCCCACTCAGCCTTTGTCCAGGAGAGGGCGTTGCCACCAAAGTGGCCTCCAGATTAGCCCCATCACTGCAAGTCACTGTACTCCTCAGCTCAGGTCGTGCAGTTCTCCTCATAATTAACCTCTCCTTTTACAGCTAATGGTTCTTACAGCGAAGCATTTAATGTGGGACAGCCAGTAATTCACCCTAAGGGTTTCTTTCCACATATGAAACCAAAGCATTTTTAAAAAGAGTCTTTCTATGCACAGCAGCTGCCTAAAAGTTACTTCGAAAGCTAATAGGAAAGGCCTTTACCACTCTGAGGATAGTCCCACTAGCCCTGGGTTTGATATCCTTACTCTTCCCCTTCACTTTTTTTTTTTTTTTTTTAAACAAGATCAGATTAGTTCCCATTTAGGCGTGTTCTGTGATTATAAATGGTCTGCCTTGGTATTCCTGGGACTATCTGACTATGGGTTGCTGCTAGCTAGAATTTCAGAGAACTTCTCTTTTCCTTCCTTCCTTCCTTCCTTCCTTCCTTCCTTTCTTCCTTCCTTCCTTCCTTTTTTTTTAGAGACTGTGAGAGATGGGGGGAGGAGCAGAGGAAGAGAGAGAATCTTAAACAGGCTCCATGCCCAGTGCATAGCCTGACACGGGGCTCAATCTCATAACTCTGAGATCATGACCTGAGCCAAAATGAAAACACTTAACCGACTGAGCCACCCAGGCTCCCTGAATTTCAGAGAACTTCTAACCTGAGAATGATATTGTCCTTAGGAAGCCTTCAAAGATTGAGTTCTATACTGCCCACCTGTGAGTGCAGGGGCACATTTACTGAGGCTACAAAGACTAGAACCCTCTAACAGATAACCTGCTAACAATTAATTCATACTGGAAAACCAAATAAAGAAATGAAACAAAAAATAAATACACAAATGAACAAACAAAAAGTCCAAGATCCTGAAACAAGAAAGACAATGAGTGTGGCATCTTCTGACTCTATTTGTAAGAGTAAGCAGTTGGGTGATAATCATACTAAGGAAAGTTAATATTTATTACTTGTTGAGACCATGCCAGACACTGCACTTAATAATTGTGCCCTCACACAATCCTCAGGACAACCCTGTAAGATAGGCTATATTCGTACTATTTTACAGATGACAGCTATGAGATGAACACACATGAAGCCAGAAAGTGTTGGCACATGACCATGAACCGGCTCCTGGCCATGTTGTAGCCAAGTTCACACAGCTGGCTATGTAAAGATATCCTCTGGGAGTCAGTCTTAGGTGACCTGTTGACCTTCCTGGCTGTAAGTGGCATCTAATGCTATATTTTCTATTGCAGAGCGTTATAGCGCCAACAAAGTTCTTCCTTCTAAAACCACCTCTCCAGGCTATTCTATCTAAGCCTCTCCTCAACCCAGTTGATTTCTAGATACCAATCCTGCGGCCATGTCAAACTACAGGGTGAGTAAGAGAGAGTATCACCCAATGAGCATGCACAGAGTTCTTGCAATGTGTGGGGCTCTGAGACACAGAGATAGAAAAGCCAAGGTTCTTGGACTCATGGATTTCATAATCTGGTGGTAGAGACAGACAAGTAAACAGACCATTCCAATACATGCAACAATATTATTGTAATAAGTACAAAAATAGCACTTCATTTGTACTAGGCACTGTTCTTAGCAGTCCATTTCATAGATTATTCTCATTTAATCTTCACAATGATCCCATGGGTAGCTGTGGTTAACATTTTGCATAAGAGGAAATGGAGGCCCCGAGAGGCTATGACTTAGCCTTAAGTGGAAGAGATGTTATTCTGAGCCCAGGCAGCCTGGCCCCAATCCTGTACTTGAAATTGTGAATTTTATCCTCATGGAGGCAAACACGGAGGCATGTACCAGTACAGAGAAGAAACACTCCCTTGGGCAGGGAGGGGTCTTTCCAGTTGAGGGGCTCCCAAGTTGGATGGAGCGATCTATAAAACCTACCAATCCATGACTAGACAAGGCACGGGTTGGAGGAAAAAATTAAGTGCAGTACAGGCACATCTTAAGAGTATATATTGTGGGAGCACCTGGGTGGCTCAGTGAGTTAAATAAAGCCTCTGCTTTCGGGGTTCCCCTGGGTGTCTGACCCCGACTACAGGCGGCCCCGGCGGCGCGCCGGCGGCTCTGAGCAGGTACCCCGTTTTCCTGAAAAGAATTGACCATGTCAGAATGAGAATAGGTTTCTCTGTGCACACTGCCAGCTGTGGGACCTTTGAAGACAATAAAGGGAGCTCGTTGGGATCCAGCTATGGTGAAAAATGTTTCGGAAAGGCAAAAAGCGACACAGTAGCAGCAGTTCCCAGAGCAGTGAAATCAGTATTAAGAGCAAGTCCTTGGACTCCAGCCTCTGCGGGCTCTCCCGATCCAGCACCGTGGCCAGCCTCGACATGGACTCGACCAAGAGCTCAGGACAAAGCAACAACAATTTAGATACCTGTGCGGAATTTCGGATAAAATATGTTGGTGCCATTGAGAAACTGAAATTCTCTGAAGGAAAAAGTCTTGAAGGGCCTCTAGACCTCATTAATTACATAGATGTTGCCCAGCAAGATGGAAAGTTGCCTTTCGTTCCTCTGGAGGAAGAATTTATCATGGGAGTTTCTAAGTATGGTATAAAAGTATCATCATCAGATCAATATGACGTCTTACACCGGCACGCTCTATATTTAATCATCCGCATGGTATGTTACGACGATGGCCTGGGGGCAGGAAAAAGCTTACTGGCCCTGAAGACCACCGATGCCAGCAACAAGGAGTACAGCCTCTGGGTCTACCAGTGCAGCAGCCTGGAACAGGCACAAGCCATCTGCAAAGTTTTATCCACCGCTTTTGACTCTGTATTAACATCTGAGAAAGCTTGAATTCTGCTGCTGAAGCCAGCCTCCTGCGGAAGGGCAGTGGATTTCCATCTGCAGTGCTGAACTACTCTGGAGATCGAAAGTGATCCCTTGCTTGAGATTTTCTGAAGAAAACCAGTGTATAAAATAGTGGTCATTTGTTTTTCTATTAAAATGTCTTATTACAAAAAAAAAAAAGCCTCTGCTTTCAGCTCAGGTCATGATTCCAGGGTCCTGGGATCGAGCCCCACATCGGGGTCTCTTCTCAGCAGGGAGCCTGCTTTCCCCTCTCTGTCTGCCTCTCTGCCTACTTGTGATCTCTCTCTCTCTCTCTGTCAAACAATAAATAAAATCTTAAAAAAAAAAAAAAAGAGTATATATTGTGGTCAGGAGCAATGGGCTTGCAACATGCCAACATGGATATATTTTATGAGCCTAAGACTGAGTGGCAGAAGGAAGACACAGATGGGACCTGTAGCACCATGTCATATGTAAATTGAAAATGCATACACAGGAAACAATGGTACACATACATAAGAACATGTATAAATAGAATTATTCCGAACAAAGTAAAATGGTTGCCTTTGGGAATTAAGATGGAATTCCAGTGGAGAAAAGGATAAGATAAAATAAATAAAGCAAGAGAAGCTGATGGTAGCGTACTGTGAAAGGAAGAGAATAAGTAAGTCAACCTTGGGTCCCTGAGAGAAGAGCGGGGGGTGAGGAGGAGGAGTGGGGTAAGGAGGAAGATGGTTCTTGTTAGTGTCTGTCAAACAGTCCTTTGCCAGGATTTACCACTTGTTCCTTCCACAGGGTGTAACATGAGCACCAAGTTGCTTTCTCCAGCGGTTCCCACCCCCTTCTCACTATTGGTTGGTCCAGGGATGCCACCTCATGCCACCACGGCCAATCAGTTCACTTCCTTTTTAGAAGGCTTTAGTGCCCGATAGAGGCACTCATAGTTGCGGGTGAAAGGTAAATTTGATTAAGGGCCAAAGTAGCCTTAAACACTGCCTGCACCATGAGCCATGTGACCTTGAGCATGTGGCTTAGCCTCTAAATACCTGGGTTTTCTCATATGTGAAGTAGGAAAATATCATACCTAACATCGGATTGGGCAAAGATTTAATGAGTGAATAAGATGCATGGATAGTGCTTAGAGAAATGTCTGCCATACAACAGGAGCTCAATAAATGTTGGCCATGATTGTTTTCTCAGAATGTGGGAACTGGGAGATGAATAAAAGGCCCTGTCTGGGTGGCAGTAGGCCAAGGAGTAAATCACTTCCGATCTTGGGACGCGGCCTCATTATTTTATCCCCATGGGCCATAGAAATATCATTTTATGTAATATCTGTGAGGTGAAAGGGGTTGGGAAGCACTGCTATGCAGGAACCCGTCTCTGGGTGGGTTTCCAAAGCCTCGCTATACCCATTTTGAGTCCACAGGATGCTTCAGTATGTTTCCATTCTCTCTCTTAGTTTTTCTGCAGTTAATTTAAATGTATTTTTGTGGCTTACCTACAGAATCCTGATTGAGAGGGTTGTAATGACAGCGAAGACTCCACCTCTCACCCGCTTTGCTCATCTCCACACACAGTACCATCCATGGTGTCTTCCTCACAGGGAAAGTCACCCTCAAGTGCTCCTTATTGGATTAGAAATTGTTGAAAAACAAGTACAAAATCATATATCCCTCCTGCTGTCACAAGTAAGCACCAGTTTCCACAAATGCTAATATAGCAAACTCAGCACACTGGATTTTACATGGAATCTTCTGGTGTAATAACACATTTCTGACTTCATGAGCTTTAAATATGTTGATAAAAGAAGGAGTTCTGCCCTTACTCATTTGCCTCCAAGTTCTTTTTTTTTTTCTTTAAGGTTTTAGTTTTAGGTAATCTCTACATGCAAAATGGGGCTTGAACTCACAACCCCAAGATCAAGAGTCGCACGCTCCACTGACTGAGCCAGGCAGGCACCCCATTCTTGTAAGTTCTATTTACCACTTCCTAGCACAATGTTTATGCAACTCTTTCGAAAAGAACCATTTTCAGTCCTCAGAAAAGTTGGCCAAGTCTTTATTGGAAATTTGAACTAGCATATGAAAGAAATAAATGATTGACTTAATTTTTTTTAGAACAAACGTACCTAGCAGAGAATGTGGAAGTGATTCAGGGGGGGCCAAACAAACAGAAAACTTTCCCTGACCTTTGGAAGTCAGAGAATAGTCAACAAACTGATTTAGGCAATTTCACTGCTTTGAAGGTTTCAAAGAAGACTGATTTCTGTTTGTTCAGCCACCATTTGGAAGTGCAAAGATCAAGGACATCGTAAGTGTTATCTGAGCTTTTGAATGTGTTTGTGAAATTGCCAGTATGTCACGGAGGCATTTCTCAGAGCTCTGCACTGTGGCACTTTTTATCTGTGTCAGTTTGGCAGGTGCCATCTGATCAAGTGAGTGGCCCTTCCGACACACCAAATGCCTTCCAAGTGCCTTCCAAAGGCTTGCCGGAGAGAAAAGAAAACCAGCCATTTCCTGGGATTGGGAGTCAGAGTCAACCAAAGGGCCTAGGACGACTTCCTGAGGATGTTATTCGGTCACTACTGTGGCTGACAGCTGGTGCATGAAGCTTGTAGTCTACACTTCATGAGCAGTGGTATTAAATCTTCAGAATCACAAAGACGTCCAGTGATCTTCTGTAGTAAGTGCTACTTCAGTGAAGTTTATCGGAGGGAGTCAGTCCAGGGGTGATATGGTACTCCCCATCGTCAGGGACCCATACTCTTTCCTGCTTGCTTCTCTGCTCTGTGTGACTTCCATTCTCAAGTTCACTTCATGGTCCAAGTCTGCTGCTGATGCTTCAACCTTTCAGTAGGAAAGAGGATGGGAGGAGAAGAACATGCCCATCCCCCCCCTACTTCCCTTTAAGGAGACTTCCTGTCAGTTTCTTCAGAATTTAGTGACGTGGCTACACCTAATTATAAAGTACGGTGGAGACTATAACCCGGCCAAAATTTAGAGGCTCTGTTACCATAGAAAAGCTAAAATGGATTTTAAAGGACAATTAGCTAGTTCTGCTCTATTACGCTTCAGGACTCAGTTCAAATGTCCCCTCCTTAGAGAGATCATCGGAGCCCATCCTGTCAACAGCAGGCTTTCCCTACTTGTTCTTCATCACAAAACCTGTTCAGGTCCATAAACATGATCTTCTCATTTATTTATTTACTTCTACTTTTTATGTTCTTGCTCCTCCACTAGAACAAAATTTCTTGAGTGTAGGGACCTTATCTGTCTTGCTGTTCACCTTCATACCCCAGGGCCTCATAGTGTCCACAACACTGTAGAAACTTGATAAACAGGTGAAATGAGTGAACAAATCAGGAATGAGGATCCTTAACATGGGAAACCAATGTGGGTATTGAGGCTCTGGGGTTAGACAGTCTTGATTAAAATCTTGGCTCCACCTCTTATTAGCAATATGACTGTGGGCGGTGACTTGTCTAAGTTTTGTTTTCTTTATTTGTAAAAATGGAGGGGGGGGTCTTTGGGGAGAAAGAAATGAGTTAATACTTGTGAAATGTTTACCTCTCTGCCTCCTGGATAGCTAAAAAAAAAGGTTAGTCTTTATACATGACCATAAAAATAATTATAATTTTCATTATTATTGATATCTATCTAGTCCAAAGTTTCAAAGGAGGCAACCCAGAGGAAGAGACCTTAGAGAGGAGCCAAGGGAATAGGCAGGAGTTGACTAGACAAAGAAAAAGTGGGGAGGGTTAGGAGGAGAACATCCTAGGAAGAAACCACATGTGCAGAGGTCTTGGGGCAGGAAGTGATATGTTAGAATTAGGAAAAAAGTCAATGTGTTCAGAGTGAAGACAGGAAGCATAGTATATAAACTGACACTAGAAAGGAAGACAGGGTTAGGTCATGTAGGACTTTGTATTGTGAACTCTATCTTAAGTGCAAGGAGAAACTACTGATGGGCAGGGGAGTGCATATTCAGACTTGTAATGTATATGACGGGATTAAAAAGTGGAAGAGACATGAGATCTCCAACAAGCCCATATCAAGGAAAAACGATGTGAGCGCACATTGTGAAGGTGACTATATACAAACCAGGAAGTGGGTCTTCACAAAGAACTGAATCTGCCAGCCCCTTGATCTTGGACTTTCCAGCATCCAGAACCGTGAGAAATAAATCTGTTATTTAAGCTACCAGTCCATGGTATTTTGTTACAGCAGCCTGAGCTAAGACAACCTCCCTTACTTGTGGAATAGAAAACTTAATGCTGTTAAGGTATCAGTGCTATCCAAAGTGATCTACAGATTCAGTGCAATTCCTATAAAAATTTTAAGTGTTCTCTTTATAGAGATTAAAAATCCACCCTAAAATTCATATGGAATCTCAAGGGACCCCAAATTGTCAAAACAGTTTTGATAAAAAACAAAGTTAGAGGTCTTACACTTAATGATTTCAAAACTTATAAAGTTACAGTAAATCAAAATAGTATGGTACTGGCATAAAGACAAACATATAGACCACTGGAATAGGAAAGAGAATCTGGAAACAAACCCTACCTTATAGATGGTCAAATGATTTTGGACAAGGGTGCCCGTACTATTCAATGGAGAAAAGATAGTCTTTTCAACAAATGTTGTTGGAAAAACTGAGTATTCATACTCAAAAGAATAAAGTTGGACCCTTACACTATAACACATAAAATTGACTCAAAATGAATCCAAGACCTAAATGTGAAAGTTAAAACTATAAAACTCTTTGAAAAAAAATAGGGGAAAAGCTTTATGACAAGAAATTTGGCAACGGTTTCTTGGATAAGATAACAAGGAATAGGCAACAAAAGAAAAAATAAATTGGACTTCATTAAATTTAAAAATTCTCTGCATCAAAGGATATAATCATCAGAATGAAAAGGTAATCCATGGAATGAGAGAAAATATTTGCAAATCACACCCCTGATAAGGGGGTTATATACAGAATATAAAGAACTCTTACAACTCAATAACAACAACAACAAAAACCTAAACAATGTGATTAATAAATGGGCAAAAAACTTAAGCAGATATTTCTCCAAAGATATATACAAATGACCAATAAGCACATAAAAACATGCCCAGCATCAGTAATTATTAAGGAGATGCAATTCAAAACCACAGTAAGATACCATCTCACACCCGTTAGGATGGCTACAAAACCAAACCAAAAACAAAACAGAGAAGCAAACCCAAAATACACTGTTGCTGGGAATGTAAAATGGTGCAGCCACTGTGGAAAACAGGATAGTGGTTCCTCCTAAAATTAAAAATAGAATTACCATGTGATTCAGCAATTTCACTTCTGGGTTTAAGCAGAATCTGGAAGAGCTATTTATACACTCATGTTCATAGCAGTATTATTCACAATGGCTCCAAAGTTTAAAAAACCCAGTATCTATCAACAGTGATGGAAAAACACATTAGTATAAATATACAAGGTAATATCATTCAGCCTTAAAAAGGAAAGAAGTTCTGACACAACCTGCAACATGGATGACCCTTGAGGATGTTACACTAAGTGAAATTCCAGGCACAGGACAAATATCATATGAGTTTACTCATAGAAGTTACCTGGAGTAGCCAGATTCATAGACAGAAAGTTAAAGGGTGGTTGCAAGCAGGTAGGGGCCCTGGGATAAGAGGATATTATTGTTTAATTGGTACAGAGTTTCAGTTTTGTAAGATGAAAAGAATTCTGGAGACAGATGGTGATGATGGTCGCACAAAAACGTTGATGTACTTAATGTCACTGAGTTGTATATTTAAAAATGGTTAAGATGGTAAATTTTATGTGTTTTATCACTATTAAAAATAGTAAACAATGACCTCTTGGATTAAAAGGAAATACAAATTATAATTAACGAATATCAAGATTTTAAATAAAAATAAAGTGAACACTTTTAATTTAAATTTAAAAATGTTTGTTAAATATTTTTAATTTTGCAAAAATGAAACAATTTGCAGTCCGAATGCCAGTCCATCTCGCTGCCAGTTTAAGTTATAGATATTAGATTTCTAAAGTTTTACGCCTAGGTCAACGGGCATATATTTAATTAAATATGCATTATTTAATATAGCAGATATGTCACCAGGTACAACTGTTGTGAATGCCCTGAGTACCTTCAGGGCCACAAATTGGGACATGGCAAGAATCAAGAAAAAATGCTCAACACTTGTGGGAAACAATAGCTCATTAGTGCCAGAATCTACTGCATTCATGCTCTCTGAGAAGCATTTGACAGGTTAATGAATTTATCTTTCCTTCTTGAGTTATTTCTGCTCCTCAAGTCTTCGCGCTCTTAGGCAGTGCCTATGCTCACAATATTCAGGTACAGTCTTCCCGCAAAGGCAAGACCTGGGGAGCTGTGCTTCCTTGGAGCCTGGAAGAGAAGGTTTAGAGTCACGGGCCATGATGTGTTAGCTGAGCACGAAATCCCTGGTGATTGAAGCACCCATATATCCCTCAATAAATTTGTTGTTGGTGTGTGTTTGTGATATGTGGGGGTCCTCTAAAAGCACAAGGCCCCTCTTTCTTGGGCCAAAGCATAGCCCTGTTGAAGCCCCCCTTGCTATTCTTGAAATGAAAATGCAACAGACTCAATCTATCTACACAGTCAAGGCTAGAAGGGACGCTAGCCAGAAAATTTGTTTGAGCAGGATATTCGGGTTTGACTTTTTCAGATTTCAGCCATGTTTTTTTTAGTTCTATGACTTGGGAAGAGTTACTTATGTGTTGTATATCCAGGTTTTCTCATCTCTAAAATGGGGATTAAAATAGGACCTATGTCATTGCATTGAGTGAAGATTAAATGAGTAAATACACATAAAATTCTTAGCAGTATAGTTGGCCCAGGGTGGGGGGTATCAGTGATATTGGTGATGATGATTTGGATGGTGAGGCAGATCTTGGGGAAAATTCATGTTACATTACATTACATTACATTTTCTGGGATAGACTGGCTGGTACTTAGAATTAAGAGAATTGTTTGGATGAGGGTGTGACTAAGTCATCAAGATCTGAGGGACAGATAATGTTCTTTAAATCTGGAATATAGAACACGCTTTTCTGAGGCACCCAGCAACCTATGGAGATAGTTGTGTAGCTGGCTGAGCAAACCCAGAATGACCACTGATGGTATTAAGACCATCAGGATCTCTCAAGAACTTGAATACTCTCAGGATACGCAGCAAATATCTGCAAATAACTTGTCAAGTTTCAGGGCCACAGGGAAGCCTTAACGTCCAGGGAAAAGGTCTTTGCCTGAAGTTGAGTGACTGATTGATTAGAAGGCCTGCTTTGATGAGAACTGACTTCACCTATCTCATTTTGTGTACAAACTTCATAACAATATTGTTCCATTTCTTTGCTGAACTGTGGACCATCTAAGGGAGAGAAAAGGAAAAAGCAAAGCAAAACAAAAAAACTTCAAAGGTAATTTTTTTCCACTCCAAAACCAGTCTTGGGTTTTCTGGTTTAACAGAGAATTGAGAAGTAAGCATGCATCATTTATGTCTATGCAAAAAACATTCTTCACTTCAAACGGCAATTAGTGATAACATTTCTATCTCGTGTCGTGATGAGATTTTTATGCTAATCATCACATAGCAGTAAATTAATCATTTGGGCACAGTTAGAGAGAATGTATATTTCATGAGACAGATATAGATATCAAGATCTGTTTGATATTTACTCAAGGTAAATGGGAAGCATCTCGAATTATTATGAAGGGAGCTTACTGAGCAAATAGGACTATGTGGTGATGAAATGTATGCAGCGGAGAAGCATGAGGATTTTCAAAACACTCTTGGCATCATTAGTGTAATTATTGTGAGGAAGGTGGAACACTCCGGGGAACCTAACTCCACATCATTCGCAGACGCATCAGAACCCTCGAAGCCGCATCTTAACGATGTCAAGGGCAAAGTCAGCAATTGACCTCCTTTCCCTGAATCCCCTCCTTTTTCTGTTGCAGAATTCACCCTTTTCACATTACACAATATTTAAATGGGTTTCTCTTCTCAATTTGCACTTAAGTCTACTCAGCCAAATGAATCAGAAAAGCAACTTGACCCTGAAGTCAAATTGGAAAGCTGCTGCATGTGCAGGAAACAGGGCACCACTCAAATGATACACCATTTCTTAGCAGATGAATAGTTCCTTTTACAACAATTTATGGAAAGTGAGATAATTCTACTAAAAAATCCCATATAGCTATAGTTACTCAATAGTATGTGCCAGGCTCCCTGACTATCTGGTAGACCTAAGCAATTACGATGTTTAGGTTGTCATGAGTTCTTTCTCAGATTCCTTCTTCCACCCTTTTATTTTTCCAACTCTCATGTATTTCTCCTATATTATTGGTGCTATTTATAACCACACTCACCAACACACTCCCCTGCCTGCACATATTTATGGTCTCCCAAACCAGCCCCTCTATACTCCTCCAATACGGCAGCAGTAAGGGGACCAGTTAGGAAATGGTAGGGCCATTTCTTATACCATTTGGCCTTATGTAATTTTTCTTTTTTTAGTCCGTAGGGAAATAAACAACTCTCTGGGGAAAGGCAAAGAGATGTAATAAGAGCCACTTCCTAAAAACCATTTCTAGGATCTAAGTAATGGGCTCTGATAATTCACAGATGCCATTTATTTTTAATCTCAGTCTTTGCGCAGTTTGTGAAATCCCTGAGAATCCACATTCCCAAACTGGAATCAAGTCATGAGAAAAGAATGAATTAAAATGTACAAAACAGGGGCACCTGGGTGGCTCAGTGGGTTAAAGCCTCTGCTTTCGGCTCAGTCATGATCCTGGGGTCCTGGGATTAAGCCCTGCATCGGGCTCTTGGAAGCAGGGAGCCTGCTTCCCCCTCTCTCTCTGCCTGCCTCTCTGCCTACTTGTGATTTCTGTCTGTCAAATAAATAAATAAAATCTTAAAAAATATATTTTAAAAAATGTACAAAACATAAAATAAATATGATTATATACATTGGACAGAAATTACTGACCTGATATGTACTTCTGACCAAGTGCAAGTAACAAGAACCAGACTTGTCTTTGGGTATTAACCAATTAAAAATCCAAATAAAGCGTATGAAACAAGACAGTGGACATGAGGAAATATGGTGCCCAAGAGACAGGAAACAAATGGGGTGAGCTCCATACTGGCCCTAGATGGCTTTAGGAGTTCCAGTTCCAGTTCCAGTTCAGAGAAGGGAAACCCAAGCAGAGGCCAGCCCACTGGGAGTTGAGGAGAGGGATCTGAATGTTTCTGGAAGGTCAAGGTAGCTAGAGTTCACAAGATACACTCTTAGAGAAGAGAGAGCCTCACAGAGCAGGAATGCTAGAGATCTGCAGAGGGTCTCCTTACCCCTCCCCTAAATCTGAATTCTGCTAGTTCTATTGTGGAGGTGGTTTGGGAGCATGTGTGTATTATGCTATTATTCAGTTGTAGAAATGTTTTAATTTCAATTATGATTTCTTCTGTGGCTCATGGTCACTTAATGGTCATTTCTTCATTTCATTAAGTCACTTACTTTCCAAACTTACATTTTTTTAGTTGATTAGCCCATTGTGGTCACCGAATATGATAACAAATTTATTGAACCTTTTTTTTTCCTTACTCCATTTTTTGGGAGGTTGTTTTACATTCTTCCTCTATTCTTTTATGGTTATCCTTGAATACTTAACGTTTATATTTAACTTAGCAAAACCTAATATTATTTGCTAGAGCAATACAAGGACCTTAGAACATTAATTCCTGTAACTTCCCTTTTTATTTATGTTTTTCTAGCCAAGCGTCTTCTTTCTTTTCAAATTCTAGATTATTGCATTATTTTATTTAGTTCATGTTTGTTTAAAATGTTTGCCACTCTCTCTGCTCTTGATTTCTATTGAGCTGCCAGACTGAGGTGATGGATTAGGACAATTAGCCAAAATGATATTAACAATAATGCCTTTGTTATTCACTGAGACAGTGTAAACAAGATGCAAACATAGGCACCAGTTACCCCGTGCTTCATTTTCCCCTGCAGAAGGGCGCCAGGCAAGAGTCAGGTTAATCAGCATAGATTGGGGGAAATCTTCCCGCCAAAGAGCTCTGAAAAAAAGACACCCACCATTTTATGGACTTGGGGTGGGGCCAGGAAGGAGAGAGGGAGGAGATAGAACCAAAAGTGGAAAGAACTGAGTCAGAGTAGACAAAAGTATCTTAGTCAAGATGCCCGAAAGGAGGCCTCTGAATGGAGATGTTGGGCTTGGAATGCAGATATGTTTATGAGCATGGCTGGCCCAGAGATCAAGTCCTTGACCGCAGCTCCCTTCAGAAAACGATAAGCTATATACCAAATCTTGCGTGAGGAGGATAGCTTTCCTCTGTGAGGCCTGCCAGGCAAAAGCCTTGTTAATTGCCTGTAGTTTGCCCTAAAAGATCACATATAGATTTTTTGTGTGGTGCCAGACTCTTCATTTCTTGTCTTCACTCTAGGACCATAGAGTTTTGCCAGGTGTACACATTTTCACATTTTCTTTAGTGAAGATCTGCTGGTGGTAAACTCTGTTTTGGTTTACCTGAAAATATCCTTATTTGGTTCTCATTCTTGAATGGTACTTTTGCTGAGCATAGAATTTTGGGGTTGATAATTATTGTCTCTTAGCACATGGAAGATATCTTTCCAATGTCTTCTGACTTTGCATTGTTGCTATTACTAAGAATTTAGCTGTTATTAATTGTTGCTCCTTTTAAAACATTCCATCTCTTCTCTCTTGGTTCAAAGATCTTCTCTTTTGTGGTCGATAGTTTCTCTACAATATGTCTTCGTGTAGATTTCTTCTCATTTCTGCTGTTTGGGATTCACTGGGCTTCTCGACTATGTGAACTGATCTATTTTATTATTTCTGGAAGATTTTCATTTATTATTTCTTCTTCTTATGTTCTATATTATTTTTCTTATTATAATTCTTCATCTTACTTTTTCTATTTTGCGGCCCTGATTAAATACATATTAGATGACTAACTCTATCCTTTCATATTTCTTAACCTTTCATTCATATTTTCCATATATTTTTCATTTTGTGCTAAATTCTCATTAGTTTCATTATTCTTTCAGTTCATGAATTCTCTCATCTACAGTTAAACAGGCTAATTTTTAAATTTCACTTACGGTTGTCTATATTTCTTGAGGTTCTATTTTTTATTTGTTTTTACAATATGACTGTTCACTTTTTATAGCCCTGTGCTCTTATTCCATTCAATCTCTTCTTTTAATTCCTTGAATGTAATAGAGTTTAGAAAATTCTCAATCTAAAAATTCCAGTATCAGAAGACATTGCAGGTTAATTATGGTTTTTATTTATTTATTTTTTAAGTTTGTTTTTGCTCAGAATGTCATGGTTCTCTGTTTAAAAAAAATTTTTTTTTTGACTGTGAGTTTGTATTTATTTATATTTATTATAGCTTTATTTATGGGAATTTCTTCAGACACTCACCACTTACTCAATAACGGTAATTTTCCTGGCAGTCTTCAAATTTATTTTTGGTTCACCATAGTATTGATGTATAATCCTTTGAGGTCTCAGTTTTATTGGGGGTTCTCTAGTATCCCTATTATGGCAGGCTTTGGGATTTGTCTAGAGTCCTCTGAGCCCTGAAAGGCGGTGAAAATGGAAGTGAAGTTTGCCATCTTCTGCAAATTTTCTCAGAGAGAAAGCTGGTTTAATGTTCTGTGTCTCCCTCTTGGTTCTTCCTTTCACTTAGTTTTTTGTCTAATATTCTTTGCTTTTTAACCAGTTAACTCATTTATTTAAGAAAGTGTTTCTCAGATGGTATCCAAATTTTTGGTTTTCAGTTTAAGGGTCAAAGTACCAGTTTGCTGCCTTGCCAGAAATGAAAGACCTATTGTATCTGCCAATTCTTTTCGTTATTACCATTAATAAAACTGATACTTTGCTCTTTCTGGATATTTAATTATATGTATGTTAGACCCCTTGATACCTAATTACATGTATGTTAGACCACATACACATTAGATCACAACTCTTGAAAGCTCCATTCTTTTTTTTTTTTTTTTTTAAATAAACATATAATGTATTAGCCCCAGGGGTACAGGTCTGTGAATTGCCAGGTTTACACACGTCACAGCACTCACCATAGCACATACCCTCCCCAATGTCCATAACCCAACCACCCTCTCCCGACCCCCCTCCCGCCCCATACCACCCTCAGTTTGTTTTGTGACATTAAGAGTCTCTTATGGTTTGTTTCCTTCCCGATTCTTTTCCTACCCCCCAAAATCCCCATGTTGCATCTCCACGTCCTTTGAAAGCTCCATTCTGATCCTTGTTTTCCTTCACTAATTCTTCCTTTTGTGCTTTAGTTTGGGCCATTTTTATTGACCTATTTTTGAGTTCATCTATTCTTTCCTCAGTCTTGTTCATTCTGCTAAAGTACCCAACAAGGAAATGCTTCATCTCTGTTATTATATTTTTTATTTTGGCATTGACATTTGACTCTTTTATAGTTTTCATCTCTATGTTGAAATTCTCCTTCTGTTCATACACACAGTCCTGGATCTTTAATGTATCAGTCACAGTTACGTTAGAGTCCCCTCTGATAGTTCCAGCCTCTGGGTTATCTCTTAGTCTGGCTCTCTTATCTGCATTAACTCTTGACTATGCACTTGTTTTTCTCTTGCAGTTAAAAAAAATTTTTTTAACTGAATACTGGACATTGTGTGGAAAGAACAGTAGGTATTGTTCCCAGAGTGGGCAAGGATCAATGTTTTTGCTCTATTAGGCTCTGTAAGTATTATTTAGCCTCACTGGGTCTCAACTGCACTAACAGAAAAATGGGAATAAGCCCCAACTTCATAGAAATACTGTATGAAATATGTAAAACATAAATATAAAATATTATCATCACTTACCTGGTGATAGGCCTTAGCATTTACGTTTAGTAAGGCAACTAGATTATATATACTTGATTTTTATCTCCAAATGGTGACATCTTTTTTTCCTGTTAGTTTAAAAACTCACATTTCATTTTAAAAATTCTAGTGAGATGAAAATGTACAAATTAGAAAGCCAAATGCCTCTACACATTCAGTTAAGACCATACTACAATTTTGCATTCCTCGACTCCTTCAAAAAATAACATAAAAATTGGTGTCACTGTATTTGATTCAATGTTTATAAACACACACATGAAAACCAGAGATCTTCCAAATTTTTATTGAGTATTTATCTTCAAAGCAGAAACAATAATTTTCACAGGTGGTATAAAGGAAGGTCCCCACTGTGATCCCTACCATATTTTGACTGTATGTGGGAGTGGGGATCATTTCTTCCTTTAGAAACAGAGAATTTGGAAAGTATTGAGAAAGATGGCAACAGAAAGTATGAGAAAGTATTACGCTCTGAAAATGGATCAGGTGAGATCAAACTGTTAGTTGAAGAGGGACTTCCTGGAGCTGCATTCCTAGAATTCCTGGCCAGAAAGGACACAAGGGCTTGCTTGCTTGTTCTCGCTAAGACCTGGGCAGCATCTCCTCCATGTCTGCGATGACGTAAGAGACAACCGCCCAAACAGCAGCAGCCACATTCATCTGCTTTGGATCCATGACAGTCATGGTATCTCCATGGGAGTGATGGAAGGAGAAATATTTATAGAGGTCATCAACTAGACTGGCTCCTGGGAAGGAAAGAGAAAGAATTTTTTAAAATTAATATGTAATGTATTATTTGCTTCAGGAGTACAGGTCTGTGAATCATCAGTCTTACACAGTTCACAGCGCTCACCACAGCACATACCCTCCCCCGTACCCATCCCCCCCACCCTCCTTCCCTCCAGCAACCCTCAGTTTGTTTCCTGAGATTTAGAAACTCTTATGGAGACAAACCGTAAGAGACTCTTGATCTCAGGAAGAGGAAGAATTCTTAGCGAAGTATTTCGACAGAGATGTGGAAGAACTGCTCAGAAACCACTGCTCAGAAACTACTCTTCCCCACTTCACTCTTCCTGGTCCTACTGTGCAGGCTACCATGCAAAAGCATTACTCTCCCAGGCTGTCTGGCAGCAAGAAATGGCCAAGTGGACACCATACTTACTACAAGGATGTGAGTGGCAGGCTTTAGGAGAGTTCTAGGAAAAGTCTTTACTTTCCCAACAAGAGTCAGGAAAATGCCCTTGTGCTGTGTTAAAAGTAGATGAAAAAAAAAAAAAGGAGATAAAAAGTTTGGAAGTACATGGGGCTAAAAGCCCCCACACTAAAAAGTGCCAAGTGTAAAGACAAAAGGAGCCTGGATTTAGAAAACATCACTAGGCCACTGAACAGGCTCTCCAATGCCTACTTCTGGACTATTGGCCACATAAAAGAAAATAAACATTTATTTGTTTAAGTAACTGATACAAATATCCTATTTATTTATAAAAAGATAACATTTGCAGGGCACCTGGGTGGCTCAGTGTTAAGGTTAAAGCCTCTGCCTTCAGCTCAGGTCATAATCCCAGGATCCTGGGATCGAGCCTGCTCCCCTCCATCTCTCTCTGTCTGTCTCTCTGCCTACTTGTGATCTCTCTCTGTCAAATAAATAAATAAAATCTTAAAAAAAAAAAAAAGATAACATTTGCTTTTGTATCTGCCAGAGTGCAAATTATGTACCTTCCTGGATACAAAAGAAAGCCCACACTCTTTTGCTCAAGGTTTCTTCTCAAATCATGGAGGGAAGGATATGATACTTTCCATAACATTTCCCAACAACCTCCAAGGACATCAGCAGGTACCTCTGCCCCACTTATGAGCTTTCTTCTTTCTCTAGTGAAGCTTTTTCTAGCTTTCACCATGATTCACAGCCCTGGGGAGTCTCTGCCATCCCTTAGTCAACCTTAGGAACCTCCTGGGCCCAGTTTGTGGATTCCAACTGCAGTTCTTTATCCTCTGGCCTTATTAACTTATTGACATACTGTCTTATCGTGAACTACACACACATAAGGTTGCAGAGAACGCAAGTGCGTATCATGACGGGTGACAATATAAAAAAGTATGCGTATGTCCACAGTCTAATGCAAGGAAGATATTACCAGTACCTCTGAACACCATTTTATGAGTTCCTCCACCCCATGCCAATCCCTCCCTCCCTCCAGAGGTACCCATTTTTCCATTCTGCTTGTGTGTTAATCACTCCTTGACTTTGTAAAAAATAGTCTCACTGTATGTTTATATGTCATATAATAAATAAAATAAAAAAATAAATAAGTAAGTAAGTAAATAATTGTTTAACACTGTCTGCCTTTGAAACAGACATCAGATATATTTCTGTGACTTGCTTTTTCCCACTCAGTACGTTTAACTGTAGTATTTTCATTTTTTATTGCTGTATATTATTTCATTCTATTTATTTATCCATTTTCCTGATGATGGACATTCAGGTTGCTTCCAGTTTTCTATTATTATATGTTGTTAGCAGCATTCTTTAGCATCTAAATAAAGGAATGAAATTCCTGGGCTATAGAGAGGTGTGTGCTCAATTTTATCGTGTAATTCCAAAATGCTGCCCTTTTCAATGTGCACTTCTGCTGTCAGTATCTGAGTCCTCCTCTTGTCTTACATCCTCTCTAGCACTTGCTCTTGTCAGGCTAATATTTGCTAATCTGGTGGGTATGAAATATCATCTCATTATGGTTTTAACTTTAATTGTTAAAATTATTAATGAAATTGAACATGTTTTCATATATGTATTTTTTGTCATTTATGTTTTCTCTTTTGTGAAATTATTTTTGCTCATTTTCAATAGATTTATCTTTTCTTATTGATTTGTAGGAATTCTTAAAATATTTTAGATACTAAGAATAAGAAGTATCTTAATTACTACTAGTAGCTTAGTTACTACTGCTTTCTATGTCTTATAATCTGGCAGAGCAAATTCTGTCACCTTCTCTTCCTTCCCCTTCAGGAATGTCTTCCTATTCTTAACTGACCTTTCAGATGAAGTTTGGAATCATTTTTAAATTGTATAAAAAATATTCTTGGAATTTGATGGAAGTTGTGTTAATCCACATGTCAATTTCAGGAGAACTCACATCTTTATATTAAGATATTGTGTTCTTATCCATGAAAATGTGTATATCCATGAAAATGTTTCTATTTATTGAAGTTTTTTTTTTTTAAAGATTTTATTTATTTATTTATTTGACAGAGAGAAATCACAAGTAGATGGAGAGGCAGGCAGAGAGAGAGAGAGGGAAGCAGGCTCCCTGCTGAGCAGAGAGCCCGATGCGGGACTCGATCCCAGGAACCTGAGATCATGACCTGAGCCGAAGGCAGCGGCTTAACCCACTGAGCCACCCAGGCGCCCTATTTATTGAAGTCTTCTGTAGCATCTTTAAAGTTTTGTGATGCAGTTTGCATACCTTTTGTTAGTTATCTTTTCTCCAAGGCTTATACTTTTTGTCGCTAATTGTAAATTATACATTTAAAAAAACAGCATTTTCTGTTTGTGGCTATCCTTTTTTAGCATCAAGGATATATCTGATTCATTAAAAGTCAGGTGTTCCTTCTTTTGTACACTCTGGAGCAGTTTGTGTAAGATTAGAATGATTCGTTTCCTGGGTTTTTTTTGTTTGTTTGTTTGTTTGTTTGTTTTGGTAGAACTCTTTACAAAACCAGGTCATGATCCCAGGGTCCTGGGATGGAACCTTGCATCAGGATCCCTGTTTAGCGGGAAGCCTGATTCTCTCTCTCCCACTCCCTCTGCTTGTGTTCCCTGTCTCACTGTGTCTCTCTCTATCAAATAAATAAATAAAATCTAAAAAAAACCACACCAAACCCAAAAGAACCCATTTAAGTCTGATAATTTGCTTATGGTAAATATTTTAACTAATGATTTGATTTCTATCCTGGTTATTGGGCTACTGGGATTTTGTATTTCTTCCTGAATTAACTTTGGAAATTATATTTTTTAGGAATGTGTGAGTTTTGCCCAAATATTCAAAATAATCAAAATCAAAATAATCAGCATGAAATTATCAGTAATATCCCGTTTTTATCTCTGTTTATGTCTGCATGTATAGGAATGAACTTTTTTTCATTCTCCTTATTAGTTATTAGTGTCTTCTCTCTTTTTTGTTCATCAGCAGTTGTTGTCAGCAGTTTGTCAGTCTTATTAGTCTTTTGGAAAAAAAAGTCTGGGTGGCTCAGTCGTTAAGCATCGGCCTTCTGCTCAGGTCATGATCCCAGGGTCCTGGGATGGAGCCCTGCATCAGGCTCCCTGCTCAGCGGGAAGCCTGCTTCTCCCTCTCCCACTCCCCTGTTGGTGTTCCCTCTCTTGCTGTGTCTTTGTGTGAAATAAATAAATAAAATCTTTTAAAGAAGAAAAGAAAAAATAAAGACAACTTTTTTGAACACTCTACTATAGAGTGCTTTTCCTTCCATTGATGTCTACTCATATTTATTGCTTCCCTCCTTCTTAATTGCTTTTTTAAAAAATTTGCTTTATTTGCTTTTTGCTTTATTTGCTTTTGCTTTTCTTTTTCTAACATCTTGAGGTGAATGTTCAGTTTATTGCTTTGCAGTGTTCTGTCTCCAGCATAAGCAATAAGGCTGCGATCTTCCTCCTACTGCTGCTTCAGCTATCTGTAGCCCTATATGCCACCAGCTCTGCGGAGTATGGTCAAGATCACGGAGTTCTAAATGTTCGCCAAGTCCTGGTTTGATTTTTTCTTTGACACATAAGTTATAATGTGTTTTCTAATTTTTAAAATGCATGGGGTTCCCTTATTTTTTCATTACTGATTTCTAATTGAACCGATAGAGAATACAGGTTATACGATACAGCTTCTTTTCAATCCATTGAGATTTTCTCTGTAGCCTATTGTGTGATCCGTTTTTAAGAATGTTCCATATGTGGAAAAGAACGTGATTCCTGTGTGCCGTGTATATGCGTGAGATCACGCTTGTTTCTTCAAATCTCTTAACACCTAACAGATTTATTTTCTATTTGAGCTATCAATTTTGAGAGGGATATGTGAAAATGTCCCTCTGTGATTTTGGATTTCTTTTTTCTTGCAGTTCCAGCAATTTCTTTTTTATATATTTCAAACTTACACTATTAGGGGCGCACAAATTTAGAGTTACAGCTTCCTGGTAAATTGAACATCTTTATTAATGCGTAGTTATCCTCTTCATTTTTAGTAATGCTTTTTTCCTTGAAGTTAGTTTTTCCTAATACTTAATACAGCCATACCTTCTTCCTTTACCCTCGTATGTCTTCTCCCATTATTTTACTTGCACTCTTCCTTTCTCCTTATGTTTTTAGAGGCTTCTGTTATGAAGACTTTAAAGCTGAATTTTAAAAATCTAGTCTAACAGTCTGAATTTTAACTGGACAGTATAATTTCTTTGTAAGATTTTATTTATTTATTTATTTGACAGATAGAGATCACAAGTAGGCAGAGAGACAGGCAGAGGGAGAGGAAGGGAAGCAGGCTCCCTGCTGAGCAGAGAGCCTGATGTGGGGCTCGATTCCAGGACCCTGGGATCATGACCTGAGCTGAAGGCAGAGGCTTTAATCCACTGAGCCACCCAGGTGCCCCATGGACAGTATAATTTCTTTATGAAGATTGTGATTACTATTAAGTTAAATTCATTTATGCCATCCTAGTTTTTGCTTTCTATGTGTTAATTGTGTTGTCTAGATTTATTTTTTTTTTTTCTCCCTTTCCTTTCTTGCCTTCCTCCGTGTTGATTTTCCCCCCTATCATTCCTTCTTTCTCTCCAATCTACTAGTTTGGAGGTGACACACTTTATTTCAATTCCATCAGTGGAGACCCTAGAAATCTTAGCTCATATATTTAGCCAAAGTTAATCAATATCTTATATAAGGACACTAGGGTCCTTTTGTCTCCAGATGCACTCACTGCTCATTCAAAACCATGATCCAGGGAAACAAATTGGCAGACATCCTCACACAAATGCCAGGCTCCAGAGTTTTCTTACCTCTATAAATTCTTGCTTTATCATTTTTCATCTCTGAGGAATTTCCTTACTTTGCCTCATTAAGCCATGTATTATAGAAAGACAGTTATAGTTTTATCCAAAATAGTTTTTGGGGGGAGGAATGTGTCTATAAACTTCTGATCTACCATGTTAGTAGAGTTCTCTTCCTATAATCCTCTACTTCCTGCCCTGTGGATTGGACCCTGTCCTTGTTCCTATGATCTTCGTGGCCTTAGCATGCTGTCTAGATTTTCTCTATCCCAGCCCAAGTTTTTAAAACTTCGCGCCAAGGTTTACTTCTATCTAAGTCCCTAAACTTCTTGTTCTGAAGTAGAATTTGGATTTATCTCCATTCATATTTCACACTGAGTTCAGCTATAGTGCTATTAAACAAACATAAGCCTGTGAAGCAAAAAAAAAAAAAAAAAAAAAAAAAGTGTAAAAGAAAAATTCAGTGGTCACCTCTGACAACTAATGACTCCAGTGCCTGCCAGGAAATATCCAAAACAGGGTGTATTAAGCTGACAATGCCTATCAAACCCTTCATCCGTGTAGAGGAAAGTCCTTCCAATTCAATGATTTTTCTTTCTAAACTGGTAAAACATGTTTTCTGTTAGCCCATGGCTCTGAAAAAGTGGGATCTTACCATCATCCAGCCTGATAATGTAAAACTGTCAGTGGATGGGCTGGAGTTGAGGTCCACAAATATTCAGAAGGTTCGGTCCAGTTCAATTGGGCAATTGTACTTGAGATCCTACAATACTCTGGGCAGTGGTCTAAATACTGAGGCAGACGTAAAGATGAAAAAGACACAGCTGCTTCTGTCTTTCAAAAGAGAGCTTTTGACAGAGTGTCCACAAGCAATAATAACACAGAATGTACTGAGGGCCATGAGGAAAGGACAAAGAAACAGCAGATGCCTCATGTATCTGAATGACCTTCTTTGGCCCCTAGACTAGGTCCTCTTGCTGTGTGCACTCCATACTTCTCTTATAATCTCCACCACCTTTTGTTATAATTTTATGTTTGACATCTGATTTCCCCACTAAACTGTAAACTCTCTGAAGGTAATACCTCTGTTTTGTTCTCTGCTCTGTCACCAATGCTTATAATATAGTGCCATATAAAAGATGAAGGTGTATTTGTTGAGCTAATGAATGAAACAGGTGAATTTTATGAGTGAACTGGGCCTTGAATGTGCTGTACCAGTCAGAGTCCTTGTAGGAAACAGATGGGTCCTCCAAAAAAGTAATGTGGAGAATTTGATGAAAGGACTATTTACAAAGAGTGGTTGGGGTTAAATAAAGCTCAGAAGAGACGATGAAGCATCCCAAGGCTGGCAAGAAAGAGACATTACCACTCCTAGGCTTGGAAGGCAAAGAGAGCAGCTCTGGCTTCAGGAGAGGGTCACCAGGGGAGTCATAGCTATTTGTAGAAGTCAGGGAATCAATCAGTTTCCTGCCGGTGCCTCCTGTATCCTATGGGGCCTCCCCATGGCCAAACCCAATCATAAGCCAGAGGGAAGGAGTGATTTGTTAATATGCAGTCCAAAACAGTCTCTAGGGCCACAACAGAGAAAGGTCAGGATTGATCCGGAGTGGTAAAAGAGAATTTTAACATAAATACTTAAGATATCAACAGACACGAGATGGGGTGAAGACATTCCAAGTGAAAGAGTATGTGAGCATTCCACTTTGGGTGATGTGTTTGTGTGGGTAACTTAGGTTAATTATTGGCAGATAAATTATTGGTAACCAACTGTGGAAAGTCCTGAATATTAGGCTGAAAATAGATGGAATGTATTAAGCTGAAAATAGATGGAATGGGAGACTTTGGGAACCAAAGGGCAGGAAGGCAGGGAGACTAGAGTTCCATCTTAGGGACAGCTCCAGAGGAATGTGGAGGTGGAGTTGTGTAAACATCATGGTGGTGAAGAGAAGGCCAGAGAAGAGGTATCATCTGGGGGCAGGTGACAAAGACCAGGGCCACATGAGAATAGCCTAGTTTCTTTTTTTTTTTTTTTTAAGATTTTATTTATTTATTTGACAGAGAGAGATTACAAGTAGGCAGAGAGAGAGAGGAGGAAGCAGGCTCCCTGCTGAGCAGAGAGCCCGATGCGGGACTCGATCCCAGGACCCTGAGATCATGACCTGAGCAGAAGGCAGCGGCTTAACCCACTGAGCTACCCAGGCGCCCGAGAATATCCTAGTTTCTGAAATTCTCTAGAAAGCATATGGATGAAGATAATCAAAATTCCCAGTGAAAAGGCCAGAGGTCCATTTTAAAACCAGAAGATTCCTTATGTCATGATCTCACAGCACACCCAGGAGAGACAAATCTGTTTGCTTACTTTGGTAGGAGCAAGAAGCATTTTAACAGAAACTGTGACATTTTAGAACCAGCTGAGCCTGTGAGGAGCATATGCTGTCTGGATCCCAGAGAGCTTCAGGTGGAATACGAATTCATATACAAGTTAAGGACAAAGTCAAGAGTGAAGTTCAAGGAATGAAAGTCACCGAGGGTAGATGGAAGATGAATTAGAATCATGTACACAAAGAAACAGGAAAGGACATTTCACTCCAGTAGACAGAGTATGGCTCACTTGGGGTTGTTTTCCTGCAATCCAGCGCTTCTTAAAGATACTGCATGATGGGTTATGGGAAAGGCTCCAAATTCCAGACTGAAAAAATAGAAGCAAGATAGACTTGTGTGTGCCCTCTCCAGGCCTCTGAAATTCCCGTTCAGTCTCAGACTGAAAGAACTTGCCTGCCAGATGGGTGGGAATTTGGCTGCCTCCCCTCACAACTGGAGCATTAGAGAAGGCATTTCCTCAGAGATCATCGAAGTTCCCATGAACATTTTATATAACTAAAACAACTCCAGAAAATCTGATATTACCAATGAGAATGCTGATAACCACAGGCGATAGGAGGTGGGCCTTTGGCTGCCTTGCAGCTTTGTCTCCGCAATTCCAAGGAGACATTTTATCAGTGACAGCTACTAATCTAAAAGACCAGCCCTGAGGGAGAGCCTGCATTTCAATTTTGAGAGCACCTGACACGCTCTCTTGGGTGGAGGGAATGTTAACTCTCCCTGGGGATAAATTGCAGTCTCTTTTGACAGCTATATGATCTCTGAACAGGGAATCATCAAACGCTTTTTAGAAATAGAAAGCTGGTAGGAAGGAGTCTGCTCTGAAGGCCAACATTCACCCCCTGGAAAAAAACTACAGCATTATTAGGGTAGTTCACTGTTAGGAAATTATTTCTAAGGGACACTTGGAATTTAGGATGTGAAGACATGTATCCTTGAGTATGTCAGCCAAGAAGGTAGACCTACACAGGGAGATATAGCTGAGAACACAGGTGTTACAGTCAGATGGGCCTAGGTTCAAATTCAAACTCTTCTGCTTAATAACTGGGTGACTTTGGGTGAATCATATAAGGCCTTTTTAGCCTTAGTTTTCTCACTCATGAAATGGGGCTCCTAGGATCTGACTTTCAAGGTTCTGGTCAAAATTAGTAGGCATTCATTTAGTACTTTATTACAGATGTTAGAGATCCATAGGGATGACCCGATATATACACAGCAACTTGATCAATTAAATGCAACTTGGAGGGACTTAAAGTTTGAATTTAGTAAGTTAAAGTTCTGACAAGTGTTCTTAAAGATGAAATAGCTGGGCCATGATGTCTGTTCTACATGACCCCACCTCGACCTGTTTGGATTATTTTTCCTTCTCCTCCTTCCCATCCCTTTCTCTCCTCTCTGAATCTTTTTCTATAAACATTCATGTCAGAAAATATTTTCCAGCTGTGTGACTGGGTGAAGATGGTCCAATGAATATTGTAAGAAATATCCAACCCGCCCCATACTGTTCACAGCAGATTCCAATCTTCACAGAGAGATCTCAGTAATGACTGTGGTCGTGCAGGATATTGGAACAAGACTGAATACCTGCTAATTCCTGAAAAGATCAGGGTGGCGGGGGTGGGGGGAGCAAATATACAAAGATTCTCATATTCTCCTCTTTTCATAGGTTGACTCTCATTCATTTGTAATCAGTGGATTTTCATGTACACAAATTAGGCAATTCATGCAATGAGAAGTTTTTGAAAGACATTTGAAAGCTTTGAAAGTTTAAATTCAAGTCTGTTATTTCAGCACATACATTGGCTGCTGCAATGTTGCATGAAAGATGCACTAACAGGCAATCAGCTGTGGAAAATCCATTTCTCCTTTATAAACAGATCTTGAACAGTCTGGAGTATGCAATTTAATTGCAATGGAATGGATTACAGACATTCCCCTGATCATAATTGTGGGGTTAGAGAAGAATGTTATGGTCTTAACTTATTCCCTGCAAGAAAATGGTCCCCCTAGTATCTATAAAATCTAAAAGACATTTAAACTTTAATTAAAATTATTATTTATTTTAGCAACATTATCAGTGAAAAACATTATTGCCAAAACAATTAGAAAATCAATTCATGGACTTTGTAGACATTTAATCTTTCTTTTCAAAAAGGGCAGCTTTATCCCTATGGTATTAAATCTCATTGAAAATTGGAGTAAGAAGCAGTTAATTAATAGCTTCCTAACCCATAGCTCTCCAGAAAAGAAAGCAACTTCTAAGCGAAAAAGGAAAACAAAAAACAAAAACAAAAAAAAACCAGAAAGGACAAGACAAGAAAGGGAAGGGAAAAAAATCTCCAATCAAAACTCCATAAAAAGTATTATAATTTTAGTTTCTAAACTCTTAATTTATCCAAGAATTGCCAAGTCTGTGCTAAAAAGGTTCAGGCATAAGTCTGTACCTTCTCTTTGTAAAGCTTGGATTGGCTGCTGGGATAACCTGGACTACATAGTTTAAGTCAACACCGCCAGATCTGGTGAGCTCCAGTTCACATGTACCTGAACTCTGTGATAATGATTCATCCTTCCATAAAGTTGAACACTACAGAGCAGCAGCAAGACTAATTAATCCCTGCTGCATGAAGCTGGTACTACAGACTCACACATAGGAGGAGTAACAAGGACACCGTTTGTTGAGTGCTTCCTGTGCGCTTAAGGCTTTAGGAGATTATTCCATGTAGTTCTCCCAGTGAGCCCATGAAGGGATGGTCATCACGTGTCATTAACAGATGGAAAATAGATTTAAGGAACTTGTCTAGAGTCATACAATAATAAGTGGTAGAGATAGGATTCAAATCCAGGTGTCTCTGATCTAAAAACTGTACCTTAACCAGTGTTCTCTACCTTCTCTAACTGCTCTATCCCAGGAATCTATAACTACTTTCTCCCTAGTGGGAAACAATTTGTACAATTTATCCCATTCACTGGTCTGGCCCCCATACCTATTTCTGCCTCATGACATGAAGACAGAAATTCAAATACGAGGTGTCCTAGATCATGAAACAGTGAAGACTTGAATTATGTTCATACAGTGGACAGCCTGGGACCACCTATCAGAAGATGAACAGCAGAGACCATCTGTCACCAAGTCCTCTGCTCTGTCTGGGCCACACTCTCAAGGGCCTGCCAGTCCTCTTGAGAGTTTCTGGATGGTTCTATCTAGAACTCCTCCACCCTGATCTCTCATTATCCCACTTTTCACTGTCTAAAGTTAGATATTTTTTTAAAGTTTTTATTTATTTATTTGCCAGAGAGAGAGAGAACATAAGAGACAGCAGAAGCAGGGAGAGAGGCAGGCAGAGGAAGAAGCAGGGTCCCTCCTGAGCATGGAGCCTGACCTGAGACTCGATCCCAGGACCCTGAGATCATGACCTGAGCCAAAGGCGGATGCTTAACCGACTGAGCCACCCAGGTGGTCCTAAAAGTATATTATTCTTGTAACGGTTTTATCATTTGCTGCCTGTCTTTCCCATTGGGATATAAGCTCTATAAGTGCAAGAACTTTGTCCTTCTGTCCACTTCCCAATGCCTAGCATGTAATAGAACCTCAATAAATATTTGCTGACTCACTAAATGGATAAATGAAAGAATTTATTAAATATCAAATTGGACAAAAGTAGAGAAGAATATTGATTGGTTTTATCCTCTCTCTACAGCAACTTTTGGTAAGTAAAGCCTGCTTTCCAGGGATACTACTCTTAGCTCTCCAAGTAGGTTCTTATTTCTAAAAACATGTGATATGTCATATACAAGCTGAGATCCAAACGCTCTCTTATGGATTACACAATATGTTCTTATACCTTCTACCACTGTTAGAGAAATCAACCACAACTTGAAAATAGGGCAAAAAGGTGGGCAGCACATCTTTTCAATGTCATTCAGGAGCAAAGTCCACCAAAGATTTTCTAGGAGAAAGTACTTAGTTTGACTCACTGCTTACTATTGATTAAAGGTCGCAGACTTTGTGAATTTATTATTTTAACTCATAGATTTTTGTCTAGTAGAGATGAAAATGATTTCTGTCCCAAAGAAGAGATAATCCCAAAGGTTACAATTTATTGGCCTCTAAGACATTAACCAGTTTTTTTAATCTAATCTAGCAATCTTAACTTAGTATTTCTTTATTAAATTACCTAGTTTCTCAAATGCTCTATAAATTGGTATTACTATCTTACTGGATTCCTTATTAATTGAATAAAATTCTTTGACATGTGTTTATTTTCTATTTGCATAAACATCATGATTTTACCTTTTAGAAAACTGTAACTTAATACCACGCATCTACAAACTGTAAAAGAAAAATCACATTCAAACTTCTTATAAGTTAAGTTTCTCATAGTCACCATCTATAATTTTATCCATGAGCACCCTAACAAACAAAAGCACTGACCAAGCACTGATATATATATCTATATCTGTGTTTCTGTGTGCAGAATGTTGGGCTTGTCCTTAACCTCTCCCAACCCATTAATATTCTTATTTCCCTCTTGAACAGCCTTCCAACTTCCACATGAGCTTCATAATTTTACCTTTTAGAAAATTGTAATTTAGTACCTTCTCCCTACAAACCTTAGGTGAATAATCACATTCGTATATGATAAGGTCCTTATCTTTGAGTTTATTATTTATATGTGTGTGTGTATTTATAGCTTCATATATAGCTGGAGAGAAACACCCATACCACTCTGTGCTTCTGTCCACTTTTGTAACACAAAATAACATCGATACTTCTTTTAGAGGGGTGGTTTTGAATCTTACTCCTTGTTATATATTGGTCCCAATTTATTATTCTCCCTTTGTCCATATAGAACTTATTACCCACTTCCATATCCTCTTGTCAGTAAAAGTCCCACCTATCTGAGCCAATGTGATTCCTCATAAATTCTTTTCTGCAGTTTCTCTCCACACTTGGGGAAAGATGCTCAATAAGGAAACATCTGTAAAAAAATGGTTTCTGACAGAATGTACTGTCAGAACATTCAATGTATGTGGGTCTTGGAGTTAAAAAGACTAAAGATTGTTTCTAGTACAGTATTTACAATGAAAGCCTTAAAATTATCCTGGGTTTTCCAATAATTCTGCTCAAATGAACAGATTTTGATTTCTGGCTACAGATGCAAAAAAAAGCTACTGTGCAATAGAAAGCAGGTGTTAAGATACGAACCTTTGGGGCACGTGCACCCAAATGTTTATAGCAGCAATGCCCACAATAGCCAAACTATGGAAAGAACCTAGATGTCTATCAACAGATGAATGGATAAAGAAGATGTGGTATATATACACAATGAAATACTATGCAGCCATCAAAAGAAATGAAATCTTGCCATTTGTGATGACGTGGATGGAACTAGAGGGTATCATGCTTAGTGAAATAAGTCAATCGGAGAAAGACAACAATGAGGAAGTGGAGATGCAACGTGGGGGGTTTGGGTGTAGGAAAAGAATAAATGAAACAAGATGGGATCGGGAGGGAGACAAATCATAAGTGACTCTTAATCTCACAAAACAAACTGAGGTTTGCCGGCGGGAGGGGGGCCAAGAGAGGGGGGTGGGGTTATGGACATTGGGGAGGGTATGTGAGTGCTGTGAAGTGTGTAAACCTGGCGATTCACAGACCTGTACCCCTGGGGATAAAAACACATTATATGTTTATAAAAAAATAAAAAATTTAATTAAAAAAAAGATACAAACCTTTGTCTCTGCTTGCCACCTCCCATTCTTTTGGCCAGCAGAGACAAAGGAAATGAGACAAATTGGAAATATTACATGGACATGCTGTTCTAGACTTATTTCCCATACTGAATATTAATAATTCTCCAAAACTGGTTGGCAGGAGTATTGCAGAAATGCCTGGGTGACATGGGAGAGCGGGAGCCCCAATTTTGCCACCCACTATTCAATGATTATGGTATTGAAGGCCAACCATTTGACAGGAGGATGTCTGTTCCTGAAAGCAGTCACAAAGGGAGACTCTATGAGCCTCTGACCAGTAAGTCTCACTTCCACATGGCCAGGCTAATGGAGTTATAAAATCCAAGCACTTTAACACATAGTTTATAAGGAAAGAGAAATCATGGCTTTTGTAAGAGTAAGCCTTGGCTTCTTTATGATGATTAAAAAGTTAAAAAAAAAAAAAAAGGTTGTAAGAAAAGAGAAAGGAGATTTCTACCTATTCAAAGAACCTTTGATTAAACTATGCTACAACCAAAAAGGTTGGCTTGCTGTGGAAGCGAATGTTTGCTGTGCATACAGAACTAACTGGCTATCACACAAAGAAAAGAAGCAACAGGTATTTCTCCGCAAGGAAGTCCACCTGAGGGTTGGTATCATTATTTGGAATTGGAATCAGTCTTGAAAGCCTGCAAATGCCTTTCCAGTTACACTGTCGATCTCCATTATCCCCCCCAATAAGTAGGACAGGCTAAAATTGCACCTTTTAGGGTAGCAAGTATAAATTCACCACTGATGAAGCCATACTTGGTTTCAAAGAAATGAGGCTAGTTGAGAGGGTACACTTAATAATTTTAGGTCATGTCAAACTGGATAGCCAAAATCTCCACAAAATTCCTTTGGGGGTCATTGTCAGAAGCAGAATTATGGGCTGGATGGACCATGAGCCTGCACCGAGATGGGCTTGTTTTCACTTCTAGATAACATAGTGTCAAGGTCACAAGAAGATACACCATGGAAAATAGGAAACCATATATAAAATAAAGTTTTACTACTAAAAACAATCCCAGCTGAAAAGAGGCTATCTTAAAAATATAATAAAATTTAAGTACTAATGAATAACATGTATCATATCCAGAAACCAGGAAGATGGTGTTATGTGAATCAATTTAGAAGTAGCTTAAGCCAATGAAGACAACTGATCTGGGAGTGAGAGTCTCTTGGTTTCTTTCTATTCTCCATATTCATTTATGTGTCAGACAGCATAAATTTATCCAAAATAAGTGTGTCCATGATTTTGTGCGAGGCAGGCGGTTCAACAAAGAGATGACAAATTACTTGGCTAATGCTGCAAAATATTAGTAAACTTTCCTCCACCTCAGCTTCCAAGGAAAAACAATAATAGACACATGGTGAATAATTCTTGCCTCAAGCCATCATCCTTGAAAATGGAGCAAAATCAGATGTTGAATTCACCAATTAGATGGTGAATATTTTGGTAAATAATTGGCTCATCTATTGAGCTTTCATTTTATTTATGCAAATAAGCTTTTTCTTTCTTGGTCACCTGAGAGGTTCCCATTTGGCAGTTAAATGTAGCCCCTTTAGCCGACTATCCACTAGAAGGATGAAACTTTCTTTTCACATAAAACCTTCTAAAATATAACTTTCTAAAAATTATTACTCAGTGAAGGAAAAAATAAGCTAAACACAAAAAGCTTTGTGAATTCCAAAACAAAAGAAGTAAATGTTTAAGAAGGAGCTTGGAAATGAATATGCATTTAATGCAAACATATTTCACTTAAAGAAAAACATCAGTTCCAGAATTATCCATTAGATGCTAACACTTGTGAAAAGATCCTGGCCCATGGCAATCTACTTATAGAGAATCTACAAGTCTATGGTGCAAATTTAACATTTAAATGTAACTAAATTTCCAGTGCATTTATGGTTGGCCCTCATTAATATAATTTTAAGGAAATTCTTATAATGAAGAAATAGTGATTATTCTCAATAGCCACCCAAAATATAGTTATAGTACATTTGATTAAATGCCTCTGTGGTGAGATAAATTGCAATTTACACATTTCTGTGTGTTCTTTAAGAAAAAAATAAAAAGGCCAAGGATGACAAAGGAAGCTAATGGTACTTTGGGGGATAACATGTCATTAGCTGTTCCATCATTTATGCTGAAACTCCTGAATTACTGGGTAAGGTAAATAGTGCTTGAGATTTGCTGCTACGAACCCTGAAATAGTTTCCAGCACAAAATTTATAAATAATACCAGGAGTCCTACTGTTTCATCTCCTAAGTCATTTTACTTAAAGACTTTAGAATTCTCGACAAAGGTAAAAATATACAGTCCTTTACTAATTAAACTGGTAAGAAGACCTCATTAGGAAGGATACGTAACATGAAGCATGAATTATTTCTTGTTTAATTTCATACAGAATAGGGTGCCTGGGTGGCTTAGTCACTTAAGCATGTGCATTTGGCTCACTCATGATCCCAGAGTTCTGGGATCGAGTCCCACCCACATCAGGCTCCTTGCTCAGCAGGAAGTCTGCTTCTCCCCTCCCTCTGCCTGATGTTCCCCCCTGATTATGCTCTCTCTCTCCCTCTCACTCTGTCAAATAAAATAAAATAAAATAAAATAAAATAAAATAAAATAAAATAAAATAAAATAAAAAGATAACTTCATACAGAATAGAAACAATTGTTCTGTTATTATAAATAAGTTAAATGACTACTTAGGATGATCACAGTGACATTTCCAATGTCGAACTCATTGCTGCACAGCAAGACAGGCCCTAGGGATTCTGCCAAACATGGCCTGGATATACAGCTTTTGAAAAGCAGATCATGTTCATTCATTTGTTATCTACTGAACTCTTACTAAGTACCAAGTACCTTGCTAAGCCCTGGGCAAACAATGGAGGGCATAACTTAAACATGTGTGCTCTCATGGAATTTCACAGAACTTTCCATCTAGTAGAGTATATCTGTAGAAAGGGAGTTGACTAAGATTACATCCAAAACTACTTGGGATGTCACAGATGAAATTCAAAAAGGAAAAAGCCTTGTTCTCTCCAAGTCACTGATTTTAATGCAGTAAAGACTGTTTATGAGCATGTCTCTCACCATGGGCATGGTACAGAGACTGGGAAATAGCACTCCTGATTATTGTCTCCAGGATATTGGTTCTGTATAATGACATATCATTTAATGATGAAAAAGGTAACAAAATCATGACCATAATCATAGCCAGGATTTACTAAGTACTTTCTATGTTCCATGGCCTTAACTAAACATTTGACATTCATTATCTTATCAAATCATCATAATGATTCTCTAATTATTATTATCCTCGTTTTACAGATGAATAAAGTTCGGCTTAAAGGTTATGATGATGATTAGAAGCAAAAGAGTCTGGTGAGAGGATCAGTAGACTTTTTTTTTTTTGCCTTGTGCTGAATTCATCCCTTCATCTTAAAGATGAAGACCACAGGACAGGGAGTTTTGGCCTCACAGAGTGGTTGGAAAGGGCAATCCTATGAATCTGCCATCCCCTGATAACCCATGCCCACATAATCACCCATCCTTTCTTTCCAGGGAACTTCTCACATGAACCTGTTTTTTTTTTTTTTTTTTTTTTTGAAATTGCTTCTATAAGATTCCATAATAGAATGCAATGTACATCTCCACAATTATATCCTTCCCTTTCTTCTAATTCAACGTTTCATGCTTGGTAACAGACATCTAAATCCATTCTGCTTATTGAGGGCAAAACCCACTCTGCCTATGATCAATGGATTGTCAAAATGGCTACTGTCCCTCTTAGCTTTTAGGATCACTTCTGTTTGTGGAGAAATGCCTTGTCTCCCTGAAAGCTTTCTTTTCACAGAAGTCAGGGCTGGGAGAGAACTTCTCCAGTCTGTCACATGCACCACATACCCAACAAGTTTGTTCCACTTTGGCTGATCGGAATTAAACATTCTCCCAGCCCCATGGGCTCTGGAAATTGTTCAGCCTCCAGCAACCTGATAGCTGTTCTTTGCTGCATCTTGTAGAATTTTAACCCTATACATGCTCAGCTCAGAATGCAACAAAAGACTCAAAGAGAACCTTATGAAGATTTCTGGATCACTTTTTTGGTTTAGCTACCTCTTCTCTGGCATTCTGTCCTATTGTCCAATGTATGAAATTAGCTCTTTGATGTATTTTGCACAGTTTTCTACTGTGTTTGCTTTAAAGATTTTACTTATTTGTCAGAGAGAGAGAGAGAGAGAGAGCGCACAAGCAGTGGAAGCAACAGGCAGAGGGAGAAGCAGGCTCCTTGCTGAGCAAGGAGTCTGATGTGGGGTTTGGTCCCACGATCGAGGGATCATGACCCGAGTTGAAGCAGACACTTAATCGACTGAGTGACCCAGGCACTGTTTATTTGTTTGTTTTTAAAGCAAAGGACAAATCTAATACCAGTTTCTCTCTTATGGGCTGAAGCAGATATTCTTACTAGCTTCTTTTTAATTGACATACCAGCTTCTTAAAAGTAGGAAATATGTAGTGTTCTTGCTCCTACATTTCAGCATCTGAAAGTTGCTTTACTCATCAATAAAACAGACTGGCTAATAGCACAAATTATAGAGCCAATCACACTGAGTTTAAATTCTGACTCGGCATGTATTGGCTTATGGTATGAGGAAGGATATTTTACCTCTCTTGAGGTAAAATATAGACCTGATTTTCCCGTCTATAATATAGGAATAATAATAATGACAACTATATTTTAGGTTTGTTTAAGCTTCAATGAGCTAGTGAAGCAGAGTGCGGCTTGGCATATGATAATGCTCAGTAGGGTAGCTGTTAGTAATATTCCTATGACTCATCACTCAAAGGCCCGTTAGCCTATTCCTGTATGACTGATCCTTCATTTTTTTGAAATTTCATGCAGATAATCAGAATGAGGTAGTCAACAAAGTCACATAATATTGTTTAATTGTTGTAAGAAAGAATCATGCCCCCCATTCTTCCCAGCCAATTTTGAGATAGTAACGTGAAGCTCCTAGGCTGAGAACAGAAGACATGGACAAAAGCTACATTTTAGGACACAAGGGGATTCTGAGTGCACCCTGCTCTTCATCTTTCCATCCAGATCAGCAATGAAAAGGCATATGTGTACTGCATTTCTAACAATTAGATTTCACTGGAACTGCACTAGTGGCAATAGATCAGTAAAAGAACATGGCAGTGAACCAGCTTGTAAAGGGAAGACTCTTTTTATAGAGCAAATGATTGCCTACTAATTTATCTATGCCATAAATCTGGAGTTTCGTATGTAGGGTCTATAAACGGGCTGCACCTGGGCCAGTGTCACTTTCAAAGATCAGACTTGGTCTCCTTAGGCAGCTGCTTTCAGATACATTAAGAGTTGCTCCTTTAGGGAGATTCTCCCTGGAGCTTTGATGGAGTTCTTAGGGAAGACGAGGTCCCAGTATTTACATTTGCTAGGCAAAGATGTGAAAATCACTTGTGTGTGTGCTTAGCCAGTCTGGATATCAGTCATGCGTCCAAGAATCAAATACAAATTAAAGTTTTAACATAAACAAATATCTCTGGTATTTGCTCTGCAAACCAACCCATGTGCTACCACCACCACTATTCTTCTGTCTGGGGGAATAGTCCTTCCTTATGTGCCTGAAGGCCCTTCTCTCTTGGTCCAGGATTAAAATGGCCAGCTGTCAGGTGACCTCAGCAGAGATATTGGCATCATCTGAAGTTCACGTCTTGTAAATGTTTAATGGTAGTCTTTCAGAGGATAAAGGGATAAAGAAGCAATTAAAACTCACACTCCTGACTGGATACTGTGATTAAATTCAATTCTGGTGCGTTATTTTAGTTTGATGTAGTACCCTGGTACAGGGGTCTGTATGCTCTCACTGATCTAAGTAATCCCCCACTGATATACACAAGAGATCTAATATCAAAGAATAACCACACATCAGTCATCACTTCTGAATCATCTAACAGCACCCACCTTATGAATACTACTTTGAATTTAAATAATATTTCTTTTAGAAAAGATCAGTGCTTTTGTGTTCTTACCTACCTTAACATCATTTCTGTGAGGAAAGAAGGGGTTGGATTTGTACTCCCCTGTTTTTAGAAATATGAGAGACAGAGAACCAGGGAGAGTAAATCATTTGCTTGAGATCATATAGTGACACAGAACCTGAGAGAAGTCTTGGAGGTTGGAGCATCAACCTGCAACCTTTCTGTTAGATCAGCAGAAAAGCAGTTCTGTAAGGGGCTAGAGACTACATATAGATTTGGCAGGTCATACAGTCTTCGTTGCAACTTAACTAGTCAAGTTTGCTGTCACAGCATGAAAGCAATCATTGACAGGGTGTAAATGAAAAAGAATGAGCATGACTGGTTTTGATGACTCTACGTGTGCGTGTGTGTGTGTGTTTTACAAAAATAGGTAGTGGGCCACATTTGGCTCACATGCCACAGTTTACCAACCCTTATTACTAAATAATGACCCATGTTAAATGCTGCCTTAAGCTGTAGGGGCCACTGTGTAGGACAGCAGAATTCGACATTTGAGCATGTTTCCTACATTATCATGATCTTCACAAGAACCATGCTCTGTAGGCTGTAAATGACTTTCCTTTTTATGTCTGAGGAAACTAGGAGGCTAACTCACCCAAGGCCATGTGGTTGTAAATGGAACACAAAAATTATAGCGTGAGTCTCCTGACTTCTAATAGTTCTCCTCTGCTAGATGTCCCATGGGAAATTCTTGCCAACACTTGCATTTTCAGATAAGACTATTCTAGGATCTGGGGAATTGAATGGCTTATCTGGGGCCAGTGTCTGTTAATAGCTGTGCCAGAAGTAGACACACCACCTGTTGGCCTTCAGACTAGTCTTCAATTGTGAACATTTACATTATTTTTGAACATTGTCATGAACATTTTCTTTACGTTGTCATGAACATTTTCCTTTATGTTATTGTGAACATTATCCAGGGGGAAAGGTGGAACTAGATAGAATGATGGTGTGTCCATTGTATTTTTATTCTTTAAACTCTCTGAAATGCTACTATTTTATAAATAATCTCTTTGATGTACCAAACAGTATACAGGTCCTGAATAATAATTTTTGATTCACTTTGTGTTTTTGACTAATTTTTAAATCCCAACCTGGATTATGAAAGTCTTACTGGCACACTGCAGTATTTTTTGTTTAATTTTATTCTTTAACACAGTCTGATGGTTGTATCTTCGATCATGGTACTTAATTATCTACTCCAATCTAGGAAATACATGAAAGAGAAGGAAAATAACCTGATAAAGAGGACTCCTTGGTTTTAACTAGCACTTTATAATGAGTGGGTAGGGGTCACCGTGATTTCTAGGGTCTCTGCTAGCTATATCAGCACGTAGGAGATGAAAAGGTGACCAGCTATTCTGGGTTGCCTGGGACTAGGGGCTTCCTGGAATGGAGAACCTCCAGCACTAAAACCAGAAATATCCCAGGCAAACCAGGATACACTGATTACCCTGACTGCTGAATAGTATGTTTGAATGAACTGACCACTGATGAGAATTCTGCATACCTGGAGGCAATGAGCTTCATCTAGCAAAGAAACACTTGAGCCTGGTAGGGCCCCATGATTTTGTAGAGACCCAAACCTAACTATATTAAGATAGAGCAGTATGTATATGAAAAAACAGCCTATTGACAAATATAAATCTGTCTGGATTATTATTGCTATTCATTAGTGAAAATCACATAACCTATCACTTAACCTAAGAAACATGTAAGCAAGGAGGGCGTTTAGCTCCAACTGTAACAGAAGGCATCTACTCAACACCAAAAGCTACCCACAAGCTACTGGTGATCATCAATTCCTAGACTCAACAAAGCATCCAGTTGCCAGCACGGGATCCACTGCAAGCCTGGGAGGTAGTGCCAAGTTTCCAGACTCTGGATCTGGACCAGAAGCCAAATGACACCTTCCCAAGATTTCTTAGGCCTCCTGCCAGTTCTACCTTCCTCTGACAACTCTAGTTTTGCAGATTTGGGCTCGCTGAGAAGACCCGCTCTGGATTTCCTAGCTTTGGGGGAAGGAGTTTCTGGTGGTCCCATTAGAATCCAAGTCCTCAAAAGTTTCTTTGTTATAGATAGCATGAACATTCCTGCCATGGGGCTTTACTTCCATCACAGGTGCGAGCCAGTCTCCCTGCCCTGCAGAATGTTAAAAAGTAAATACTAGCAGGATTCAGAATCCAGCAATGAACCAGTTGCTAACATACCAGCCAGGGTTAAAAACCACAATGACTAAAAACTTTGGAAAAAGCAACATGAAGGGTTTTCAGACTTTTCCTATAGGAACACTCATGATTGAAAGCCTTATTCTAATTTTCAGTTACATCTGGTGACTGTTTATTTAAGACCTTGGTTAGAAAGTTCAGGTTAAATATGCCTCAGTGAATTCTGCTGCCATTACAGGCCAGGCAAGCTCAGTAATGTCTTGGCAGCTCTTATTTTTGAATCTGAATTAGCATATGCAGGGGACAGTTTCCCTGGCAGATTGTCCAAAGGAATTCAAACACCTAACTCCGTTAGTGAGAGGTCTACCCCTCTCCACACTGCCCCAGGCCACCAATAATCTGCAAGTCTTGAGGCATGGATGTCTCTGACTCTTTTTCTCCCTAATTCTTACTCTGGCCTTCACTTTTTCTATTTCCTTGGTTGAAACCATTAGTCAAGTACATATTATTGCTTTTCCTGTCTCTCTTCTTCCCTTCTGCTTCTTCCTTGACCCTTTCTCCCTTTCCAATTTGTCTCCTGTCAACCCTACCCACTTTTCTTTGTTATTTTATTCTCCTTTTAACTGTCCTTGTCTTTATTACCTCATTTCTCTTCCTCTTCTGCAACTTGTTCCCTGCTTTCCACTTAGAATTTCTTTAAGCATTTTAAAAACCAATTATCACCATGTTGTTTCATTTTTAATAAACTTGAGTTTCAAAGTGGAAACTCCATTTCCTTAGTGTGCTATGGCAAAGAGGTAAAGACATAAATTAATTAGAGCTGGCTGGCATGGGGAACAGAAAGCCAGGCTGTAGCTCTGTGCCAGAATGAATATGAAGCAGTTGGTGAGGTGTATGAACACATACCTATAGTCAGCATAGCACACACTGTCCTCACCGCATATATACAGCCTATCTGTGCCCAGAGGAAAATCAATCTCTCTTCACTGAATGCTAAATGAAGGCTGCTAAAGGCAGGTACTGGTCAACTATTAAAAATTTTTTTTTTATTAAGGTATAATTGACATATAACATTACATTGGTTTCAGGTTTACAACATAATGATTTGATATTTATACACATTGCAAAATGATCACTGAAATAAGTCTGGTTACCATCTGTCACCATACAAAGTTAACTTTTAGGATTTACTCTCTCAGCAACTTTCAAGTATGCTCTACAGTATTATTGACTATAGTTATAATACTTTATTTTACATCCCCATGACTTATTTATTTTATACCTGGAAGTCTGTACCTCTTGATCCCCTTTACCCATTTTACTCACTTCCCCAAACTCCTTCCCTCTGGCAACCACCATTCTGTTCTTTGTATCTATGAGTCTGGTTTTCTTGCCTTGTTTTGGTTGTTTGTTTTGTTTTTTAAATTCTACATATAAGTGAAATCATAAGGTATTTGTCTTTCTCTGACTTATTTTGCTTAGCATAATTCCTTCAAGGTTCATCCATGTTGTCACAAATGGTATGATTCCACTCTTTTTCATGGCTGAGTAGTATTCATTCTCTCTCTCTCTCCTATATATATACATATATATATTTATATATTTATATCTATCTATCTATATTTCTTTTCTTGTATTTTTAAAAAATTTTATTTATTTATTTGACAGACAGAGATCACAAGCAGGCAGACAGGCAGGCAGAGAGAGAGAGAGGGGAAGCAGGCTCCCTGCTGAGCAGAGAGCCCGATGTGGGGCTCGATTCCAGGACCCTGGGATCATGACCTGAGCCGCCAGGCACCCCTCTATCTAAATTTCTATATGTATCTCACATCTTTATCTATTCATCTGTCAATGGACAGGTTGTTTTCATATCTTGACTGTTACAAATACTGCTGCAATGAACATAGGGGTATGCTTATTTTTTCAAATTATTGTTTTCATCTTCGTTGGATAAATACCTAGAAATGGAATTGTTAAATTACATGGGAGTTCTATTTTTAAATTTTTGAGGAGACTCCATGCTGTTTTCTGTAATGACTGTATCAACATACATTCCCAACAACAGTGTATGAGCATCCTCCCTTTTTTCCATATCCTCACCAACACTTGTTATTTCTTGTCTTTCTGATAATAGCCATTCTGACAGGTAGTGGGGTGATATCTCATGGTTTTGTTTTGCATTTCCCTGATGATTGGTGATGCAGAGAATATTTTCATATGCCTGCTGGCCAGCTATCTGTACATTGTCTTTGTTTTGGTTTTGGGTTTTTTTTTTTTTTTTAAAGGTTTTATTTATTTATTTGAGAGCAAGAGAGAGAGTGCAAGCACAAGTAGGGGGGAGAGGCAGAAGGAGAGGGAGCAGTAGGCTCCCTGCTGAACAGGGAGCCTGATGTAGGACTCAATCCCAGAACTCTTAGGTCATGACCTGAGCCGAAGTCAGACGCTTAACTGACTGAGGCATCCAGGCACTGTACCTCTTCTTGGAAAACAGTCTATTCAGATCCTCTTCCCTCTTTTTAAATCAGATTGTTTGGGGCTTTTTGATACTGAGTTTTAAGAGTTCTTCATATAAAATTATATAAACCCTTATTAACCCCTTAATGGATGTATGATTTGCAAATATTTTCTCCCACTTGGGGGTGTTTTTTCATTTTTAAAAAATATTTTATTTATTTATTTGACAGACAGAGATCACAAGCAGGCGGGGGGGGGGGAGCAGGCTCCCTGCTGAGCAGAGAGCCCGATGCAGGATTCGATTCTAGGACCCTGGAATCATGACCTGAGCGGAAGGCAGAGGCTTTAACCCACTGAGCCACCCAGGCGCCCTGAAGGTGTCTTTTCATTTTGTTAATGGTTTCCTTTGCTATACAGAAGTTTTTTTTTTTTTTTTAAGATTTTATTTATTTCTTTATTTATTTGAGAGAGAGAGAGAGAGAGAGAGAGAGATCATGACAGGGAGAAGGTCAGAGAGAAAAGCAGACTCCCTGCCAAGCAGGGAGCCCAAAGTGGGACTTGATCCCTAGACTCTGGGATCATGACCTGAGCCCAAGGCAGTCGCTTAACCAACTGAGCCACCCAGCCACCCCAAAATCTTTTTAATTTGATGTAGTCCCACCTGTTTTTTTTGCTTTTGTTGCCTTTGTTTTTGGAGTCAGATCAAAAAATGTATCACTAAAACCAGTATTAAATAGCTCACTGTCTATGTTTTTGTCTAGGAGTTTCATGATTCCAGGTTTTACATTCAAGTCTTTAATCTAGTTTGAATTAATTTTTGTGATGTATAAGACTGTGGTCTAATTTCATTCTTTTGCATGGGGCTGTGCAGTTTTCTCAACACTATTTATTGGAGACCATCTTTTACCTGCTGTATATTCTTACCTCCTTTATCATAAATTAATTGACCATATATACATGGATTTATCTTTGGGTTCTCTATTCTGTACCACTGACCTATGTGTCTGTTTTTATGCCAGATCATACTGTTTTATTACTATAGCTTGGTAATATAGTTTGAAATCAGGGAGCATATGCTTCCAGATTTATTCTCAAGATCTGATAAAACTGTTTAAAGAGGACAAATTAAAAAATGGTACAGAGCTTTGTGAAATTTCTAAGAGCTCCAGTTTCAGAAACATTAGTAGCTAAGTCAGCTGAGGACAGTCCTACAGGGAGACTGATGTTTACATATTGACTGAAATACTCTGAAATATTCTCTAGGTACCCAAGCATTCTGCTAACATAAAATCTGAGTAACACCTGCCCTCTAGCTAAAACAAAATTGCTTCAGGTTGAGAACTCCTCAAACTCAACACACACAAAACAGATAATCACATCAAAAAATGGGCAGAAGACATGAACACACAGTTCTTCAAAGAAGACATATAAATGGCTAACAGACACATGAAAAAATGTTCATAATCATTAGCCATCAGGGAGATTCAAATCAAAACTACATTGAGATTCCACCTTACACCAATTAGAATGGCCAACATTAACAAGACAGTAAACAACAAGTGTTGGAGAGGATGTGGAGAAAGGGGAACCCTCTTACACTGTTGGTAGGAATGCAAGTTCGTGCAGCCACTTTGGAAAACAGTGTGGAGACTCCTTAAGAAATTAAAAAGAGAGCTACCCTATGACCCTGCAATTGCACTGCTGCGTATTTACCCCAACGATACAGATGTAGTGAAAAGAAGGGCCATCTGTACCCCAATGTTCATAGCAGCAATGGCCACAGTTGCCAAACTGTGGAAAGAGAAAAGATGCCCTTCAACAGACAAATGGATAAAGAAGCTATGGGCCATATATACAACGGAGTATTATGCCTTCATCAGAAAGGATGAATACCCAACTTTTGTATCAACATGAAAGGGACTGGAGGAGATTATGCTGAGTGCAATAAGTCAAGCAGAGAAAGTCAATTATCATATAGTTTTACTTACTTGTGGAGCATAAGGAATAACACGGAGGACATTGGGAGATGGAGTGGAGAAGTGAGTTGGGGGAAATTGGAGGCGGAGACAAACCACGAGAGACTGTGGACTCTGAGAAACCAACTGAGGGTTTTGGAGAGGAGGGAGTTGGGGGTTTTGGTGGGCCTGGTGGTGGGTATTATGGAGGGCACATGTTGCATGGAGCACTGGGTGTGGTACATAAACAATGAATGCTGGAACACTAAAAAGAAATAAAATAAAATGAAATGGGGAAAAAAAAAAGGTTGATAGACTTTCCCTATTTTTAGGAGGATCAAACTCACACCTGCTAATATAGCTTTTTTTTTTTTTTTTTTTTTTTTTTTTTAAAAAACACAACAGTTGGGCAGTGCAGGTAACAATAATTATCTCAGTAATTAGATTCTGTCATGCACTGTACACCCAGGGCCCTGGGCTTTTGTGGAAAAAGAAGAGGTACTTAGAGTATCTTTAAAGCACTTGGTCTCTTCCAGTGAGCAGGTTGATAATAAGCTCTTCCTGAAACAATGAGAAGGCAAATTGCTTCTCTTTTCATACCTCCTTCCTCTGCTTTCTGGCTCAGCAAATTTCAGTTCTGTTGTAGAATGGAAAAGAAGGGAGAAAGCTGTAAATGAGGAGGGAGGATGGAAACTGTCCAGAAAGAAATCCAATTTCAGTCTTGTGCTCTGTGCATTTCAAAATGGAAATGCTACACTTATTAAAGTGCCCATTAGACAAACAATGCAGGAAAACATGATGGGGTTGAGGAGGCTGGGAAGGAGGAGAAGAGGCAGGACAGAGAAAGGAAACAAGATGAGGGCATTGTTTTTAAAGGAGACTGCAAAATGTTCAACCAGGGAAAAGAAAATGCCTGCATACGCTTCAATGCAGAGTAAAGGAGTACATCATTTCAATACTGGCAACTGGCAATAAGATCTTTATTACAGCCACACAAAGATCCGCTGGTGTCCAACAAGATGGTGGAGAGTCTAGGTAATGGTGTGACTTCCACACAGTGAGTTTAATGCATCAAGGGGAGGTGTGCTAAATACTTGATAAATTGACTTGATGTGAAGAAATATATCAGATTTAGGAGAGTAAACACGGTTACCCAGTCATCAAAACAGGAGGCAGAAGAAAAAAACACAGAATACCTACTGTGTGCCAGGTATTTCCATATATGCTGTCTCATTTAATTCCTAAAACATACTGATGCGGTAGGTATTATCGGGCTTTGTTCACAGAGGAGGACAAAGGGCTTAAGAAGAGATGTAAGAAGCCCCGGTTCATACAGCTGCTCAACAGTGGAGCCAAAATTTGAGGGCAAATTCCATATGGCTTCCACTTGGTCATTCTGCTGTATGAGAACACAGTCTCAGTACCTTCCAGAAAGGAAACCAACACTTGTGGATCACCAACCGTGTGCTAGCTACATTGGAACATAACTCACACATTCTTCAGCTCCTATAATTTCAGCTCCACCAACATGCAGACTATTTGACAAACAAACAGTGTGCGGCCTCTTCAAAAGACAATTCAAATCTCCACCACTGCAATTATATAAATCTGGTGCCTAGGGTTGGGAATGTTATGAAATCCCCATCATTTGGCTCCCTCCTGAACTGGGAAATCTCACTTGAAAACCAGAAGAAAGGCTTTGGAAAGAAACAGGGTAGGAACCCACAAGAGATTTCTCAACTGTGAATGTACTGCCCTCATGATGGATGCTTCTGCTGCCCCTACTGGAGCCAACCACCACAGACATTAAGTACTTCTGAACAAAGAATGGTCCCAGCTCTTGAGGACAGGGCTGATTTTCAACAACATAGAAAACAATGGCACAAGGACATGTTTTTTAGTATCTTTAGCAGCCTTGGTGAGAAGCCACTAGATAAATTCTTTTCCTGGAACTCTGGGTGTCAGCAGATGACTGTTGCTCGTATTTATTGGGTACTTGCCTACTGTGTACTGGGCACTGTTCTAAGTACTGTTTTACCACTTCAGGTAGAGAGATTAGATGACTTGCCTAAGGCCACCCTCAGCTGAGAATGGACAACAGGGGTTTGCTCCAAGACCTGCCCACTATGCTACTTCTACCCCCATGAAACTGGCTGAATTTTCTTGTTATTAAGAAGACATACGGCCTATATTCTCCCATACATTATTTGCTTTTATCCTACAATTTCATTCATTCAACTTCCTACCTCCCTCTAAAAACACATTAAAGTTCTGTTTATGTTTCTCCCACTGTAAAACAACAATAGTGGCATTCTTTTACCCCATACTCCTCTCTAGCTAATGTTCTTTCTGTCTCCTCCCTTTATAGCCAAACCTCTTGGGAGAGTTTCCTTTCTTGCCATCTGTATTTCCTCATTTCCCACTCACTTCTCAATCTACTTCATCCCCAGTATTCCCCTGAAATTGCACTTGCCAACCTCAGCCTTCTGGTTGTTTAATCCAATGGGTCTAAGAGTGTTTTTCTGGGATATTGGACATGGTTAACCATCTGTCCTTCTTGAAAGACTCTTCCCCTGGCTCCTGTCAGGGGGATCCCCTGTCTTCTCCTGAGGCCCAGACACAAAGCAAACTATCTAAAGGGCATTCTGCCCCTGCCCTCCAACCTGAAACCCCCTGTTCCCTGCTTCTGTAAATGCATCACCATTCTCCAAGCCCAAAACTTGGCCTTATCCTTTACCTTTTCTTCTCCTTCGCCTCTCATATCACATCACCAGGCCACAAAAATCACCAGTCCGCCCACCTTCTGCACCCACCCTGCCACTCTTCTTGCTGAGGCCATCAGCACCCCTTGTCTTCTTGCCTGTTTTGGCTTTGCCCCTGTAATCCGTGCTATCAAAAGCACTGTCAGAGTGACCTTTCCAAACATAAGGAGATCTTTCTACTCTTTTACTTATGCTCTCCTTTGCTAGGAAAGGTCCCTAACTCCTTATCAGAACTTACATGAAAGGTGTGTTATGATAATACCTCTTCTTATCTTTTCAGCTTCTTTTTTCTCCACTCTCTTGCCTCCTGCTTTCCAAACACACCAACCTCTTTCAATTCTTTATTGTGTCATGTTCTTGGTTTCTGGGTGTTCCCACATATGTCCTTTATGGGAACCATCCCACCCTCGTGTCTCTCGGCTGACTTTTGGGTAACTCTTACTAGCTCAAATGTCACTTCCTCTTTGAAACCTTCCCAGACCTTCAGAGCCTGGACTTGGTACTCCTTACAGTTCCCTGTACTTTCTAATAAGATGGCAGTCAGAGCACTGTTTGGTAGTTGTTTCTTTGTGTATCTACATCTTCTAATAAACACAGGATTTGGAAGTAGACACTAGTTCTATCTTGACTATTGGTAGACTTCTAACTCCTACCATAATGTCTAGTGCAAAAAAAAATTTTTAAAGGTATTAAGTATTTTTGAATGGCTATCCTGTAGGGGCTAGGAAGTGAGGAAAAGGTGGAGTAGCATAACCAGGTGAAGGGATGACCATAAGGGCAAAATAAAGAAACATGGGAAGCCAACAGTCCTAGGTAGCCTAACCCCCATTTTCCAGTATTACAGAAGAAGAATTTTTCTGGAGTTCAATGAAGACAATGGGAATTGAAAGAGAAGATTCTGCTTTCCAGGCTGTCTTTCAGGAAGACACGTTGGATAACTGCCCAGAGTATATGAAGGAATAGACAAGGTGCTCATTTGTTTTGATAGAGATCAAGAGAGAACAGAGCAAAAAAAAACCTAGAGGATTGTTAACCCAACCCCCACTTTTTGTCTTGTTCAAGATATTTGCCAAATTTAAGCTGACTGTTTCTTTGTCTCCCATGGGAAATGAGTAGCTGTACCAATGGCATGAGGGAGAGCCAGATTACTCGTACTTTCCCTACACCCAGAGGACTGAATGCTTTAACATGTGCTCTTGAATGCAACTCAAGCTCTCAACTGACTGGTAAGTGATGAAACATGGTCTGAAGCAATTTATTGCTTCAAGATGATGGCAGGAGGCAGATAGTGCTGGCTAGAAGTAGAGTGGCTCATTTTGAGCAAGGGATGTCAAAAAAGAGGTTGTGCAGAGCAGCTGGAACAGGGCCACAGACATCTGGGGGTACACCTGCCATTTAGGGAATTCTCTTCTGCCCTGGGATACCCCTAATAATCCACAAGCCCTGGAAACTAGGATGGGGGTCATGGAAGGTTATAATAATTCATAGGTGAGAATAGTTACTAAAGGATGAAGCAGCTGGGAAAGCTTCGTAGAGATACTGGCATTTATGCCCAACTTGAAGATATAGCTTCTAGGAAGGAATAAAGGAAAGAAGACACTCCAAAGTAAGAATTCTCCCCATACTATGGGGGAAAGGTGTGGAGGAGGATATGAACAGGGTATGCCCAGGGAATAATGATTAGACCAGTGTGGCTGGAGAGGCGGTCATAGAATATTGGAAGTTAAGACAGGACAAAAATACCCTGCAGTGTTCTACAGGTAAGATCAATGGGCTCATTTACCCAGCTTCAAAAGGCTGCAAATAACTATTTTTTTTATGTTGGAAAAGAAATCCAATAATTTGTATCACTTGCTGCTATGAATCTGATAAAAAGTCTCTCCTGAAGACTGTAACAAATGGCCACAGGAGCCCTGCATTCAGTTGTAATATTATAATAGACCCCAGGAGAGTCAGATCATATTGATTTCATTGGGTCACTTGGCTGTCTGTACAGAATTCCCAAAGTCCTGGCTCCTTCACTGGGTTCTCATTTATTGCTTTGTATGGATTTTGAGAGAGCCAGCTCTAAGGAAGTCTAGACTATGGGTGTGCAAAGATGACAGAAGCACAAATACAGTCCTTAAGAAGCTTACATGGAGGGGGGAAATAAGATTCTCCAAGAAGGCAGGTCAACATGCCAAAGAGAAGCATGAAGAGGGCACAATAGTAAGAGATGGATGTAGAGCGACTGGAATTCTCCGCTGCTGGGGATATAGAGAGTGAAAAATGGTAAAACCACTTGGGAAACACTTAGGCAATGTCTTACAAAGTTAAACATACCTTTACCTTATAACCCAAAAGTTCCACTTCTAGATATTTTCCCAAGGGAAAAAATCCACAAAAAGACTTGTATAAGAAAGTACACAGTAGGGGTGCCTCAGTGACTCAGATGGTTAAGTGCCATCAGCTCAGGTCATGATCCCAGCGTCCTGGGATCAATCCCTCTATAGAGCTCCTGGCTCAGAGGCAAGCCTGCTTCTCCCTCTCGCTCTGCTCTCCCCCTGCTCATGCTCGATCTCTCTCTCTCTCTATCTCCCTGTCTCAGATAAATAAATAAAATCCTTAAAAAAAAAAAGTACACAGTAGCTTTATGCATAAATACAAAAAACCCCCCAAAAAACAAAAAACAAAAAACAAACCCTGAAAAAAAAGCTAAATGCGTATTTGACAGGGAAATGGATAAACAAATTGTGGTGTATTCACATAATGGAAATTACTCAGCAATCAAACAAAAATGAACTGATAACAGCAACAACATGATTGAATCTCAAAGACAGGACATAGTGCTAAAGAAATGACACAATACCTTGTGTTTTATGCCATTTACATAAAGTTCAAGCATGGGCAAAACTAATCTCTGGTGATAGAAATCAGAATAGTGAAATGTCTCTGGAATGTCATCTGGAGATGGGGGTGAGGTTGGGGGTTGACTGGAAAGGAGAATGAGGAAACCTGGGTTATGGAAATGTTATATCTTGATTTGGGTGGTGGTTACCCAGGTGTACCTGATTATCAAAACTTATCAAACTGGGTGCAGTCTGCTTTATGCCAATTATATCTCAGTAAAACTATGAAAAAATAGACGAGTTGGGTAAAGGACAGCACAATTTCATGAAAATGCTGCCTTGAGTAGGCTTCATAGGGAGTGACCGTCAAACAATGCCTGGGGGAGGGGCCATCCAGGGAGATGGAACAAAGATAAAAGGTTAGGAGGTGGGAAAGCATATTGTCAGTCTCAGGAAGGGCTGTGTCAGCCATGAAACATAGGCTGTAAGTGGGGTAGTAGGAGCAGAAAACACTGACTACACATTCCATAAGATTCACCAAAAGAAGGCAAGAAGAATACTAACTTAAAGGGATTAAAAAGCCTAGGGAACTTTTTTTTTTTTTAATTTGTTCATTGCTTGTTTGTTGGCCAAAGGAAGAAATATTGAAGAGAGGAGATCATTTATAGAGTAAGTTTCTGGTAGACATGGATAGTTCACACTTAGAAAGATGAGGGAAACTGGGACTGCTCTGTCAGGAGGGAAGATGGAGGGCTGAGCAAAATTGTGAAGGGCAGCGGAGAGGAAAATCATGAGAGCTCATGATGGTTGTCCTCTAATGTCCCAGTATGGTGGGAAGAGAGATCATCATTGAAGATGACAGAAGGGGGCCTAGGTGGCTCAGCCAGTTAAGTGTCTGCCTTCAACTCATGTCATGATCTCAGGGTCCTCAGATTGAGCTCCCAAGTTGGGCTCCCACCTCAGTGAGGAGTCTGCTTCTCCCTCTCCCTCTGCCCCTTCCCCAGCTCATGTTCATTTTCTCTCTCTGTGTGGGTCTCAAATAAATAAATAAAATCTTAAAAGAAAGAAAAAGTAAGAAAGTGACAGACGTAGGGCCAGAGCTTGGGGAACATGAAGAAGGTTCAGAATAGAGCGCTATAGAGAATTCGAAAGGGGATTTTCCTGAGATGAATGGAAAAGTTCTGAGAGTTATATAGCATGGGTTGATATAGAAGGTAATTGTCCAGCTGGAGACTGGCAAGAATGAAAGCATATGATGGCTACTGAGAACATACTTGAAATCGGTCATGGCTAAACGTGGGGATGAGATAGGGCAGGGCCAATGGGGATTATAAAAAGGTGGAGGGTCTGGAAGTCAGGAAGCAGAGGCGCAGATCAGGAGGCATAAGAATCTTGGTAAGTACAAGGTCGAGTTCTATCAGTAAAGGTCCTTTAATGGCTCAAGAAGTTTGAAGGAGTGCAGTTTTGAAAGACAATGCGTTCCACGGTATGCTGATGGATGGGTTCAGTGTGATGACATTCAACATTGACAGTTGTATTCACTAGGATGATAGCAGAAGATGTGGAGGGAGGGACTGAGGAAAAGGCTTAAGTCCTTGAGAAAATGTGGTGGAGTGCCCCACGGACAAATTTCTCTCTCCCTAGGTGAACTGGAAGGTGACCTAAGCTTTGGTTACAAAGTACTATTCTAAATACTATATTAATTGCTGTATTTAACTCTTTTATTCTATGAAATTAAAGATGTTTGAGGGTATGTTTTCAAGTTGATCTTAATCAAGTCTTTATGAGTAACACAAAGGTGGTTTTTATCTTCATTTTACAAATGAGGAACCTTACACCAGTGCCCCTCTCCACAGCCTTCCTTTCAGTTGCGGTAGGATCTGGGTGCACAAAAGTAATTGCTGAAATCACCTGACTCTTCAGAAAATGCCCTTCAGACAAAGGGCACTAAATGTCATAGGTTTCAGTATCTGAAATATACTCTGTTGGTAATAGAATGTAGGATGTGAGTGGGGTAGTAGGAGCAGAAAGCACTGACTACACATCCTGCAAGATTCACCAAGAAAGAGAAGGCAAGAAGAATAATAACTTAAAGGGATTAAAAAGACTAAGGAACATTTTTGGGGGGGGGGGGTTGTTCATAGCTTGTTTGTAGGCCAAAGGGCAGAATCATTGAGGAAGAAATAATGAAGAGAGATCAGAAGCTGATCAGAAAAGAAGCTGCATGCACGTTTTGGTACTTAAAAAATAAAATTTATGAGAAGAAAGGAGGTTTTTTGTTGTTGCTCTTATTCATCTTTCCAATTCTTTCATTGATTTTTTTAAATTGGAATAATTTTTTCAAGCTTTTAAAAATCAAAATTCTTTAGAGACTCCCAGACTCCTATATCAAAAAGTATATCCAAAAGGTCATTGTGAGCTTTTCTGTATATGAGTCAGAAGGAAATGGCAGCAGAACTGTTTCTACCACTTACTGATTGTATGTGTCTTGACAAAATACTGCCTGTCTGGGCCTCAATTTCCTCATGACAAAATTATGCAAATGAAGAGGTATACAATGTGGAATATAAATAATGTACTAAAAAAACAGTGAATCACTAGTGAGTCTTTAAATAGAAAGTAAATTAGCAATGACAAAAACAACAACAACAAGCCAACTTCGACCTGAACTAGCACTCTGGCAAGGCATTCCTCGTCAGTGGTCTTCTAGAAATGAGCGTTGACTAATGTGATGAGAACTACCATACCCTCCCACCACATCTACTTCTTCATCAGCATCAACATCCACACACTGTGCCCTTTTGACTATGACCACTGAAGAACTAGGCAAGCTTATCCCAAAGCCCATTTCCATACTTCTGCTCTAGATCCTCCTCCCTTTTACCTATTTAGAGACTCACTTTAGTCATGCTTTTCTCTTCCACATCATCTATTTCCTCCCTCTTCACTGGATTGTTCTCACAAGCAAATTAACATGTTATTTCTCTATCCCATAAATCTTGTTCTCTGTTCCATTTCCACAAGCTCAGAGAGCCCATGTGAGGATCCCTGCCCTTGCTCATGCCTTTAAAGGCCACATTCTAGTCCTTCTCCAGTCACACATCTCCCTGTGGGGTAAGGAATCTGTTGTAATAAGAAGTGCTTACCCAGAGCTGATGGTCTCTGCATTGTAGACCATACTCTGCCCACATGGCCCTTAGACACTTACACAGTCCACTGCACTGGGTCCATCATCTCTAGGGTAGACCATGCTGCTCATTTACACACTCCTAACTTCAACTTATATTCAAGGGATGGCCATTTGTGGGTGTGTGGTCAGAGTTTAGACATGAAGGCTGAGGTGTCCCCATCCCAGGACACAAAGCCCCTCATAGTATGGGACTGAGCTGGGGTTTGGAAGGGAAGGGTGGTCCACAGGTCCTTTCCCTGTGCCACCAAGCTCTGGCATGAACTCCATAGCCCAAGAATATCTGAACTTGATTTTCCAGGTTCTTGGGAAAGCATATTTATAATATATTTGGAAGAAATTTTTTTTTAGCTTAATATATAAATTTTAGATACAAAAATTATTGAATGTAGGCCTTCATTTGTTTTTTCCTGGACCTCATAAATATTAAGGTCATACCACTACCCTAATAACCTAAAAAGGATTACTTTAAATAATACTGCACCTTGTGGAATTCCACTAAAGAATGGTCTGTAGTTGATAGCTGCAATCTCTCTCCTCCTGTTCTTTCTTAAACACATTTGTATCACCACCATCTATTGCACCATGCATTTGCATTTCACCATCTATGAAAACTGCTCTTGTCAAGGTCAGTAATAACTCATGTTGTTAAATCCACTGATTGGCTCTCAATCCTCATTTTACTTGATGTTCCAGCAGAATGTGACCCATGGGTCAATCCCTTCTCCTCAATGTACTTTCTTCCCTTGTCTTCGAGGGTTCCACTCTCTCTAGTTTACTCCTTTAGTGTCTTCTTTCCTGCCTCTTAGCTGCTTCCTCCTTCTACCTTATCTCCAAACTCTTAATGCTAGAATTGCCAGGGCTCCGTCCTTGAACTTCTTCTCTTTTCAATATTCACTCCCTTATGATTCATCCAGTGCATGGCTATGTTGTTGATGATTCCTGAATCTATTTCTCCAGCCTACACTTCTTCCTTAGATTCATACTGTCTACTTGACATTTCCACGTGGATGTCTAATAGGTATTTCATTCCCCATATGAACTCCTTCTTTCCCAATCCTGTTCTAATAACGCCTTCCAACTCCCAGTTTATGTCAACTCCAGCTCCCGGTTGCTTCAACCAAAAAACTTGGAGTCTTTTGGAGTCATCTTTTACTCTTGGCAACCCATCAAGAGATCATATGGGCTTTACATTCAAAACATATCCCAAATATGACCATTGCTCACTATTTCCATTGCTAGTATACCCTGGTCCAAGCTCTATCATCTCTTGCCTGGACTACTTCAATAGCCTTCTCATAGGTTTCCTTTGGCCTATTTTCAATATAGACACCAGTATGATACCATTCAAATATGACAGTCGTTCTGCTCAAAACCCTGCAATGGTTTCCCCATTTCACCTATTTTTTTTTTTTTATTCAAAATCAAAGTCATAGCTAGTACTCAAAGCCCTGTATTCTCTAGTCCCTGTTACTCGGATCTTGCTTGCATTCTCTCCTTTGCTAACTCAGCTCCAGCCACACTACCTTCCTTGGAGTACCTAGAACATGCCAAGCATGTTCCTGACTTGGCATGTTGCTCTAGAAATCTGCTAGAATGTTCCTCTCCCAGTTACATGTTTAACTAACATCCTCACTTCCTTCAAGTCTGTTTAAATCTTGTCTTCTCAGAAATATTTACCCTGATCACCCTGTTGAATACCATAACCTGTCTCCATCCACCTCTGGCACTCCTAATTCCCCTTACTCTTCTCAACCTTTCTCTTTTCCGTAGCACTTGCCACCTTCTAACATTCTGTAGTTTGCTTATTTATCATTTGTCCTTCCCATATCATCATCCAATAGCTTTTCTCCATGATGGAAATGTTCTATATTCGTACCATCCAATACAGCAGCCACCAGCCACATGTGATTACTGAGCACTTCAAATGTGGCTAGTACAACTACAGAGCTGAATTTTAAATTTTAATTTATATTTTAATTTAAATAACCACACGTGGCTAGTGGCTGCCAAATCAAGAGCAGTTCTGGAATCTGAGTGCCATGAGAACAGGGAACTTTGTCTCATTCAACAAGATCTCCTAAACACCTGGCAGAGTGTCTGACACATAGGTCCTTGGGAAAATTGTTAATGAATTAATGATCAAATCCAAGATCAACTTTTCCAAGGCCTTGCAGCCTATTATTGGAAGAATTAGGGGAAGAACCCAGGAATTCATTGCTAAGGAAACCCACATCTTTCCCAGCATATTAAGGAAAGATCCAGAAGTCTGGACAGGTGCTTCCTGGCAGGCACATTCTATAAAGAAACAAAATGCCTAATCCATGGTTTTCCTGATTTTACAAATGCATATACCCATGCACATAAGCTGGGGAAAAAAACCAATCTCTCCTGCACAGAATCCAAACCTCTAGTCTCTGCCAATATGTAACCAACTTGGTTCATTTGTGGCTATCATCAGAACTCAGGACAGATGCTCTTCACACTCATGGTCTTGCAGAGGAGAGCTAACATAAACCTATAAAGTATTGCACTGTCCCAGTGGTGAGGAAGATGAGGAACATTTTATCATTCACAGATGAAATGGTTGTGGTCAAGAATATAAGGGTTTATGCAACTGCATCCTGGAAACCAAACAAAATTACCAAATAACTATGGAAATTTATGTGGTTTTGGTAGAATGAAAGTATGATATAGGAAATTAAATAGCCATAGAGTGAATGATAATTTTAAAAGCTATTTTGGAAACAAAATATAAAATCAGTCTTAAGATACTGAAGGAGTTTCAAACTGTTTTCTTCCAAAATCTTATTTTGAAGATCTCTAAAACCAATGTTTTCAGTTGTACTAAGGTAGTGAAGAAATTACAAGGGCTTTACTAAACTGCAATAAAACTAAGGATTAGGCAATATTTTGCCTGTATTATCTGCTTAGTTCCTTAGATTCCTAATAAGAGTAGCAGATTGTTATGTCTAAAATATCTTTTAAAATACTTCAGGGTAGGGGTGCCTGGGTGGTTCAGTGGGTTAAGCATCTGCCTCTGGCTCAGGTCATGATCCCAATGTCCCAGGTTCGAGCCCCATATTGGGCTCCCTGTTCCGCAAGGAGTCTGGTTCTCCCTCTCCCTCTGTGTGCTCTCTTTTTCTCTCTCAAATAAATAAATAAATAAAATAATAAAAATAATAAAATACTTCAGAATAGATTTGTCCTCCAATGGTCACAGCAGCATTATTCACAGTAGCCAAAAGGTGGAACCAATTCAAATGTCCACTGAGGGATAAAAAACAGATAAAGTGTGGTATATACATACAATGGAATACTATTCAGCCTTCAAAAGAAATGAAATTCTGACACATACTATAAGGTAAGTGAAACTTGAAGATGTTTTGCCAAGTGAAATAAGGCAGACGCAAAAAGAAAAATTTTGCTTGATTCCACTTACAGGAAGGACCTGGAGTCATAAATTCACAGACACAGAAAGTGGAATGCTGGCTGTGGAGAAATGGGAGTTACTGTTGTTATTGTTTTATGGGGACACAGTTCAGAGTTTTGGTCTGGAAGGATGAAAACGTTCTGGAGATGGATGGTGGTGATGGGTAACAATGTAAATTCCACAGAACAGTACACTTAAAAATGGTTAAAGGGTAAGTTTTATGTTACTTACATTTTACTACCACAAAAGTACAGGTCAGCATGTGCAGCACGCGCTCATACGTGGCCATTACTTAGGGTAAGCTATAACCAGGTGCTGCCTTCGTTCTAATTAAGAAAGCACAACACAGGCATGGTCTTTCCAGTGAGCTACCACAGACAGGTCTGTGTTTTCTGCATCTCAATCCACAAACAATGCTTTGCCAATTAACATAACTGCAAGTAACTAATGGTTGATTGTTTCTTTTTTATTGATGAAATTGTAGTCTGCTATGTAGTTTGGTGAATGTTAGAAATGGGCTCTCATTAGTGAAATCAAAAGTATTTGTTGTATTTATATGTGGATTGGCAGAAATATTTTAGGGATACTCCCCGCACTTGCTTCACAAAGGCATAAGAATCCAGCTAGGCCTGTATCCTTTAGCCTTAGGGACAAAGGTTTTGGCTAAATTCCCAGATAGTCCTATGCCCAGCCAGCGGCACTGGAAGATCCTGGATCCCTGATGACACCAACCACAAGGGTGACGGGATCCTGCTGCCCCTGGAATCTTCATGATGGCCTTCTGGGACTATTTTGTGTAAATGGGGGTCAGAACACCTGAAAGTAGAGAGCTAGAACATACTCAAGTTTATAGAACTGGCTATATGAATTCTGTGTCTGTATGTTTACTTGCTAATAAATGTTTACCGAATAGATGTTTTATATGTGGTGTTTGCCTGAGATTTCTGTTCATTACAATCTAGTAGTGAAGTTATCAGCTAAGTAGCAAACTTAGCTCAACACTCTTCAGAGGCTACCATGACCTACCAAAAAAAAACCTCAGGGTCACCCATGATCAAATCAGTCCAGGTCAGTTGACAATCACAACCACAGAGGCCAGAGGGAAATTCCAGCATCAAAGGACAGGGAAAACCAAGCCAGAATCAGATTTCTGATCCTGGGGATGCACAGTGGATGGTAAACTCTAACATCTACCCTCCTCTCTGATTTTAGGGATAAAAAACGGGGGCTCAGAAATCACTGAGGGATCATCCCAAGTACACATGCACTCCATAGGCAGAAACTAACAGGAAACCTTTGATAACATCATTCTTTAAGAATTACCACTGGTTATTTGTGAAGCATAACAAATAGCGTGGAGAACAAGGGGAGATGGAGAGGAGAAGGGAGTTGAGGGAAATTGGAAGGGGAGGTGAACCATGAGAGACTATGGACTCTGAAAAACAATCTGAGGGTTTTAAAGGGGTGGGGGAACCAGGTGGTGGGTATTAGAGAGGGCATGGATTGTATGGAGCACTGGGTGTGGTGCAAAAACAATGAATACTGTTACGCTGAAAAGAAAAGAAAAAAAAAGAATTAAAAGTAGTTGCGCCATTATCACGCGCCATACCTACTACTAGCTGCTTTAACACAGGGTTGCTAATTTTCACAAAATCCCTGCAAAATGCATAGTGTTATCCTCCATTTTTGGGGTGGGGACTGAAGTTCAGAGAGGTCATGCCAGCGGATGTGGTCAGTGCCCCATTTATGGCCCCATCACACTCAGTATTCCTTACTAGTCCTCTGCATCCTACGACAATCATTCTCCCAAGATGGGGAGCAGGCTAGAAGTCCTAGAGATAATGGCCCTGGCATTAGCCCTTGACTAACAATGAAAGCTTCCTCCTCCAGGCTAGCTACCTTCGAGGCATGTTCTACTGTCTCCCAGATCCTAGTGTTCACCCACAGGTTCACAAAAGTAACGGGCTCAGTAACACACTGCTTCCTTCAAAGTCTCTGACTCATTTCCTCACTCATTTCCTCATCAGTGCTTCCTGGAATCACCTTTCAAATAAACTACCTGCCTCAAATCCTCGTCTCAGGGAATGTTTTCTGGGGAATAAAATACGGTGACACAGCCAGCTACCAGGTTGCAGAATTAGACAGTAAACCCAGGACCATCTGTGTTTGAGGAACACACTGCTCTCCTACTCTACATATTTGAATTGCATCTTCCTTTCTTCAGAAGTAGAGACAAGACAGAAGTAAGAGGAGGGAATGGATGTTACAGAAAACATTCCTGAGTTGTGTAAATAGCTTGTTTGGTTAGTATCTCAAGCCCTCGTGTCCTTAGAGTTCACACTCACCACTCTGCCTCACAACGATATGGAACAAATTAGCTCAATGATGTTCAGTAATCTGATTAGTCGGTGTGGCAGGCTGAACAACAGCCCTCAAAGATGTCCATATTCTAGTCCCCAGAACCTGGGAATGTTAATTTATACAGCAAAGGGAACTCTGCAGATGTGATTGAGTTCAGAATCTCGTGAAGGGGAGATCACACTGGATTACCTGGATGGATCCAATGTAATCATGAGGGTCCTTCTGAGAAGGGCATAGAAGGAGCCAGGGAAGAAGGTGATGTCATGGGAAAGCAGGGATTAGACTGATGTACATTGCTGGTGGAGGAAGGGGGTCACAAGGTAAAAGGAGCCAAAAAAATGTAAGGAAATGGGTTTTTCCCTCTCAGGTCCTCCAGAAGGAACCAACCCTGCTAACACCTTAACTTTAGTGCAGTGAAACTGATTTCTGACTTGGAATCTACACAACTGTAGAAGAACACATCTCTGTTGTGTTAAGCTACTCATTTTGCAGCAGTTTGTTGCAGGGGCAATAGGAAACTCACCCTGCCAGCTAAGCAGTGCTGGGGATAATAGTAGTATAGCAATAGATAATCTTCATTCAGCCCTCACAGTATGTAAGCACAGTGCTGGGCACTTCATTGGACCATCTGGCTTCATTCTCCCCAGAAGTCCTTTTGAGGAACTATCTGTAATCATCTCACGTTGCAGATGAGGAAGCTGAGATTTAGGGAGGTTCAGAACTTGCTTCAAATGGCACAGCTAATACCTGAGCTTGGGTTCTTCTGATCCCCAAATCATGTTCCTAATAAAAACACCCAGATCTGAGTCCTTGAGACTGTGTGTACAAGAGGCAAGTGAACAGACTTATCACCAGTGCTGCAGAGCAGCTGGCCTTCAGCTATGTGCTGAGCAGAAACAGCCCCTTGCACAGCACTGCTGCTGAACCCTATCCCTACCCGCTTTCCCCGTCATAGAGCCACTTCTCTGTTCCCCTCCACGTTTCTGGGAAAGGCCAGCTGGACTCAAAAGAGTACTGCTGGTTGGACCAGGACAATTTAGGAATTAGTCATTTTTGTTTCTGATGTCTTCTAAGCTTCTAGGTTCTATTAGAATTGAGGCAACAAGAAATTCCCCCAGCAGCTTGCTTGAAATCAGGAGTGGCTTTGAAAACCCAGAAAGAAACACATTCTTCTTCCTTTTTTTCACTTTGAGTGCACTTGAAATTTTAAAACAAACAAAAAGCTCAAGGGATCCCACTGGTTCTAAAAGGGAGCAGGATTTGACTGGTTCACATAGTGAGACAGGAAAGTAGGAAGTAGGTTTTACATACCTTTTCTTTAATATCTAATATGAGATGAGCTATCAGTAAGCAGAGGGAGGGAGACAGAGACAATCACCAGTCAAATGAATAAATAATTAAATAATGAAAGGTCAAATCAGTGAAGAAAGCAGTATGTGGGAAAGGGAGGCTGAGCCATTACTTTCATGTAAGGCCTTAATCACTTATACACATTTATACTCTTGCAAGCCATTAGCAGTGATAAGGGGGTTTCTTTGTTTGAAATTCGGTAAAGCCGTTCTTTACTCCGGGATAGTAAGTAGATTTGATTTTGCCTGTGCTAACTCTTGACCTTCTGGTACTGGCTTCTAGAGCCCTATATGGCAAAGAGAATTAACAGCCAAATCAGACTCAGCTGGAAGGAATGTGTGATTGATTAGCAATGTCAGCTTCGGACTCAGAAGAGGGGAGCTGTGGGAGTGCTGCACATTTGCTGAAGCCTTTGTCCAGTTAACTGTGGGCAGAGCACACCGCCCAGATTTGTTTTAAGACCATGCTACCCTCTCTAAAACTGTATTCTATGAATATGCAGTTTTCACTTCTGCTCCTTCAATAGTTTCTTTAACTGACAACCAGCAAATCTTACTTTTTGCTTCCAAGCATATTCAAAAACAATGACTTTAATTTAAGAATGTATCTGAAAAGAAGTTCAAATCAGTGTCTGTCAAGTTCTCTGAAGATAAGGAATATTACACACACCAAGAACCATTAACAACAATAAAGCTCTAATGTTCCTTAACAACACTAGTGTGGTTGGGTATTGCTCTAATCAAGTTTCTTCATCAACTCAGTGAACGAATGGACCTTTACTTCCCACACAATAATTCTGTGAAATGAATGCATACAATTCATAATAATTTAAATCAATTACAACTTTAACTTCAAAATCACTTCTAACACATACTTGGGAATCTTAAAAGAATCTTCTCACTTGTTTTGAAATTACTCAATAAGCAGTCACTAGGTTTCACCTTTTTACCTATTATTCCCAGGCACACATGGTAGGGCCATTCTGTGAACCATTTCCCATTCCAAGAAAACCACCAGAATCAAAAGGCTACCCAGAATATTGTTTTCATCAAAAATAACAACAACAACAACAACAACAACAATAATAATATCATCTTTTAAATAGCTTGTGTGCTACGTTTTTACCTATCATATCTACTTGATTTTTATTTAATATATGCCCTGTAGTATTATTTCCAAATTATAGATATTAAATGAAGTTACTGAATAAATGGCAGAGCTAGGACACAAATTCAAATAATGTGACTAAGTCCATACTCCCATGCCTTATCTGCCTGGTTTCTGTTATATCACCATGTGATTCTCTGGCTCAGGTTAAGCCCAATTCCCTACTGCACCATGATAATTCCCTTCTCTACTACTCCTCTCTTCTTTTTTCCTAGCCTAGACTTCCTCCCCGTCGCCTCCACCTATTTGAAGTCTGTAACTCCTCACGGCTCTATTCAACTGTGCCATCTTCATACATCTTTGCTATTTTTGCTGAACGCTGTCCAATCTTACATATTTAATACTTATTGATATATTCCTCTATGCTGTTTGATGTCCATTCATTCAACAAATCATTCTTGAGGATCTACAATATGCCAAGTAGTTCTTAGGTACTAGAGATTCCATATTGAGTAAGGCTTCCTCTTGTGGAGTTTATGTTACAGCTGGGGTTTCTGATTTTCATATTCACATCTAGACTTTAAGATTCTTTGCAATGGTAACTACAGTTGTGTTTTCACTGTCTATGAAGGAACATGTAATTTCAATGCTGTATAGCTTATCATGAAATTAATAAAGTGGTGCCCTTATCATGTATAGCTAATGGCAGGGCACTAGATAGGTAAACTTATTTGAGTTACCAACTCACTCCATTCACTCCTAATCTTATAACTCTGGGAAGTCTACATTACCATAGAGTAAGGTACTTTTGGAATTCTCTGAGAGGGAACTTGTACAGGAATTGTAAGGAGGAAATGCCTGGGGATTGCTAAAGCCAGATCCAAAGTATCCATTTCTCAGGGATATGCCCAAAAGACCCACCACACTTGGGAACAACATTTTAAGAGGTTTTGAATTAGTGTGCTCATTAGTATGTTTTTCCTTCCTTTGATCTTTTCCTTGAAGACAACTAGAGCTGCTCTTGTTACATTTCAGGAGTGGTGAGAATTTAGAAATAGGAAAACCACTTGCTCAGAACAACATATTTTAAGTCTTTTTACTATAACCAAAATGAGTAAGGATAGAGTTGAGCTCACCAAAACATAACACCTTTCCCTTCCAAGTCTGATAGGAAGTGATCAGAGAGTGAGTTTTAGGACTTCTTCCAGAGAATTCATCTTAGGAAATTTGGCATCTTGGGTGTTTTAAAATCTTGATTTAAAAATACTTGGTTTTTGTGTTAAATGAAACTTACACTTAATAAGCCTAAAGCAGTCTCCTGCACAAAATTTCTCTCTGAATTTTGTACACACACACACACACACACACACACACACACACAAACACACAAAACCTCATGTTACTATAGAGTTTAGTTTGCATGTCTCCCTTGAGGAATCATGACATACCCATGGCTGTTTCTAATACGTGATTTATATAAATACACTCTTTCCCTATTTGAGGGCAGGGAAAGAGAAACTTGGGACTCTTGCCAACTCTTCTAGCAGCCTAAGATCAAACTTCCTTCAGAGGACAGACAGATCCGCTCACATGGTACAAGAGCTCATCTTGTGCCAGGGAACATAGTGATTTTGTGTCATACCCCAGAACGTAATTTAAAGAGAATCTTAATAATAAACATGGGTATGGCACTGGGTAATGCTACTTAGATTTATCTCTCACAATTAATTCTAGGGATGTTTCTCGAAAGTCTCTGAAAACACAGTATCCCTGGAGGAACAAGGAAAATTTTCAGCAGAGAACTAATGTCTAGAGCTGCTGTGGAGAGGGGAATATGCCTTCTTTCTCAAGAACCTAGTAGCAGTCTGAGAGGAAGAAAAGCACTGGAGAAGGCCTTTTAGAGTTGATACTAGGGCAGATATGGTAGGACTGGCCCCCATTACACTATATATTTTGAGAGTAGAGACTGTCCTGTCTGTGACTGACTCTATGGGACCTAGGACAATGATTGCCTCATGGTAGAAGTCCAATTAATGTTTACAGCTGAACTGGATGGAAAGCAGCTGCAAAATTAAAAAAAAAAAAAAAGTTGGTAGTGTGAAGTTAGAAAGGCTATATTACTTGTGTATTCCCAGCTCTCTCCCTACCAATCTATTATGGGACTCCATTGCTATCTGAGAGAGGAGAGTAGGGAAACTTTAAAAATGTAATAACTGGAATGATGAAGAGGATTAAAGCTGCAATAGAGACAATGCTACATGTTCACCAAACCATTTTTCTCCTGGACACATAAGAAGGCTACATCTCCTTGTTCCCTTGCACCTAGACAGGTCTATACAACTAGCCCTGGGCAATGGCATTTGGGCAGAAGTCACATGTGCTACTTCAAGCCGTGGCTTCCAAGTTTAATCTTCCAAGTTTATCTTCTCTCTGTGTGTGTCTCTCTCTCATTGTTTGGTTGACCACATGTGGAGATTTCAATGGATGACTTTGAGGGTCTAAGGCCTTAAGGCAGGCTCAGCAAGGACAGCAGGTGAAAGAAGTCTGGTTCCCTGAATAACTGTGGTACACAACATCCTCTCCTAAACACTGATCCACAATGGACTGTGACATGAGTGAGAACTAATGTTTCTTTGTTAAGTCACTGAGATGGGACTGTTTGTTATAGCTGCCAACATTATATACCCCAGTTAATACAGAGGCCATTGGATTCTGTATTAGTTACAAGGACATTGAACCCTGAGAGTAGGACTAGAAAAGGAGGATTACTAGAACTTGGGGGTACAGATTTGTGTATGTATATACTAAATCAAATGCAATTTATTAAGCATTTTTCACATGCAAGATGTCAGATAAATAGCAAGCAAAACATTTCAAAATGATTCTTTGTGTACTCATAAATTAAAAGAACAGAGAATGAAGTTGACATATTCACCAAGTAGTCATGTTGGACGAAATTGGTCACTACCAACTTCAGGTTTCTTATCATGATTAATTTATTTTCCCTAAGAAAATGCATCCAAAAAATAGTTCTCTACTAAAAAAAGAAAAAGAGAACAGACTCACTGCATAAAAGTACTTTAAGTCTCTTGAGAAGTCACTTAGTAGAAGACCTAAGCTCACCGGGCTGTTTTCTGTGCAGGAGCATCTCAATGCTATGGTTTGGGAAAAGGGTCCTGACAACTTTCTCAGGACTAGAACCAGAGTGTCCAAACATGAGGCCTCAGAATAGCTCAATTCTCTCCTGGGATGTTAAGCTACATTAAAATAAAACAAAACAAGGAACTCAACTCATTGCCCAGGAAAGTGGGTACAGATAGAAGGCACCAACTACTATGGGAATGGCTTAGGTTCTAGGAGGAAAGTATATTTCACTTTAGAGTTTTTGGAGGCATACTTCCTTGACTCCATAGATGCCTGCATGAACAACCAAGGGATTCTGAGCCATGAGAGATTACATTCCCTTATGCTCCTCCCTGCAGGGAAAAAGGCTCTGCCAAATCTCATCGTTTTCATTTTATTCCTTTGCCATAAAGCAGGGTAATAAGAGGTCATGGTTTGATTCCCTACCATTATCCTTAAATCCCATCCGTTCTTCATCCCTTGGTCATCTTCACCCATGAAGACTCAACTTCTTGGGCAAATATTAAATGCCACTTCCTTTAAAAAGCCTTTCCTGAGTTTTCCTCAACCAGGTTCAAACTTAATTCTCTTTTCAATTTCTGTAGCACTTGTAAATTTTATCATTTATAATGTTTTGCCTAGTTATTAAGGTGTATTCATATCTTATTTCCCTTTTTAGGTGGCAAACTTGAAGGAAGGGCTCTATTTTATTCGAAGACCTAATTCAAACACAAAGTCCAGATGACCCTTAAACAATGAGAGATGGAGGTTGCCAAACCCTCTTGCAATTGAAAAATCTACATATAGCTTTTGATTTCTCAAAACTTTTACTACTGATACCCCACTCTTGACTGGCAGTCAATAACAGAAATGGTCAATTTACATACTTTGTGGGTTATACATATTATGTACTGTATTTCTACAACAAGGTAAGCTAGAAAAAAGAAAATGCTACTAAGAAAAACACAAGGAAAATACATTTACACACACACACACACACATTGTATTTATAGAAAAAGATCCATGTGTAAGTGAACCCACAAAGTTCAAAGCTGTGTTTTCAAGGGTCAATATTAGATATTTAATAAATATTTTGAATCAACTTTCCAGGCTGTCTCTCTAATAGAATAATGATGGAATAATGTTGATATATCAGGACATGGAAAACATTTCCCCTGTCTTTTTGTACTCTGGACTACTACCCCATGTGTTCAAATCCTGGCTCTACCATTCATAAGCTATGTGGCTTGGCTAAGGTACTTATCTCTCTCATTATTAATTTCCTTACCCACTATATGGAGTTAATAAGATTATACATGTAGTACATTTAGAAAGTGGCTACCATATAGTAAGAATTCAATAAATGTATTCATCATCACTACTAACCCCACCAAAATTTCACTAGAAAATGATTGATGGTATTTGGTATTTTAAACAGCGAGAGCAAACCCAAATGCTTTTAGGGTCCAGGCAGGTAATGTGAGTGAAATAAACTAAAAGCAGAATGGTTGAAGTTCAGAATTAGGTGGTAAGGAAAACAAGAGGCCAATTACTATATATATGTAGTAATATATATGCTATATATACAACATATGTATATCTATATATATACACACACATTATGATTAATACTGTTATAGACTTATTATGAGAATACATAGAGTGATTACCAAACAGCCATAATGATTGCTAACATTTCCTGGGTGAGCATGTTAAGATGTTATTATATGAGCTGAGCCTTAGAAGATAAGTAGAAATTAGCTAAGTAGAAATTAGCTAGCAAGGAAGAATATTAGAAGCAGCAGGAACAGCATATAAAAGGAGGAACTGTGAAATAATTTGTTGTTTTAAAGGAACTTCTAGTAGGGTTATGGCTGGAATGAAGGTCTGTATGGAAATCTGGTCAGAGAGCAGGCTGCAGAGTTTGGCAGGTGTCAGGTCTTAAAGCACCTTATATGCCATGCTCAAGAGTTTGCCAAGAATGCAATGGAAAGCCACATTTTAAGATGATAACTAGAACCAATGTACTAATGAGAAATTTTAAGTGCCTTAACTAAGGCAATAGAGAAAAGGTTATACTTTGAAGGTAGAATTAGCATATCTTGGGGATCAATTGAGTAGATAGGGCTAAATGATAAAGAAAGGTCTAAGTCAATGCAAAGGTTTCAGGCTGGAGTGACTAGGACAATAATTTGCTATTCCTAGAGATGGACTGGAGTAAGAGTGGGATAAAAGTTCAGCTCTTAGGCATGTTGAGTCTAAGTACCTACTGGACATCCACGTGGTAATATTGACTATGTGGATTTTAACACCTGGAGATATAGATTTGGGAATTTCTATCTTCTTATTAGAAGATAGAAAAGTCCAAGGATGACACCCTAGCACATACTAATACTTAAGAGACCAGCACAAGGGAGGTGCAAAATAGTGAAGAAAAGTGCACCAAAGCTAAGGAGATAAAGAGCTTCAAGATGTGGGTGGCACTCAACTGTGCCAATGCTTCAGAAAAATCAAGTAAGGGAAGGACTAGAATAGACCCATTTGATTTGGCCACATCCAAATGAGTCCTTGGAAGGTTCGCAGTCTTTGTGGACTTCTCCAAAGCTGTGCTGAATACAAATTCATCTAGATAAGTCATAGTAGAGGTGGTTTGAGACTGCAGTGCGAAAAGGAGTAAGTAGGAGGAGACATGCTTGCCTGCAAAGAAATAGAGCTGGTCGGATATGGAGTCATGTGAAGGTGCTTACATTTTTTTTTTTTTAATGGAAAAGATGAGAATATTTTATATTCTGAGGGAGAAATGTTAGTGAGGAGAAAAAACTGAAGCTATGGAAGAGAAATAATTGCCAGTGTAAGGGGCTCGGGAGTATACAAGTTATTGGACCCAGAATAGCCCTGGAGAAGACAGACATATATTCTTTTGTATCCAAAAGGGACAATGGGAATGGCTGGATAACGCACTGCCCTCTCCTGAGCAAGGAAGGATATGGAAGGTGGGAGAATGAGGTCAGTGGTGATAGTCTGAGAGAGGAACTGACGGAGGACATATAACAGGAGGCCTCACCAAGGACCCAGCTAAAGTTGGAGGCCATGAATTTGCACCAAGTTACTGGTGTATGTGACCTTCTTAAGCAGCCTCAGCGGCCCAGTACAGATAATGCAAAGAAGGGAGATGAATGAATTGATCCAAGATGTCTGGACATCAGAGGGAAAAACTCATGATCATGAACTGTTTAGTGATTTCCTCTGCCTGAGATTTCATTATGAGTCTGAACAATTTGCAAAACTGCAAATCATTTGAGATTTTTTCCCAAAGCCGTGCTGAATACTAATTCATCTAGATAGACAGTGTAACCTGCAAGGGAATTGGAGCCTTTAAACTCAATTCTCTCTTGACACCTGAGAAATGAATGGAGAATTATGTGTCCAATTCTTAATCCTTGGAGAGCCAAGCACAAAAGTGTTTTATAAGAGTTATCAGAGAAGAGTTTTGTTCTCAGAATGCTCATTCGGGGGTGGCGGGGGGGAGAGAAGAAGAAATTTTTTTTTTTAAAAGGAGCAAGGAGGCTTTTACAAACCTCCAACAGGAGAAGGAGGGGCTGGTAATGATTTGAAGTAGGAAGCAAAGTAGAACCAAAGAAATAGTGAGCAAATGGTTCCCCTTGAATATTTCATATTCTGATTGGTGGTTTAACATCTCAGGAAGGTTAGTCCTTACAAAGAATACAGGAAGGAAGAGAGGTCACTGTGCTCTCTGCCCAGCATAATAAGCATTAAGAGTGAGTTCAATCTCTAGAGTTATCTATGCCACTCACGTGGCTCAACTGTGTTCCTTCCCACACCTCTTGAGGAAGAATCCCTCTGTCATTCTGAAGAAGTTGGAAAAGGAATGCCCTCCTCCCCTCATATCCTGATTCCACATTATGATTATGGGGAAATGAACATTTCATAGGGTAACCTTATAATTGTGAAGTATATAACCATAGCTGACAGGAGATTTCTGACAGATTTAAAGGTAATGGATGTTAAAACTAAATGTTGCACACAGTTTTCTACTGAGTTTTCATCCTACCTATTTTCCCTTTAGTTATAAATGAAGAAAACCATCTGGAACATTAGCTGCTTTTCTTCAGAATTTCAGTAATATGTGTCAATGTATGTGCAATACATATATAAGTGAATAAATAATAAAATGGTAGGAATCCTGTGTTTTGTTGGTTGTTGGTTCCAGAGATATTCAGGATAATTGTAGCTTATCTGGGATGGTAGTAAGTTCAGACGGGCCTGATACTTTGCATCCATTCATCCATCCATCCATCCCTCACCTGAATAGACTCTGGCAACCACTTCATTCCTCCTGATCTTCCTTATAATTCCTCTCCTGACATGCTGCTTCATGGAGGGGAGTCTATCTTCACTCTTCTTATGGTTCCTAAGTCCCTGCATGTCTCTAATGTCCAAGTTCCTCAATGCGAGGGGCATGCAATTTGAGATCAGATGAACAAATCATAAGCAAACAATGGCAAAGTGGAAGGTTAATCTTACAACAACAACAACAACAGCACCTACAAAGCGAACCTGAAATGTTCATGGCAAATAATCATACTCTAACTGGTCTGTCCTCCCTGCAGATAAGATTAAGACGTCCAATCATAGAGTTGTACCCTCTCCTGAGAACAGCCGATCTAGAGCAAATCCCTGCTTCGTTGGACCCTCCACAAACCATACCCTACCCCAAACCCAAATCCTCCAAGTTCTTTCTAAAATTTTTGACTAAGATTCCTCATGGTTTCTCATGGTACGTGTCCTCCCACACGCCAACAAGTCATAAACCTGTCTTGTTTAATCACACACATCTTCCTGATCTTTGACAAAACAGAGGTTACAGGGACTCCTGGGGTACTCTGCTCTGATGTGAAGTACACATACTGTTTGGAAAGCACGAGGTGGGTAAAGCAATGAGAAAGGTTTCTCTGGTGAGGGTGGACAAGGATGTGTCCTTTCAAAAATTCTAATTCCAAAGAACCTTTTGCGAGCTTTCCCCCACTCAGCACCTCTATCTTGCATGGAGTCTTATAACGAGGCACCCACACACTGACTCATGACTGGGATGGCTTTTGTGGTTAAACCTGACTTTTAATCCCATACAATATTCCAGGCCAGCTCAGCAACAGTTTGTTATTTTCAGCAAGCCAAATATGGTTGACCTTCTCGATTCTGAGTGTGGGAAATGTAAGATTTCCATGGGTACCAGTTAAAGGGTGGTTTAGAAATGTGACATATAATCTGGTATCTTAATATCTTTAGAGAAATGAATTGGGACAGGATGAAGGTAAAGTAGAAAGTTAAGGGGAAAGTCTCTGAGGAGGTGGTTTTACAAACCATCATTTAAAACTGAGGGAAATTATTATAAAACATAAGGAAAACATTGGGTTTTCTATGGATATTTGGTTTTTGGAAATCTGTTACTTATATAACTATAGTACCATGCACAAATTAGTTTATTTTTATAAGCTGTGCCTCAGTATTTGTCAGAGTCTTGGTATTATGTGGGTAGAAGGCAAAGATGATTATCTCTACTCATATACTAGAAAACTGAGTCATGGTAATAAGTCTCTCACCACTGCAAAAGCTTCATCAACAGGGCCCTGGAATTCACCCAGGTCTTCCCACTCCAGAACACTGTCAGCATTATCAAATTGCTATTCATCCCAAGTAGCTTGGTTGTTATCCCTTTGGTTCTGAACCTGGTAACATTACTAAATCTGGGAAAACACTGCCTAGATCATGTAATTCTTAGATAATCACAGCAAGTAGTTGCTGTTTGAACACATGAGCAAGGACTCAGAACGCATCCTGTTCCTCAAAGGATGGTTGCTGGACTCCCTACATCTTAGTCATCAAGGAAACTTTAAAAAAAAAAAAAGAAAAAAGAGAATTCTGGGTCCCACCCCAGATTTACTACATTAGTATTTTTGAGTAGAAGACTCAGGAATCTGTACTTTCAACAAGCATTACAAGAGATCCTTAATTATATTCTTGGAATACTACTGGTCCAGGGTAAGTAAGTGTTTGCAAAAGGTCACTAAAAGAAAGGATCAACATCCCCAATCCTTTTCCTAAGTTAAGTTCAATACATATAAGAGGTAGTGTTGAGAAAGAAAAAGTGGCAAATGTTTCATTCAGGAATCATCAAGCAAAAATTTGAGAAGGAGCCCTCTTAGCTTTTAATCACTACAAAATAAATACATCTCCAGCAGAAAGGGATTTGATGTTTTTTCAGATCTTCTTGTAACAAAACTGTTGTTCTTATGCTTATGGGGGGCAGAGAAGGGACCCATATACTAACAGCAGATGAAAAGGATCTAGGAGACTCTTCTGATCTATGGCTTTAGGTCTGGCCTTGATTGAAGAGGAGACTAAGGACTATAACCGGATCATTAAAATTGCTTCTAGGGCTGTGTTTTAATAGGAAAGAAGCAAACATGTAGCAAGGATAGATCGAAGCAGTGCAATTTTCTTAGTAGCAATGGCTGCCTCCGTATCTCGGGAGTGGTAACATTATAAACTATGATCTTTTAAAATAAAAGAGTTACCTATAAAGGTTATTTGAAGCATAGCTTGGACTTCATATTTTATAGCTAAGGTGCAATATATATGCAATATACATGCAATATACTCCTTTTCTTCCTGTATATGTAATAGTTCTAACCAAGCTGTTCTTTCAAACTATCTATGGCTAAAATTAATCAAGTTTGATGAAAATCATGCTACAGTCTATTACCCTAACATAGCATTTTTAAAACCAGGTCTTAAGTTCTGAATGCAAAAATCTCTGGCAAACTAATAAATGCCACACAAAGGAGTTGAAGGGTCCTGCGGTAACAGAGTTAAGAGCTTAATCTCAATTATTCTCATTTTCACTATCAGGACTGGTATTTCAGTTCTTCAACAATTGTATAACATTAGAAAACACTGTAAATTCGCATTCTGGTTTTTAAAAAGCCATTCTAGGCTATTCACTCTCTAATAAGGTAAGCAAATTATATATAATTTCTCTTAACACAAGTCCCATTTGGGACTTGAGTGCTGCACACAGAACCAAACAACAGGTATTAAGTGAAACTAATGAACCCTTTTGCTTCCTTTCCCCAAATGGTCATCTTGGATACAGATGTTTAAAATGTGCTACAGATGTGTAAATCAAGGTATATAGCTATTTATAAAATTAAAATTCCACTGATCAAAGTTGAAATACGTACATTTTTACCCCACGACCAGCTTGGCAACTAGTTTGGTGAAAATTAACTATCGTTGCACGAAATTTATTACCACTGCTTTCATTACTACCATTTCTTTTTTTACCACTAACATTTTCAGGGCAAATACAGAGTATGAAATATTGTCAAGAAGTAAATACTTTCTCTTTTGAAATCATATTATGAAGAAAAGGGTGGGGGGAAAGCTCATTTTCTCTTTGTTCCTTGTTTTTAGCTTCTGTTTGGATGTGAAATATTTAATAACTGGAAGTCAAATATCCTTTGATGACAGAAGAAATTTCCAATCTGATCTTATAAACTGTGCTTGTGTATCACCAGAACAAAATAATAACTATAGGTATTTCAATTTAAAATTTGATCAAGTGCTCTAAACATATCACTTCTTTCTAAACCAGGTACTGCAAACAGGCACTTTTAAAACCAGGTACAGACTATGAATATAAAATATCCCACGTTAGCAATAACCTTTTGTGTTTTTTAGTGAGATCTTTTCAAATTAATCTTTCAACACTCATACCGAGAAATCCCAGTTCTTGTCAGTTCTCAAATTTAATGACAGCCTTTTGCATTTGTGATGTTGAGGATTAGAATAAGGTAATGAATGCACACACTTGGCTAATTCAGTTTACCTTCCGTCCACAAAATTAATGCAACTGGATTCCTAGTGGAAAAGCTTTTTAAATTTAAAATTCTGTTTTGGATTTTTTAATTTACTATTCAAGAGGTAATGCTAATTACCATTACAACAAAAGATTGAAACAAAGAGAAAAGCCTGTGTTACTCTTTGGGGTGGTGAGGACTTACTCGGAAGGACGGTGGTTAGGCAGGGGTGAACTCCAGACCTCAGCTGTAGGGCAGAGGTGAAAGGCAGTGACCTCAGGGACTAGCACCTGGCAAAGGTGTTCTCAGCCAGGCAGCTGCCAGGAGCCACAGGCTGTCTTGATTTCCCTTCTGCTTTTTCATAGTGCACCACCCGTTCCTTCTGTCCCATGTAATTTGCAGCCATTATCATAGATATTAGATGTGGAAAGACTTGGCAGGTCACCTAATTCCCCAGTCCTTCACAGAGAATGCCCCTGTTGAATATTTATGAGGCAGTTGTTAGCAGGCGCCTGTGGAAACCAGGCTATTAGCACTCGTGGTCATTTACCACTACCTGGGGGGCCAACAACATCAAAAGAACCTTAAAACATAGCCATAAGTGGAAAAGTAAATAATGAAGGAATGTCATATTCTAGACATTTGACTAATTGTCAAATAATGAGGTTTATTAAAAACTTCCACAGAAGCTAGATTCCTCTTATGTTTGGGCATCAGTTGCAAAAGCTCCAAACCATACCTGATGGTGGCTCCCGACTTTTGTGCAGGAAGATCTCAAAATAGGCTCTTCCCGCACCAGAGACAGTGCATGCTTCAAAAGCCAACCTGAAGGATTCTTGATTTAGGTACCACAAATTTAATTAATACAAGACGGCACAGCGTATATTTGATTAACATCAGACAACATTCTTAGTATTCTTCTGGAACGGTGGGAGTTTTGACGTTTTAAGCGGGCTATACAGCAGAAACTGGGAGAGAGGATCCAGCATTACTTGATATATGTGATAATTTAGACACAAATCCAGATCAGTCAGGCCCCAAGTGGAAGCTGGGTGTGTCTTTCGTGAATCAGGCTAGACTGATTGCAATACCTACATCAGCTAAGAAGCTGCCACGCCTCACTGTTTTCAACATAATCTCAGGGATATAAAGAGAGCGGAGAAGGAAAATAGGCTTGCGGTCAAACTGCTGGTTCATATCTGCACTGCACCTCATACCAGTTACGTTTTTAGCTGATTTTAGCCTCAGTTTCCTCCCTGTAAAACAGAAATAGCAACATCTACTCAGACAGATAGTAAGTAGGGAGGATAAAATAATGAATGCCATGCATTTGGCACCACATAGGTCTTCAATAAATATCATCTTCTCTTTCTTTTCTAAGCATTCTATAGCTGCATTTGCATGTTTATTTCTAGAAGATAGATTTTTGTAGGCATACAGCAAAAATTTATAACAGGTAAATTTTCATGGCTCTAAGTGCAATCAAATTTTCAAAATATTTCTAACCCATTGAACAGGAGAGCGGGTTTTTTAAGTGCCAAGCAATTAAAATTGCTTCCTTCACATACCCTTGAGTTTAATAGCAAACCAGTGCAAAATTTAATGCTGGAGAAGAGACACACTCATGCATCCTGTTTTCTTCATTTGAAGTTTAAGTGGGAGCCTAGGATCTAACAACCCCCTCTCTCCTATAGAACTCTCCAAGCTCCTCAAACTGCTCCTCTTCAATAAACACACAAGAATTTGTAGTTCACTTCTTCTTTTCTCCAATATGGTGGTAATTCATTTGGATATTAAGGAAAATTAAGCATTACAACACACTTGATATTTAAAGATTAAGAAACACCATTAACCACCATGGATGAAACTACCACTGGCTTCAACCTCGTTCTCAACTTCTTTCTCTACTAATTCTTCTTTCATCCATTAAATAACTCCCTTCAGGTAGCTTTTCTACTAGAATTCATTTATTTATTCATAACAATATAAAAAGTTAACAAAATTAATAAAAGTTTAATAAATATTAATTAAACTTGGACAAAATTCATGTCCAAAAGCAAGCAGGACCTCTCTTTTATTTTTAGTTTTTATTTTTTTTTAAAGATTTTATTTATTCATTTGACAGAGATAGATCACAAGTAGGCAGAGAGGCAGGCAGAGAGAGAGAGAGAGGGAAGCAGGCTCCCTGCTGAGCAGAGAGCCTGATGTGGGACTCGATCCCAGGACCCTGAGATCATGACCTGAGCCAAAGGCAGCGGCTTAACCCACTGAGCCACCCAGGTGCCCCAGGACCTCTCTTTTAAATGAAAAACCAAAACCAAAACCAAAACCAAAACACAAAACCTAATGTTACTATGGCTACACATACCCAATATTAAATATTTAAGTAAAAACAGGTTAAAAGGTCAACATTTTAGATAGTGGCGACTATTCCAGGTGTTAAGATTAGAGAGATAAAATACCTGGATGGATGGCTTACAGATTCAGCTCCACTTTTTCAGGTTCTAGATACTTCCTGAATAATATGTATTATACAATAAAAAATGCTTATAGGTCAGGAAGAGATCCAAAAGAAAGAGGGCATAACTTCAGAGAGGGTCCCACGGACTTATAATTACATAGATTGATTAAATAGATGCATTGAAAAAAGTCTGATCAAAATCTTAACTAAGAACAGGAGGAAATAAACCCGAATTAAGCAGTATTTTTAAAAAAGACAAAATCCAAGAGAAGCCAAAAAACATGCTATTAACAAAAGAGTGAATAAAAAATAAAGCAGCAATTTACAAGGAAGGCTGGTGGGTATGTAGAAGAAAGTCTTTGTGACTATTCCTTGGTATGGTTCTTTCTCACTGCGCATGTGCGCGTGTGCATGTGCGTGCGCGCGCACACACATGCACACGCGTAGGCACGCCACGATAAGGAAAAGCAAAAGAGAATGACTCGTTCCTTTACAAAGTGCATAAACATGTTCTCAGGCAAAATCAAACTTATTAGTTCCAGGACACAATGGAAAACTAGCCCCGAGGGCCTGTGACCCGAGGCACTGGGAAGCACATGCCATGATATGAATGGCATTGTATGCACCTCTGTAATTGTCAACAGATGTGGCATGTCAATAGACTAGGAACAGTTGCCACTTAACACATGTATTTTGGTGACTGATAGGATGGGAGTCTCAGAAAAAACGAAGGTTTGATGAATGAGGCATCCTGCTTATTTGTGCTAAACTGTTCAGTTTAAATTTTCATAAATAGATTCAACAATTAAGAAACAGAAAACCTTTTCCTGATTCTCTCAAGAAAAAAGTAGGGGAGGGCTAGGAAGGAACTGGAAGAGAAAAGCACAAGATCATGTTGCCATGGGATACTTAAAGCTGTATAAATCAGGCATTTGTGTGGCTATATTAGCAAGAAATTGAAATAAAATTGGTCCAAAGACCAGATGTTTAAAAAAATTAAGAAAATGTATTCCTTCACTTCCAAGATACTCTCATCAATTTGCTCCCTATATTTTAGTGATGTTGAAGTACCCATCTTTTGAACAATTTAAAGTTTATAGTTGACCTGTATTCATGTTTATTTGATATAGGCAATTCTGTGCTCCTAAAAGGAAAAGGTTCATGAGTAGACTGCTCCTTTATTCAATACATTCCTGTTTTACATTAAAAGGAGTTTTTAACTTCTGGAAATATTTGGACTTTTGGTTATGGAGTACTGACACTAGAAAAGGCTTAGAAAGGTAATTCCTAAATTTTTAGGCTAGAGAGGTTGCATACTATAAATACACTTTTGATGCATACTATTTTAATATCACTGTCTGGGATGAGATAGAGTATACCTCTCCAGTCCAGAGTACATAATCTGGAACTCGATGCTGCCTATAAGAGTCAGAATGCCGTTTGTGTCCTTGGCCGTGAGCCAGTTGGCTTTTACATGTTCACTCATACAATCCTTCCATCAACTCTTATCAACCCATTACCAATTTACTTGGGTTGAATAGGAACTGTAAACAGGCCTCAAAATCTCCGGAAGCATCAAATGACATAGAAGAGCTAGTAATGCTATTAATATTTGACTTTTTTCTACTTTACTTCCTTATCTGAAGTGTTGTACTATGTCCTGGTGAAGTGAGTCAGGTCCTTTCCTAAATAATGCCCTTGACCAGTAAAGTAGCAGGGTGATTTAGAGTGAATGCCAGCAGCTCTATTACTCATCTATGTAAGCATAGAGTCAGTGTGCTTAGAGCCGAAGGTTAGTGAGTACCAGTAATACTTGTGCATCTTTTGCATTGCTTCCTAGGATATTCAAGTATATGCCCAGTCATCCTCTCTACTGGCTCTAAATATAGGAGAGCATGCTCTTAAGCAAGATCTCTTCAGTTAACTTTATGAACATGAAACTATCCCCCAAACCCTGAAACTCCTTACTGAAGACCCAATGTGTAGAGTGTAATTGACTTTCAAAGACCTCATCACTTATTAAGTGCATTCAACTCTTACAACAGTCCTCTGAAATATTACTGCCCTTATTTTACCCATCAGGAAAATGAAGCTCTGAGAAGTTAAATCAAAAGCAACACTTGCTATAAAACGATGAATCTTGTTCCTCTATCACAATGCCTGTAGCTTTTCCACCACAAGGGTTAAGTTAAGTGGCTTGAACAATCCACACGTTAAAGGGGGTCTCTGGGCCTTTTGTGATTATTCTTCCTCACTGCCTTGGTTCTTGGATAACATACACAGTAAAGTAGCTGTCGAGTGTGCTCCTATAAAAAACTGCTAAGTTTTCCCACTCGTGTAGGTAAGGACAGACTGTGGGCTGGGAGTGGGAGGAGAGAACACCTCAGGTATTAGATAATGCAGATTGCTGGGAGTGTGACATCAGCTTACCCAACTCCTCACCTGCCTGCCAACCTGAAGATCTCGAGTAAACTACAACAGAGAGGCTAAGGAATGTATTGTCAGAAAAGCATCTCAGTGGTGATTATTATGTATAGGTCATGAAGGGCAGAGAGACTGGGTGTTTTAAACTCAGAGAGTTTCTTCATTGCTTCTGGGACTTTACTGCTGTTCTTCCTTATCTGCTGACAGATCCTAGGATAGCAGAAGTTCTGTGCATGTTATATAATTTGAATCAAGTCTCGGTAGTGAAAATGAAGGTGGTTACTCTGTTCATCTGCACTTTGCCCTTCTTTCCATTTTAAGGACTGTACATCTTGACCACAAGGATGGATGTGGTCTTATAGCCAGGCTGGGTCACCGTGATATTCCCAGCTGAGTTGAATATAATGAGTTACTCTTCCCTGCATAAGAGGCTGTAAAGGTTTAAGACATGATTTGCCTATGGTCATAGGTTATAAGGTCAGCTGGCTTAAGAGCATGAAAGCACCATGAAAGAAATCAGAATCAGCACCAAGAGACAGAATAAGTGTCCTATTGGCATTCCAATGCTGGAATCCCTCAGGCCAAGTCCAACCCTACCCTTCCTGTGGCTTGCTTAAGGTCCCCGTTTTTGCTTCAGGTTATCTACGTTGGATTTCTGTGAGTTAGTACTGAAGAAGTCTAGACTAATATAGACATTTTGCTTTAATAACTGAAATAATAATAGTGGCTTCTTGAGCATCAACATTGTACCAAGAAGTTCACTTAGACTGTCTTTATTTTTTTCTTTAGTATAACCTCATGGAGCAGGTACTATTATTGTTATTTTATTTATGAAGAAATTGAGGCTCCAAGAGCTTACATGACTCTCCTGAGGTTATCCAGCTAGGCAGTGGTAGAGCAAGATTTGAATCCATTTCTATGTGGGCTCCTACATACATGTTGTTAATGTCTCATGCTATTTTATATCTTAAAAATGGCTCTCAATTCTGGCTGCATTTTGGAATCATCTCGGGAGCTTCTAAAAACGGGTGTGCTCATGCCCTCTCTTTAGGTTTCCAAGTTTGTGCAAGTACAGCAGGCACATTCACACAGAATACAATGGACTTGTGCTCTGGGAGGTTGGGGGCCCCTGGGGATGAATATGTTCTCAATAAATGGTGTTCCGTGGATTTGTGCAACTGTTGTGGTCCTGCAGCCAGACCAACTAAATCTGAATCTTTGGGAGTGGGGGCCCCAGGTTGATAGGATTTTAAAAGCTCCCCAGGTGATTTGAAAGTGCAGTCAAGGGTGTGAACCACAACTCTAACCTAAACACGTATCTTGGATTTATATTGGCTTTGACTGGGTCTACACTAGCACAAAATGAAAAATTAAAGCTTATGGTGGGGGCAATTAAAGCTAATATGCCACATTAGTATAATTATCAGGATATGTCAGAGAAAATCTTTTGTCAGGAATAGTAAGTGTGGAATCAATGACCCCTGTGGGCAACAGATCAATTTATGCTGCACTTTGTAGTACAGTGCTGACTAAAAATATTAAAGTGATATCTATAAATATCCTCATTCTAAAATATGACATCAACAACAATTAGTAGACTACCTCTTCAAAAAAGTGGATTTTGTAAATTTGTGTCCAGCAAACATTTTCATGTAGGTTTAAAGTTTCCATAACCAGAGAGTTTTGGGTATTGATGAAGGCCATGTCCTTTCTTTACATAATATCTGTTCTCTTACCTTCCATGAGAATATTTCAGCTACTATAACAAAAAGAAAGAAAGGAAGAAAGAAAGAAAGACAGAGAGACAGACAGAAAGAGAAAGAAAAAGAAAGAAAGGAAAGAAAGAAAGAAAGAAAGAAAGAAAGAAAGAAGGAAAGAAAGAAGAAGGAAGGGAAGGAGGAAGGAAGAGAGGAAGGAAGGAAGGAACATTGAGGACATACATCGTAACTAGTCCTAAATAGGGAATAGCTCACTCAGATCTCAAAAGATCCATAACTAACAGATTTTACAGAGCTCAACTACATTTGATTTATGCATCATGAACTGGAAGGACAATTAAGAGAGCAAATGTCATATTACAAAAGAAACTTTAGTAGCCATGAATTATGCAATCTCACACTTTCTATAAAAACAGGATAATAGGGAGACTAATTCACTGTTAGAAATCCCCATGAGGGCAATGTATGAGGATATTAGGTTAAGTGGTTGTTTTTTTTTTTAACTTTAATGCTTTGCAAAGAAGGATCTTAAGCCAACAAAGTTACCTGAAATAAGGAGTCTATTGTACACAATTGAGATGTAATTCATTTCTAGAGTAAAAGGTCCTTATTCAAATCTGACTTCAATTTTACCCAAATCTTTTGAATTGTGATATTTTTCCTTTTGTTTCCATAATCCCATACTTATTAATCAAATTGATAAACATTTTTAGAAGAGCTCTTATAAGAAATTGATGAGATATCAGAATATTCTAAGACTTACTTTGACTCCAAGTATGTCCAGCTATAGTAGGACTTCATTGTTGATATCCAGAATTCCAGTGCAACCAGTGCCAATCACAGTGCAATGCTTCATGTGACTACTCTAGGGCTCTCCAACTGGAAGACTTAATTTGGTAAAGCTTCGAGTAGCAAAACATTTAAAACAATTTCAACTTTAGCGGGAAATTGCTAGAAGACATGAAGACCAACCCATTAGATATGTGATTTATGAAGCTAGGTTTTGCCTTGAGACTCTCAAAGAAGGAGGATGTGGGTTAGATGGAACTTGCCCAGTGGCTGGGATTGAGCCCCATCGTGTTTCACTTCTGGTTGTCCTATATCCTCAGAATGGCATTCAGGTCCCAACTACAGTCCTAGGCACCTTTTCTGTTTTAGTTTTATTTCCCTATATCGTGCTAAATTTTAGTCAAACGAGACTGTTCATCATTTTGAAAACCCATTGCACCTTTTAACCTAAGAAATTTTGTTTTTCTCCATCTTTTCACAAAGAATGCACTCCCTCTCTCTTCAACAAAATTCTATTCTTTCTTGAGATTCAGGCAAATTGTCACCCCTTTTGTGATGCCCCATACAGTTTAAGGTCTCTTTTGCCTGAACTTCTATTGTACTTTGTTCTTCCTGTGTCTAAACTCTACACTAACTCCTTAAGGATAGGGAGTGTAGCTTATATATGACATTGGAATAAAATGGACCAATATGTTAATTCTGGCTTTTCCACTTGACAGCTTAGTCACTTTAGACAAAGGAAACCCACTGAATCCCAATTTTCTCATCTGAAAATCAGTTACAGAATAGTGATGTATACTTCGAAAGACTCTTACAAAATTATGTGAGAAAATGTATATAAAGCAGCTAGAATAACACTTGAGACATAGCAGACAGTCAATACATGTTAAATTCCATCTTTATTCCTTTTGCCTCAATATCATACAGTACTTATTAGGTATCTCTTAAATGAATGAATGAATGAATGAATGAATGAATGAAATTGTGAAATTATCTGAGTCTGGTCTAAGAAAAAAGAATAGGCAAGAGTATGTCCTGAGGATTCAATGATGACACTCAAGGTAATTATTTTAGTAAGTCTTATAATCATTGCTATCTGTAGCCTCGTTCCTGATTAATAAAGAAAAATTATAAATAGGCATTTAAACATTTTGGAAATCAGCAGTTTGGGGTTTTAAGACAAAAATGTGAGACATGGAAATGATATCACATTAAGAGTAATTTGTATTGCAGGTTAACAGAAATTTGTACATCTCCAGCAGAATATACATACTAAAGACAAACAGTCACAGAATAAACAAACTTCTTTCAATAGTTACGCTGTTGCTGGTTGTGTGGTATTGTAATTCTGAAACTACTGTGTGTGTGTTGCAAGATAAAGCAAATGAGTGGTTATGCTGTTGCACTAAGAACAAGGAATTTTGGCAAGGGAAAAGGAGACATGGATATAATATCAGGGAGGTAAGGTACAACTTTGCAGTCCTGAACTTGAATTGGAAATATCATACGATTCATCATATACTTTTTCTTAGAGAAAAAATATACGTATTTCCTAGTTCTATCCACTGCAAATACCTAGCAACAATGACCAACCCACTAGCAATAAGCACACTTAATGTTCAGACTGTGGCCTCTACATATCATGACACAGTAGAAGAAATTGGGCTTTTTGGAGAAATAGCTGATTACAGATCTGAAGGAAATATAAAAAATGGCATGGAACATTCTGTCACATCACAAAGCTAGAACACATAATGACTACCAAAGTCATGTTGAAAAGACTCAGGAACCAGCTTAAAAAGGCTCTCACTGGCCAGGGATCGGATACTGTGAGCATAAAATAAGAATAATTACTGCAACAGAATGAAGCACATCTATATTTTAAAATCCACTAGTAAATAGCAATAGCACAAATGGAGGACACTAGGGAACCAACTAGTAAGTTTTAAAATCGGTATGAAAAGGCAAAGAATTAACATTTATCCTGCCTTTCTTATAAAAAAGTACCTCAGAGTGATCAGACAGCCAATAAGTGAAAGTTCATTTTTATAGAATTGTTTCGATTAATGATCAAAATTAACATTTTGCAATCCCAGTGAAATAATGGATCTAGACAATAACCTTCAATAACCATTAACATCTTAAAAAGAGAAACAAGTAGACACTATAGCTAATAAAAATAAAAAACAGCATTTAAGAAGTATTCTTGCCTCCCCCCCAATAAAGAAAAATCAAACATGAATTAGATCAAGGCTCTAGATTTAACTACCAATTCACAGGAAATATAAGGAAGAGTGAAAACATGTTAAATGATTCCATGGGAATGGAATTAGCCAAATCCAGACTACAGGGAATCCCAAAGGGCAAATTCCTTGGTTTCTGTAACAAATAAGCAGCAAGGAAGAAGAGAGATGAAGGTAAAACCTATGTATTAAAAAAGACTTAAGAGACACCAACTATATCAAGTAATTGCACTGTTTAAACCTTATCGGACTCTTGATTTAAACAAGAAAACTGTGAGGGCAGGGAACAGTTTGGAGACAACTGGAAACATCTGAAAACTGGCCCTGTATTGACAATGATATTAAGAAATTATTTTAAAATATTTTAGGAGGAACAATAGTATTGCCATTGCGCGCACTCGCGCACACACACACACACACACACAAGTCCTTACCTTTTAGAAATAGAAATTAAAATACTTACAAATGAAATAATGTAAGGTTGAGCATTTGATTCAAAATAATCTAAGTGCAGACAGTGATTGGACTGTGGAAGAAATATTACACCCGTGAATGAAGAATTCCTAAAGTGATGAATACATGGGAATTCATTAGATTATTCTCTCTACTTTTATATGTGTTTGAATTTTCTGTAATAAATATTTAAAATCATGCTTTAAAATCATCTAATATGCCAGGCAATTCTGAATTTTATAGTCTCTAACACTTAAACTAGGGATAGACAAAGTTTATGTAGCTAAGAACAATGAAACATATTTTGAAGACCTAGTTCATTTTACTCTACCCGCTTTCATATAATTTTAGGGTTTTTTTTCCCTCTGAAAATTTTGTTATAGCTTTATTGAGTTTCCCATGATGAAATCTTCCTCCATGTTTTCATGATTATTAAGTAAACCAATTCACAGTCAGTCCTAAGGGTGAGCATGAAGAGAAAAGAGGCTTCATCTTATCTTTGTATCTTCTATAATTTATATACAATATAGCTACCTGTTGAATGAAGTGTTACATAAGGAGTCAATCAGAGTATCTGTAAAGTATTAAGTGAAACTGATGGATAGTCAAACTCATGGGATGGGGAACCTAAAAGAACTAACCCTAAGACCCTGAGAGGGACAGCTATAGAAGTGAAATTTTTCTAGACTACATCATTAGAGGGCATGGGAAACAGCTGATAGAGAAATTTAAGTCATTTTAGGTCACTATAACATAGAAAATGGAGCAATAGATCCTGGATATCAATCTTTTGTCTGTATTGTCATTTGCAAATATCTTCTCCCATTCCTTGGGTTGCCTCTTTGTTTTGTTAACTGTTTCCTTTGCTGTACAGAAGCTTTTTATCTTGATGAAGTCCCAAAAGTTCAAACTCAACACATACAAAACAGACAATCATATAAAAAAATGGGCAGAAGATATGAACAGACACTTCTCCAATGAAGACATACAAATGGCTATCAAACACATGAAAAAATGTTCATCATCACTAGCCATCAGGGAGATTCAAATTAAAACCACATTCAGATACCACCTTACACCAGTTAGAAAGGCCAAACTTAGCAAGACAGGAAACAACATGTGTTGGAGAGGATGTGGAGAAAGGGGAACCCTCTTACACTGTTGGTGGGAATGCAAGTTGGTGCAGCCACTTTGGAAAACAGTGTGGAGATTCCTCAAGAAATTAGAACTAGAGCTTCCTTATGACCCTGCAGTTGTACTACTGGGTATTTACCCCAAAGATACAGATGGAGTGAAAAGAAGGGCCATCTGTACCCCAATGTTTATAGCAGCAATGGCCATGGTGGCCAAACTGTGGAAAGAACTAAGATGCCCTTCAACGGACGAATGGATAAGGAAGATGTGGTCCATATACACTATGGAGTATTATGCCTCCATCAGAAAGGATGAATACCCAATTTTTGTAGCAACATGGACAGGACTGGAAGAGATTATGCTGAGTGAAATAAGTCAAGCAGAGAGAGTCAATTATCATATGGTTTCACTTATTTGTGGAGCATAACAAATAGCATGGAGGGCAAGGGGAGATGGAGAGGAGAAGGGAGTTGAGGGAAATTGGAAGGGGAGGTGAACCATGAGAGACTATGGACTCTGAAAAACAATCTGAGGGTTTTGAAGGGGCGGGGGGTGGGAGGTTGGGGGAACCAGGTGGTGGGTATTAGAGAGGGCACGGATTGCATGGAGCACTGGGTGTGGTGCAAAAACAATGAATACTGTTATGCCGAAAAGAAATAAAAAATTAAAAAAACAAAACAAAACAAAAAAAACCTGGTTTTCCTATAGCAAAAAAAAAAAAAAAATTAGTGTTCTCCTCTGATTTTCTAAAGTAATAGTTTCTAACCCTGCACTATTCCTCTTCTCACTCCTGGTCCTCTCACTGAGCCTGTCACTTAAGTGTCGATGGGGTGTCTGCTAGAATGAGCTTTATGGACTGTCATCTAAAACACTGTTCTCATCAATTCCCTCTTCTGCTGAAGATGTCTGATGACTTCGCATCGGCTACAAGTTTTTTACCTGAAATGTATGCCTTTTCTTCATCTGGCCCAGAGATAACTCAACTGTTCTTACCACCCACTGCTCTCGAAGATGAATCCTCTGCTCAGTGAAGTTATTCTCCTAATCCTTCCCAGTTGGGACACTTGCCTTTGTTCAGGTGAACCCAGTTGTTCACCTGCCTCTATTTCTGTCACCAGAACTGCCCTTCTCTACCCCTTCTGCCCATTCTGATACTAGACAGTCTTCAAAATTCAGCTTAAGCTCACCTCTTCCAGGTCTTTCCTGTCTTCCATCTTAGGAGTTCCTGTAGTTACTCTGCATGTAGTATTTATCCTGGTGCTATTCCCAAAACTCCTTTTTATATGACTTAACTTTTCTTGTGTTCCTCTTCAAATCAATACATCTAGTCAGCAAACATTTACTGTAGATCTATCATGTGGCAGGTAAGAATGAGTATTGTAGGTATATAAGCCATGAATAAAATACTCTCTTGGTCCTCAATCCAGTTAAGGAGATAAAATACAAAGAATATTAACTTTAAAGTGAAAATGCATGCTTTAACTAACAAATCAAGGCAACAATAGAATAGACTTCATAAAGCAGTGCATGACTCACCGCCCAAGGGTATAAATAATGCTTTCTTTTTCACCCTAGGCTGTAGTCAGTGATTCTAAAGGGCATGAGCCATGTCGGCAATGGTCAGATAGTCAATGGCTTCATGGAGCTGAAGGAGGTGTACTGCAAGGGGGAAGAACAGAATAAGCTTATTAGTTGTTGTGATGAGCAGTTTCCAGCAGTGTGCTATTGATGTGGACCGTATGTAAGGTACATACATACCTATCTAGCATGTAGCAGTCAAGGAATATTAAACAATAGCTCTTTAAACAAACATTTTATTTGTTTATCTGAGAGAGCATGAACAGGGGGAGCAGCAGAGGCAGGCTCCCCGCTCAGCAGAGAGCCTGACACGGGGCTCTATCCCAGAACCCTGGGCTCACGACCTGAGCGGAAGACAAATGCTTAACCAACTGAACCACCCAGGTGCCCCTAAACAAGAGATCTGACTCACTTGAGTTAGAGATAAGAGGCAGCCACTTTCTATAATTCCTTCTCACTTTCTAATATTTTTCTACATTCTTGATTTCCGTGTTACAGCCTGTTTCTTCCCACTTTCCTCTTGCCCTCCCCCACCCACTACAATGTAAATTCTACAAGAGCAAGAGACCTACTCAGTTCTTTTCATCTCTATCCTCGGTGTATAGAGCACCTGGCTTCTACTTCGCACTCAAGCCATGGCATGCGGATGGGATGAAACTGCCCACTTACTTAAGTGAAGGCTACAGTCACAAACCAGAGAGTGCCCTTTTCATGTACTCAGTGGGGTGAGGTCTGCTCACCATGCACCATGCCTCCAGACATTACTGGCACAGAGTGCTGTCACCATAAAGGAGGTATTTTTAAATTAAGGACAGCAGGGGACATGGAACTGCTGTACTGCACTATTCCATCTGGTGATTGGGAACCATATGAGTCCCGGGACCAGAAACTCCCATTTACTTTACATTACCATTCCTACTTGTGTCCTGATCTTCTTCTTCCTTGGAACATGTTAGAAGAAAGGCCTTTGGAAATGTAGAAATGGAAAGTTTTAATTTAGTTCTGTCATATGAGGTATTAGGCAGAAATAAGCAAGATGGAAAATATGTGAAATTCTGAGTAATCTGCATATTTGGTACTTCAATGTGCAGTCTGAACTATCATAAAAAGATGAAAGAAATTAAAATGTGATTTCAAAAACAATTCAATAAGTGAGAAAAGAGGACAGCTCAATGAAGCAAAGTTCTTTTCTTTTCTTTTCTTTTTTTAAGATTTTATTTATTTATTTTGAGAGAGAGAAAGAGAGAGGGAGAGCATGAGCAGAGGGAGAAGGAGAAGCAGACTCCATAGTGAGCAAGGAGCCCAGGGATCATGACTTGAGCTAAAGGCAGACACTTAGCCCACTGAGCCACCCAGGTACCCAAAGCAAAGTTCTTACTGAAGCAATCCTGACTTGTAGTTACAGCATTAGAGTTTATCAACCTCTTTCACATTATCATACCTAGTCAGCATTTGACTCATGGGCAGTTTGTTGAGGTCCAGGCACTTCCCAGGTCTGGGAATTCGGAGCAATTCACCATAACCACAGGAGAGGGTGTTACGGGAGCATACCCAAGGTACACTTACTGGATCGGTAGGAGTCAAAGAAGGCTTGTGAGAGGAGGAGAACAAGTTACTGAATCATGCATGGGTAGGAATTCACTGTTGAAGAAGATAAAACTGGGTCCAATGGCAAGGAAGTGTGAGAGCTCAGAGTGCACCAAGAGCCTCAGTGAATGCGACTTGTTCTAAGAGAAGAACAGAAAGGAGTGGAGAGCCATGAGAGAGGAGGCTGCATATCAGCCCAAGGGTAAAATGAAAAAAGCCCTGAATGCCATGCTGGGAAAAGACATGATCCTCTGAAGACAATGGGGAGACACTGAAGAACTTTAAGGAAGAAGCAGAGATAATCAGATATTGCAGCTGTTCTTAGTTGCTCACAGTAGAAATCCTCACTTTCTCTCTGAGGAATCCCAGTTTTTCTCATATATCAGGAGGCTACATTTTCAGTGGTGACTGGGTCCCCCTCTAGGCCCAGAAAATAAAATTTTGGTCAATATAAGCCAATGTTGGTAAGTCCACTCCATTGCCACTGCCTGACTTAGCCACAGACATGTTTTACAATTTTGGCTAATGAGACTACACAAAAATCTGCTTTGCAGCTTCTGGGAGAGACTGCCTTGTGATTAAAAAGACGGGTCCATCAAGGGCATTCTCTCTTCCACTATTGCACAATGTGTGAGAATCTGTTGCTTCGAACAACTGCAGCTATCTTGGGACCAGGAGGGGACAAGCCTGAAGACAGAAGTCAACATGCTGAGGATGGCAAAGTGGAAAGATGGAAAGGACCAAGGTCCTTGATGTGGTAGATGACAAAATCAAGCATTCTGTTATGTTTTCCAGAGCATTCTGGAGCTCTTTTTAAGTGAATTTCAAAATCTCCTTATTGCCGTTCTAAGTTGGGTCTTCTGTTTCATTTTGCAGGCAAAAGCAACCCAACTGATAGACTGATTTTCAATTTAGAAAGTTCATTTTGGAAGCAGTGAGCCAGTTAGATGGAAGGGGACCAAGAATGCAGGTCGGGATGGTAGTAGGAAGCTGCCACAGGAAAATCAGTGAATACTGATGAGACGAGGTCTGTGTGGTGGAGGGGAGTGAACAAGTTTAGGAAATAAATGAAATTCAGAGTAAAGGGAACTTACAGACCACGTTGATGTGTGCTCTGGATGATTGTGTGGTTTCTGGATGGTGGTGCCATTCCGTGAGACAGGGGACAGAGGAGGAGAAGGAATACATATTGAGGCTTGGTGGTTACCATATCTGTTTTGCAGGTAAGAAAACCAAGTCTCACTCAGTAGAATGTATAGTTTGTGAGAGTACAGATCTTGTCTGTCTTCTTTACTACTGATTCTCCAGTGCCACAGAGCAGATAATTAGTAAGAATGCTTAATAATAAATGAGTACAGACATACAGATGAACAATAGACACATAAAAAGATTCTCAACATCACTCATCAACAGGGAAATGCAAATAAAAAATACAATGAGATATCACCCCACAGCTGTCAGAATGGCTAGAATCAAAAAGACAAGAAATAACAAATGTTGACAAGGATGTGGAGAAAGGAATCCTTGTGCACTATTGGTGAGAATGTAAATTGGTACAGCTACTGTGGAAAATGATATGGAGCTTCCTCAAAAACCTAAAAAGAGAAATACCATGTGATCTAATAACTCTGCTACTGGGTATTCACCCAAAGAAAATGAAAACACAAATTCAAAAAGACATATGTACCCCTATGTTTATTGTAATATTATTTATAATAGCCAAGATACGGAAGTGGCCTAGGTGCCCATCAGTAGATGAATGAATATAGAAGACGTGGTATACACACACACACACACACACACACACACACACACACACACACACAGGAATTCTACTCAGCCATAAAAAGAACGAGGACTTGGGGCACCTGGGTGGCTCAGTGGGTTAAAGCCTCTGCCTTCAATTCAGGTCATGATCCCAGGGTCCTGGGATCGAGCCCCGCAGGGAGCCTTCTTCCCCCTCTCTCTGCCTGCCTCTCTGCCTACTTGTGATCTGTCAAATAAATAAAATCTTTAAAAAAAAAAAAAAAAAAGAATGAGGACTTGTCATTTGCAACAACATGGATGGACCTAGCAGCTATTATGTTAAGTGAAATAAGTCAGACAGAAAGACAAATACTACATGGTTTCACTTGTATGTGCAACCTAAAAAACAAAAGAAATGAAGAAACAAAGCAGAAAAAGACCCATAAATATAGAGAACAAACTGGTGGCTGCCAGAGGGAAGGGGGCTGGAAGAATGAGCAAAATGGGTGAAGGGGAATGGGAGGTGCAGGCTTGCAGTTATGGAATAAGTAAGTCATGGACATGAAAGGCACAGCGTAGTGAATATAGTCAATGGTATTATAATAGAATTGTATGGTGACAGATCCATTATGGAGGCAGCTACATTGTGGTGAGCATAGCATAACATATAGAATTGTTAAATTACCAACTTTGCACCTAAAACCAACACAACATGTGTCAACTATACTTCAATTAAAAAAAAGAAAGAAATGAGTGTGGGCTGAGAAAAATTACATCATTTGCCTAAGATAGCACATGCAGTTAGAAGTCAAAAGCCAGAAAACACACTCTAATTCTTTCCAGCACACTGTCTACCACATGCCAACAACATTAGGAAAAGGTTGACTCTCAGATTCTGAAGCAGACAAGGAAACTCTTATTGGTAGATATAGAATCAGGGTGGGCTCACTCTTTCAGGTCACATTAAGAGAGTATATAATTTTTCTCATTAGTGTATATTTTATAGAAGAGTTTCTAAAGAAAGAAGATGTTCAAGAAGGATGCATGTGAGGACATCTGGGAGACATGGATTATATCTCCTTACTGACATATTCAGGGTGAAACAGACTCTTCTCACATTCACCTGAAGTTCATAATCAGAGAATTATAGCCTAATTCTCTGATTTACATTTGACATGTAAAGCCTTTCTGCTATCTGGAGTTTTCAAATAGAGACTAACCTAAATCCCTCTTAGACTACTCCAGTCATGCTCATGTTGTCTTTGAAACAGTCAGAAAACAACTGTTTACCATTTTATGTAGAAGATATTAGATAGAAGATATTATTCAGCATCTTCTCTCAGTCTTTATTCCTTTAATGTAAATAATCTTAGCTGTTCTAGCCTCCCTAATTTATATCATTCTTCCAATATTTTTTCTACCTTTATATTTCTTTTCTCAGCATCCTGTATTTTTTCCACAATCCTAACACCAGGGACCCAAAGCTTGTTGAAAAAATATTTATTTCTGTGTTTGTGTTTTTGTTTTCTCCTCTCATGTCAGATTTATACGAATTTAATTATTTCTCAAAATTGAACTAAGAACTATAGAGGAAGCTATATAGAAACCATTGACCTTAACCTCAAAGAATCGATCACTGGATACTCCTAATAATCCAAGAACAATATTAGTGTGTAATTCAAATGCCAGATTGTGGGACACAGAAGTGTTTTGGAATTTAGAAAAGCAATAGGGTGTCATGGGCTATTAAGGAAGGATTCACGGACAGTGATGAATACAGAGTGAGCCTTAAGAGAATCTAGGATTTGGAGGGGAAGAATAGGAAGAAGTATGGAAGAAAGTGGCCACAGGAGAGGCTGGAGTATTAAAAATATCTAAACAGGGAGTATCTTAGATATATATGGAAAATACATCTAAGATACTTTTCTTTTAAAAAGCATCACCCCCAGGGGCACCGGGGTGGCTCAGAGGGTTAAGCCTCTGCCTTCGGCTCAGGTCATGATCCCAGGGTGCTGGGATTGAGCCCTGCATCGGGCTCTCTGCTAAGCAGGGAGCCTGCTTCCCCCTCTCTCTCTGCCTGCCTCTCTGCCTACTTGTGATCTCTCTCTCTCTCTGTCAAATACATAAATAAAATCTTAAAAAAAAAAAAAAGCATCATGCCCAAAGCTTTATACTTATATTGATAGTTATTATGTCTGTTATGGACATCACCTAGACTGATGAATGACAGCATCTCTCCTTTCCAAAGATGAACTTTCATCAATCAATCTACTTGGCTTTTATAATTAATGAAAACATATTGAATTTTGATTCTGTGTTCTTAATTAGTATTTCATTACTGACTACACACAGAACACGCAAAAAAACTGTGGACCAGCCAGGAGGCTACAGAAATTTGATAGGCCTAGGACACAATAGGGACTCAATAAACATTTATTGAATCATTGGAGGATAGGAAAGAAGAAGAGAAAGAAGAAAAGTCTGGGAACATTATTTCTCTTTTGGGGAACATTATTTTGGGGGGAACATTCTTTTTTTGGGAACATTCTTTCTCATTCATTTTTGAAAAGTTAGGTGAGCAGTTATGTAAATCATAACCTAATTAGTATTTCTAATTTCATCTTTAGGTTTAAGCTACTACAACGTGCCAGTTTTCAGCAACACAGGGTACATAGCTGGTATATTTTTATTTTCTTTTTCTGTTTAACTATGGTTCTTTACCTTTTTCTAAAGTTCCTGAAATTTTCAGTAGGTTACAAGAGATACAACATAAGCGGTTCTATTATTTCTTCCAGAAATAGCTCATATTTGAAATATCAAAAGATAGCTCAATGATAATAGGGGAAGGCAGCAATAATTTGGTTCCATCTTAAAGTATCCTAAAAGAAATTAAAAAGAATTCCAAGAAACATTAGCTGCAGTCTGAATGAACCACTGACTTTTTACAAACGTTCCTGATCTATGGAGCTACAGAGGGGAGTGGAATAAAGAATGTGAGAAGAAATAAGTAGTTATTTACAATAACAAACTCCTTTCCCCAGGAGTAAATTTTTCTGGAGCAGGAATGTACTGAAATCCTTTGCATAAGCAAGAGCTGAGTAAGACAAACATTTCAGACACTGCCATAGATTTGGAAGACCATCTCAGCATTCCAGACTCCCCTGTGTTGTTGCACATTGTGGGAAAAGGGCCACCAGCCTTGAACACAAAGTGGCCTGTTCTCAGGGTAACTTCTGCCCTTTAAGAGCAGGATAGCTTTGACTAAGTTATTTAGTCCCTCTGAATCCGATTCTTCAAGAGCAAAACAGGGATAATTGTACCTTCCTCTTAGGATGGCTGAATGGATAAAAAAGAGTGTCTGCAAAAGCCACACAGAGTGCCTGATCAGTAACAGGAACTCAGTAAATTGTAAACTGTATTATTTATCCAGAAACCATAATGGGGCTCATATTCCCCACTCCCCTCTAATTAGCTGGGGATCAGATCTGACCTCACCTTGGCAAGAGGGAAAGGCCTCTTTACCTTTGTGAAGAAAATCACATCAACTTGCTAATTCCAAACAGAACCGTTCTTTTGAATATCTACATGGGAGGGAAAAAGCTAGAGCAAATTCTCAACTATCCAAGGCAACAAAAGCACACAATCCCTTAGAGCAGGGAGTACCAGTTTCTTTGTTCTACCTGTGTTTTTGGTTTCAGCTCCTCCTCTGCGCCCCCCTTCTCCACTCCAGTTCACCCACAGTCTGTCAGTCATTTCCTCACAGCTACTACCCTGCAAACTAACTCAGATTTTCTCAATTTTTAAGAAGACTCCTATTGAAAAAAATTATGGCTCAGGAAAAATCTAGAATTCAAGCCAATTATTCCATACAGTTTAAAAGGGCAAATTCCCTTCCCTTACACCTTGATCATGAGTAAAAATGACAGATATGTAGGGAGTCTCAGATCTGTCCATATGATAAACAGTACCCTAAACGCAAAGGCTGTTTTAAGATATTTCAAAATATGGTTAAAATATACACATACCATTGAAGAGAATTTAGGTCCTTGTGTTAGAATAAAGGAGAGCCCTTCTATTATTAGTTAGGAAAGATAATTATAAAACTTAAAACCTAAAATATGCTTTAAAAAACCTACACTATCTCAAGAATTAGCTTTTTAAAAGTCTTATATCCACGCAGTATGCTATTGGTGAAATCTACTTTGTAGGCTGGGGGAAATGAAGTAGGGTGGATCTAGAGAGAGATTTGTTTTGGTTTGGTTTTTTGTTTGTTTTGTTTTGTTTTTTAATCTGTGGAATGTTTTGTAGCCACAAAAATGGTTCTGGAAACAGTAATGTTAAAACTACTGAAAAGGTAGACTTCCTATTGACATAATACAAATATAGAAAAATCTGTAAATTTTAAAATTTAAAGTTTAAATTTTAAAAATCTGTTAAAGATCCTTTAACAATGCTTTTGATTATGGATATAATGATGGAACAAGTTCTGGTCATAGATGCTTAATATCATCAATAACCCTTTCCCGTGGCCAGTATAGGACAAATTTGTGAAGTAGTGTAAGTTTGTCTTCTTTAAGATTATTCTACTTTGTAGTCCTGGGACCTCCTGAGGCCTACTCCTATTTTGTAAGTTCACCCCTCCCCAGGATTTGTTTTAAAAATATCAACCTAATAAATCACTGATCAGGGAAAAGTAGTTTAGTCCAATCTCTTCTAAGAGACTTCACTAAGAAAAAAATGATTAGTAGGAAGCACCCAACCCTCAAAGAATAAAGCTCTACTGGTAAAATTTTAGATATCATGGTACTTGGATAGGAAATTATTTGGGTCAGAGAAGATTTCCTAGCACAGAACCAAAACTAGAAGCATATCAGTAGTAATAATAATAAGTAATAATAATAAACAGTACTCCATTTCTCAAATTTTGGTCATGAGATCACCATTCGGATACCTGTTAAAAAAATACCCAAAAACAAAAACAGATTTTTAGGTCCTATCCCAGAATCATTAAAGCAGAATTTCTGGGAGTGAGAAATTATTGTTTAGAAAAAGAAGACAAATGGGTAAACAAACACAAATGAATATTATTATTCCAAGTCTGGAAATCATCAGACTATAATTTGTAGACAAAAGTTTAGAGTTTCCACATATTAACTGGCCTATTGGTATTGCTGTGACAAGTTTGAATAGCATCTTTATCTGACTTCCTTTTTTGGTCTTACCAGGCACTCCAGCTTGGATCCAGAAGTTAATGTCTGTCCCTTCTCCAGTCCTAAAGACCTGTGTGACATTGACAGGCTGCAGCAGCCTCATGACCTCCTCCATGATGGCCCTGGCCTTCTCACTGCCAGTGAATTGCAGCCCAGAGGGTAAGAAGGTTCCCTCATCAGACTCCATCACCAGGCTGTAGTTGGAAATATTTACCTAAACAAGAGAGAAAAGTATTTGGTCCATTATCTGTTTCTTCATCGCCTTCTCCTTGGGAACTATCAAACAACAATAATCAAATGCTTTATCTCCTAGGCGGTTCTTGCCAAAACACATGCCGCTCTGCCTGACCTAGGGTCTGGTCTGCATATTATCTAAGCGTTCTGAGATGCACAATTACTCATTCTGGGATTTGCCAAACTCAAGTTGACTTGGAAGGACTTAAAAAATATAATGAAAGGAAATATAAAGCCTCATATTGGAGTCACTCAATTATTTTCTACTAGCAGTCACAGTCTTTCAACCAATTTTCTCAAATGCCTAGTGTGTACTGGGATATAATTCCTCCTACGTGGTAGGTATCCCCAGATAGTGGTAGTCAAGGCCAGACAAAAGAAAGTGTACCCCGAGGACCTATTTCTCTGTACCTCTTTCCTCTAAATAGTATTTGAACTGATTTTAATCGTGACTTCTGCCAAAGCTTCTAGGCATCAAATGGACAGGTTGTCTTGGGTTTCTGATGTTGTTATTCCATCTGTTGAGTCTCCTGGGAGGAAGGCAGTAGGACGACACATGAAACACTGCTCTTGCTAGTGTACATAGCACTGGAAAACCTGACAACTCTGTCAGACCACTAGTTTGTGAAGGCTTCCCAAATAATGTCTGCTAAGAAAGCACGCAGTGATTTCACGTAGCCTATAATATTGCTGCAAGAGCTTAGAATAGGAGATGCTGTCGGCAAGGCTGTACAACTAAACTGCCACAGAGCCCTAGACTCACAAGTTTAAGGCCCTTACCATTGGCCTAACTATCTGCTTCCCAGGAGCCATTCACTTCTCCAAGACTGATCCATTACCAACCACCAGGTTGAGTTATTCCCACGCTATCAATGAATGGCACTGCTAGTCATTCCTTACTACTCAACTAGTAAAAATCAATAATAATATTTGCACAGAGCTTCCAGAGAGGTTTCATACTTGCAATCTCCATTTATTTGCTTCTCGAACCCATAAAGTAGACAAAGCGGCTTTATGGTTATTGCTGTTTTACAGAAAAGGAACTGAGGATTAGAGAGGTCAAGTGATTTGCTTAAAGTCACACAGCTGGCAAATGGTAGAGCCTGGGTCTGGAATCCTCTGCTTCCCAGGACTCCACCCTGCCATCACCAGCAAGAGATGGAGTGATAAGGAAGGCTTATTAAGAATTCAAATGGTTTTTCACTTATGTAACAATATGAGGGTTGCATTTTTTTTTTCCTAGAACAGATTCCTTTTTACACTGATTTCCTAACTTGCCATGGAAGTATACAGTTGTTTCAAGGACAAGAACAGTGTTGGATTCTAAAGGAGGATGTTGCCAGCATCTATAGGACTGATGGGGGGTGCCTGAGACACCATCACATTGCTGCGGTCATTGTCAATGACTGAGAAAGTTAACAAAGCAGAAGTCTTCTCATGCTTTCTCTCTCACTTCCAAAGGGTTTCTGTCTTCCTGGTGATTTTCAGAGAAAGACCTGAGGCATTTATAATAAAAAGTGTCATGTCCACTTTCAGCTGTGGCTACCTCACAACAGCAGCATCACTCAAGTTAATAATATGCAAAATATTTGTATTGATGTCTCACATTCAGCACACAGGCAGTCAGGAAGTTGACACGTCATTTGGCAGTCCTAACCTTCTCCCTTTATATGCCCTGCTACTCTCCACCCCAAACTTGATCTCGTGTAAAAAGGAGAATAGAAATATCACAATAATCTGCAAATGAAAACAAAATTGGATGATCTTATATTAGGAGGGTTCCCCTACTGCAGGCAGATCCATCATTCCAACAATATTAGACAAAGCACTGTTGATCTTGCACTATTTAGGTTGAAGTGAGGCTAGGTAGCAGTTTGGCTGTCAGACCCAACATATGGAGCCGTCTGATGAGGTGGACACAGCCCTGGACTCACTCTGTTCTGTTCTCTGTTGGGTTACCAAGGGGGTGGTGACTGGTTTTCTCCCTCTGTCCCCAAGTCATGCCATCTTGTCCTCTGGCTTCTCCATCTTGTAGAGTGGGACAAACGCTCTCTTCCAATGAGAATAATGAGCCTGGGCACATGGAGCTTTAAGCACCTTCAAAGGAAAGACCTTTGTGGGCCAAAGTGAAAGTGGCTGCATGAGTTGAACTTGTTAGGGCCCCTCACAAAATGTGCATTAAGGACTTCTTAGCTGTCTTCAACTGCAAATGAGATGTCCTAGGGACAGGGGGCTCCATAGTTTGTGAATGCTTCTGTACAATGTTCCAGGATGTCGCTAGGAACATAGAGGATAATGTATATAAATAAGCTTTTAAAGCTATGTGTGGCAGCCAGTCTAGGAGAGAGATAAAGAGTATGGGCTTTGGAATTATTCAGACTGGGTTTGATTGTCAGATTAATCAATCATTGGCTGTGTGTCTTCATGTGGTCTATGTAACCTCTTAGTCTCTTCTTCTATGAAATGGGTATGATAATGGCAGCAGCTCATGGAGTTGTAATAAAGAGTTCATTGTAAAGCCTGGTGCAAAATTAGTTTATAATTATAAATTATAATTTATTATAAATTATAAATTATTATAAATTAATAAGGTTGCCCTTACTGGTCTTATGAAGCATCTGGACCTCTCAAATGTCTAAGGCCGGCTTCCACCTAAACCATCCAGTTAGCTGCTTACAGTGATGATAGGAGGCATTTCTGCAGTGCTGCCGATGTGCCAGACATTGTGTGAAAGGCTTTCCAGCTTATCCCTTGTAATGCTTACAATCATGCTATGAGACAAGTGCGATATTTCTTCTTTCACAGATGAAGCAGTGGAGGTTTAGTAACATTACATAACATTCCCAAAGTTACCCAGTTAGTAAGTGGAGCAGCCAGAATGCAAATGAAAAGGTCTGCTTCCGACAGCCGGAGCTCTCCATCCCTCCGCTACCCTGCCTGCTGAAGCTTTCTCCCAACTGTCAGGCCACAGTCCTCTACTTTTAATTTAAAAATACAGGGACTGTAGTTAAAATTTAAATTTTAACTGGCATTAAAATTATTTTCCATGATCATGATACAAGGTCTACTTGGGCAGAATTTATCATCCCTGCTAATTAAGTAATCTGATTAGTCAAAGGAAGGAGTAAACAAAACAAAAGCAAAAACCAAACAACTCTTGCCTCACAACTTCCTTCCAACTAGGAATAAAAAACCCTAAATAATAAAACATCCTTTCAAGCTGAATTAGACAGGATGTGCCGATGTCCGTAAACCAGAATTCTGGCGTAGCTAGAGACATGTTTAATTTCTATTCATGTAGAATTTTACTAGCTGTTGCTAACGTGATGGCAGCATTCTATTGTCTTCTATTTATATATAAATATCTCCATATGTTTTCAATAAAGGACTAAGAAAACACACCACCCACTGTCGGTGACACTCATTTACGGAGTCCTTGTCTAATTGTTAGCACATGGTGAAGGACTTGGGAAAACAAATGCCTGTGCACAGGGAAACCGGAATGAGGAAGCCAGGTCAGTAGGCTGTTAGAACTGCTGCCTCTCAGGGATGTATCCTTACAAACATCCATGTTCCTTGCTATGCTGGGAGTTGCTAGGGACGCACTCAGTGTAGATTTGAAAAGCTGATTGTAGGCAGTGATGCTCAGCCATCTTCAGCACACGTAACACGGCATTTGTCCTCCTGTTTTCGCAGTGTAGGAAGAAACCTGCTTCTAGGGACTGAATACTTCATTCCTGAGATAACCAGCACCAGATAAGAGAAGCCACCGCATACAGATGAGGAGGCTGAGAAGCTCAAAGATAAGCCAGACAGTCTCTGTAAGCCCCACTTTGCTCACGTAATAAAGAGAAAAATATCTTTATTAGGAGCCATGGAAACTGTCATTCATTGCTGTGTAATGTATATAATATAATGAAGAGAAATGCTCCCAGGGAACTGGGGTCAGCATCATTGCATTAGGTAATATCTGCTCAGGGTTGAGGACTCAACTTTGCCTTGTGCTACAATCACATCCTATTACACTTCTTTTCTTTTTTCTGTTCTGAGAGGGTCAGGTTACTCTGCCAAAGAACAATTTGGTAACTATTAGTATTCTTTGGGTGCAATGCAAGATTAAAAAGAAGAAAAATGTTTAAAATACAAATTGCATGCTTTAAAACACTAACTCCTTAATATAAACACAAAGATGATGTTTGTGTTCTCGGATTTTGTAAAATTCCAGGTGATTCTTCAGAAATATAGACTCAAATTCAACAACATCTACTCTCTCCTCAGATTTGGTTTCTTCTTTGTTGAAAGCTTTTAATTTCTCATAACCTTGGTGACATGTCTTCGGTTTTTACCTCAAGTGACACTGCAATCTCAAAAGCAGATGGAGGAAAAAAAGGACACTCCTAACTATTCAAATTCATAATGTAGCCTCCTCAGTTCAATCCTCAAAGAAGTCAACTCCATCCTGACAGAGGCCAGTACCACATTCCTGCCCCATAAAGTTAATATTTTACAGATGATGGTGGTAACACTGTTGGGTCAGGTGGAGGGAGGGTTCAAAACAAGTTCTCAGAAGCACACGTCTTATGATACTACGTGCTGAGTTGTTGCAATCACCTTTCCCAGGGGTGTCAATGTCCTTGAAGTTCCCAGTTCATGGGGTGGAGGTGGGGAGGGGGTTTCTTCATAGAACTTCCGCCCCCAACAGCTGTCAGGATTAGATAACAGGTAAAGCAATCTCTCCCTGCTGTGCAGAGCCAAGAATAGGTTTGACTTTCTGCTCAGATCTACCCTGAAGTTCAGCCTTTTATTTCTGATGGTCTCCGGTATTCAGTTTTGAACATTCTTGAGTACCCGAGGGAGAACCAGAAAAGGGATGATGACAAGGTGGAAGGCTGTAAGTTATTTTTATTTGACAGCAACACTGGCTGCAGCCTGGGGGAATGGCCAGTCTTGGGTAAGTTACATCACCTCTAAAGTGGCAGACACCTATTGTGGTTTAGCCACTGTTCTGCCTGGAGACGGGAACAGAATAAATGGCTTCTGAAGATCCCTCTCACACCCTATCATTCTCTGGGTATGCACAGAAGGATTCTGTTGTGAGCTGAACCTCTGTTTTCAGGCAATCCAATTTTTACAACATCATCTGAAGCGCTCTAGTTCTCAATAAGTCTCCTCTTGAGCTGGTTAAAGTCCACGGATAGCCTTTAAACCTACTGAAGACACATGATCCCTCCATAAATGTCACTATGGTAACAACAGTGAGTGGGAAGGCTGAAAATATGGCATAAACATAGGCTAAAAGAAATATGAATTTTATTTATATTACAGAGGAAATATGACTACTATATTCACATTTCCTTTAGGAATAAAAAGAATACATTATCGAGAGTATTCAGTAGATAGACTTAAAAAAGGCATGGCAAGTTAATGTCAATCTCAGTTTTTAATTTTATTCTTGCATGTTGGAGCAACATAGTCAACACTCAGAATCAGTGGGACTCGAGATCTCCACAAAGAAATTTTGATTCATTTACCTTTTTTAATTTTTCAAAAGATTTTATCTATTCATTTGTCAGAGAGACACAGTGAGAGAGCACACACAAGCAAGGGGAGTGGTAGGCAGAGGGGGAAGCAGGCTGCCCACTGAGCAGGAAGCCCGATGTGAGGCTCAATCCCAGGACCCTGGGATCATGACCTGAGCTGAAGCAAACCACTTACCCAACTGAGCCTCCCAGACATCCCAATTCTTTTAATATAATACATTGGTCAAGTGTTTCAAGCTAGCTGTTTTATACACATTTCAATATGGAGTCATAGAAGAGGAATGTCCAGCACGGACAGCTCTGCAGAAGCAGCCTCTTCTGCCTTTTTCATTCTCTGTCCTTCTCAACCCTTCCTTCTTATGGCATGGCCCTGTCTATTTCTCCTCTTGTATCCACCACACTCCCATTCTTCCTCAGGTTCAAAAGGAAGTCCTTAATTGCCTAAATTAGGAAGCCTTCCTTCAGTTGACCTTTCTTCTTCAACACTGTTACATGCTAAATAAACATAAAGACCTGTATCTAGGTTTTGATGGTGGTGTTTACTAACCAAGATAGTGCTTTCCAGTGGACTTCTAACCCCTTTCTTCTGGCTGGGAAGACTAGAGCAGCTTCTTTAAGACTTTCTCTAGGAATAACAGCCGAGTTCATCTTCTTATAAGCGGCCAAGTTATTTGTTTAAAAAAATACAGTATTTATTTTCTTGTCCTGCAAAAATAGACTATATTCTAGAACACAAATATTCATTCAATCCTAGGGCGTATCATATTAAAACACAATCAATAGCTTCACTTTCTCTACAGCCTGTAGACAGGCACTTACAGTATTTTTGGATTATGACAAGATTCTTATATGCTTTATTTGATCAAGCAGTCTTTGCTAATAGTAAAGGTGCTAAATACAGTTTTAGAAGTAATTTTATTTTCATAAGTTTGCCTTTTTTTCTTTCTCAAAAGCATAATAGTGGGTCTCAAACCTCACAAAAAAAAAACAATAATAGGCAAAATTGAGCTTCACAGCAGTTGGTCTATTCAAGTGACTTCATGCCTCTCTCCTTGCCTTCCATTCCTAGCACACCACACCCCTATCTAATGTGCTGGGCTAGTGCACTTTATTAAAATTTTTTTAGATTTATTTATTTATTTTAGAGAGAGACAGAGAGAGAAAGAGAGAGAGATCACAAGGGGAGGGGCAGAGAGAAAGGGAAGGCAAGAATCTCAGATTCCCCACTGAGTGTGGAGCCCGCCGATGTGGGGCTGGATCCCAGGACCCTGAGATCATGACCTGAGGGGAAATCAAGAGTCTGAGACTGAGCCACCCAGGCACCGCCAATTTGTTTTTAATACCTACCCTCTCCAGAAAGGATTAAAGATTTCCTAAAAGAAAAGATCCTAATACCGTATTTTAAAAGCATTCAAACTCTCTAGAACCAAGAGAATGACATGAAGGCAAATATCACATCAGTGTGGATCTCTGCCATATCGCCAGCTGAAGTAAGAAAGCTCAGCACATAGTGGGTGCTCAGACATGTTTCAGGAAAAAGAAAGTCACAACTGGGAACTCTGACATGATACCCTATCAGCAATTTGAGGATATAATTTTTAGCTCTAGTTCGTGCTGGCAGGGTAACGGGGAAGATTGATGTATCGCAGAGCTCTCATTATCTAGGAGAAGAAAGCAGCTCCTTGAAAAAAGCAACAATTTCTCCAGCATACAATTCTAAGAGGAATTATTATGTGGCTCTTTATACGAGGAACACTGAACAAACTAATAGAGTCTCCAATAACAGTTTTACAAAAGAGGCAGAAACATTTTTCCTAATATGATTTCCTACATATTGATCCTCAATTAAAGCAAAAAGCAAAATATGTAGCCATATTTCAGTAAAGGTGTTTCTTCAGGAGCAAACTGTATTTATTCAATAGTTATTGAGAAAGTAACAGGGCATAGGGTGATCATACACCCTGGTTTGCCCTGGGCAGTCCCAGTTTATATCTTTTGTCTTGGTATGATTACTAAGAGTACCCCCTTTCTCTTGCAAATGTTTCCTAGGATTTAATAAGAAACCATACTGCCAACCTACCTATGAAGGAGTTTGTACATAAAGATGACAAAGGGGCGCCAGGGTGGCTCAGTTGGTTAAGCCGCTGCCTTCTGCTCAGGTCACGAATCCAGGTTCCTGGGATGGAGTCCCTCATCAGGCTCTCTGCTCAGCAGGGAGCCTGCTTCCCCCTTCTTTCTCTGCCTGTCTCTCTGCATACTTGTGATCTCTCTCTCTCTCTCTGTCAAATAAATAAATAAAATCTTAAAAAAAATAAAATAAAATAAGAGATGACAAAAGTAGGCTTGCTTCCTTATGAGAGGGCAGAGTTTCCCAGCAGAGGCAATCACTGGCAGTTATATTAAATGTGTTGAGCTTTATGAAAGAGACTTGTACAAAGAAAGGATGGTAGCTACAGGAAAAAACCGGGGAGAGGCTGGTAGAGGAAGTGATGTTTGGCCTCAATAAAACCCCTCAAATCAAAGTTCTCCCGCTAGAACAGGGATCTTGTTAGTTCGTTAGTGCACCTCCTGCACCAAGCCAAGAGGCATCTACTAATACTTGTCAAATTAATAAACGAGTGAGTGATACTGTTCAAAGTATCCAAATAGTGTCCTGATATGTAGCTTTCTAAGCAGAAGCAGAGCTTAGGCAATCTCAGAAATAATAAATATAGGGATGCCTCGGTGGCTCAGATGGTTAATCATCTGCCTTTGGCTCAGGTCATGATCTCCAGGTCCTGGGATTCAGCCCCATGTTGGCCTCCCAGCTCAGCAGGGAATCTGCTTCTCCCTCTCACTCTGCCCCTCCCCACTGCTCCTGCTCTCTCTCTCTCTGTATCTTTCTGCCTCAAATGAATAAATAAAAAATTCTTTAAGAAAAGAATAAATATAAACATGTTCTACACAGTATCCCACTCTCAAATATCAATTGTCCTTCCTAGAATTTTTGTAGGAATTAGCAAAATACTCAAGGTTGAGATCACTAGTTAGCATTAAATTGCAAATATTTGATGGAGATGAATTTGACACTTGCTTATCCATAAATGCTTTCTTCCCTTGGCTTTTGGGACCTCAAATGCTTGGTTCTCCTCATGCCTCACTGGATGCTCCTCATTTTCTTTGGCTGGTTTTCTCATCTTCCTGATATCTAGACATTGGGGTTGTCAAAAAAACAGTTTGAAGGCTTCTTCATTTCTCTGCATATACTCACTCTGCTGGTGTTCTCATCAGTCTTATGGTTTTAAATAAATCTGTATAGTGATGAATTCCAGTTCATATTTCCATGCCTCTCTCCTGAACTCCAGACTCATATCCAACAGCTGCTTAGCATCTCCACTTAAATGTCTAATCATGTATTAGTTTCCTATTGCTGCTGTAACAAATTACCACAAATTCAGGGGCTTAATACAACACATTTATTCTCTTACAGTTCTGGAGGTCATAAATCTGAAATGAGTCCTACAGGGTTAAAATAAGGTGTTGGCAGAACTGGTTCCTTCTGGAGGCGCTAAGGGAGAATGTGTTCCCTTGCCTTTTCCAGCTTCTAGAATCTTCCCTCATTCTTTGGCTCATGGCTCCTCATCAAATTGCCTTTTTACTCCCTGCTTCTATGATCACATTATCCTCTTTTGCCTTTGATCTTCTTGCCTGCCTTTTATGAGGAGGGTCCAACTCAGTAAACAGCATCCATCCTTCTAGTTGTTGTGTCTAAAAATTTTGACAACCCCAAATTCTTGACCCCTCTCTTGATTTTACATCCCAAATGCAATCTGTCAGCAAATCCTGTTGGCTCTATTTTCAAAAATAGACCTAGTATCTAATTTTATTCATTCTTTGCCAGGACTATTGCAGTAGCCTCCTGTCTATCTGGTTTAACCCTTGCCATCCTTCAGTGTATTCTTTTTTTTTTTTTTTAAGATTTTGTTTATTATTTATTTAACAGACAGAGATCACAAGTAGGCAGAGAGGCAAGCAGGGAGAGAGGGGGAAGCAGGCTCCCCGCCGAGCAGAGAGCCTGAGCGGGGCTCGATCCCAGGACCCTGGGATCATGATCTGAGCCGAAAGCAGAGGCTTTAACACACTGAGCCACCCAGGTGCCCCCCTTCAGTGTATTCTTTACACAGAAGCCACGGATGGATCTAGAGGGTATTATGTTAAGTGAAATAAGTCAGTCAGAGAAATACACATAGGATTTCACTCATATGTGGAATCTAAGAAATAAAACAAACAAAAAAACAGAACAAACAGGCTCTTAATGACAGAGAACAAGCTGGGCCACTGCCTGAGGAGAGGTGGCCGGGGGGGAAATGGTTGAAATAGGTGATGGGGATTAAGAGTACACTTACTATGATGAGTACTGTGTAAAGTATAGAACTGTTGAATCGTTACAGTGTACACCTGAAATTAACATGGATGTTAATTACACTCGAATTTTAAAAAATGTAAATCTGATGACGTTACTCCTCAAGCTTTCCATGTGGCTTCCATTTCACTGAGGCTACAAGGCAAAATCCTTGTATTTGCCAGTGAGGCCCGAGATGGAGAGAGAGCCTGACCTTGCACACCTTCTCTGACAGTACCTCCTCCCAACTCTCACTCCGCTTTCAGTGCTCCAACCACCCTCTGTGCCTCAGTGATGCTGGGCTCCTGAAGCTGCTTGCATTTGCTACTTCTCGGACTGCCACCTGCGCACCCCATCCTCTCACTCCTCTCAGGGCTCTTCTGCAATGTCCTCTTCTCAGGAAGTCTTCCTGACCACCTTAGATAAAAAGAAGACCTCCCCCACATCCCTGACAACATGTCCTCACCCCTTGTTCTGCCTTATTTTTCTCTTTAATATCAACGGTAAGTATTTATCTTCATTGTCCGTCCCGTTCTGGAATAACATCTGGTTCCTGATGGCAAGGATTTTTCTTTGGCATTTACCACTTGTGGTAGACTATTTAATGGCTATAAATCCTTCCCTTTCCTATACTTATGCTCCATTTCAGTGTGAATTTGACACTCCTTTCATCAAGAAGCAATCTCTTTCCTCACCTTCTGAATCTGAACTAAGCCAAAGCTTTTCTTTGGCCAACAGACTTTGGCAAACGTGACTCTTTGTGACTTCAGAGCACGGGCTACCTTGACCTTATAGTTGCTACCTTGTTCTTTTGCTGCCCTGGGACTGATTTGTAAAGAAGGATAGGCAAGTCTCCTTGGGGCTGAGGTAGCATATGGAGAAAGCAGCCTAGTTGAGAGCCAGTCCCAACTCTCATACATGTAAGTACAGCCATCCAGCCCAGTCAAGCTGCTCTCTGAGGATGACTACAGCCTCAGTGACCAGATAAAATACAGAATACTGGTTCAATCTCAAGTTCAGATAAACAATACATACTTTTTTAGTACAAGCATGTAGGTTCCCTAATGACAGGGTGCCTGAAACAGCACCAAGAATGCATAACAGGTGCTCAACAAATATTTGTTGAATGAACGAATATTCTATGTTACTGCTTCAAAGAAGGCTCATGTATTTATATATAATCTGGGTAAGTTGGAAAGGTGGACTTTTATTATTTAAAAATTTAAGGAAACTGAGGGTTGCCAGAGGGGAGGGGGTTGGAAGAGGGTGGTGGGGTTATGGACATTGGGAAGGGTATGTGCTATGGTGAGTGCTGTGAAGTGTGTAGACCTGGCGATTCACAGACCTGTACCCCTGGGGCTAAAAGTACATTATATGTTTATAAAAAAATTAAAAAATTAAAAAAATTAAGGAGTCTGATTTGTAATACTGCTCCCATATTAAATCCCACCACTGCTAAAGTGGGTTAAGGGTTGTACTATAAGCCAAGCCAAAACCATTCTCAAAAAGCACCTTGGTATTTGCTGAAATGCCCAGGTACTTACTCAGTTGAATTCCCACAATTCTTTACCAGAAGAATGGAAGAAATAATCTTGGCCAGGAGGCATCTGGGGAAAAGAGCTACTAGTTATTTGGTTTTATGATTGAAGAAGTCTCAAGAATACTGAACTGAGCCCAAAGAAGGTTGAACAAGTTAGTCACAAAAAACATCCCTATCCAACAATATCAATTGATTTGTTGAATGGAATGGTGGTATAGTCAATGGCTTACAGGATCTGGTGGCTACAGTGGCCAGCATGGAAGGAGAGGAGAGTCAGAGACATCAGCAGTAGGAAGAGAACAGCTCGGAGATAGTGACTCTCAATGAGGCTCATGATGAAGGAGGCCTGTGGAGAATGCTGATCCTGGGGACCAGAGGATCTCCAAGATGAAGAGAGAGGGCCTCTGAGGACACTATAATCCCGGAGCATTTATGTGGAGAAAATTCTATGACCATGCCCATCTTTAGACCTCTCTCTTGAACTTCAGACTCTTACCAAGTTGTGTATTAACCTCTCAAACTTAACATTTCCCAAACTGAACTCCTGATCTCTACCTTGCCCCCCCTTTACCCAACTCCTCCCATTTAAGTAGTTCAGGCATCAGACTGGGGGGAGGGGTCTCACTTGCTCCTCTTTCTCTCACACTCTAAATACAATCCACAGTCGGATCCTGTTGGCTCTTTCCTTAAAATACATATGGTGTAGTCCACTGTTATCTCTCACTCAGAGAAAAATCACTCTTGAGGCCTGATATGATCTGGACTCCTTTATACTGATACAGATGACCTCGTGTCCTTCTACTTTTCCTCCTCTGCACCTCTTCAAGCACACAGGCTGTTTGCTGTTCCTTGAATGCCACACACATGCCCCCAACACACTTTTGCAACAACCACTTGCCTACCTAGAATGTTCTCTTTCAGATACCCGCAGAGCTCACTTCTTCATTGTCTTCAGATCTTTACTCAGACAGAACCACTTTGATGGAGTCATCCCGCCCTCCTGCAACTCAAACCATTCCCTCCCCACACTCCTTATCTCTGTTCCTTATTTTTCTCCTTAGCTGTCCCCTTCACCTAACACACCCCTCTACTTCTTTATCCAGTTTGTTATCAAGGACAGAGTTTAAAGCAGTGCATGAAGCTTAGACAGCTCTCAGTCAACATGTGTTAAGCAAATAAATAAATATCTGTATTATGTGTTTAAACACATACGTGTGTGTATGTATGTATCTGTACACACCGCAAGCACATAACTAGAAGCTACTCAGGATGACCGTAGTGCTGGTGGAGATGAGGATGAGGCAGCCAGTGTTGGTGATAAGGCGATAGCAGTTTTTCAGATTCTGGTTTGTTTTTTTTTAATCTTCGCAAGATAGCAGCACAAGTTCAACAACTAAAGTTGTAGGTTGAATCTTTAGTGAATATTTTATAAGGCTCTTAAAAATATACAAATGCTTTATAACATTCATTATAAATGCTAAAAAATACTTCTAGGAAGACTACATAGAATGACAGCAACAGAAAAGGGCATTAACTAAATACAAGTGAAACTTCTCAGTTTCCTTCAGTCATGGAATGATGAGATCGTCTTACTTTGGAAGCCGTGCAGCAAAAGCTGCCCTCCTTAGCAGACCTTATGTCATCATTATTTTACCGGCAAAGAGGAGACCCCTCAACATTTGAGACTTGCTAAAATAAAATGGCCATCATTCATAGAAGAAAAAGATGTGCAATATAACAACTGAACTGCCGAGTGGGTGTTTAAATAGAATTTTTCCAAATATTAAGTAATTTTTAAAAGAAACCTTAAGGTTTGGTATGCTTTAGTACAACATAAGGATAATAGCACACAGTGTAATCAGTAAGACTCAATTATAGAAACTAATAAATGCATCCTGGGACTACTTAGAGCTTTAACAATTGCTTTGCATACTTTGTAAGTTTTAAAGTATTCAGACAAAATGAAGGAAAAATAATAAACAGATGATGCAATTTAGCTTTGAGAAGAGTTAAGATAATTTAATAGGTATAGTTTAGATAAAAGGAGGCTAAGGAATTAGAGCGATCACAGAAAAATATCCAAGTAGGTACCTGTTTTGAGCTAAGGGAGGTATAGAAAAACAATTTTCCTCATCTGAGAATAGTAATAAGCAGCCCCAGTAATCACCTAAAGGTAGAAGAGGAAAATAGCTATGGTAGAAAATAGCACCAAATGCGCTGGAAATAATTATTCTGGGAAGCTACCCGAGGACCACTGTGGAGAAACTGAACATGAGAAATGCTCAAGGAAAGTCGAATGAAAGCTGTCAGGTACACAGCCTTCTCCTCAAACTCCTCTTTGGATATCTGCAATCTTTGTCAGGTGTCACTGGTGTTTGAAGGAGATACAGGTGATATGTGTAGCAATCCTCCGGGAGTTCGGTCTCAAAGTGGGATGAATACTACAATTCCCACTTCAACGGTGATTGCCACTGGGGAGTTAGAGGAGGTGATGTACAGACACTAAAATGTTATTTGACACACTTCTTGGTCATTAGGTGAAAGATCTTCCGCAAGTTATGTAATTACTCTGGGCTTCAGAGTACTCATTTGTAAAGTGGGGATAATAATAGTTATTTTGCAGGTTTGTTCTAAAGTAAGAGCTCTTAATCTGGTATTCTTTGGGGGTTCACAAATTTTGAGGTGGTTTGTGACTTAAATTAGGAAAAAATGCATCTTTGTTTTCATTAACTTCCAAATGAAATTTAGAATTTTCTGCAATTATGAATGTAACAAACCAAAGTAGTTAGCAGAAACTGTCACCTTGTCACCAATAGAAATCACAGATATTTTCATATCACGTTAGACTTATTGTGGAAATCTCAAAATAATCTTTATGTTCACCACTACTTTGAAGTTATAATAATAATTAGATAATACTGTAAATCTTATTTTACATTTTTAAAAAACATGATTATATCATATTTACTTTTTAAAAACTATTTTAATAAAATTCATATCCTTGTAACACTATGCATCAAAAAATATCTGAGAAGATGTCCATAGTGGCAGACTGCCAAAGTGCTCCCTGGAATGAACAATTGTCACAAATCTCTGTTGGATAAGTGGTAGCTTTATTATTAAGGTAATGACGATAATGATGACAATTCCTATTGTTGTTGTTGTTAGTATTTTATTATTAAGCTCATGAGACTTTGTTTGCCCTGGACATCTGGATTGGAGCCCTGGTTCTGTCACATAGCTATATGCTCCTCACAGGCATTCAATCTCAGTGAGTTTCATATCCTCTTCAACAAAGGAAAGACGTATCTAATAGGGCTTTTCTGAAGATTATATCAGTTTACCACACATATTCTAGGGCATACTATATATCAAACTATTCAATTCTCTTGAGACCTTCCATTGTTATTGTCACCAACAAGAGTGAACAATAAGTGGAATAGCCATATAAATTATCACCCAAGTCAGGATGCCTTTGAGATGAAAGATCAATAATTATGGGAGGGCAATGGGTAGAAATTAGACTATGTCAAGTAAATCAGAAACCAGTATACTATTTAAATACTTCTTCTCTGATGTTTTTGTGTCACCTATTTTGCTACTATAAAATTCAACAGATAAACACCAATTTCCTTGTTTGTAAGAATCACATTTTTCTGCTATTTTAACATTTTGGAAATTAGAAGGCATCTTGCTATTGATACATTCCATAAGATACTTCCCAAATACCAGGCAAAGAAACTAATTGTGCCAAAAATTTGTTGTCATTGCTTGTCCATGTGGAAGCTTCATCACACAGAAAGGGCGTCTGGTACTTCATTTTACACCTTGCTAAGTTATTTGCATTAGTATCAACACAGATCACTAAATTTTAAATTTGGGTCCCTGATTATTGATTAAAGTTCTTCAAAAATTTTGGTATATGCCAAAGGTTGATTTTCACACAAGGCAAAACAAAGGCAGCAGAAATTACCAAATCTTCAGATTAGATCCTAGAATCTAAGGGTTAGCAAAGACTGGTATAACCAAACATGCATTTGGAGGCTTCCAAGTAGGTATTGAACAATTTATTAAAGCTATTAGTACCAAAAAAATACTTGAAATGATGCAAGAATTCAGCAAAGTTGCAGGATATAAAATCAATGCACAGAAGTCTGTTGCATTTCTGTATACCAACAATGAAACAGCAGAAAGAGAAATCAAGGAATCGATCCCATTTACAATTACACCAAAACACATAAGATAGCTAGGAATAAACCTAACCAAAAAGGTAAAGGATCTGTACTCTGAAAACTATAGGACACTTACGAAAGATATTGAAGAAGACACAAAGAAACAAAAACAAACACAGACATGTATATCAATGGAACAGCACAGAGAACCCAAAAATGGACCCTCAACTCTATAGTCAACTCATCTTCAACAAAGCAGGAAAGAATATCCAATGGAAAAAAGTCTCTTCAACAAAAGTGCTGGGAAAATTGAACAGCCACGTGCAAAAGAATGAAACTGGACCATTTTCTTACACTCTACTCAAAGACAAATTCAAAATGTCATGAAAGACCTAAATGTGAGACAGGAATCCATCAAAATCCTAGAGAACACAAGCAGGAATCTCTTTGACCTTGGCTGCAACAACTTCTTGCTAGACATGTCTCCAAAGGCAAGGGAAACAAAAGCAAAAATGAACTGTTGGGACTTCATCAAGATTAAAAGCTTTTGCACAGCAAAGTAAACAGTCAACAGAATGCAAAGGCAACTTACAGAATGGGAGAAGATATCTGCAAGTGACATATTAGATAAAAGGCTAGTATTCAAAATCTATAAAGAATTTATCGAACTCAATACCCAAAACTCAAAAAATCTAGTTAGGAAATGGATATCTGAAGATATAGAGAGACATTTCTCCAAAGACATACAAACGGCCAACAGATATATGAAAAAACCCTCAACAACACTCATCATCAGGGAAACAGAAATCAAACCTGCAATGAGATATCACCCCACACCAGTCAGAATGGCTAAAATTAACAACTCAGGAAACAACAGGTGTTGGCGAGGATGTGGAGAAAGGGGAACCCTCTTACACTGGTGGTAGGAATGTAAATTGGTGCAGCCACTCTGGAAAACAGCATGGAGTTTCCTCAGAAAGTTAAAAATAGAACTACCCTATAACCCAGTAATTGCACTATAGTTATTTATTCAAAGGTTACAAACATAGTGATTCGAAGGGGCACCTGCCCTCCAATATTTATAGCAGCAATGTCCACAAGAGCCAAACTATGGAAGGAGCCCAGATGTCCATTGACAGATGAACGAATAAAGAAGATGTGGTATAACATATATACACTGGAATACTACTCAGCCATCAAAAGAGTGAACTCTTGCCATTTGCAGCAACATGGATGGAATTAGAGGGTATTATGCTGAGCAAAATCAGTCAGTCAAAGAAAGACAAACACCTTATGATTTCACTCACATGCAGAATTTAAGAAACAAAACAGATGAACATAGAGGAAGGGAGGGGAAAATAAAATAAGATAAAAACAGGGAGGGAGGCAAATCATAAGAGACTCTTAACTACCGGGAGCTAAATGAAGGTTGTTGGAAGTGAAGTGGGTAGGGGGAAAGGGTAAGTAGGTGATGGACATTAAGGAGAACACATGATGTAATGAGCGCTGGGTGTTATATGTAACTGATGACTCACTAAACTCTAACCCTGAAACTAATAATACACTATATGTTAACTAACTGGAATTTAAATTTTAAAAAATAAAAAAAGAAGGCTTTCTTAGACTTTCAGGAGAAGTTGTATGGCTTTTAAAAATATTAAATTAAAAATAAAATGGAAAAAAAGTAGCCAGACTGGAAATACAGAGAAAAGCCTGTATTTGATATGCCTCATAATCAGATGGTCAACCCTAAAGGTGCACCTTGAGCCCCTTGTCAACACAAGGAGCAAAAGTTACACAAAGTGGCCTCTCACCCCAACTCTGACACCTCATGGCTGATGACTGAAAGGTATTTAATAATCCAGTAAGATCTTTAGATTTGGACAGACATTGATTATAATTACAAAAGTGTGAGTTATTGTATGCTACTATCATTTTAAGAAAACTGTACATTTAATATAGTTTTATTTTTCCTTTAAAGCTTTATAAATCCTAATTGCACTCCTTACAATTGATAATGCTTAGATCAAAGAAGTAGAGACTGAATCACTTGCAACCAGTCTCACAGAGTCACACTTTAGTTCCCTCTCCCCTCCCTCAAGCTCCACCATTATTTTCTGGTTTAAATTTGAAAATATAATACTTGGCATTCTGTTTTTTCCAGCTGAAAAAAACATGAATGGTTGTGTGTGGTTTTCTTCCTTTTTTTTTTTTTTTTAAAGTAAAATGAAGTTTCTTTCACCACAATTCATGCATCTACTGCTTGAGCCATAAGAGAAGAGGTATGGTCTAGACTATTGTAGCTGCTGGTAGCCATCCCCTTGACAGCCCCTGGGGGTTTCTCTGTAAGCAATAATTGACTCACATACATCTCACCACCCTATGTCAGTGGTCACTATCTGCTAAAAGAAGGTGGAATTATACCCATAGATACAGAAAGCATTTTTCACTTAACCAGAGTAGTCACAAGAGAAATTCTTCATTCTACTTGAAACTTTCAGCATGGAAATCCACAACAGCTGACTCTTAGGAAGGCAGTGGTAATTTATTACTTCACACATGTCACTTCCATATAATGAAATAATTAGCTGGGAAATTGTATCTGCATTCTCAATTCTTTTTTGTACAACAGGAGTGTCAGTATAATAAGGCATTAACTACGGTTTCAGAGAAGTGAAGGTAGAAGCGTTGTGTACAGTGACTATTTTTTCCATCTTTATTTGCTCCATTCTTCACTTGGTGATTCAGAAGAGGTTGTTTAAATAGAGGCTTGTAATGGAAGCCATCACTACAGTATGCCCTATTAAGGTAATTGTCTAAAAGACAAAGAGATAAAAATCACATGGGTGGTCAAAGCTTTTCTGCCAAGCTCTTGTGGAAGCCAATAGGCTTAGTGCCTTAGGCTCCAACTCTTTGTTACTCTCTTGAATATGCCTTTCATTTCTACTTTCCTTTCCATTTCTGTTGTATTAGACCTTGGCAGGCTGAACTACCCACGAGGGGCAGCTCTTGATCACCTTTCATTGAAGAAGAGCAAACACCAATCCATTTTGGCAGGTACAATTTTCCAACACACTCACTAAACAGTTTGCCAATTAAGGTACTGACGAACTGAGCTCTCAATTGTGAAGAAAAGAACATGCTAAGTTATTCTATCTTCTAACGAAGAAAAGATTTTGTTTTTTCTTAAAAAACAAACAAACAAACAAACAAAAAACCAGAACAAGGGTTGAATCATTTGTTCTTTGAGTTGAGTTTTGCAGATAATGTTTAAATGCCTCTTTTGCAATTCACAATTCATCTCCTGCCCCAACTCACTTAGCTCTCTTCAGTGCACTCATACTGAAGCCACTAAGGCAGATAAAATTAAGGGATGCCACCTTTTGGAGACCTCACAGCTACTTTCTTTTATAATTGTTTCTCCATCCTCATCCTCATAATGTAAGTCTCATCCTTACATTAAGACCCTGCTAAGCTGACATGGCCTGGAATATCCTTATTGTCTGATAATGTTAAAAAATATTGACCCTCATGAAATCTCTATTCTTTGAAATCTTAAAAAAATAGCAAAAGCAGGGATCCGTCCAAGGGTATCTCTGTCCTTGGCTTATCAGGCATAGTTGCGTGGAAGTAGAAAGCTGAACTTGGTATGTGGAGAGTCTTAATATATTTTCCTAGGTGGGTCTAAGCTCTACACATGCAGAGAATATACAAACAGATAAATACATACACTATCTCCATCTCTCAAGGATTAGAATTTTGCTCTCATTTTTTCTTTTCTTTTAAGATTAGAGGCTGGGAGATGTCCTGAGGAGGTATCCCGGGGTGCCTCTGATCTGAAGACAATCTTTTAAATAGTAGAATGATCTTAACATTTATTAGTGTGAGAAGGCGTTTCATATCATTAAAAGTTATTTTTAGATTTTTTTAATTTTATCTATTGTCCAGCTAAAATTTTACTTAGAAAATGCCCTCAAGCTAAGAGAATATTATAGCAAAGATTAAAAAGTGGTTTTTTGTTTTTTTTTAATCACTGTAGCAAGATTTAGAGAGTCAACTTCAGGAACAAATAAATATATTTATTTATATCCTCTCCAGAGCAGGTGCCCATATAAAACATTGAGAATTACTGGTGACAGCTGATGTCTGCATGATTATACAATATCATCTAGCCTTATACTCCAAAGTGTTATAGAATGTGGTTCTCTGAAAATGTTGTAGTATGTGTTTTAAACTAAGCATTTTGAAGTGACTTCTCCATTTTTCCACTCATGTGTTAACTATAACCACCATGCCTGATTTTATTGGTGTGTATGTACTTCAGACTACAACAAGTGGAGATATATACACTCATATCTATGTAAATCCCATATTTAAGATGGACGGCAGAGAAGTACATGGTCATAGAAGTCATTATGGCTGGTCTTGAGAGAGAAAAGCTAGGTTCAAGTTCAGGTTCCGTATCTTGTGGCCGTGCTTTGCGACACTGAGGACTTTCTTTACCTCCCAGGGCCTCTTCATTTTCACATATAAAATATGGAAAACGGTACATTGCCTGGTAACTACCAGAGTCATTATTTTTATTAAAGTCTATGAAAGAGTATTCTTATTTATAAATGATCACACTGATGCAAGAGATTACAATGACATCTTGTAAATAGTACGAACTTGCTACATATTTGTTTGGGAAACAGGATCTTTAAAAATTCTTGATGGTTTCTTTTCTCTCTGTAAATCTACCCAAAAAGATCTCTAGTACTGGATTTCCAGATCTATTAAAAGGAACAAATTACTTTCCCTTACATGGAAAAAAAAAGGACAGTTTTCACAAAGAACTTTTCCCTCTATTTACTATTACATTCTCTTCCTTTTGACCTTTCCTAATTCAAATGACAAAACAGCTTGATTGTTCCCCATTTGGCTCTGTGGGGTATAATAAAGTATTTCCCAGAGCTTTGGAGAGGGGAAAAAAAAAAACCATGGAGTTATGCCAGTGAGGGGGAAAGGATGCATGCCATACATTCTCCCAGCCCTCAGCTAATGCTGGGAGAGTTTCCCAAAACACATCTACAAGTATTTACTATAGCATTGCCTATGATTTCATGGGGTGGTGCATCTCACTGGGCGAGTTTTATTAAATGAAACTACAGAAATCTATAAAAGCCAATTATACTCCTGTTTTAACTAGTAATGGAAATTCTGTCTAATCTCAAAATGGCTCATGCTATGAAACCATTTTAAACCTTTGTTGAAAGGTCTTGTTAAGCTTTTAAAATGTGAATTGTTGTTTATATATGTTTTGCCATGTGGGGCATAAAAGCCCTTTAGAAATTGATTCTGAGAACTCTCCTTTAAGAGAACTCCGAGACCAAAGCAGTTTAGACAAACTGCTGGTTGCTAGGGGTAACCTCAGCTTCTAGAATGAATAATCACAGATGCAGGACAAGCACTTGATAAGAGTATGCACGAGTGAGGTCTTCTGAAAGAAAATAAAGAGTAAAGCCTTAATCTCTGGGTTAGGAAAAACAATTATGCCAAGATCAACTCTATGAGGGGACAAGTGGCACATTTGAGACACCAAGGGACTTGGGTTAATATTTAGAGGATGGCCCATTAGAATGAGTTCCACAGAGAAAGACAGGACTACAGAAAGTCTTCAGGTTGTAGTCACAGTGGTGTCCTATGATTCTGCTTTTCAGTTCCCTGTTTGATCTTCAGCCCTGAAAGTAACATAGTTTTAGTCCCACCAATTGTGGCTTCTAGACACTGTTTCTCAGAGAACAGAAGGAGCTCACCACCCAGTAGCTGCTTTGTGGCATTGAGCTTACTGGCAGCCCTGCCAGTTTTGTTCTGCCCATTCATTCCTCACGCCGTCTTTAACAGGCTGTTCTCTGACAGTTATATATTTATGACTCTAGCAGAAGGACAAAAAACCCACAGCAGACAGAAGTAGGGCACAAATGTCCAGAGGGGCTACTGATTATCACAAGATATGATGTGCTGGGGGTCTCCTGGGAAAAGCCTCTCTCCCAGACAATAATTCAGATTTTAAAAATGAAGCACTGTAGGCAAATCTACAGATAAAACTAGGATGTGGCTATAAATCGTGAATGACAACTGTTAGGGATTAGGAAGAGAGTTGTTAAGATGTATTGGAGTGTTCATTTCTTGGAAAGACCCTTCTGTGTGTACAGGCTTTAAAAAATACTTTTGAATACTATTGCATTTAGTTATCTTAATTAAGGGTTCTGTTGTTGCTTCAAGAAATTTTGCGAGAGTAAGCTAACCCCTTCCTCCAACCAGGGTACCAGCCTACAGTGTGGCTCCTGGGCTGGGTACCACTGAGGCAACAGACCGACCTGGTGATGGTGTGTTCTGTCAGTAAAATACCTAACTGGAAACAGCTGTCCCCTCTTGAGGGCTAAGCTTACAAACAGGTCTCCTAAGGCCCACTAAGACACAATTCAATGTAAGCCACAAGACACCCTCAATGTGAGAATTTCACTACGTGCTACAGATTGCTTCCACCAAACGGTAAGGCTGTGAAATTGGTGGAAAAGGCTTCAGAAGGAAGTTTCCTAAACTTCTCCCCCATAAGGGTTTAAAACAGGAGTCAGAAAATGTAACCAGCACACCAAATCTGACCAGCTGCTTATGGTGGTTGTTTTTTAAATACCGAGTGTTATTGAAATCTAGCCATGCTCATTTGCCTACTATTGTCTATGACAGCTTTTGCACTACAAGATCATAGTTGAGTGGAGAGGCCACATGTCTTGAAAACCTAAAATCTTTACCATTTGGATCTTTAAGGAAAAGCTTGCCAAACTTGGTTTAGAAGATGAAGGGAAGAAGACAGTCCTGGGCAAGTTAAAATAGTGCTGGTGACTCAAAAGTGGTTTGCTGACTCTGTAACTCAGTAAGTCCCAAGCACACGTGATGGGACAATTTGGTTCCAAAGGCTCTGACCCATGTAGGTCACTTGTGAGCCTCAGGCATGACACTTCAGTTCAGATTTGTGTGTCCTGGTGTGCCAAGCTGATTTCCTTAGAAAGCTCATGCACCAAACATGCTACGGGTCCTTCTGGGTCAGATCACGACCTGTCTGGCAATAAGAAGGCACGGAGGCAGAAAGTATTTGTGCCTAGCTGGTAACCTCCAGTAAGCTGGTAAAGGAGGCTAGATGCAAACTGGAGTTCTTCTACATGCTCTCAGGAATGCAGAATAAGTGAGATAAGATGCCCGCCACGATGTCACAAGAGACCTCAGTGTTTGGGCACAATGTTCCCAAAACCAACCTTAAAAGTGTAGTCACGTTCTATGGGTTACTGATGATAGCAGAACAGTCAGGATAAGGATACCGTTACTTACAGGCATGGAGCTGCAACTAGCACTCCAGACAAACTACACTGTGATCTGACACCATAACGCGTTGCGGGATAAACATTGCCCCGCGACTGTAGGCCAAGTCCTGACATTCAATGACTATGGAAAGATACCATTCTAGTTGTCACAGCCTGTCTTTTTACTTTAAATATTCCTTTTCCCCTATATGGAAAAAAAAAATAATAAAAACCAACCAAGAAGGATTCTTTCTAAAGAGATCAAGGAAAGAGGAGAGTCAAAGCCTACTCACTTTCATTCACAAGGTGACATAAGGCGATTCCCTAAGATCAAAGGGAGTATATGCTGATACTTCTGCCCAGGCTGACATGCATCTCTATGTAAATGCCACACATACAGAGAATTCTGAAGCCCCACAGTCATAAGGGATTCTACGTAGGAGAATGCAAACAAATACAAAAGACAGCCCTTTCCCTTTACTAAAAAAAATTAATTCATAAATTCTAAGAAGACCTCAAAGAGCTCCCAGGTGTGCTATAGAAATTATGTGAATGTTGGAACTACAAGGGCCTCCAGACCAACAAGACACTGAGAGAAATGAAATTTAAACCAATTTTGTGATGTGCTTGACCAACAACATCTAGGCAATGAAAGAAAAACACAGGATGCATAAAATCCTGGCAGGATCGAGTGAGATTATAACCTCCTATCAGGACGTCCATACTGCACAGGACATTAACGATAGAAGAAGGGCCACGCTGGAGACATGGTCCAGACACGGTTATGCTGAATGGGTATATCAGTTCTATTATTTTTATAACCAGAGCTGCAGATGAGCACAGAACTGTTCCCACTTGGGCAGTGGCGTCCTAACTATCACTTGATAGAGAGGCAATAGGGCCAGTGAAATGAAAATGTCTACGTAAAACCATTTGTGCAGATAACATAAGAAGTCCCACAAGCATTTCTACCATGTCCCTTTATTTTAAAATGAAACATGAACCTATGAGGGTTGGGAAGCTGGCAAGAACTCCACTACTAAAAGAGGCCAGGACTTCTGTATTTTTACATAAGAGGACAATTTGTTCGTCAGTATGGCAAAACGTACACATTCATTTCAACTTCTTCTGCTCTAGAGTTGGCGAGAGTTAGGGGAAACGGATGCATTTAGAAGGATCATACATCTCATCCCTCATTTAATAAAGGCTATTTAAAATATTGCCCTAATTAATGATTACCAGAACACAGCAGTGTTCATAATCCCTATAATTCAATTGCCAGTAGTTTGTGCAATAAATCAGGAAAAGGTTAAAATATTTTTTATGCCAGAATAGAACATATCAATCTATTTTATTTGATTACCTTGTGTAATGAGGCTTTTCCAAGGCTAGATTACCTTACTCATTATAATTATGACAGATATTTTTGCTTAAAATCGGAAAGATTAAAAAATGTCAGCAATCTAGTTGAAACTCTTCTAGGATGTTTTTTCCTCCTTTGTACATTTTGGGACATGAGAAATGACATTATACCCTCCTTCCAAGAGTAGAGAAGAGAGTAACATGGTTCCCATGAAAAGCAGATTAGGCGAATGGCATCTGGACAACACTCATTTTATTCACTGATTTGAAAATGAAATAAAATTGTCTATAATATTTTCTAATTTCAAAGTTAAATTCCACTCTTACGAGTGAACTCTTAAAAATCACTGGAGCACAATGATATCCTCCTATAGGTGGTGACATTTCCTTCTTAGTGAATGCAAGCTGAATTCAACCAATAAAGAAGTTCATGTTTTTAACAAATAATAACTTCATCAATAAAGAAGAACATAAAGGCATCCGATACCATCTTTCTTCCCTTTTTCTAGAATAACCTATGTTTGGGGCATAAGAGAAATCTCCCTCCCTCAACTTTTTTAGGGATCATTCTTGCCTCGGGCTCCCTTTTGTCTCCATTGAGTTCCAATAGCCCCTTGTCTCCAGGTGAAATCTGTGCTCCTGAGAGTCAGCTTTAGTTATGAACTGGAAGGTATGTCTATGGCCTGCTCTTCCAAGGGGTTTCTCTGAAATGAAATAAGGTCACTCCAACCATTAACAACCCCATAAACCTCATGCAGGATAAAAAGGCCTTGTGTCACCTTTAAATCATAAGGCAGAACACAGAATGAAGGTGACCCTCTCAAAGACAAGAAAAGAGAGAGTGAGAGAATGCTGACCATTAGAAGTGGAGGCAGGACTTTCCTTAGGACTCTTCAGAACCGTACCTTGAAAAACAAAATATTAATCCCACAAGCATGGCCAGAAATAAAAAGTCTAACAATATAATGTATTGGGGGGGACAACTAGGACTTTCATAGGTCGCTGGTGGGAATGCAGAAGGAGACAGCCTCCTACATCTTTGGCAGTATCTAGCCAAGCTAGACATATACCTGTCATATGACACAGCAATTCTACTTCTAGAAAAGAAATGTATATGTCCACCAAAAAATGTATATGTCTACCAAAAAATGTGTATGTTCACAAAAAATTTGTGAACACATAAGTGTTCACAGGAGCCTTATTTATGATACCTAAAACTAGAAACAACCCAAATGGCCATCAACAGGAGGATGGATAAAGATGTTGTGGTCTAGGGATACCACAGAAAACTATCTGTGCTAGAAAGGGACCAACCACTATGAATGCATCCACATGGGTAAACTACAATGCCTTACTGTTTTGTGCGAGAGGCCGGATTCAAAAGTACAGACTGTATGAGTTCATTTGTATGAAATTCAAGAACAGGCATAACCGATCTGTGGTGATAAAAGTCAGTATTAATAGTTGCCTTAGGTGGAGTCAGAGGTTGATCTGAAAGGGAAATTTCCTAGGGTAACCAGAACACTCTGTATCATGACCTGTGTGATGGTTACAAAGGGGGACACATTTGCCGAATATATTGAGCTATATACTTAAAATCTGTGCATTTTCTTACCGAATGCTAATTATACGTCAGTAAAACACTGTTAGCACGGGAAAGATGTTACTTCCAAAAATCAATTACATAAGGCACAAGCAGTATACACATAAACAATTCTCAAGTCCTTGTGCCAATGTGAACAAAGTGGAAAGAACTTTAGATCAGGAAGACAACATTTTATAACATTGAAATATGCGAAGTAGCATTTTTTTATATTATGTTCAGTTAGCCACCATACAGAACATCATTAGTTTTTGATGTAGTTTTCAATGATTTATTAGTTGCATATAACATCCAGTGCTCATCACAACACGTGCCCTCCTTAATACCCATCAGCCGGCAACCCAATCCCCCAGACTTTTCCCCTCCAAAACTTCCAGTTTGTTATGGGCATGCAGGATGAACGCTCAGGATTATTTCTATTCTAGATGACTCCAAAATACAGTAAAAAATTCATTTCCTGGTTATTTTACCTAGTTACTGCCTCCAACGCTCTTATAAACCTTTTGGAGCCAAAGTTTGTTTTCTTGAAAAGAGTGTTGCAGACTTACTATAATAGAGTTGCATATGAGTTTCAAAATGGATATATAAACCACAAATAGCCTGACATATTACACAATTTAGTAAGGCTAGCAGTTATTATAATAGTTTGACTAATATTTCATTAAAAAGCATTACTATGACATAAAAATAACTATAATCTGAATAAAATTTTGAAAAAATAGTTTGGCAGTAAGTTTCATCCTATAATTTTATTTATTTATTTATTTATTTATTGACAGAGATGGGGAGATCACAAGTAGGGAGAGAGGCAGGTAGAAAGGAGGTAGCAGGATCCTTGCTGAACAGAGAGCCCGATGCAGGGCTCGATCCCAGGACCCTGAAATCATGACCTGAGCCGAAGGCAGAGGCTTAATGAACTGAGCCACCCAGGTACCCCTCTTCCTATAATTTTAAATCACTTTAATTTTATATTTTTCTAAGAATATATTAATAAAAATAAATTGTAAATGAAGATGTATTTACTAAGAAAAGGGTAGCTAATATTAATTTTAATGTTATTCCCACAAAAGTTTAATTACATGTGTCCACTAAAATAGCCTTCACAGTATTTTCACTGTTGAAAAGATCACATGGAGAGGAAAAAGGAATATGTTCAGAGTAATAAAAAGGAGGAATAATAATTTTCTGCATCCTGTTTTTACCCATAAAAGTGATGCTATATAAGTATAGCCAAATTTACTATTAAAGAAATACCTAATAAGAATGTATAGAACAAAGGATAGTACATGTACATTTATAGTATTTAATATCTTCCTGAAGAATACTTAACTGGCTCTAAGCAAAATTCATAAAATTATCATTTAGGTCATAAAAAGCCATAAAGGAATTGTTATATGGAAATAATAACATGAAAATATTTTATGCTTTTTACCATATAGATTAAGGGTCAACAGACTTTTTTGGTAAAGGGTCAGATGTTTAGTATTGTAGGTTTTGCAGGCACATAGAGTCTCTGTTGCACAGCCAGCTAACGTTGTGAAAAACCTTCTTGCCTGAGGTCTGTACATAAACAGATGGCAGGCTGGATTTGGCCTATGGACCACAGATTATTGGTCCCTTACTGATATAGATCACTAATAACCATAACTGTACCATAAAAATGCTAGGGAAATGACTTCAAAAGTTCAAATCTTTTATTTTTACAATCACCAGAATAGTCCTCGCCGAATGAAAGTTCCATTCCTCTTTGATAGCACCTACACCTGAGCCAGGTCTCAGTCATCACGAATATGAAGGAGAGTAGACATCCGTCTTCTCCCTTCCTGATTACTCACGCACACCCTCGTGTTCCTCAAGGATCAGGTCCTGAGCCTTCCACATGACCAACATGTCCTAGCCATTTCTCCCATTTCTTACTTAACTCCTTTATATCTGCTATGCTAAGCCTTCATAGCACTCTGCACCCTGACAATGACAATGAGTTTTTTGTAAAAGTAAGATAATTTTAGTAAATAATTCAGAACCCCATTACATACTGTTCATTATACTAAATTTCTCTCTCTCTCTCTTTTAAGATTTTACTTATTTGTGTGACAGAAAGAGAGAGAGAGCACAAGCAAGGGGAGTAGCAGAGGAAGAGGGAGAAGCAGGCTCCCCGCTGAGCAGAGAGCCCGATGCAGGGCTTGATCCCAGGACCCCGGGATCCTGACCTGAGCTGAAGGCAGATGCTTAACCAACTGAGCCACCCAGGGGCCCCCTGTCATACTAAATTTCTTATGTGTGAGTTTAAAGTTAATATTTAAGCAGAATGTAAGGTCCTTATGGCCAAAGACCATAACTTCTTTTATTTTATCCTTCCTTTCCTCCATTTTTTCTCTCTCACTCCCCTTCCTCCCTTTCTCCTTTTTTTCCTATAGATTCAAGTATTTCACATTCTTAGAAATGTCTAGATAAGGTGTTGTATTTATTTCAAGGATAGAAAAAGGGGTTAGAGAGTTAGAGAATGTTCTATGGGAAAAAGGGTAATTCAGTTTATCTTTGTAGGACAGCCAAGAGATGGAAAGAGGAGAATTCAGGGCAGAGGAATGGTATGATTAATGATACGAAGAAAGGCCAGTGTGGGATGTGTAAGGAACTGCGCATTTTTGTCAGAGTAGAGGAGAATGGAGGAGAATGGTGTGAAACCTGAGCATGGAGAACCACAAGCACCAAGAAGCTGAGCAGTTTGGGCTAGATTCTATTAGCACTGGGGAACAGCTGAAGGTTTGGAGGCAGAGGGTTTATTTGAATTGAGCTGGGCTTCAGAAGATGGACTTCATAATGGGAGGCATAATGGAAAGCCTGAACTAGAAAAAAGACAGGGGACATAAAAATGAAGGGTTCTCCAAAAGTGACAGAGTGTAGAATCAATGGAGCTTTACTGTTGACTAGAGGTAGGTCACAAGGAAGAGGAAGGAAGGAAAGATGGCAGGGACACCGTGATACCTGGTGGTAGGGAAGATGATGCTGTTGTTAATAGAAACAACAGACAAGGAGGGACAGTTGTGACAAAGATGATAACTGAACTTCTTTTAGGCTGAGCGTCTGTTGTAGAGTAAATTTTTTAAAGATTTTATTTATTTATTTGACAGAGATCACAAGTAGGCAGAGAAGCAGGCAGAGAGGCAGAGGAGGAAGCAGGCTTCCCGAGGAGAAGAGAGGCCTTTGCGGGGCTCCATTCCAGGAACCTGGGATTATGACCAGAGCTGAAGGCAGAGGCTTTAACCCACTGAACCACCCAGGCGCCCTGTAGAGTAAATTTTTAATAATAGTGTACTGATCCACAGTAGTACTGCTGAAGATAATACTGCCTTTTTTTTTTTTTCTCCGCTCACAGATGACAATACTAGATCTTAGACTGGCATGCTTAATTGTCCATTTTAATTGTAAATAATACTACAACTTTGTTCTCAGTATACCAAAGCATAATTATTATACGAGGTTCTCTCTACATCGTGAGGGTTGGGAGGGGAAGATAAGCTTTAATAAGTTGAGTTGAGGAGATACAGTGTCTGAGAGGCCAAAGGACCTCATTGTTGATGTCTCATATTTACTTAGTGGCACAACAAAGACCAGACCCAGTTCTCCTGATAGCCAGTGGTGTATTTAGTTTCTTATCTGAAGGGAGAAGAAGGCCTTGGCAAGTTCAGATGTGGTACCATTCTGTGCTTGTATTTCAAGTGCTTTGGTAAGTATACTTGCAGAAGGAGGAAGGATAGATTCCCTTTCTGCCATTTGTGGTCTATAAGATATAGCATTCTCTTTAACATGAAATAGAAACTTCCATCAAGTAAATGCTTCTTGGTGTCCCTGTCCTTTCACTTAATTGTTTTCTTTCATTGTTTTTCCTTCATGAGAATTAAAACAATACAGTTATATAACTTACTGTATCCACCTAGTCCTAGTTTTCTCTTAGAGGTAACCATGGTTAGTGGATGATAAAGATCCTTTCAGACTTCAGTTAAGCAAACATAAACTCTCTCTTTGCCTTTCCACATCCATTTCCAGAACTGTCTCATAAAACCTTTCCACTCTCCCTCTGACTGCCAGTTGGATATTGATGCTCAAGGCAACATTGAGTGCCATGGTGCTGAACTATCAGTCTGGGCCCCTGAATGACTACACGGAGCAAGCCCTCCTGGGGACTGGATGGCAAAGGAGAAGAAATAACTGTCTATCATGTTGAGCCACTGGAATTGCAGGGCTTGTTCATTTCAGCAGCTATCACAACCTTAGTTAGATCGGAGGGTTTCTTTGTTGTGGCTGCAGTGAATTGGACATTGACTATTTTTTTTTTTGGCATTAAAAATGCTAAAGAGAAGTTTAAAGACAATCTTATCTGTCCTCCTTGGGTTGGCCCTTGCTTATTATATTTACTTAAACTCAGCTGCGCCAGAAATGATGATGCTCTTGACAATACCTCATTTACTATGTTAATCATCAGAATACAGAATAGGTCCTTTGAATTTGACTCTATCATATAAAACATGCAGAATGTTTTTTTGAAGGTGAGATAAAGAGCTACCTAAAAGTAAAAAGCCTATGGTTCCCTTTCTGGAATTTCTTTCCATTCCTGAAAATGCAAAGCAGACCAGCCACCAATATACAGATTCTTGTATAGAGGCAACAGGGATATTGTCAAGATAAACCAGTTCTGTTAATGTGACTGCACATCCTCTGGAAAAAATGTATATGTATATATTCCTCTGCCAACCCCCTAAAAGCTTAGAATTCGGTCATTTCTGTTTTCATCTATGTATTTTAGTAGGCCATAGCGAAACTCAAAACCTTACAGAGGAATAAACCTTTTTTCAGATCTAAGGAATTTCAGTGGTTGAGGAAAGTTCAAGCCAGATCCACTGCAGCTTAAATCCATTTTTTTCCCCTCAGAGTAGAGTATATAATCGAGCATAAATGTGCTTCAAAACATTTCTGAGGTATTCTGTTTTACATAGAGTCCAAGATGTATAGAATCTAAGAGCTCCACCTTAAAAATAACTTAGTTACTCTTGCTGCCTCAAAATGAAGCATGAACTTCTAAACATGATATATATATTCTTTTTTTTCAGGCTCTTGTTTACCTCCTACTCTCTGCAGCTTGCTTTTTGTGTACCAGCCACTCTGAACCCCTTTAGTTTCCTCAGGGTGCTGTGGTCGCTTTACCTCCAGCCTTTGCACATACTGTTCCCACTACCCAATCCCCTGCCAACTCCTTTCCCTTACCTTACTTCTATTCATTCCTCAAGTCTCTGCTTCAAGGTCATTTCTTCCTTGTAGCCTATCCTGACTAATCTCCCAGGCCAGGTTAGGCGAGCTTCCCATCTCTGCTGTCAATACATTATCAGAACACTTCACACATTGTAGCATAATTGAAGTGCATCAATTGGTGTCCTTCTCTAGCTCGGAGCCTCTGTAAGGTCAGGGTGAACTGTTTACCAACACTAAGCCTATTGCCTACTATGAAGCATAGTAGGTGGTCAGAAATATTAAATGAAGGTTGCTGAATCTAGATTAACTCTCCTCTGACGTTCTATATAGCCTACCACAACATATAGAAGCTGATGCTACTGACCCACCCACCACAGGACACTTAGTGGGAATAGTCTTATTCCCCAGGATCATTTGAGGCCAAAAGAACTGAAGAGGTAGAAGAGTTGAGCATAAAGCACAGTTTTCCTTTGTACAGAATGTAAGTATATTCTGTGGTCAAATTCATGCCCCTGAGCTCATTACTCTTAAGCTCTAACTAAAACAGGGTAATAGAGACTGACTCGGTAAATGATCCAAAAGGCTATAAACACAATTCAAAAGAAACAAACCTCTCCCTAATTTTGATAATGGAAGCTTGCAGATCTGTTCCTTCTAATCTGACACGCAGGACAAACACTCCAGCAACAGCAAACCAGATCCTTCTACTCCACCCACCCATCACTGCTCAGCAGCGTACCCACTGATTTGGGAACTCCTCTTGAACTAACATTTGATTTGTTCCAGAGTATCTCTGAGCTTGTACACTTTGTCCTCTCTCAAAGGGGGATGTTGGCATTAGTCTCCCTGTCCCTGGTCTTAAATGCGGCCTTGGATTTCTAATCGTGATCTTCCACCATCACCTTCTCGCCTCAAGCTTCACTGTGGTCTTCCGAAAGTCAGTGTCAAACAAAGCCGTCCTCTACATGGCCCGGTCTGAGTGCTGCCATTCCACCACCATTATCAGGGCTCCCAATGACTTGAGGCCCCAGGACTTGGTTCTCAAATACCAGTGCTTCCAGGACAATTTCAGGCATTAAAGTATGGGCAAGGGCTCTGTGGGGAGAGCGAATGCTTACCTAGCACTATTTTTCTGGCATATAAGAGTAAAGCAAAACAAGAGAGACTTTAAGAAAATGGCAGCATGACAGCTGGGATTTTTCTCAGGTCATAGACTGATGTAGAAACAGAGAAGCCCCAGCTCCACACCCTCAGTTCACCAGTGAATTCTCTGCTGTGGGGCCCTATGAAGAAGGAAGGCTTCTGCAAGGGGTGTTGGCTGGGGCCAGCCTACCCAAAAGTATTGTCGAGAGTCTTCAGGACAACAGGGGGAAGCAGGGATGCTGTGGGTTTATTCACACTAATACTACACATGTAAACTGCCCGGCAACCCATGGCTACTTTCTTACCTTGTGTAACTGGTAATACTGGAAGCCCCCGATTCCACCTTGTTCCTCGGCAGTCCAGAGCACCAAACGCAGAGTCCTCTTCGGTCGCAGCCCTGGGAAAAATAATGAAAAGAAGCAATCATTCAGTTGATTTTAAATTTTTTTAAAAATGGCAAGGCCCCTCATCTGCATTCTGGAGGGACAAGGACATCAGAGGAACACATATTCATCTCTTGCTGATACGGCTGCTGCCGATGCAGAGTGTGGCTGACACAGCAAAGTAGTGCCCTCGGGGCTGATCTCCAGGGCAGGTTAATGAAGAAAGGGGTTGTGCAAATGCTGCCTGCAGGCCAGGAAGTGAGAGCCTCTAATCACATCCTGAACTGACAACCTGCCCAGCAGGACCCAGAGGATGGCCAAGGTCGGTGGAATGTTAGATTGCATATAGAAGACACCGTTAGCAGGAGTCCAGGCAGATCAGGGGGTCTTGCAATGATTAACAGAAACCGATCATCTGGCTCTACTTCCAGGTAAGGTGTGTAGGGGATTGCTTCTTAGTCTCAATCCACAAGGATAGCTAGCGGCCCATGCTCTCCTTGGTGAGCTCATGGCTGTGAAGCAGAGGCAATGTTATGGCTACCCATGGTCATCCTCCTCTACTATTTGGAAATACAAGGTTATTCCCTTAAGGTCAATGAAAACAGATGGAACGCAGATGACATTTTACTTACCTTCTTATTTCATAAACAGCTTGGTGCCAATTTCATTGACTTGAGAAATACAAATTTGTATCTTGGAAGTTATTAAAGTTGTTGGCAGATCTGGCACGTCTAGAACCATTTTTGAGTGACTATGTCTGCTCAGTAGAAGTTAAATGAAAGGAAGTCTATCTCTCAAACTTAAGAAAATGGGAACACAATATGCTGGAAGTCCCATTTTGTGACCAAAAATTAAAACCTGTTCTGATTTGGACCTTATGATGTTGTTTCAGAGAAATAACAATGACAGAAAAACAAGAAGCTTGAATCTTTTAAGAGACTCCGTCCTCCTGCCTCAGGACAGGGAGCACAGGGAAAGACTCCAAGTGGCTCTGAGAGGGACCCACTACAAACCTCACATGTAAGCACATGAGGACGGCCACCTGGGCATGTGGCCTTTGAGGGAACAAGTTGGTAAACTGTAGTGTGGATGGGTAGGCTCCTGGGGAATGAAGCTCCGACCTGTCTCCTCCCAGCACCGACAAGGTTCTCCTTTCATAAGCCCAGAGCTAGGGAGCTGGACAGGAGCTACATTTCCCATTAAATTGGTATTGTTGTGAAGCCACTTTGTATGTGAGCATTTTACCATCATTGAAAGAGCACAGCTTTAGGTTGTGGGCTGACCTGCGTTCCCATTAAAGCCTGGGCAAGAAATTTCTATATCGAATTGTTCAGAAAATCCCACTGATGCTTTCTCCTAAGTCCACCTAGAACCCAGCTTCTCACCTCTGCTAGCACTGTGGTACCACTGTCTTCTCTCTTGGCTGCTGTCACCCCCTGACTGCTCTCTGCACCAGTCTCTCACCCCTGCAGCCAGAGAACTCCTGTAAGAGTGAAACTGGATTGCCTCATTTCTCCATTCAAAACCTCCCCTAGACAGATTATAAGCTTCTAGAAGGCAGGGGTTTATGCTTCTTGGTCCTCTGTGATACCCCTAGTGCCCAGCCTGTTTGGCACATATTAGGAGCCCAATAAATAGGTACTGAATGAATAAATGAATCCAAAGCTTGGAATGTCACTTGGAATAAAATTCAAAGCCTTCTATCACTTTCCCAGCCTCATCTCCTAAAACTCTTCAGCTGGCTTACTCCCAGGCAAGCTGTTACAGTTAAAAAAGGCAGGCAAGGGCGCCTGGGTGGCTCAGTCGTTAAGTGTTTGCCTTTGGCTCAGGTCAAGATCCCTGGGTCCTGGGATTGAGCCCCCATGTCAGGCTTCCTGCTCAGCAGGGAGTCAGTTTCTCCCTCTCCCTCTCCCTCATCCCCTCACCCCCACTGTGCTTTCTCTTTCTCTCAAATAAATAATATCTTAAAAAAAAAAAAAGCCGACAGAGCTGGTGAGCCCTGCAATCATTAGGCACTAGCTGTGTAACCACTGGGAAACTGATCTACCTGAAATTCAGCTGCCTTATCTGAAAAGCGGAGAGATTATTATATACCTATTGCATAACTATTTCATAGTATCATTGTGAGGATTAAATGAGATGTGATAATGTACAGAAGACAATTCTGTGCTTGGCATGTGATTGACATTTAAACACTCAGACAGGAAGTTCTTTCATAGGCATTTCAGTGCCTGCTGACAAAGAATTCTGAAGTACCCACAACCTGCTCCAGAGTCAAACTAGCTGCTCACACGCACAGCACAAATGTGTTGCGGGAAGTCTACTCAATAGATCTAAAAAAATCACAACCTTTGGTTTATCTAAAAGAAAGGTACTTAATGCCAATTTAAATCAAATGACATTTTACTTGCAACAGAGACAAAATGAGAAAGGATGAAGTACTGCAAATGAAAATTCTGAACTTTTTTTAATCCATAAAAAGGAAAAAAAATACACTTCCTTTTTGCCTTATCTCTGCACTTACCAGCAAAACAATGCCAAATCATTAAAATGATGGAATTCTCTCCATAAGGACATAGGTACAGTTAGTCAGCACAGGTTAGGGAAAAAAATCAGTTTTTAAAAGCAAACGCCCTGAATATCCCGATAGATTTGGGGCTCCACCTGCAAATCATTATTGTCCAGGATGAGTCTCCTTCACATTTTATATCAGCCAATTGGCCAATAATGCTATATTAAGATAATAAAGAAGTAATCAGCTTGAAATGAGGAATGCTAAGGCCTCCGAACAACAGCATAGCTGTCTTTAAAAAGACAAATGGTGCCTCCTTCAAGGCCTTGAGAAAGAAGCTCAGTCCCTGTCAGCATGGAACACCAGCGCCTGCTCCACGTTCAAGGTGAAGAAGGGCCAACAAAAGACGTCAGGAAAGCAGTGGTTAAGCAAATGTTTGGCTGGTCTCCGACATCTCTACTCTGACATTCTGGTAGTCTCTAAGCCTAAGACGAATGCATGGGAATTCATTCAAAGACCAGACCTTCATTCTAGTGTGGCGTTTGGATCCCCCCAGCTACCCAAGTCTGCAGACGGGCAGTGTGGGGCACAGAAAGAGGCTGGCCATGAATTTGTGGAAGTGTTATTTGATTCCCTGCTCTGCCCTTCTGGCTCTGTGACTTCAGGCTAGTTACCGCATCTCCCTGGGCCTCAATTTCTTCATCTCTACAATAAAGAAAATGGTCATTACCTTGTGGGATTTTTTTTTTTTTAAAGACTATTTTATTATTTATTTGAGAAAGAGAGTGAGTGAGCATGGGGGAGGGGAAGGGCTGAGGGAAAGGGAGAAGTAGGCTTCTTGCTGAGCAGAGAGCAGAGTGCAGGGCTCAATCTTAGGGCCCCGGGATCATGACCTGAGCCAAAGGCAGACGCTTAACCCACGGAGCCACCAGGCGCCCGCCTTATGGGATTGTTAAGAAAATTATAAATGAGATGAGGCAAATATATATATTAAGCACAGTTCCTGGCACATAGTAGGTTTTCAAGAATTGTTAGTTAGCTTCTTTCTATATCATCCCACACAACTTCTCAGTCTGTGCCGGTAAGCGCCAGGGAGATCTTGTGGGAGAGCCGGGAAAAAGGCATCGTCCTCATTCCTCATCCTTACGAACCGGAGAACATCTTTGTTTATTCCGAGTGTGTACTCAGCCGACGGAAAAAAAGTACAGATTTCATCTAACTTTGTAGAAAAATGCACACCACCTCTTTCAGGATAGAATGCTTCCTTATCCCAACAAAGAGCATATCCCAATCCAAGTAAACTGGAACAGGTTCCTCACTTTTTAAAACGGAAGGCCACCCAGCATTGTTAGTTTCTGAACAAACTCAAAGGGCTGGATAAATCTGAAAACTGAATCAAGCTGATGTAAGAATATCTATATTTATCATCTTAAACGGTATAATTTATTGTTTATCTCAAATCCAAACTAGATTTAAAAGAAAGAAGGAATTCTAAGTATTTAAAATAGCAACAACCATAATAAAGCAAAATCACCGATCACAACACAACTCAGTGGTAGGAACCCCAACGTAGGGATTTCATTTCGTAGACGAACTGGGGTAAACGACTAGCTCAGTAGTGCTTCTGACTCACAGCCCTGGCTCTCACTCCAGCTATACAGCACTGGTTCCCAGCAAGCAAGTGAAAGAAACTCTTAGAAATGAAGGTGAATGGGAAGACTCTGGGCTCAGCTGTCCAGGAATGGGGTCTCATTGAGGTTTTGTTGGAAGCCGGGCAATTAGTTCCCCTTTGGGTGTATAGAAACTTCTCAGAGATCTCTCACCCTCCTGGAATTTCTATTAAGAACTCCAGATAGTGCAGCACACCTTCTACAGTATATGGTTTTCCTCTTTAAAAAACACAAACTGCTGATCATGTGTCAGAATTCTGTCTTGTTTATCAAATATGATATACATGCATTTTGCTTTCATTTTATTGAGGAAAGGAATAATGCTAATGGGAAAACAGCACCTCGGAGAAAAGGTCAAAACAATCTGGTTGGACTTTACTTTTCATTATTATCAAACTTAAGGATGAGAAGACTGAGAGGTGACTTTTCATGAAACTGATAAACTGAAAAGGTCAGTTGATGGTCCTACACTTGCACCGAGGGGGCAAAACAAAATAAACTCACATTAATCCAGCCTTGTAGATAGCTTTCCCAAATCATGAATTCTAACGAATGCTATTTGTTAACAATGTGTACTGACCCAAATGCTCATTTACTGTTCAGTTTCAATCCCTCCGGAATTATGTGTGAGTACTGCTCTCCCTTCTGTGACCTAACTTTGCAGAGAAAACACAACTTTCTCTTACGGTAAATGCTGTATACTCATTTTCCATATAAATGCACTAGTTCACAAATATACTTGTTGCCCAGCTCTCATTTTTCAATAGTTCAGAAGAGTGTCTATACTTAGAGATTTCTATCCTTGCCATAAACCTGATCAATGTGATATCTGAGGTACAGAATAAACAATGAAATATTATCATCTAGATTGAATGAGAAGAGGCAGTAAGTATAGTTGTTGACCACATGGATTTGGGGGTCAAGACCTACCAAGTTCTACCTTGGACAAGTTACATAATTTGTCATATGGTATATAAACACATTATTATTGTGTTTTTTTTTAATAGCAGGCACAGTTGGACACAGATTAATTATTTTAGTGCTATAAACTGTAACTACTTCTTTTGATACTAAGGCAGGAACAGAAAGTCACTTTGAAGATCTTTTGTTCTTAGAAGTATCACTTGGTATCTTAGTTATGTACATATAAAGCAATTAGGCACTTTTGGGGGGCACTGGGACAGGGCAATAAATTGGATTTTCAAAAAAATTTATTTCAATTCAATTCAATTGGCATATACAGTATTATTAGATTCAGAGGTAGAATTTAGTGATTCATTGGTTGCATACAATACCCAGTGCTCATTATTTCAAATGCCTTCCTTAATGCCCATCACCCAATTACCCCAACCCTCCACCCATTTACAAATGCACCAAAAACCACAAGACATCCTTTAGTTAGGAATAAACCTAACTAAAGAGGTAAAGTTCTATACTCTGAAAACCACAGAACACTTTGAAAGATACTGAGGAAGACACAAAGAAAGTGAAAAACATTCCATTCTCATGAATTGGAAGAACAAATATTGTTAAAACGTCTATGCTACCCAAAGCAAGCTACACATTCAGTGCAATTCCTATGAAAATACCAGCAGAATTTTTCACAAGACTGGAACAAACAATCCTAAAATTTGTATGGAACCAGAAAAGACCCTCAAGAGCCAAAGGAATGTTTAAAAAGAAAACCAAAGCTGGTGGCAGCACAATTCCAGACTCCAAGCTCTATTACAAAGCTGTAATCAAGACGGTATGGTACTGGCAAAAAAACAGACACATAGATCAATGGAACAGAATAGGGAATCCAGAAATATACCCTCAAGTCTATAGTCAACTAATCTTTGACAAAGCATGGAAGAATATCCAATGGAAAAAAGACAGTCTTCAACAAATGGTGTTGGGAAAATTGGACAGCCACATGTAGAAGAATGAAATTGGACAATTTTCTTCTACTCCACACAAAGACAAACTCAAAATGGATGAAAGACCTAAATGTGAGACAGGAATCCATCAAAATACTAGAGGAGAACACAAGCAGGAACTTCTTCAACCTCAGCTGGAGCAACTTCTTGCTAGACACGTCTCCAAAGGCAAGGGAAACAAAAACAAAAATGAACTGTTGGGACCTCATCAAGATAAAAAGCTTTTGCACAGCAAAGGAAACAGTCAACAGAACTCAAAGGCAACCTATGGAATGGGAGAAGATAGCTGCAAATGTCTCATCAGATAAAGGACTAGTATCCAAAATCTATGAAGAATTTACCAAACTCAATACCCCCAAAATAAATAGATTTTTACACTCCATCTTGTAAGCTGCTACCTCTGAGTCATCAGGAGGAACAACTTGGACCCTGGACAGGAAGCAAATCAGTGTGTAAAAGGAGCCTAGGGCCTTCTAGGAGGAAAGCCCTAGTGTCCTCACCTCCTTGGATTGGGGCTGGGGGTGAGAGACCTGTAGGGTCAGGGTAACAATGACTAAGGTCCTGGGACAGAGAAAGTCCTGGAAACAACTGAAATAAAGTAACATGATGCAGGGAGGAGTTTGGGTTATTAGTGGGGCTCAGCACAGTCACCCAATATTCTAGGGGAAGGGCTAACTTCAGCCTAGCATGTGACCAACTTTGGAAGCTCCTCCAGATCCAGCTACCCTGGCACAGAGGTTATGATTTAGGGACTCATAGCTGAGGATGGGAATATAAACAAAGACAGTTGTCATCTTGTTGCCCCAGATTAGCACCACAGGGACTCAGGGGTACAAACAGGGCCTGGCAGTGGCCAGATGGAAAAGCAGTCACAGATGGATCTAGCTACAGTTTTCAGGGGCAGGGGTGGAGGGACGACTGACCTATTCTATTTGGCCTGAGTGAAGTCCCAGGATGCATGAGCAATCTGGAAGCAATGGGAGGGACTTCAAGGGGGAGATAATAGACTTCTTGCTAATAAGGACTATGGAGGTTTGAATGATTAACTGTAAAGAGATTACAGACATGTGATCATATTTATAATCTGTGTTTGTGGAACAGGTCATATAACAGTTGTAATTTCCATAATTCAAAGGGAAGAGTCCTACCTCATTATAATGATTAGGATTCTATTAGCCAGGAAAATCACAATTAATCATTGCTGAAGCAGAAACACTGTGACTACCAGTGTGTGAGGCTATTTCGGGTCCTAACCCAGTTTCCCACTCTCACCCCCCACTTCTGCCTCTCATCCTAAGCTTCAGTCATATCACATTTCCTATCCACCCCTGAAAACATGCCATGCTATCTCGGATTTTTGGTCCTTTGCATATCCTCTTCTTCCTAGCTGGAATGCCACCTCACTTTTTCCATTTGGCAAACTCTTATTCACTCATCAAAGCCCATCTCTAATATTATTTTCTCTGGGGAAGCTCCCCTAACTCAAGAACAAAGTTGGCTACTCCTTTCTCCGTGTTCCTGTAGAACTTCATATATGCGCCTTTTTTCATTTTCAGCCACACTTAAATGTTGATCTCCCCACAGACCATTAATTTGCCGAGACTTATTCATTTCTCTTTTTCCTCATCCTGGTCTAGGACCTGACATTAAACAAGTGCTGAATAAATGTTTACTAACTGATTGACTGGATGAATAAATGAAAGCGTACATACATTTATGTTAGTATAAATAAAAGCTCCTGCCTTTTCATTTAATCTAGACCATATTAGTGCCTCCTGATTTCAGAAAGTTGGTAAGACACACTCTTTTTTTGTGAAACCAAAGCCCAAATAACACAGGTGAAACCTCCCAAGTAACCTAGAGAATTAGATGTACTTCAACTTCAACATTTGCTTCAGCTGCCATTATATTTACTTACTTTTGCAGCATGGATCTAGTCAAAATTTAGTACAACAGCTTTTGGTGATCAAGTCATTTACATAAATACATTATGGTCAACAGAAATCTATCAGCTAACTGTATTAAATTATAGTTATTTCTATTTTGAACTCCCAACAGTTCTCCCTAACTTTTTATTTAGAGAGTTTTTCTGATTATAAAAACAATATATATCCTTTTTAAAACTGAAAACTGTGGCAACTTGGTTAAGCATCTGAGTTCAGCTCAGGTCATGATCTTAGGGTCCTGGGATTGAGCCCCATGTTGGGCTCCCTGCTCACCAGGCAGTCAGCTTGTCCCTCCCCCTCTGCCTCTCCCCATAAGCATGCTCTCTCTCTCTCTTTCTTCTGTCCTTTTTTTTTTTTTTTTTTTTTAAGATTTTATTTATTTATTTGACAGACAGAGATCACAAGTAGGCAGGGAGGCAGGTAGGGGTGGGGGGAAGCAGGCTCCCTGCAGAGCAGAGAGTCCTGGCTCAATCCCAGGACCCTGGGATCATGACCTGAGCTAAAGGCAGAGGCTTTAACTCACAGACCCACACAGGCGCCCCTCTCTTTCTCCTTCTCAAACAAATAAATAAAATCTCAAAAAAACCCCAAAGCTGAAAACTAAGGAAAGCAATAAAAAATTGGAAACAAAAACAACCTCTAAGCCTATTGCTATACTTCCTTATAAATTTTGTATGCAAATATGTGCATACATACATACATATGAAAGTGATATTTTATATATAGTTTTATACTACTTTTTCCACTCAAAATCATGACATATATGGCCTTTACTTACTATAATTAATAATCTTCAAGAAAGCGATTCTTAATTGTTTCAGCTATTCTCTTATTATTGGACATTTAAGGTTTATAACCTGAGGACAACTTCTTAAAGGAAGAAATGCTGAGTCTAAATAGTAATGTTTTTAAGGCTCTTGAAACATGTCACTGATGTCCTAAAGACATGTTATCATTTTATATTCCCACAGGCAGTATGTAAGAATATTCATTTTTACTTACTGTGGAATTTTATTCCTATCTCCTTTGTTTTGATATGTGTCAATATGTTATATCTATATCTATTTTCAATACTACATTCTACTCATTTTCAGCCACATGATCACACACACACACACACACACTCAATCTGTAGTATTTTTTAACTTGATTGAGACAAATGTTAAGTTTATTTCTGAAGCCTGACTAGAGTTAAAATATGTGAATTTGTTTTTCTTATTTAAATTGTCTGATAGTAGGGCTTTTTCATCAGTATATTTCCAAGATTATGTTAGTATCACGTAGAGATCATAAGTCTGATGTAGTTGGCATCTTTAAACATACTATTTCTCTTTCCCCATCATTATTTAGAGTGTTTTTATCTGCAAGGAGAAATTGAGAAGCCTCGCTAATGATAGATTTGAACTCTGAATCACATCTCTGTTAAGAGTTCTACCCTGCAAAAACATCCAGTGGGGAAGAGTTAAACACATAGTACAATATCTAAGAAAACGATGGTAAATCAAGTACAAGCACCAAGCCTTCTCTTAACAAATTCACATTCACCAGTGTGGTTATTTAAATTTTATTTCTTGTGAAGACGGTACTGTGTGAGAAGAGCGAATGTGTTTATACTTGAATCAGGGATTATCAGAAAGTAATACAGTCCAACATGTAGCTGAGATGAGGAAATTCTGGGATCCACTTTCAACGGCAAACAGCAGACATGGAGCATAAGGCAGGGGCCCTCATTAAGCTGCTTCTGGGAACTCTTTCAATTGTTAGGGTTACAGGGGATGGATTTTATCTGCATTTTTCAAGGCGTTCTTTGTGTATAGTTATGAGTTAAATTAGTTATGAGTTTACCTAAACTTGTTTTTAACCAATAATTAACTATAATTTTTATTCTTTGTTTCATTTAAGTTTGGGTTTTCAGGCCATAACACATTTGAGAATATCCATACCTTTCTTGAAATCAGTTTTGAACAATAACAAAACCCTCATCTTCTGGAGCCCTTTTCCGTTCTTGGCTCCCAAGGGATCAGCCTATGTTCCTGCTAAAGGAAAATCTCACCCCGGAAAGAACAAGACCATCAAGATGCTCCCTCCTTCCCATTCCCACTGTGCTGTGGCTGCAGTACTTTAAGCCCTTTGAATCACTGCAATCGTCAACTGTCTCCTCTTGTTCTCTCTGTACAACTGCCCCCAGGTTCACCTTTCTACAATACTGCTCTGCACATGCCACTGGCTGCATGAAAATCTTTACCCACTCCTTACCGTCTATAGCACTTGTCTGCCTCTGAACTTGTTTTGAACATGCATAACTATCAGCAACACAATTTGAGCATGCATCAACACACATGTCTATTTATGTGTAAACGACACATGTGCAGTATTGTCAATATACTTCATATATTAGTAAAATGTATCTTTTTCTTTTTTATAAAGAATACTTTCCTGTACCCAAATGATGATCTTACGGAGAGCCTAGCTTTGGAGGTCAGTGGTCTATAATATAGAGTCCATCGGCATTAATTTGTATGGCATTTGAGGCTTTATATAGACTAGTTCTAATCTGCACCTCCAGACTTGCCTCCAACCACTCCCCTTTCCAAAGCATCGGTTCCAGGTAAGTTGGTCTCTTCATTTTCTTCCCATCTCTGTACTTTTCCTCATTCCCTTTATCCTACCCCATTTGTTCTTCCTTTCTCTCTTGACTTACCTATATTCCAACCATCTTTTAAGACCCAATTCCAATTCTTCCTGTTCCACTCTCTCCCTCTTCCTCTGAACTTCAAAACTCTTATTTTCTGTTCCACCCATTTGGCAATTCATCACAATTAATGTACTTCCAGCTTTGGGTTTCCACACATAGCTCCTGGTAAATCAAAGGGTTCTATACTTATCTGTTGATGAATGGATTAGCATACCTAATGGAAATTGCTATAAGCTGTAACAAGACAGATACAGATTAGAACTATAAAAAGAACTTTTGGACAAAGAATATTCTAAACATTAAATCAGTTACCAGTTATATTTGCCTAAGGGAAAGTAAAGACTTGGAAATAAGGCTGGGCTTGGGCAAGTGGGGGACATGGAAGAGCCCGGAATCTTGGAATCTCTGTTAGAGCTAGAATGTTATAATTGATGCCTCTGCATATACTGAACCCATCCACAGGACATGGGACTGGCATTTTCTCAAGAGAAGTGTTTGGCCTTCCAAGAGACATGCTGTTTATCTCAAACATTTTCATTCCCCAGTTATGGAAAGTGTGAGACACATCTGTATTCTCCAGATAAAAGAAAACTCAGAGCAAACTCAGGGGTGCTTGCATGAAATTTCAATGCTTCAAAATTTATGAACCTTACACTACCAAGGTAATGGATTATTTGACCTTAGGGGTCTTTTGCTTTTCCAGGTCACTGGGTCACATCTTATGCATTAAAGTCATTAGGGTAAGAAAGAAATTTTATATTGTCTGTTAAAAGTATTTACAGGAGCTTATCAAAATTTACTTCAGATCTCAGTGGATGGTCATCTTAGAAAGACTCCACAGGTTTATCTGCTGTCTTTCTAAGGCTGAGCCTATAGGGGTGTTCGGTGTCTGAGAACACTCCAATTCTGGAATGAAACCAAATCCACACAGTTATGTGCTTTAATGTGGAAAGGAATGTGATGCCTCCATTCTCAGAACTTTTCCTGGGACCCCTGTCCTTAAACCTTAAAGTCAAACTACTAGATTTTTTATCCCTGCTATGTTGACACTAACACTTTAAGAACATTATTTCCTGTGATACTCTAACTTATTTATATTTAATTTCCACATTTAACACTTATTAAAACAGGCCAGTGCTGTCCATCTTTCAAAATACAAGCATACATCTAAGAATCCAATTATATAAAAGAAAAAACCAAAATGCTGTAATAGGAGAAATGAACATACAAATCCACAAATACTCACTTGGACTAACTGTGCAGAAATCAAAAGGATTAAATGGCATAATCAAAGCTACTCAAAATATCAGACTCATTCATTCAACAACTATCCCTCGTCCAGGAACTGAGGGATTTAGGACTGAAGAGCCCAGTTATAATCTTTGGACTCATGGAACTTACAGTCTGGAAGACAAAGAGAGTAAGAAACTCCCACATATTCTTATCACCATTGCTATTATCATCATCGTTGTAGGCACTTGGGATTCATCTAAAAAAACTCATCTTTTAAAAATGAAGTTATTATTTTGCTGGATGGAGAATGAAGTTACTCCAAAGAGAGAGAGAGAGAGAGAGAGAGAGAGAGACTTGAACTGGGTTCAAAAATAGAACTGGGAGGTAGGGTAATGTAGGCAAGAAGTAGATGAGAGCAATCACATAGTGGTATGCATTTGTAGTACTGCCCACATGACTTTAAAGATGGCTGACACTCAGCGCAAGCTGGGCACTCAGCACGGCATAGGACACTGTGCTAAGATGTTTCCAGATAATATTTCATACAATTTTAGAAACATTACCCCATTTAATTCTGCAAAGCAAGTAATATTGCCTTTCCCTTTTAAAATAAGGGAATTGAATTTCTACACCTGAAATTAAGTCATTTGCCCAATACTACACAACTAGTCAATGGGAGAGCTGGGATTCTTATTGCCCAAGTCCATGTCCAATCCATTATTTCAACCACTTCAGGCTTTTGCCTTCCCAAGCAATAAGCTGAATGGGAAGATCTGACTAGTCTTTTGCCTTCATCCATCTTCTTTTAGGTGAAACTCTCACATTAGGGAATATAATCTAACCAAGCTATCATATCATTTCTTTTAACTCAAAGGTATATTAGCACCTTCAAATTCCATCTAAAACTGTCCAATATCAAAGACACAAAGTGGCAAGAATATGGCCTGTAGACAATGTGGTCAGTGAGGATGAGAACCGGGACCAATGTGAAGAAGAACATTTTCTAGGTTGATGGAGATAAGCAATTAGATCCTACGACATTCAAAAGCTGAACAACACTGGGATTTTAGATTTATAGCAACACGAATGACAAAAGTCTTGAACTGCTGGGTCTGAAAATCATCACTAACTTGAAATAAATAGGAAAGAGAGAAGGAAAATAACATATTTTTTATATAGGCTATTGGAAGATTTACTTGCATTTTGGGAACCTGAGCTCCAGAAATAATCAAATTGAATCTAAAAATGTATAAGCCTAGCATCCACTTAGACAAATCAACAAAATGCATTTCCTGCACACAAAAATCACAGGGCTTCTCAAGAATCAGGAAAATATGATTAACAAGATTATTGTGGAAAAGAAGCTCTGAATGTAAATACATTAATTTTTTTGTCAATAATAAGTCCTTTTGGAAAACACAACTCCCAAGGATGTTGCATGGGTTTTAAGTCCTCCTGTGGAAAAAAATGTTTTTTTAAATGTCCAGTTTTCACTGTTCTCTGCAGAGGGAGATTAGACCAGAGGGAGAGTTGTAATTGAGTTTAGGAACAGATCTGGAGGGAGGGCAGAAGGGTGATCAAGGCGCAGATTAGTGGGGAGCGATTACACAACAGTGAAGGTATTTATAGTTCCACTGATGCCATATTGGAGACAGCTGGCCACCTGGTGGGGTGGTGAACCTGAGGGAGAGAAGGGAACAGGATTTATTGGGTACTTACCACTATGCCAGACCCTGTGCTAAGCTCTTTCTAAACATTATCTCACTTAATTTTCACAACAATCTTATGATACCTGGGGTATAATGAAGCCTGGGGGTATAATCCCCAAGTTACAGATAAGGAAACAGTAGACTAAAAGAAGGTAAGTGACTTGCACAATGTCACGGAGCTCGTAGGTGCTAGAGGCCAAGTATGAATCCAGATTTTCTTTTACCCTAGTGTCCGTGCCTTTTCAGCTAGACCACTCTGCTGCAGGCCCCCATACACTGAGAATATTCTCAGATATATGAAAGACAAAAATAATTAGGCAAAAAAAAAAAAAAAGACAAAAACTAATGGCAGGACCACTTCAATAAACAAGGCAGAAGTAACTGAGTTGCTTTTTAATGAGTGTTTCACTAAGTTGGCCAAGTCCCGAGCCATCAGTGTTAAGTCACGAGGGGTCATTACAGAGGACAGGGCTGTTGTCCACTCAGACCCCACCTTCTAACCCCTCCTCAAGTTTCCAGGGCAATCTTAGCCAGGAAAAGAAGCCGTGTGTGAAGACAGACAAAAAGCCCAGCACAGAAAATCAACCTCTGCCAGCCCATTACTTGTAGAAATCAGAAATTCTACAAACCCCATTGTGAGCTGCAGGCCTGGAGTGTGCATCTTCACTCACACAGGCAGCCCTTGATAAAACTCATCCCCTTCAGCTAGAATTTAGCAGGGCTGACTCTCTCACCTAGCGTGGCCAATGGATGAGTGAAAGAAAGAAGGAAAGAAAGAAAAGAAGGAAGGGAGGGAGGAAGAGAGTAAAATTAATGGAGAATTAAGAAGACCCAGAGAGCAAAATGACTAGGCTATCAATGATACAGCTATGACAGAAACATTCTTTTTTTTTTTTTAAAGATTTTATTTCTATTTATTTGACAGAGAGAGATTACAAGTAGGCAGAGAGGCAGGCAGAGAGAGAGGAGGAAGCAGGCTCCCTGCTGAGCAGAGAGCCCGATGCGGGACTTGATCCCAGGACCCTGAGATCATGACCTGAGCCGAAGGCAGCGGCTTAACCCACTGAGCCACCCAGGCGCCCCATATGATAGAAACATTCTTAAGTCCCATTTCAAATGATGAAACCCAGATGGTAACCTGGGTTACCTGGGTTTAACCTGGGTTCTTTCTTTTATACAGAATAAAGAGCATCTTTTCTCCCATAGATAAGTAACTCCTTAGATAAAAACAGGTGACCGTAAACAGCACTGTCACACACTCAGGAAAATATGTGGACACTGTACTCTATCTCCTCCTGCGCTTCTTGCCAATACGTCCCTGGTTGGGGAAGCTGTCAGCCAACCATACTATTGCTCCTGAGGCCCTGCATGCACCCTCTACAATAAGGAAAAATCGGATGCAACATGGGGGAGACCAAGTAGAAAGAATGCTGGAACCTATCCAACATAGAATCAAAGAATCCAGAGAGGAAGGTGTTCATCTGGCCTGGTGCTCTGCGGCATCTGAAAGTGCACTGTGGGCATGAGACACTAGCAAAGGGCTCGTGTGGATAGAGGGCAGGAGCCCAGTGGCTGATCTGTTGGGGCCCAGGGGTTGGCTGTGAAGAGGCTGCCAATACAGAGGTACTGGGAGGGGTCCACCCTATAAGGTAAGGAGGCATTGTGCATAGGACCAGAGGGTCTCCAAAGCCAAGGGACAAGGAAATGACAAGAGCATGGCTACAGAGCCAGCCAGGTCACCATGGGAAGGAGAAATTATGAGAGAAATACAAACCCAACAGACTTCCCTGGGGTTGTGCTGATCCTGATATGGACGGGAGAATACTAACTAGAGGCTAGAGACGTTTGTTAATGAGGTAAAGGAAAAGGGAAGCTAGCACATATTGAATGCCTATTGTATGCTAAAGCAATATGCTAAATAAACACGTTATATGCATTAGTTCCTTTACATTCTTCTCATTTGAACTTCACTGGAACACAATGATGTAGGCATTATTATTTTTCCTATTTCACAGATTAGAAAACTGAGGTTGAGGGAGGTGAAGCAACTTGCTCATGGTCTCATATAGTCATCCCCCCTTCTCTGCAGGGGATAGTGTCCCAGACCCAAAGGGCTTGCTTAAAACCACAGGGCGCACTGAACCCTATATATATATATATATTTATTTCCTATATATACATGCCTCTGATAAAGTCTAATTTATAAATTAGGCACAGTGAGAGATTAACAATAATACTTAATAATAAAATACAATAATGATAACAATCTGTAGTAATCAAAGTCATGTGAATGTGGTCTCTCGAAAGATCTTCCTGTACTGCATTCCTCCTTCTTGTGATGATGGGCAATGATAAAATGCCTACCTGGAGAGATAAAGTGAGGGGAACAACACAGATACTGTGACCACGGTAACACTGGGCTGCTGCTGACCTTCTAACAATAATCAGGAGGGTCATCAGCTTTGGGACTGCAGTTGGTGGTGGGTAACTGAAACCAGGGAAAAGTAAAATGGCAGTCAAGGAGGGGACTACTGCATCTAATGATGACAGAAGCAGGACTCGAACCCTTTTGATCCTGAGGCCCCCAGTTTAAGCCCATACTCCCGCACATGGGTTCCTACAGTGAGCCCTGCAGGTGGGGACTGATTCCCTTGGGGATTATTCCTGTGAGAAGCAGGCACAGGCAAGTGATGAAAATCACAACAGATGGCCTCATCAGACACATGCTCACAGGACACAGATACGAAAAGTCCTCTCTTGGCCAATCACCAAACTGAGAAGTGAGGAACTTTGCCCAAGGGAAGACCAGTTGTCTCAGCACTGGGTTCACCCTGGTCACAAGTCAAAGGTACATTTGTACGTATTTCTAGGAACAGGCAGGCTAAAATGTCTAAGCATAAATCAACATGATATTACAGAGTCTACTGGGCTATTGATCCCAGCTTCCTGACTCTCCTGGGTTTGACTCCCCACCATGTTGCCCAAGTCTATTTCAGTGTACTTGGGGGATCGGTAGCATAAAGCATCAAACTGTTCTGAGCAAATAATTTTGTCTTTAAATTCTTCAAATGATAACAGGCATTAAAGAGGTTTTTAAGAAATAGAGATGCCAGGTCATTTCCTCAGGCTTGGGCTTTACAAGGACCTAAATAGAGAGGTTCATTCACTGTCCAACCACAGTAGCCACACTATGTTCAAGCCCTCTGTATGGCAACAATGTTGATTTATTCATTTTTGAGCCCTGAAGCTGGAGGACTTTGAGTCAACTGCCTGCTGTAATCTTAGCCAGACTATTTTACTGTTCCAGTAAAATAACAGCATCACAGTGAGTCTCCTCGTGCCTAACTGACCATGGGCATTAAATGTTAAATAAACAGGACTTATCCCAGTGTTTCACAGCCCACTTCTTTATAGTATTAAAACTGTTGCTTCATCCCCTTAAGGTTCCCAAGTAAGAAAAACAGCCTGTTCTTTACTATAAGCAGTAACAATTTTCCCTCCCATCTAGAAAATGCATGCCATGGCCCAGAATGAGGTTTATTTCAAGAATTAGATCACCTTAGACTGTAAAGCATAACTGGATTCCAGCTGCCTGTGTTTTTGGGGGAGAAATCACAATCCACTTTGAAAATTTACACACATTTGTTATTTTAAAAATAGTTCTTTGCTTTGGGTTTTTTCATGAGCAAAGGGTTTTTCTAAGGAGAGTGTCAAACAGCCCCATGATTACTCCCATTTTGCTATGCTAATCATTATCTTCCATTACCAGGCTACAGACTCTGTCAAGTTCTGAAAACAGCCTCTTTATGGAAAATAAAATATGAGTCAGGAGGCAAGCAAGTTCTCAGTGGCATTTGCGTGTGTCATCTTCTTCTAGGCAGTACCTGTGGCATTTCTACGGGGTGGGCCTGCTTTCATCAGCTGCCAAAGGCATCCTGAGAAGACAGGGGCACTCAGAGATCTGGCTGGAAAAACACCACATGGCTTCTGTTAAAACAGTTGGAGGCTAAAAATTAAGGTGCACAGAAAACTGCAACACCCCAAATGAAATGGGAGGTTGTTTTTCTCTCAATAGATGCCCCTCTCATTCCAGAACCAGCTGGTAAAGACACTGGTATACCCGGGGTCTGTTTGGAATGTGACAGGAAAAAAAAAAAAAAAGGCAACCAAAAACTCTTCAAACAAACAAAACTTTTGCAGGAGAGGGATGGGAGGAGGCAGGGTGGAGGGCAGGAGTGCGCAATTTCAGGACTGAGGCTGAATATGCTTTCCTCTGGTTTTCTTTTATGTTTCTTCATAAAGCTTTTTTCATGCTTTCCTGCTATTTTATAGCAGTTTGTTTTTCTAATGTACTTAGGTTGCCAAACTAAAAAAAGCATCTCTGCCCCCATGTACTCTCTTTAGTTGAAAGACAAGTTTCAACTCTTCTGCGCAGGAGAATGAGCCAGCCACCTGCCATAGAAGTTAGGGAACAAAGGGTTCCCTTGAGAGCCTGTCGATTTCCAGGCCCAGCCACTCTGTGCCCAGAGAAGTCCGTTCCCTTTGCACCGGGGTCCATCCTGGGCTGCCAGCAAGGCTGTTGGCACAACACATCAGGGATCCAACCACTGTATTTACATTTTAATAAGTATTTTGCTTGTATTACTTTTCCTTGTTTGTTTCCAGGGGTTCAAACAAAGGGAGAGACAAAATAATAACCAGCTCCCATAAGGAAGAATCAGCTACATTTGGCTGAACTACAATTTGGACTAAGAAATCAGAGCTGAGATTTTTCAAATAGGATAAATATTTAGAAGGCGACAAATGTGCTCTGGTAAGTTTTATTTTCCTTGTGCTTCTCTGTTCTGAGCAAGAGCAATTCCCTGTTGTCCTATTTACTGACTGTAACAGGTACAGTTGGAGTAAGAGACGCCTGTAATAGTGTCTGCTGGATTTGGGCACCTGACACCTTTATGGGGTCAGGTTTGGGTAAATCTAAGGAACAGCAGGACATATATTTGGGAAGAGAGTCAAAAAAAGCAACTTGATCCTTAGATGCTGTCACTCCTATTTAAACTCTCTTCCATCCCTTAAGCAAAGTGTACGTCTTCTTGGCTTCAAAACTGTTTCCTCGCTTTTATGGAAATTCTGAGAGCCCTCTTTTGACAACTGCAAATAACCTCTCAAAATAACACAGGTACAAGGGTTTCAGACTGGTTGACAGCCTCAGCTGCCTGAAACCCAAGGCCTCTGTTAGGCACTGCCAGGCTTCTCTAGACTTTGCTTCCCTTGCCACACAATTTTGGGGGAAGTATTCAGGATTCTATACTGCAGAGGCTGCCTGGGATATTGGTGATTATTGTGAGCACATTTCATGGAGCATATGACATAGGCAATAACCTTTTCATTTTAAGTTTCCCATTGCTCAGTGCCACAGTATGTGCACATATGGGGAATATATACCTCTGGGATGGGAAGATTAGCCCTGAAGGACTACAAATTGAGATTTTATGTCCAGAGCAACAACAACAACAACAACAACAACAAGAAAAACAACAAAAAGCACAACTCTATATACTCACATTCACATGTTTGGATGTCACTCCATTAAACGTATAACCTCCTCAATGGAGAGACAAGGTTCATTTGTAACTAGTAACATTTATATGTCATTAACATGTCAAAACCCATCAAGTTCCATAGCATAGTTTCGGATTCAAGCTACGAGAAAAGTTTTCTTGCCATCTTCTTCACACACTTAAATGTTAGCTTAGGAGAAGCTGTCTTTGCTGGCTATTCAGAACGGATTCTTTATCAGTCCCTATGAAATGATCATAAACACTTAGTTGCTAGAGAAAAAAAATCACAAACCTTCCATTCAGGCCACATTTGTGGCGACCTTTTCTCCAATCGCATAGGAAATTACTTTGATTGTATTTTTCAAAAAATAAATTTCTTTTTTTCTCTTAGAAGCAATCATATTAATCATGGAAATTTTAGAAAATACACAGAAAAGAAGGCATAACTGAATTAACATGAGATAATCTTTATTAACATTTTGGTATCTTCCTCTAATTCTTTCTTGACATGCTTTCAAATTTCTTTAAGTTGTTCCATTATACATATGCATGTATGTGTAGATTTGTATGTGCCTATCTATATATCTAGTTCAATACAGAGATATGATCCATTTCACATATATTTTTCATTTTACATCCAACCTAAATATTTATCTGTTATTTCATAGTCTCCCTAAAATTGTATTTATATTAGGCTGCAAAATAGTCCATTGGGACAAAGCATGATTTGAAACTATCCTTCAATGGTTATACTTTTTCATTTATTTCCAACATTTAACATTACAAACAACATTATAATGACTGGTTTCAAATATAAAACTTTTTTAGATATTTTAATTTTTCTGAGGATAGGTTATGAGAAATAGAATTAGTCAACAAGTAATTTTAAGGCTCTTGATATATATTGCCAAATTGCTATCCAAATAGTTGGCATTAAGTTATATTTCCATAAACAGTACATGAAAATACCTGTTTGCTGTGCTCTTACCAGGAAGTAGTCTGTATTTTAAAATCACTAATGTAGAAGGCAAAAGATGTTATCTCATTGTTTGGAATTACATGTATTTGATTAGTGCTGGAATTTAACATTTTCAACTTGATTGTGAATTACATATTTTGAGCCTTTGCCAATTTATTTATTACTTCCTGGGGATTTTTTCTTATTGGTTTGTTTGAATGTTTTATGTATTCAGGATATTATTAATTATAATGTCATTGGAATTCTTTCACATATTTTGAATTGAACCCTGTGACTTCACTATCTGTCCTTCTTAATCCCCAGACTTATTGTTAACCTATCAAAGAATGGCCTTGGATTTCATATGATAAAAATGAATTAGGAGGATTAAGGAAAAGATGTCAGCATGGTTAATTCCAAAATGTAATTCCATCTCTAGTATTCTATATTCAATTTTATTGTTTTTCTTTTCTTTTTAGTAGTATTGTGTTAGTCACCCTACAGTACATCGTTATTTTTGATGTGGTGTTCCATAATTCATTGTTTGCATATAACACCCAGCGCTCCACGCAATCTATGCCCTCCTTAATACTCATCACCAGGCTCACCCATCCTCCCACTCTGCTCGCTTCTTAAAACCCTCAGTTTGTTTCCCAGAGTCCATAGTCTACTGCTTTTCAACATACACCAAAATCCTTCTTAAGTCTGAGTAATAAAGACAGGTGCACATATCATAGGTCATAGTGATCACAGTTATCAAGAAAATAATATTATCTAGCAGAGGAATAAGGTTAAAGGTAGATGCTCCATAAATGTGCCCAAGAACCATGAGGATTTTTCTCTCTCCACTGGGTCCAGCATTGTAAGAAACAGCACAATTTTAAAGGCTCCTTCCAAGTACAGGTTGTCAGTATGCACCCAGGCTTATCTCAGGCCTTTATCCAACCCTTTAGACATCAGATACACTTGGCAAAATGTACAGATGACTGCAGGCTGAGCTACATAGCAGCAGGCTACCTGGGAAATGGAACAGAGGTAACTCCACAGTGGAAATCTAGCAATAGATCAAAGTGCTGCAAAGCTGGTTACAGCTGAAGGGGCCAAGATTCTCAGGCTTCAAGAGAAATATATAGGTATGTATATGTATATAGAGTGTGTACAGTCCTGGGAAGTAAAGTCGAAGAATTGCAGACCAATTGTATTCCTCTAAAACAAAAACTTCAGGTTAATAACAAGTAAACTGTGCTTTGAGGTGCTTAAAAAGGTTCAACATTAATTTTCCCAATCTTTCCAAGAAATCTATGTTTATGGTTACATTAATTTTATCAATGCAGTAGTTAAAATAAGATGACTTCATTGAGGTATCCCCAATTATAGATTTTTTTAACTTGCAGAGCAGAGGATATAAATCAGAACCATAGGCTGTAAGACTAGTCAACTCTGTGACCTCATCAATAATTACTAGGCTTGCTATCCTCCTTATTCTTTGGCTGAATTACTGGCTTTAAGTTTCTGAAGAAATTCTGCCATATCTAAAACCTTAATTCATACAGAATTAGCAGAAGACTACCTTTCCCCCTAACTTCTCAGTGGAATTTTGGAAATAAACTGCTACTTTGGTGGATATGCTTCCTTATTCTGTCCTCCCATGTGACCTCCACCATCCTCTCCTAACGTAGGAAAACCTCTGTGGAGAATTGCCATTGGGTAGCTACAATCAAGGAAGCTAGTCAATTGTCCAAAGGGCTTGCCTAAAGACCAAGAAAGGCTGACTATCCATCAGAAGCTCAACCTGTCTTCTCAAAATTAGAACCAGCATCTGCTTTCAAGGGAAAGACATGAGAGTAGAAAGGAAATGCTCCTCTGTTAGCATCTACTGGGCAGCTTGGGAAGACCTTCAAGTTCTAGCAATAGTAAATTCTTCGGGCTCTATAAATGGCAAATAAGTTCTATGCCTCAGGAGCCTGAAGGGTTTTGCGTTCCCCAGAAACATATCATAGGGGGTAACTAGACTGGCTGAGAGAGTACTTATGATTACTCAGCCTGGATGATGCTGGCCACATGTGATCTGAGAAAAGTGCAACTTCTATAAAACAACAAATCACTATGTAAGGAGGATCAGAATTCCATCAATGTCAGTGTTCTGGGACACAATCTCACAGGAGAAAGTCTGCTGAGAAAGACTGCTGGAAGTCCCAGGAGCTTTCTTAAAGGCTTCTCTTTTAGATAAAAGAAGGTATCACAGAATAGTCATTAAGAACCTGGGCTCTGAATTTGACTGACTGAAAATCTAGGATGCACCACTGACCACACTAGTTAAAGCTGCATGACCTTGGGCAAATGACTTCAGCCTCTCTAACTAAGGCTCAGGGTCCTCATCTGGAAAATGGGGATGATATAGTTGTATGAACTTTACAAGGATATTATGAAGATCAAATGAAAAAAACCTTATGAGCTTTTGGTAGATAGAAAACATCCTATAAAGGTAAGCTATTGTTATTATAGCAGTAGTATATGCTGTTTTGAATCCAATCCTCTGTCTCACAGACAATTTTTATTTGTTATTTACAAAGTTTCTTAACAAATACAGTTTTGGGGTTGCCTAGTAAACAGCAAAAAGACAGCAGCAAACTAAGGTTTGCTAGTTAACTAGCTAGAGGGCAGCACAATGACTACATGGGAAGTGACAGCAGGCAAACAACTAAACCAATAAAGAAGAAAGTTTTCTTATACTGTAATGCAAGAACTACTGGGTATTTACCCCAAAGATACAGATGGAGTGAAAAGAAGGGCCATCTGTACCCCAATGTTTATAGCAGCAATGGCCACGGTGGCCAAACTGTGGAAAGAACCAAGATGCCCTTCAATGGGCAAATGGATAAGGGAGATGTGGTCCATATACACTATGGAGTATTATGCCTCCATCAGAAAGGATGAATACCCAATTTTTGTAGCAACATGGACAGGACTGGAAGAGATTATGCTGAGTGAAGTAAGTCAAGCAGAGAGAGTCAATTATCATATGGTTTCACTTATTTGTGGAGCATAACAAATAGCATGGAGGACAAGGGGAGATGGAAAGGAGAAGGGAGTTGGGGGAAATTGGAAGGGGAGGTGAACCATGAGAGACTATGGACTCTGAAAAACAATCTGAGGGTTTTGAAGGGGCAGAGGGTGGGAGGTTGGGGGAACCAGGTGGTGGGTATTAGAGAGGGCACGGATTGCATGGAGCACTGGGTGTGGTACAAAAATAATGAATATTGTTATGCTGAAAATAAATTAAAAAAAATAAAAATAAAATAATGTAATGCAAGAATAAACCTCTGGTAATTAAGAGAAGCATCAGTGTTATTTCCTATCTCCTCATTCCAAAACACAAACATTTTGTTCTTGATATTCTTTAGCTTCACGTTAATGTAAACATAGGATGAAGTTTTTAAAAGGTCATCTTGTTTGGCATCCTTTGAACTTTTTTGAATATGAATACTCATGCCTTGCCTTAATTCTATAAATATTCAGCAACTATCTCTCTGCTTACTCCTACTGGAACTACTTAGTGATGTATAACAAAGCTTCTTATTTCAAAATCATCAATATTTTCAATTATTTTTTTTTTTCTTTTCTACGATTTCCTAATTTACAGATTCCAATCCTTAAAGTCTCTCTTTGATGGCATTCTTTTTGACTATTAATTCTCTCTGTTGAAATTTTTAAAAAATCCAAATGACTATACATTTAGATAATTTTAATTGTTTTTTTCTTTTGTATCTGTACATTCCGATTTCATGATCATTTAGTTGTTATTTCATAAACACCTGTTCTTTTTTTTAATGGATGCTAGTCATTCTTTTATTTTTTGGAGATTTTAGACAGGCTAGTTTCTTATTTTCAAATATTTGCCACCATAATCATGCCACCCTATGATGACTTGCTATAGCATGCGAGGCTATAATAGATATAAACCCAGTTGCTGCAAAGTATTAGAGACTGTTTAGATTGAAGGGAGAGTATAAACAGAAGAATGGAGGTGGTGCAGATTAGATGAGAAAGCCACCATATAATTTACATTTTTCTCAAGTTGAATTTTAAAATACTAAGAGAAAAATACCAAAGTCTTCAAAGAAATAAGTTGGATTAGGACATACGATAAATAGCTTGTTTTACAAATTCAAAATGCTAACTGTTTCTAGGTAGTTTTCCTTGTCCTGTGCCTAGCAAGAGTTTAAGACTTAATACTCTTCTCATTGACTGTGGTTTGGATGGATGAATGAAGAATAGGTAGAAGAATATTAATTAATGATGAACCCCACAAATGGAAGAAGTCAAGTGAAATGATCATTAATATCATATCTCAATTCCAAGAGCAGATCCGTTTTGCAACCAATGTTTCTGAAATTACAGTCTTATGGTCAATATATACATCCAACAAGGAAGTTTTTTTTCCTCTAAAAAATCTCTTCATACGAAAAAGACATCTTTGAAATAATTTTATTTGGAATTAAAGAAATGGAATATTTTAAAATCATAATTATGAAAAAGTTTTACACATATGCACAAAACAAAATGATAGCAACAATTTAGAAATTTCTAATTAAATGGGAACAACAGAGACCAATCTCTAACTGAAATAGATAGGCTATGCTCTACTATAAAGTCAGCAAAAATCTGAGTGTGGTCAAAACCAGAAGAAAATTAAATGATAGGTTTTGAACTCTTTGGAGGAAAATAACCTTTTCCTAGCTCCCTGGGGTCTTCCCATATGAGCAACTTTGACTCTTCTAGCTAAAGTGGATCTTCTAATAAGCCAGTGGAAACATGTTTATGAGTTTATTCTGCCCAGCAAAGAGGACCTTAATTGGTAGAGAAAAATGAAAAGGGGATTTGTGAATGCTTTTGATCAAAAGTGAGGTATCTCTGAGAGAAATTTTTCCCTTGAGGCTAAGAAAACATTTGAAGAGACTTTCCAAACAGAAGATCTCAGATAAAAGGCTGCAGCCCAGAATTATGAAGCAGTCATCAATCCTGATTCTCCTATGCCCTCGCAAGACTAGAGGTGAGTGATAGGAGACCTGGGACCATTAGAAAACAAGGCCATTGGCTCCTCCTGCTAGAACATTTCCAGATGCTTAGCCTACCTTGTTTCATTAGTAGCAAACCACCTGCTTTGTTCTAGTCAATAAACCAACCAAGACTCTGGGGGAAAATTTTTTAAAAATTGCCATTCAGTAAACCTCATCCAACATTATGACCTAATGATTTAATAATTATTCTTTGGGAAAAGCTGGAAACACAGGCATGGAAAAATGGTCCAAAAGATAAACTTCATATAAGCATAAGCAACTGGTTGAAAGGAGGAAACAATGAAGGAATTGTAAAAGAACTGAATGCATGTAATACCAAGAAATTAAGACCTCCATACAGCAGTATAGATACATGTTTTGAACTCTAAGATATATTTCCCTGAAGACTCAGAAGATCAAATTAAATTCTAACTTAAATTTGTTAGGATAAGATAGATTTTATGCCTTGTCTACAGGTATCACCCTGTACAAATAAAAGCTGAACCTGGGAACTTATCAAGTAGAGAATCATGGAATAATAAATTCTTTGAGATGGAAAGGACTTTGAAGGTCATGTAATCTAAAACTTCCCTGGTCCGCAAATCCCTTGTGTAACTCTGGGACCAAATGATCCTACAGGTTCTGCATGTATTTATTTTTTATTTATTTTTATTTGTTTACCCTTTTAAATTAATATATAATGCATTATTTGTTTCAGGGGTACAGGTTTGTGATTCATCAGTCTTACACAATACCCAGTGCTCACCACAAGGCACACCCTCCCCAGTGTCCATCATCTAGCCACCCCATTTCCCCTCCCCTCCAGCAACCCTTAGTTTGTTTCCAAAGATTAAGAGTCTCTTATGGTTTGTCTCCCTCTCTGGTTTCGTCTTGTTTCATTTTCTCTCTCTTTCCCTATGATCCTCTGCATTGTTTCTTAAATTCTGCATATCAGTGAGATCATATGATAATTGCCTTTCTCTGATGAACTTATTTCACTTAGCATAACACCCTCTAGTTCCATCCACGTTGCTGCAAATGGCAAGATTTCATTTTCGATGGTTACATAACATTCCTGTGTGTGTGTGTGTGTGTGTGTGTGTGTGTGTGTGTGTGTGTGTGTGTGTATGTATACCACATCTTTATCCATTCATCTGTCAATGGACATCTGGGCTACGTCCATAGTTTGGCTATTGTGGACTTTGCAGCTATAAACACTGGGGGGCAAGAACCCCTTTAGATCATTACATTTGTAACTTTGGGGTAAATACCCAGTAGTGAATTACTGGGTCATATGGTAGATCTATTTTCAACTTTTTGGGGAAACTCCATACTGTTTTCCAGAGTAGTTGCACTGGCTGCACCAGCCAGGGTTCCCCTTTCTCTGCATCCTTGTCAGCATCTGTCATTTCCTGACTTGTTAATTTTAGCCATTTTAACTGGTTTTGATTTGTATTTCCCTGATACCTCATTGTGGTTTTGATTTGTATTTCCCTGATCCCGAGTGATGATGAGCATTTTTCATGTGTCTGTTCTCCATTTGGATGTCTTCTTTGCAGAAATGTATGTTCATGCCTTCTACCCATTTCTTGATTGGGTTATTTGTTCTTTGGGTGTGGAATTGGATAAGTTCTTTCTAGATTTTGGATACTAGCCCTTTATCTGATATGTCATTTACAAATATCTTTTTCCATTCTGTCAGTTGTCTTTTGGTTTTGTTTGACTCTTTCCTTTGCTGTGCAAAAGCTTTTGATCTTGATGAAATCCCAACAGTTCATTTTTGCTTTTATTTCCCTTGCCTTTGGAGATGTGTCTAGCAAGAAGTTGCTGCAGCCGAGGTCAAAGAGGTTCCAGCTTGTGTTTTCTTCTAGGATTTTGATGGATTTCTGCCTCACATTTAGGTCTTTCATCCATTTTGAATTTGTCTTTGTGTATGGAATGAGAAAGTGGTCCAGTTTCATTCTTCTGCATGTGGCTTTTCCCATGCAGAAGGGAATACCTTCCCAACACCACTTGTTGAAGAAAGTCTCTTTTTTCTACTGGATATTTTTTCCTGCTTTGTCAAAGACTAGTTGACCACAGAGTTGAGGGTCCATTTCTGTGTTCTCTATGCTGTTCCACTGATCTATGTGTTTGTGTTTGTGCCAGTACCATACTGTCTTGATGATTACAACTTTGTAGTGGAGTTTGAAATCCGGAATTGCGATGTTACCAGCTTTGGATTTCTATTTCAACAATCCTTTGGCTATTCAGAGTCTTTTCTGGTTCTATACAAATTTTAAAATTATTTGTTCCAGTTCTGTGAAAAACAATTTTGATGGTATTTTGATAGGGATTGTACTGAAAGTGTAGACTGATCTAGGTAGCATAGACATTTTAACAATATTTGTTTTTCCAACCCATGAGCATGGAATATTCTTCACTTTCTTTGTGTCTTCCTCATTTGATCTTATGAGTATTCTATAGTTTTCTGAATACAGATCCTTTGCCTCTTTGGTTAGATTTATTCTTAGGTATCTTATGTTTTGGGGTGCAATTATAAATAGGATCAACTCCTTAATTTCTCTTTCTTCTATCTCATTGTTGGTGTATAGACGTGCAACTAATTTCTGTGTGCTGATTTTATAGCCTGATACTGTACTGAATTCCTGTATGAGTTCTAGCAGTTTTAAGTGGAGTCTTTTGGGCTTTCTACATGAAGTATCATGTCATCTGCAAAGAGTGAGAGTTTAACTTCTTTCCCAATTCTGGTGTCTTTTATTTCTTTTGGTTGTCTGATTGTTGAGGCTACGACTTCTAATACTATTTGAACAGCAGTGGTGATAGTGGACATCCCTGCTGTGTTCCTAACCTTAGGGAGAAAGCTCTCAGCTCTCTCCCATTGAGAATGATATTTGCTGTGGATTTTTCATAGATGGCTTTTATGATATTTAGGTATGTACCCTCTATCCCTACACTGTGAAGAGCTTTAATCAAGAAAGGATTCTGTACTTTGTCAAATGCTTTTTTCTGCATCTATTGACAGGATCATATGGTTCCTGTCCTTTCTTTTATTTATGTAGTGTATCACATGGATTGATTTGCAGATGTTGAACCAACCTTGCAGCCCAGGAATAAATTCCACTTGGTTATAGTGAATAATCCTTTTAATGTACTGTTGGATTCTATTGCTAATATTCTGGTGAGAATTTCTGCATCCACGTTCATCAGGGATACTGGTCTATAATTTCCCCTTTTGATGGGGTCTTTGCCTGGTTTGGGGATCAAGGTAATGCTGGCCTTATTAAAAAAAAAAGTTTGGAAGTTTTCCTTACATTTTGATTTTTTGAAATAGCTTCAGAAGGATGGGTATTAGTTTTTCCTTTAAATGTTTGGTAGAATTCTCCTGGGAAGCCATCTGGCCCTGGACTCTTATTTCTTGGGAGATTTTTGCTTACTGCTTCAACTTCCTTGCTGGTTATGGGCCTGTTCAGGCTTTCTATTTCTTCCTGGTTCAGTTTTGGTATACATCTCAAGGAATGTATCCATTTCTTCCAGACTATCTAATTTGTTGGCATATAGTTCCTCATGATATGTTCTTAAAAACTATTTGTATTTCTTTAGTGTTGGTTGTGATCTCTCCTTTCATTCATGATTTTATTTATTTGGGTCCTTTCTCTTTTCTTTTTGGTAAGTCTGGCCAGTGGTTTATCAATCTTACTAATTCTTTCAATCTTACAAATACATGGCAACTTAACCTAACCTCCTAGTTTCGTTGATCTGTTCTACTTTTCTTTTGGTTTCTATTTCATTGACTTCTACTCTGATCTTTATGATTTCTCTTCTCCTGCTGGGTTTAGGCTTTCTTCGCTATGCTCTCTCCAGCTCCTTTAGGTGTAAGGTTAGGTTGTATTTGAGACCTTTCTTGTCTCTTGAGAAAGGCTTGTAGAGCTATATACTTCCCTCTTAGGACCTCCTTTACTGCATCCCAAAGGACTTCAAGCAGTTGTGTTTTAATCATCATTTGTTTCCATAGATTTTTTACCTCTTTAATTTCTTGTTGACCCATTCATTCTTTAGCAGGATGCTCTTTAGCCTCCATGTATTTGAGTTCTTTCCAACCTTCCTCTTGTGATTGAGTTCCAGTTTCAAAGCATTGTGGTCTGAAAATACGCAGGGAATGATCCCAATCTTTTGGTACTGGTTGAGACGTGATTTGTGACGCAGGATGTGATCTACTCTAGAGAATGTTCCATGTGCACTCAGGAAGAATGTGTATTCTGTTGCTTTGGGATGGAATGTTCTGAATATATCTGTGACGTCCATCTGGCCTAGTGTGTCATTCAAAGCCCTTATTTCCTTTTTGATCTTCTGCTTAGGTGATCTGTCCACTACAGTGCGGGGGGTGTTAAAGTCCTTTACTATTATTGTATTACTATTGATGTGTTTCTTTTATTTTGTTATTAATTTGCTTATATAATTGGCTGCTCCCATTTAGGGGTATAGATATTTACAACTGTTACATCTTGTTGGATAAACCCTTTAATTCTAATATAGTATCCTTCCTCATCTCTTATTATAGTCTTTAGTTTAAAATCTAACTTGTCTGATATAAGGATTGCCACCCCACTTTCTTTTGATGTCCATTAGCATAATAAATGGTTTTCCACCCACTCACTTTAAATCTGGAGGTATCCTCAGGTCTAAAAGGAGTCTCTTGCAGACAGCATATTGATGAGTTTTGCTTTTTTATCCAGTCTGATACCGTGTATTTTGATTGGGCCATTTGGCCCATTTATATTCAGGGTAACTGTTGAAAGATGTGAATTTAGTGCCATTGTATTGTCTGTAGGTGACTGTCACTGTTTATTATCACTATTCCTTTCTGGTCTGTGTTCCTTTTGGGCTCTCTCTTTGCTTAGAGGACCCCTTTAGATATTTCTTGTAGGGCTGCTTTGATGATAACAAAACCTTTTTGGCCTTGTTTTTCCTGGAAGTATTTTATCACTCTTATTTTGAATGACATCCTAACTGGATAAAGTATTCTTGGTTGCATATTTTTCTTTTAGTACCTTGAATATATCATGCTAGTCCTTTCTGACCGGGGTTCTCTGTGCTTCCTGGATTTTGATGCCTGTTTCCCCAGATTAGGGACGTTCTCCACTATAATTTGCTCCATTATACCTTCTGCCCCCTTTCTGTCTTCTTCTTCTGGGATCCCAATTATTCTAATATTGTTCCATCTTATGGTATCAGTTCTCTCTCGAATTCTCCCCTTGTGATCCAGTAGTTGTTTATCTCTCTTTTTCTCAACTCTGCTTTTAAAGAACCTTCAGCCACCAGCTGGCCCTTTTGTTATCTTCAGAGTCAGGTGACCTGAAGAAAGATGCATGCTTCATTAACTCCACACTCTCTTCTCTTTCTCACCTCAACTCTGTGAATATCTTCTCATTTCCCTGCTTTACTGAATCTCTTCTCATTAAAATCATCCAGAGCCCCCACTTGCTGAATCTGTGAAACACATTTCTGTTCTTAACTTCTTAATTTGTGTTTGGCATTTTTACATGGTAATATCCCACCCTATTCTCCTTTCACGTCCTTTGCTGAGTCTTTACTACTTCTCTGGCTATTCCTTCTTGCCTTTTTTAAGTGGTTCTTTTTTTCCTGCCCTTTAAGTACTGGCCTACTTCAGATACATGGCAATGACACTTTATTATCTCACTCTGGATACTCTACTTGATTGGTCACATTTTCCACCATCCTAACCACCGTCCCAACCACCATCTGGATCCTAAGGACTTGAAAAAAATCTAGATTTTGGCTTAGAACTCTATTTGAGCCCCAGACTTAGATATTCAGATGTCTATAAGACATTGTTATTGGGATACCTTACTGGTCCCTCAAACTCAACATAACCAAACAGAATGCATTATTTTCTTCCACTTGAATTGGCTTTTCCTGTACTTACTCTTTTAGTAATACATTCAGACTGTATGTATATTTCTCTCACATAAACTGTCTTCCCTTGCATTTATTATTTTACACAACCATCCATCAAGGCAGCCACATCAGAAATCTGAGAGTGTTCTTAGATACTTCCCTCATATTCAGCCATTACAAAAAAATCTCCTCCTCCTCCTCTGTTAACCCTCTTTTTTCTTCTTTTTCCTCTTCTCCTCCTCATTCTTTTTTACTATTGGGATCATAAAAAATATTTATTGAGTGCATGCTATATGTTAGGTACTCATAAGCTTTATCAATTCTTATCTCATTTAATTTTCACAATTCCTCAGTCTCTTTCAAATATGTCTCCTTTGTTTCATCCTTATAGTTATTACCATGTTTAGGCCCTTGTCATTCACTAAACCAGACTCTTAGTTCCCTGAAGAGGATCATGTGTGTCTTTGTTCCTCAATGTTCCCAGTGCTTAGCATGATGATTAGCACTTAGTATTTCCTTAGTAAGTGTCTACTGAGGAAACAAAGTATTTTCACTATTTAAAAATAGGTAGATGGCCAAATACTTTAGTATCCAAACCAGGAAACTTCTGAGATTGAATCAAGGCACTATCAATAATCATTCTGGGTCAACAGGAATTGGGATTGCTCCAGACAAACTGAGACAAATCATCACCCTAATAATCAGACTACTTATGTATGCCAGATGGGTTTTTGGCAACTTAATTCCATTTTCTCCTTCCATATTCTCCCTGGGAGTATAGGAACTGGAAGCTTGGGAACTACATTTTCTGGAATCTCTGCCAGCAGGGTTGTGGTGCTAGATGAAAACAATGAGCATCATTCATGTAAGATTTCAAAGACAAAAAAAAAAAAATAGAAACCATCATTACTCCTTTGAGGTAGGTAGTCACATGTGTTTTCATTGAATGCATATGTGAGGTTTTGCCAACAGTTTCCAAGTATCTTCCTATAAAATAGTTTAGTGTTGTGAGCAGCTGAAATCATTGGAGGCAATTTCCTGTAGTTCCTGTGCTTCATAATTTTCTGATTACTAGTAGCTACATACCTGATCTCTATCTCATGCCTTCCAAATCATTAACTCTTTTTGCTATAGGCTCTAATTCCCTAAATTGAATCCCTTCCTGTTTGAAAAATCTAAAGTTCTGTTCTTATTGATACACTATGAAAGAATACATAACTGTAGAACCTAAATACATTAACTTTATGAAGAGGCACAAATCATTTGTTTCCACATCTAAATGTATAAGTATTGGTTTTACTGTGTATGCATAAAGAATATTATATAAAATTTTACATATATGCTTACTGCTTAATTCATCTAGAAACTAATTGGATATTATTTAAATTAATAGACTCAATAGCAAAGACTAAAGATTAATGTCTTAAATTAAGAGAAAAAAATTTGTTGATATGTAACCTTTGTATGTGTATCTATCATTCCTTTGAATTAAAATGATCTATATCTGTTAGTGAGTGATAATCCTTTTGAAATTTATAAAGACAGAGGGACTGCCATCCATTGGACCTATAAAGACCAGGGTACACATCATCATTTTCTTATACCAACATGCCTGATGATGCACAGGGTTGTACTAAAGTGTGTAAGAGTGGATGTGAAACAGGACATTGACTCTTGAATTTGTTAATCATCATATTTTCATAGAAAATGATTAGCTTCTTTTCAGCTCTTATTTCAGAAAAAAATAATACATACACAAACCCATTCATGCAACACATTATCTTAAAACATTTATATTCATATGATTAGAAATATCTAATCTGTATGTACTAAATACATACTGTATTTATATCTGTATGTACTACAGTTGTACATACATATCTGTATGTACTAAACTGTCACCCTTTCCATTTGAAGGTAATGTTCAATGGACAGGCACTTGTTTCCATCTCAGTGACTATCGTGAAGATGGGTTAATTTCCAGGGATGATGTATAGTCAATGCAGGTGGCAGAGCTAGCTTACATTCACAGGCAACATTCAACTCCTGCCTGAATTGAGACATTCATCACTGTGTTCTGCCTATTCATGCCTCTGTCAACAAATGAAGGTCATATTACTCCCTCCAATTTGTGCTAGCAGGAAATGTGAGTACAGCAAGCAATCTGAAGGGTGAGTATGAATTGAGAGGAAGTACTTCTGGTGAGCCTTTATAGGACTGAAGTCTCATTTAGCCACTTTTTCATTCAGGTTAATTTTTTTTAAAGATTTTATTTATTTATTTGACAGATAGAGATCACAGCAGGCAGAGAAGCAGACAGAGAGAGAGAGAGAGAGAGAGAGAGGAGGAAGCAGGCTCCCTGCTGAGCAGAGAGCCTGATGTGGGGCTCGATCCCAGGACCCTGGGATCATGACCTGAGCTGAAGAGAGAGGTTTTAACCTACTGAACCACCCAGGCGCCCCTCATTCAGGTTAATTCATGGAAAAGAGGAAGAAGAAAAAGCAAATAAGTGGAAATTCACCTTTATGAATACTTACTCTGGGCCAGATTCTGTGCTCAATAATTTCACATATTTCCTTACTGATTTATCACAACATCCTTGAAGAAGGAATTGTATAATAAGAAGGAATTGTATAATAAGGAGGCCTGTCACTTACTGTCTCAAAGACTTAGAGCAAAGTTCCTTGCCTTTCTCAGCATCAGTTATTTCACCTGCCAAATGAGAATAATAATCCCTGCCATATATCTGGGCATTCTTCACACATGTAATGGTTGCTTTACATTTTCCTTCCCTGATAGACTACCCGCCACATTAAGTTTTGAAAACCAGACTTGTCTAATGCCAAAGGTCCACTTTTCTCAGAGCCTACCTTAGAAGGGGCTTTAAAATAAGAGCTTACCTGGACAATCTAGATGCTCCTCAGACATGTGCTCATCCCTAGGCAGAAGCCACGTTCAGTACAGTGCAATTAGAAGCTTATCTTTACCACTAAAAATGCTCATACATCAAAGACCAAAGAAGAAAACTGCAGAAGAAAAGCAACCGGTGATGATAAGCAGAGAAGGTCACCTTGCTGTTGATGATTGCTGGCACACACACACATCAAGGGACACAGAACAAACCTGAGTAAAGGTCAAACCCATCCACTTTGTGTGCCAGGAACTAAGGCTAGGGAAGAATCTACAAAGAAATACCATGAACTTTTAAAGTTCTACACTTATGACCAAGGGTCAGTTGTTGGTCTCTGTAGATTCACTGTAGGACTTTTGCCTCAGCTCCTTCTCAGTCATAGAGAGCAGAGAATGGAAACCCAAACTAAAAACTGTCCCTTTCTACAGAGCCAGAACACATCCAAAGATAATAAGAATCACCATAACAGTCTATAATTGCTTTAAGCTTCTCCCTGTTATTCAGGCAATCAAGCAATAAATACAGTCCATGTATTTGTATTTCTGAGGAAGATGTGAACATCTGTGCATTTGAAGTCTGTGTGTGTGGGCCTCTCTTTTACTTCTACCTGCCCGGCAGAAGACTGTTCAACATGCCCATGGACTAGCTGGGAGTCCCTATGTTCTGCACCTGCCAGGAGGCACCAGGAAGACCACAGTGCAGAAGACAACAACCTGGGACACTGGAGGGAATAATCTGGCTAGGAAACTGAGACCAAACATGACAAGAGAATAAACGTAGACCTGAAGGAATCCTGACAGAGGAGAGGTTAATTTGGTCTGGAAGAACTACAGAGGCTTCACTTTGGAAATGGGCTGGACATTGTGGGATGTGATGGGTTTGAGTAGAGGAGCAGGAAGAGAAGGGCTTGCTGAGCAGGGCACACAGCATCAGCGAGGGCACAGAGGTGGGTTAGGATGGTTTGTGGAGGACACAGGTGTAAGACCACCTGGTGAAGTAGATGTGTCTTAAAGAGAAATGAGATTCAGCTGGTGTGTGTCCTGGGCCCCAAGTCAGAAAACGTGGGTTCTGGTACACACTGTGGTCTCTGTCCTTGCACAGGCCACATTCTCTCTGGTCTTACTTTATTCACATCAATAATCAGATCGTTCCACTAGATGAGCTTTATGATCTTCTTCCAGCTGTAGCAACTGAGATCCCTTGATCTTGAAAGCTCCTAGGGAGAAGGCATACATCTCCACTTGTGGCTAAAGGTCCAGGAAGAAACAGAACCAATGCCACAAAGAACAAACAAAAAAATTTCTTTTTCTTTTTCTTTCTTTCTTTTTATTTATTTATTTATTTTTTAAGCACAGATGAGATCCTCTGGAATTCCTTAAGCCTGATGGAGGAAGTCTGGGTGGTTTAACATTAGGTGCTGAGGCTCACTATTATTTTCACTTCAGGACTCACCATCCAAGGTTGGTGGGGTTTGAAAAAATCCAGCTCAATGTTCATTTCTTTTCTGCTGCACATGCTTTTGATAGGAAGGCAAGCTTCAACAGTCACATCCTCTATAACAGGTCTTGCACATTTCTTTCCTTAGAATCCTTTCCTCTTGAAGATGCTTCCTCAATCAAGGTTCTCAGAACTGGCCACTGCAGAGGGCCTGCCTCCAACGGGCAGTGCTCAGAATGACAGGCATTACCTCTACTTCCTGGCAGATGACTGGGGTCATTGTGCCAAAGGTATGGCGGGAGCCTATCTGTCGCACGCGTAATTCACATAGCAGATAATCTTGTCTGAGTCTCATTGCAGCCATGACAAACATGACATCTTAAACATTTAAATAAAACAAGTATTTTTGCAAAAAACTATTTTTATCCAGATGTATTTCTTTTTATTTAGATGTAAGGGGAACACATAGGAAAATCCACTTTTAAAGACCAAATAAACCTAAGACTATATACACATGCTCATCAAGAAAAGCTTTTAAGGTTTTGATTTTATTACTACTATGCAGCATCCTCAGTTCATACTTTAACTGAAGGAGGAGGCACTTCTATTTGATCATTTTTATCTCCTCTCCCTTAGCAAGTGTCTGCTTTTTAAATTGGCCAGCTGTTCTTAACGCAAAGCAGGATGACCAGAGTTTCCTTTTCCTGATCATGTCTTACAAGGTTTTAACTGCTAGTAGTATGACTTCCACCATTGTATCATACAAGATTTATCTTCCTAAGTTTGTGAAGTCAACAACCAAGGTTTCGTCAAAGCTGAAAAACAGCATCTGCACTTGGATGTTTCTCACGGTTTCAAGCAATAAATCACAGGGAGAGAGAAATAAAAAGGCATTTACTGAAATTAAATCATCTGCTTAGAAATAGTACATTTTTTTCCCAGTCTGGAAGATTTGAAAAGAAAACAAAACTCTGGATGTGTATGTAGTAGACAGGGGAAAATGCTGATCAGTCTGAAGTAACACGTATATCAAAATTTTAAGACATAAGACTTATGTAGAGTAATATTTATTTTAAAATGTAATGCAATAAGGAAAGATAAAAGAAGATTTGTTTTCTCTAGCCAGCTTCCAGTAAGTAAAGGCAGGGGGAAGAGTATTTAAACTGCATCTGAATACAAAATTGCAGTACAGCTAAACATAACAGAACTACCTCACAACTGAACTAGTGCATAGCAATCAGATCCAAAAGAAACAACAAAAAAATGTTTGAATCTCTTGGATGTAGATCAACTCATCTCGTACATTTTTGAATCTAAAACAAACCCTACATACTTGCTGACAGACAGTGTGGAACAAAATATCACTTCAAAGATGATCACAGCAATTCACAATGACAGGACAACTCCCATCCTGGGAATTCACTTCATGCCATTAAGTTACTTTTTATAGCAATTGGAGAATTACGAAAAATTTGCCACTGTGACCACAACTAATCTCTCCACTTGAAAAAAAATTACTAAATAAAATCTGCCTTCTTCCAAAAGAGGAAATAACTGTCACTTTCAGTGTGTCTATCACAAAGAACTGAAAGCAGCTCACCTGGGAGACTGCCTAGGTTAGAGGAAGTTCTCTGAGTTAGCACTGATGCAATATTCAAGATGGAGCAAGGAAGAACAAAAGAAAATGAGTTCGTGATTAAATAAGGGCTGAATGATTAACAAAAGAATAAAATCCAGAAACTGTCTAAAGACAGTGACCAGATCAAACAAATGGAGATGTGGACCACCCAACTTTATGATATGCAGCCCCAAATGTCACTTCTCCTCCTGCTTGTACTTCCCTGAAACAGGGCCCACTTTTACTTGGTTGTGTCTTTCTACCTTCTTTCTCTTTCTTCTTTCTATTCTCTTTAGTCAGTTGGTAGCTACACTTCCTTACCCATCCTAAGTTTCTGTAAGAGATCAAGGGCCTCTGTGAACAGATTCCTCCTCCCCCCACACTCCACCCCTCCCCCAGTGAAGCATCTCCATGGCCCTCTCACTTTCCTGGCCTACAGCACTTGCTCGGGGTCAGTTCTGCTAAGCCTGACAAACACTATCCATATCATCTTGTGTTGGGTGCTGGACATGCAAAGATTAAAGTCATGCTAAGGAAGCCCAAATCTGACAATGGGAACAATGAGTACATGTAAGATGGAGAGGTGAAAGAGTAAGGCATAGGCAGATATCTATAAATAGCTACAGCACAAAAAAATCCCTGGATAGACAGAGCGGGTGTTGCCCCCATGGAAGGATGCGAATGACCTGCATGTGCCCATTTCCCATAGGACTCCTATCTGTGCCCACTCAACCTACCTCCACTCCTTCTAGGCCACCAACTAATGCTGACTAACATCATTCCCCATTCCATTCTCCTTATTTATATCCCCCAGATTTAAATGTAGCAACTCTAAGTGTCCTTGTTAATATACCCATCCCTCATAGAATGAACTTTATTCATTATAAAAAAAAATAGTACGTGGGGTAAGTCAGGTGAGTGTAAGGCTATAAGTGTGAATCACAAGCTAGATAACAGAATTGCATTGTTTATCCCTCTAGCAAAGGCCATTCTAAAAACATGCTCTCTCCAACTTCACAGAGCAACAGAGATGGTGTTCCTCCTGATGACTTCTTTTTCATCCTCCCACTGTCACCCCAGGCTCTTTCAGTGACCAGTGCTCTGCCCACTGTCCTTCAATGACAGGCTGGCTTCAGAATAAGCCCAGATGAGAGTGTCATGAGGAATTTAGCTTTGGTGTTAGGGATTTGTTTCTTTTTCAGTGCCAGGTGTTGGGGGTTGAGAGATTGGGGGATGGAGGAGACCTGCCTAATAGCTGCCAAGAAAAATCAGCAGAAAGTTTTCCAAGGCCCTCTTCTGAAAGAATAAACAAATGAAAACCCATAGTGAAAATATTTACGTGAGGGCTGATTATATAAGTGGCATTTATGAAAGCTGGGCAGAACCACATTTGCTTTGATGGCCCAGGATTTTCTAATCTGATATGAAAATTGGGGTCATTTGTCAAAAGTGGCAATGAGATGATTCTGGGTGATAATCTCTCTGCTAGTCTGAATAACATCTTCGGGAAACTAATAAATACCTATACCCAGACCACTTAAGAACAGCATTGCCAACCTGTGCAGAAGGTATGACTTGTGCTGGGAAGGGAACTAGCAGTGGTTACAGTGTCATTTCTTGATCAGTCAGCAAGAGTTATACCTTGAAAGGGAGAGGAGGTAGGGAGGAATGACTTTTCTTCTCTAGGGCTCTAATCCGTACCTTTCTGTGTTTGCAAACCTAAGATCATGCAAGAGACTCAATGAGCCAATTTCAGATAGTATAAATAACATTTTAAAAATGTACCTTTATAAGTGAAATGGTTCCCTGGGCAAACTAAATTGGCAAATTTAATTTCTTTGCTCTTGGTTGAAAGAAGATTAAGTTGATACCATAACACTGATCATCTCCTATAAAATTATGTTATAAAAATTTATGATTGACAAAATTAGAAAATAAATCATTAGTTAATAATTTTTTCTCCAAAATATTGCCGAGCACATAAGATAAAAATACAGAAGCTTGATGGTATAATGATTGGGGGCCACTGGCCTTGACCATTCATGCCTTTCTGGGTTCTCCTCTTCTTCCCCATTATTCCCTGACAGTGGGGACATCCCAGAAAGGACCCTGCCCTGATTTTCCAGTCTTGTCTTCTCCAGATATCAAGCATAAAGCTGAATGAAAGGTGTTTTGCTTCCTTAGAAAAGAAGTAGGACTTTGGTTGCTCAAGTTGATGCAGAAGGGAACTTTTTCTCATAAAACTTACAGAAATGTTTAGAAAGTATGCATTTTAAAACTTACAGAAATGCTTAGAAAGTATGCATTTTCCCTCATGTAAATTTAATTATCTGTATGATATTTTTTCCAGCTTTATTGAAAAATAGTTGACTTATATCACTGTATAAGTTTAAGGTACACAAGGTTTGATTCACATTTATCATGAAATGATGAGGATAGGCTTAGCTAACATCCATCTTCTCATATAGATGTGATAAAAAGAAAAGAAGAATAAAGGAGAAAAAATTTCTCCTTGTGATGGGAACTCTTAGGATTTATTCTTTTAACAACTTTCTTATAGGTCACACAAATTTTAAAAACTATTGTTTAATGCAGAGCACAACTCAAAAAAGAGAAAGGAAAGGATGAAGGGAGAAAGAGAGGAAAGTAAGTAAAGGAGGAGGGAGGGAAACAAGAAAAAAAGAATAAAAAGAAAGAAGACACAGAAATCACCAGATTTCAAGAACCATAAGGGAATTTAAGAGATAGCAGAAAGTAAAAGCTGAAGCTAGAGTAACCCATGAGATTTTGAAAACCCTAGGCTGAGAAAGTAACTGAAAGACTAGTCTAAGATCTCAGAAACCCAAGAGATTAAGACAAAGCAAGTGTAGATTTGTTGTTGAAGGCACTTGCATACTTCACTATCTCGGTAAAAAAAAAAAAAAAAAAAAAAAAAAAAAAAAAAAAAAAAGGACTCAATGAAGGAAGAGAAGACCATGGTAAAAAAAAAAAAAAAAGTACACACCCAGACTTTATGCAATGACATATGACTTAAGCCATATGCAGTTTGAGTTAACGGTCAATGGAAGAGACAAAAGTAGAATGGTGGTTGCCAGGAACTAAGGGGAAAGGGGAATGGGGAGGTAGTGCTCATTGGGTACTGAGTTTCAGTTTTGCAAGATGACAAGATTCTGGAGCTGAATGGCGGTGATGGTAGCACACAGCAGGGTGAATGTCCTTCATGTTGCTAAGCTATATTCCTAAAAATGGTTATGATGGTGAGCTTATGTGATGTACATTTTACCACAATACAAAAATATAAATATAAATACGTGGCTAAACACAAGTAAATATTGGCCGTATAAAGTAATTAAAATTAATTTATCATGGTCTTTTATATATAAAAATATGCAAATGTACAAGTGTCACTATCCTTACTTCCTTCTAAAGAGAACAGAATGGAAAGGAGAAGAAAGAGGTAACAGTGAAGAAACATGATAAACACTCTTCAGCCAGGTGACCAAGATAAACACCATTAGGGATAAGCCATGTTGAGTGTATATACCCTCGATATGATGTGATGAGAACAGTATTTTACCTCTGTGATCTTCTTCCACAAAACCCATAACTTCAAGACTGAGGTTATGGGTTTTGAACTGCTCTAATGAACCCTCAGAAAAACATCCAACAAATTGCAACCAAGGGGCATCTACTGACCACAGTGTTCCTCAAAACTGTCAAGGTTAGCAAAAACAAGAAAGTCTGGGAAACTGTCACAGCTATGAAGAGTCTAAGAAGACGTAACAGCTAAAATTCACTAAGCAGTAATTATGTGCCCGGAACAGAACTAGCTCATTTAATTACCATAATGAACCTATAGATAGATATCATTATAATATTTATTATATATATGGGAAAACTAAGGCATGGCACATTTACACAACTAGAGAGGTAACATAGCGGGTAAGTAGCAAAGCCAAAATATAACAATCCAGTAGTAACAAACCTGGGGAAGGTTTAGAAGTAAGGTATAACTAAAACACTAGTTAACAATAATATGCACAATTGAAGAGGATATATTGGAGCAATTTATCATTGTTATATTATTTAATTCAGACAAACACATGTGTGAAATTTTAATAGCAACCACTAAAAGAATAGAAAGTGTGCAAGTTTCCAAATAGTGGAGGGAAAGATAGGGAAAGAATGAAAGAAAACCAGTAAATCTAATTAAAAGCAAAAAATGGAGGAAAAAAGAAGCAAAAATAGCAACCTTAATAAAAAAAAGTTAGAAAATGAGTAAAATATAAGTAATCACGATACAGATAAGCAGAACAAACACCCTTGTTAACTGATATTATAAGATTCAATATTTAAAAATCTAACTACACACAGTTTACAATGGAATCAACCAAAACACCATGACCTAGATAAGTCCAAAATATAGGAATAGAAAAAGAAAGAGTAACAAAAAGAAAGTTGGTTCTATGATATTAATATAAGATAAAATAAACTTGAGAGGAAAAACATTATTAAAGATAAAGGTCTCAAGGTTCAACTATATAAAGCAACAAAACTTTAACCTATTGTAAGCCAAGCTGATGGAAATTCAAGGAGAAATCCTGGTGGAAGATTTTAATATGCTTCTCTTGAAAACATCAAGCCAATTAAACGCTAGTAAGGATACATTAGTTTTTTTTTTTTTTAATTAATTTTTTTTTATTTCCAGCATAACAGTATTCATTATTTTTGCACCACACCCCGTGCTCCATGCAATCCGTGCCCTCTATAATACCCACCACCTGGTACCCCAACCTCCCACCCCCCGTCCCTTCAAAACCCTCAGATTGTTTTTCAGAGTCCATAGTCTCTCATGGTTCACCCTAGTTTTGAAGAGCACAATTAATAAGACTGCCCTAATGAACATATGTAGAACCCTATTCCTAGGGAAAGGAGGCTAATATATTCTTTTCAAGCCATTTTTAATATATTCTTTTCAGTACATTTTTCTAATACAGATCTCTAATATATTCTTTTCAATACATTTTTTAAAAATTGACAATATAATATTAACCAAAAGTCTGTCTCAATGAATTCCAAACCATGTTTCACAATCACTGTGTAAAAAATTGGAACTCAATAATTCAATAATAACTTCATATTTTGGGAAACTTAAAGAAAGTTGTAATGGTTTGAAGAGCTAAGGAAGACTCATAATGAAAATTTCAACATGTTTACCCTGGGGCTAATAATACATTATATGTTAATTTTAAAAAATTCCAACATATTTAACTGGATGGCTATTAAGGCACTATTTCAAAACTGTGAGAAGCAGTTAAAGTATGCTTAGAGAGATATGTATGTTAGAAAATAAGACTGTCAATTAACAAACATTCACTTCAAGAAGATAGAAGAGGGGAGGCTTGGTGGCTCATATTCCAAAATCAGTTAAGCATCTGATTTTGGCTCAGGTCATGATTTCAGGGTCCTGGAATCAAGCCCCACATGGGGCTCCCTGCTTAGTGGGGAGACTGCTTGTCCCTTTCCCTCTTTCTTTCTCCATCTGTCCCAACTCTTGCTTGTGCTCTGTCTCTCAAATAAATAAATAAAATCTTTTAAGAAAAAAAGAAGATGGAAGAAATAAACAGAATAAACCCCAATATAGAAGAAAACAACATCATTTATGTAAACTCAAAATCACAAAAACTATATGATAATGCTTGGGGATATACCCATTTACAGGGTGGTGGTAAAATAATCTGAACACTTGTTGCAACCTCAGTGGGAAAAGGGGATGGATCGTGGAAGGGTACAAAACCGCCTTCAATTGCATTGATCATTTTTCATTTCTGTTAAATTAAGGATCTGAAACAAATATTTGAAATTGTTAACATTTATGAAATCTGAGTGGAAGATGTGCTAGTGTTTGTTAGTCTCTGTATCTTCCAAATATTTCAAGTCCTTTTCAGTTGGGAAAAAACTGAAACAGTGGGCAAAGAAAATATTTCAAGAGAAACATTAAGAAAAGGAAATGGGATTTTCTACTTTTGTCAGTTGTATGTAGGATCAACTTTAGGTCCTTCTTCTGTAGAAGGGATAATAGTAACTTCCACCTTCTAGACTCAATGACAGCGGCACATCCAGCTTGGCTCAGAGCCTGGTCCAGCGTGCTCTAGAATGTTAACAGCCGTTGCTATTTCCTCCTAGAGTTGGAAAGAGACTACTCTCATCTTCACATCAACTGGATGATCCTACTTCACTTACATCCTAAAGCAAAGGTACTCACTGCTACTTTTAATTCCTAAAAAACAGAAAACAAAAACCCTCCGAAAGCGTCATTTTTAATTAGTAAATGGATGTGAGGGTCATGAAACATAGGACACTGCTGAAGAGTTTTCTGACTGTAGCCACTTGAAGGCTGCCTTGTCTCCTGATACCCCCAGTCGCTTCCCCCCAGAGTGTTATTCCACTTGAATTCCAAGTCAGTGAGGTGGTCATCATCAGTAGTAATGCTACCACTACAGTTTTCTTCAACATTACATGCCCTGGAATTTTCCTTGTTGCCATTCTGATAGATATGTGTTTGTTTACATTGTGTTTGACTCATTTAACAGCCCTGTAAACATATTGTCATTTATTTTGCTAATAAGGAAATAAGGCCCAGATAGGTCCAGTGATCTCCCAGAGATAATAAAACATACCTCAGAGAGCTGTTTTGAGGATTTAAAAAGGTCATGTAATATAATTGACACATCGGAGACATTCCATAAATACTGGTTCTCCTCCCTTCTCCCAAGTGTTCAATTAATGTTTGTTGATCTATCATTCAATTAATGTCTGTTCATTATGTTAAATGAAAATATAGGGCACAGGTTTCTTTTTGTCATATATTTTGCATTTTTATCGAAGATCCCTGCTTCACAAATTGAACCACTGTTTTTGTTTTTCTGTGTGTGGGGTTTTTTTTTTTTTTTTTTTTTGCAACAACATATGGTAAAGTTCCAGAAAGATAATTAATTAAAAATTCCTCTAACTCTTCATTTGTGGCGAAAATGACATTCAAATGATTTTGTCTAAAATTATTCAACTACGAAAGATGAATTCACACTTTCCTCTTTCAGAAAAGGAGTAATTGCAGCATGAAGCACTTGATGAAATATTTCTTTGTTCTAACGTGCTGCCTGAAACAAGTGAATTTGGGATGGCTAATGGATATATGGTGATGAGAACAGAAAGATAGCCTTTGAAACACTTCCTAATTATATTTTCACACACACATTAATCATAGCAATAACTCAGAATAGTTTCAACTATATTTTAAATATATTCCTTCTAGAAGATGCCATTCAGAGGAAGAACAATCATACAGGCATCTGTGGTCATCGTCCTCTATTTTCTACGCATGAGGATTTTCTGAGAATGCCTAGAAATTGTAGGGTTTTGACCATATTAAAAAACAGATTTCTTGAGACCTCAGCCACTAGGGTAAATTGTAAGCAATAAACACTAGATTTGATTCTTTGTTTTCCCCCACCTTGATTTTTTTTTCTGTATTTCAAACAATTTATTTTGTAGTAGATTATGTTGCCATCAATAGCTATTTCCTGTTTTTACTACTTTTTTCTTCAGGTTTATTATAAATTTTTGCATATACAGTGTAACTGGGTTAAGGACATCAGCAGTGAGAACAAAGTGGACAGGAAAAGATGAAGAGCTCTCCTTTCCCATGTCCTGCCAGTGTTATTTTAATTCTGCATCATATTTATGAAGCATCTACTAAGAGACATCTAAGGCAGTGAGAAGAGAATCAGCCTTCTATATGCTCAGGGATGGTGGCTATACTGGGATAACAGTTTCAGTTCAGCTCATTGGAGTCTGCTGTTCTTTTCTTATCAGCACTACTCTGCTGGGGGACATCCTGACCAAATTAAACTATGCAACAGAATAATAGTCAGAGACAGACTCAATCCTGAGATTATATCCTCTACTGCAATATTTACTCTTGTTTTGGTCATGAGTATCTAACAATACTAGTTGTTATTATTAATAACCTAGTGGGGGCCAGACACTGTCTAAATTATTTCAAATTACCTTATCAACTATGAAGATTACACTGTTCCCATTGTAAGGAAGAGGAAACAGATCTAAAAGACTAAATAATTTGTCCAACATAATACAGCTACTAAGTAGCACAGAAAGACTTGAATCTAAAATACTCTTAACATGGAATATATGCTTATTCTGCTATACAGCCTGTCTTTCATTTATCTGCAGATTTTGAGTTATTTAAGGAGTATTTAAGGATGTAAAGGGTTGAAAAGTCCATGGGACCTGAGTCACATGGTGTAGTCTGGAGATGCTGGTGTCCGGGCCACGGCTGAACATCAGCTCATCAATAATGATGATCCAATGTGAGGAGGGCAACAGCAGGATTACAAGTAAGTCATCTAGTAATAGTCAACCTCTTTCTATACTTTATTTAGTCCATCATTGCTACCATATGCCTGGTAGAAACTTTCCATTCCCAGAGCTTGATTTTGAGAATGTTCACAGGACTGGAGGTGCCTAAGAATGAATTAAATTAGCACTTGTCTCCCAGGACCATTTTAAAAATCCATTTAACCCTGAAGGTCCAATCAGATGTTTATAGCATATTTTCTTGTTTCTTTGTTTGTGGACCTCTCTTTTTAGACAGGTTTACTGGAACAGAATTCATTCTAAGCTGGGTAAGCCACAGTTTTCGCAAAATGTATCATTAGCATGATGCAGAGAAGTGTGTAGGCGAGGAATAATACAACATGTGTGGAAACCCCATCACTTCCTCTTTGGTATATTTAGCATAGCGAGGTAGAAGCTGGCTGGTCAGCCCCACAGCAAACAGAATTTGCTTAGGAACTCTAAAGCTGTGTTTTCTAGACTCTGTATAGCTGGGATCTCCCCAGGCCATTTTCCTGTGTCTTCATTCTGTTCATCATACTTCTTTACAAGTTAAAGGATGACACCTACCTCCTTTCTTTATTTTAGAAAGAAGTCCTATCATGTCAATCCCATACTTAAAGTTTTCAGTGGCCTTCTCTGCCTATAGCATCAACTCCAAACTTCAGCTTCACATCTAGTGTACTTGACAAGCTGACCCTCCCCTTTTATTGGACTCACTTCCAGCCGGTCTTCATTCACCTGTTGCTCTAGACTTAGAGAAACATCCTCTACTCCTCAAACTATGTACTTTCATGAGCTCTAAATTCATCCTTTCTTCTCCTGCCTCCCACCCATTCAAGGCTTAGCTCAAACGTCTCTGTCCATATGATGCTCTTGCTGCCTGACTATGAGTTCTTTGATGGAAGGACTTGTATTATTTCCATTTTATTTGGTTGATGTGGAATAGATGTTCCATATTTATTACTGAAATAGGAGATCTCCTTTTGTGCTAATGTGTGCAACACTGTGATGATACGGTTTTCATGAGGCAGCCTACGTCTTTCCAGACAGTCCCGCCCTGGACTTCCCATTCTTGGGTGGGAAGAAATCTACTGGGGCACTAAGCATACCATTATTAAGTCTTTCCATACTCCTTCCTCTCCAGGATAAATAATACCAAAGCTTCCGATTCCTCTAACAACACCACATTTCTTAGCTTTCTAAGGGCATGCAGGCCAAATCAAAGCAGATGTGGGGGAGGAAGCTGAGCACACTGTGGGGAAAGGGGCCCCTGAGACTCACCTCTCTCAGCATTCATCTGCCATCCCTCCAGGCTCTTTGTCAGACAGGAAGGAATTGCTCACAGTCTGCATGCCACTGGGCCTGGGTCTTGTCTATTTCTACCCAGAAATGGGGTATTCTAACTAACCGATTAAATAGTAACAGCAATACTCATGCCAGCCTTGGGCTCTGTAATGACTAAAGAAGCTCCCACACCACAACCAAACTAAAAGGCAGAAGAACTTCTAAGTGATTCATTTTACTTCATCTCATGGACATATTTAGAAGATCAATCTACACACAGTTTGTCTTTTTACACATGCTAGTGAAAATGTCTATGTCAGCTGATGAGGTGTAAAGATGCCAGTACTTTAGTGAAACTTACAAATGTGATTAAACCTCAGGAAAACTCAGCAATTCCCAACTGAAAAAATACGTATCTGCTACACGTCTTATGGTAAAGCCACACATGCCCCTAGAGTAAATACATATCTGAATTTAAAAAATGCGAAGATCAAAAAAAAAAAAAAAAGAGAGAAGATCATCCTCAAAAAACCATGAGAAAAGACCACAAATGCCAGTAAAGCTACTTTCAGAAGTAAAAGAAAGAAAGAAAGAAAGAAAGAAAGAAAGAAGAGTAAACATATTCTTAGAGTCCAATTCTTCTACCGTTCCAGGTATTTGTCTCATTAAATACAATTATAAAAAGTCAAGACCAAAATTTATACAGAAAAATAAAAGCAAACTACCAACTACAATTAAAATTCAAATTAATAAAGATGAAATTTAATGTTGGGAGAAAATATATTTTTTAAGACTTAAAACAAGTTAATTTCTTAGTTCCACAGCAGATATATTATTCCCCAAAGGTATTGGGGACCAGTAATTTTAAGAGGATACCTTTCCCAGGGCTATCAGTCTCCCTTCCTGTGTTCACAAAATAATTGTGGAGAAAGCGCATCCAAAGGGAGAGTAGGGAGATTTTGGGGCATATTTTAGGATAAAAATTCTTCTAGAAAAGAAAAATACTACCAAATTCTGATGCCTTTGGGGCCATGGAAAAACCTGGTAAGAGCCCTTAGCATATGTCAAACATTTCTGATAATACTACTTTCATTTAAATAAAACAGCCTCAGATAGCATGGATAAGAGGTTAGTTGTTGGGCAAAGTTTGCACATGGGTACAAATGCACTTCAAGAAGAAATATAAGAATAATCTCTACCATGCCAACTAAGGAAGCACTGAATTGTTCCATCTTGTCCATATTCTGGCAACCACAAGATCCCAAATATAGCCTAGAAAATCTAGAATGAAAACAAATCCAAGGCTCTTTGCACTCAGTTCTATAAAGTATACGCGTGTATTTTGGGTTCTTCTTCAGCTCTGTCAACACCAGTAATGTCCCCAGTAACACCCAAAGCATACTCTCCCCACTAATGTGTATACTCTCCCAACGAATGTTTTTTGATGAATCAAGAAATTACCAAGAGGGAGTTTCCTAAAATTATTTTGATTATCAGATACTTTTTTTTCCTATATAATATCTCATCATCCTGAGGATAAGCTTCCTGGAAACAGACTGGGTGCTCTGTTCCAGTAAAAGAGTATTACAAAATACATACAAGTAAGGGGTCAGGCTGCCTGGATTTAACATTTTTTAATATGATATCTGTGTGATCTTGGGCAGGGTACTTAGCTTTTCTCTGCTTCAGTTTTCTCTTCTGTAAAATAGATAGAACTTTTTCTAGATAGATACTTCTATCTTCACAGCTTGGAGTTGTCAAGAAGGAAACAGAGTATGTGCTTAGTGGAGTGCTTAGCACAATGTCCACGATATAGTAATATTCTGTAAACATTAGCTTTTAGAACCGTTATACTCAGTGGTATGGCTAAGCCCGGGGTGGTGGGGAGGACCTTTCCAAGTGGGATTGCCTTTTCTAGTCCCGGCCAGTGCCAAGCCGGCTTCAGGGCTCTAGCTGTCTCTAAGTCTACCTCTCAGGTGTCCATTTTATTGGAAGTTGTTCATTTCCCTTGCTCCATTATTCTGGATTGGACTTCTGGGACTTTTCCAAGGGAGGCTTGACTGAGGAGAAGGAAATCCTCTTCCTGGATGGATGCCTCCCTCTAAGAGAGAATCCACTGCATTCGAGGTGGGTGCCGAAGCTCTAACTGCACCAAAGCCTTGGTCTGCATGTGGCTGTGTACCCTTGTGGACTTCTGGGCCTGGAGGGCTTGATGACTCCTGCATAACTCTTCCTACCTCCCGCTTATGCCCTGCTGTTCCTGTTGACACAATGTTCATGATAATGGCCATGCCAAGAATCATTCCTTTGGCTTTTGAGGATTTTTTTTTCTTGATTACTCAAATAATACTTTCTTATTATAAAAAAAGTAATTCTATATAAAAATATTAAATAAAAAGTGTACATTTCCTGTAGTTTTACAAATCCTCACTTCCCCTACAATCCCAAGATTGTTATTGTCAAAAATTATCTCCTAGTCTTTAATGATGTGAAGGACTAGAGGCTCCACACTCTGCTAGGAATTCTTCATTGTGCCCCCTTTGCTTCAGGAATTTGTATTTATCCTTAGAAAAGAAAGCTTCAATATTGCCTTTGTGAAGATGCCCTGATCCAGCCACACTATCCTCATCCCTCCTTTCACGAGGTGCCCAAAGTCATTTGTACATATTTCAATTAAAGAACATACTTCAACTAAAGAATGGTAATTTTTTTAATTCAATGTCTCCCCCACTTTAAGGATTTTGGTGATCATGTCTATTCCTCTTTGGTACAAGGCACCTGGAACACTGATATGCAATCCAGTGCACAATAAAAATTTGCTGAATGAATGAGTAAAGGGATATATAAAACATGTATTTTTCTAACACATAGACTTTTGAGGCCTATAATAATCACAATTAAGACACTCAGGTTTAAATTTCTCTAGCAAGATGGTTCACATATATTCCATATTTCAACAACTAAGTCGTGCTATTAATTCTGATTTTCTTCCTTTGTGTAGGCTCCAAAACTCAAAATTCTAGCTTCATGGAAAATGGTAAAGTTGGAAGAATTTGGGGATGGATGGTAGTTTATTTTTTAAGTGTCAAATGAACATTTTGAAGCATAGCGTCTTTGGCCATAGGCTTTGTTCACTGACACCAGAACATTCCAGGAAATGACATTTCAAATAAACAGTGTGAGTCCAGTAAACCACAAACACAAAGAAATTTTCAATAGCACTTCATAGCAAATAACCTTCTGTTGACAGTTACTCAGGAATGACTGATAATATTTGCAAAGCACAAATAACTCTTCTGTTAGATTAATTGGATATAGTTTTAGCTGATGGCCTGGGCAAAAGAGTGTTTCCATTAGAATAGTAAAAGAAAAGAACAAAGGAGAAGAGAGAAGAAGGATGAATCTTAGAATTATATTCCTAAATATCAGAAATCTTCTCTGGACCAGCACTTCAAATTCATGAGCCTCACTAAGGGGGTTGGACATGCACGCTGCATGACATGTTGTCTAAGGAACATCAGCCAAAAGGAGTTACTTTTCTTGGAAAAAAGATTGCAATGGAGCTTTCATATTTCACCACTTAAACAGTTTGGGCTTAATACAATTAAGTGTTATAATTATGAACCCATTTCCCAAAGTCCTATTTCTTGATCAAGCATATCAATAATTTTCAAATAGAACTCGTATGTCACGTGTTGGACCTAGCTCTTCACATTAAAACACATAGGCAATCTACAAATAGAAATCTACAATCTAATTTTGACTTTAGAATTAAAGAAAGAGTAAGACTCAATGGGTACAAACACAGGAAGTGAGGTACGAAGTGGAGACTGGGCATTTGACCTAAGCCAGAAGTGGAGGCAGGACATGACAAGGAGAAATTCAGATGCCTCAAAATGAAAATTGAAAAAAGTGAAGGGGTCACTGGATTCCCATCATATAAGAGATAGTAGCTTAAATAGTAAAGAGAAAACATTTACCATAGCAGCTGGACCTAGAGTTACGTCAGTGTAACTAACATATTAAGTGAAGAAGTAATATAATTACTAATGGGGATGGGGGTAAAAAAATTACCATTCTCCCTTACATAAAAAATATGGTACTGTGAGAATCAGGCTTACTATATAATAAAAGTTAACATTTATTGAGTACTTGGGTTGGGTCAGGCACTGTTCTAAGTACATTATATGAATAGACTATTTAATTTTCAAAGCAATTCTATGAGACAGAAACTATTATTATCCCAATTTAACAGATGAGAAAACTGAGGCACAGAAAGGCAAAGGTCACATGCTTAATTAGTAAGATGCAGGGCTGGGATATGAACTCAGGCAATCTGGCTCCAGAGTCCTATACATTTTTAACAGTATGCCATGCTGCCTCTTAACACCATCTCAAAAGAATATTACTCTTTGGGACACCTGGGTGGCTCAGTATGTTAAGCATCCTCTTGGTTTCAGCTCAGGTCCATGGTCTCAGGGTCGTGAGATGGAGGCCCACCTTGGGCTCTGTGCTCAACAGGGAGTCTGCTTGAGATTCTCTCATTCTCCTCCTTCCTATCTCTCTCTCTGTCCCTCCTGCCAGCTGTTCTCTCTCTCTCTCTCAAGTAAATAAATAAATATTTAAAACAAAAGAAATACTACTCTTTATTTCAGTTTTATTCATATGTTTACATAGGTTTTCAGAAATCTATAGGAGAGCTAAGTCCTGAATTGAAGGGGACTAGCTACTAGCTATCAAAAGCAACAGAAGTCAGTGTTAGAAAAAGATATGCAATTCACCTTGGCATGGTGTTACATTTATCTATGCCATTGAATCCAACTCCGTTAACAATGATTTAGGGTCTCATGCTGAGTACCAAAAAAGTAAGATTCAAAGCCTAGAGAAGACACCACCTTTCATTCCCATCTAGAGCAGATAAAATACTCTGGAAGCTTACAGTTAAAAGAGATGAAGACAGTCAAGAACAGAGAGTTCAAATGACCTGCCCAATGCCAAAAAAGGAGTTTGAGGCACAGAGGGACACAAACTGTGAATCATATGGGCCCGGTTCTCTTGCTGCTCTACCACTGTTTCTAATCAAGCTGGCTGAACACATCACAATAAAATTAACTTCCTAAATGTGTATCTGGGCCCTAAAAGGAAGAAAATGTTTGATATCTGCCTGTCTCATGTCTGGGACCCACTTCATTCTGGAATGAACAGATTACCAAGGGAGTATTTTAAAAGGAAGGAATAGAGGACTTACATATAAGGTCTCACTGATCTTCTCTGAAGAATGTATATTTTAAAAGGGTTTTAATTGCTGGGCAATTCATCTCTCTCAAACCTCACCCAATTCTAAAACCAGACCTTCACATTAGATGCATACTGGCACCCATATGAACAGGTACCTGTGTAGGTTCCAACACTATTCTACGGGTCTTAAGAAGAGAAGACATGCTTTAAACCTTTTTGTATGTCCAGCTTTTACAAACTGCCTTCACACAGTGGGTGCTCAGTATGGAAGTGATGTCAAAAGTTCGAGTACCTTCAATGTAAGGTTTCCAATGAGCTTGCTTTCTTTCCCCCCCAAATGGCCCTGTATCAGGTCTTTTACTGATTTTCTTTTTTTTTTTTTAAGATTTTATTTATTTATTTGACAGAGAGAGATGACAAGCAGGCAGAGAGGCAGGCAGAGAGAGAGGAGGAAGCAGGCTCCCCGCTGAGCAGAGAGCCCGATGCAGGGCTCGATCCCAGTACCCCGAGATCATGACCCGAGCTGAAGGCAGTGGCCCAACCCACTGAGCCACCATCAGATCATTTCAGTGGACCAATTTTTTTTAAATTTAATTTAATTTTTAAAATTTATTTATTTTTTTTCAGCGTAACAGTATTCATTGTTTTTGCACCACACCCAGTGCTCCATGCAATCCGTGCCCTCTTTTATGCATTCTTCCACCACCAGCCCTGATCTGCCAAGGGACATTTGGTAATGTCTGGAGACATTTTTGGTTGTTATAGCTTGAGGGAGATGGTACTTACTGCCATCCAGCATATAGAGGCCACGATGCTGCTAAACATCCTACATGAGACAGACCCCACAATACAGAACTATGTAGCCCCAAATGTCAGTAGTCCCAAGGTTAAGAGACACCAGCCTATTTAAAAGGAAAAAAAGCACAACCACCTTTCTATCTCACCAGTTTTAAAACACAACTAAAACATAAATCAAAATGGTACACCAAAGATTTGCCCCAAGCAAGACCATGTCGGGAATCTATTGTTAACATGACCAATCATTTACTGGGCTTATTTATAGGATGAGAAGTGTTCATTAAAAACAAGAAGAAATGCATGAATATCAACACATACGTATTTAACTAAGCAATGGAAAGCCTTCACCAAAGAGGATGTTCTTATCTTTACTGTATCTGAAGCATAGTTACAACATAAAACCTTCTGCTCATGAGGCATTTCACGGCCAGACTGCTCGGACTCAGACGTGGGACTTTGACTTCAGATTGTTTCATTATTTCTAACCTCACTCAAAATCTGCCCTTTTGATTAGCACACAAAGAGGAAATGTATGTTTTTTGTTTTCAAAGAGGGACATCAAAAACCACTTTCACTATTAGCTTTTCCTTTTTATGCCTGTCCATCTTTCTCAAGTCTAGGTTCACCTGGAAGTTCCAATCTTCAGCCTGGGTTCCTTATTGTGGGTAAGGGGATCAAGCCTTTGGTCCCATGTTGCTCTCTCTGACTTCTGCCATGGAAAGACAGCTGCAGTAAAGCTATCTTAACAGCCAGATAATGTCTTTAAGATGAACAAGGAAAAGGAGACAGGGGGAGCTGCTGACTTTTCTTTGCACTTGGCCATGGTTTCCTTACATAGTCTCTAGCTGATGTGGCTACATTTGCTACAGTTTTATTTGCTTGTTCATTTTCCCTAGCCGCTGATCACATTTGATACTTTGGATGTCTGGCGTACACTTGAATAAAAATTTCTTTTTTTAAGGGGACAAATTCATTCCTTTCTGAGAATCAACTGACAAAAAACATACAGACTCTTTGAACATATCACAGTAACTTATCTGTTCAGTATTTTGTGTGTTGAGTTAAACATGTCACTACTGAAATCCTTACACATTGGTTAACGACTTTCTAAATATTTACCAAGGTCTTTAATAAGCGAGAGTGCTTCCCATGATATAAAGGCTCCGCCACCATCATCCATGGCGCCCTGCCCAACGTCCCAGCTGTCCAGATGTCCACTGACCAGTACAACCTAGAATAATAAAAAGAGAAAAAATAAAACTAAGCAGAAATGACATAAAAGAGGAAGCATTCACAGTCATTCCAAATACAGATCTAAAACTTTTATATTTTCTTTTCTATTTTTACATCTTAAAAGATCTGTGTCATTACCAGTGGAAAACCTGGTAGAAGGCATTACGGAAGGGGTGGAAGGTCATCTTAATAGTAATAAAAATTCTCACCTTGTACTTCTCTTTATTAATATAACTTTGAATACTAAAGTAAAATGTTTATTACCAATGTTTGACAATTTTATTACATGGCTTAAAACATAAATGACATAAAATGGAGCTCAAAATTTCAACCACATTCTCAGCTGTCCCAAATTCTAGCAAACATATAGTAAACACATACTGGATTGAATTCAAATGAAAAAGCGAGAACAATAATTAAGTTTTTAAACAAATGATCGTGCTTTGTGTATTATAAATCACTTTGCTGTTGAATAACTATACTGGAGTTACGAACTAGAGTCTAAACAAAGTGATTTTTTAAAAAAGTTCCATTTACAATGGTGTTAAATCTACAGATTGTATTATAAATTTTAAATCACCATAGGTTTAAATGTTTTTCAAGAATCATTAGTAATTCTTTCCAGGAAAATATAAAACACATTTCAATGAAACTAAACGTTATGAAAATATTTTAATTGAAGCAAGTAAAATGATGCTCAGTTAATGGGATACTCATATGCTAAAACTGTATCTTGACCTGTATTTCATACAATATGCAACATCAAATTAGATTAATTACAAATCTAAATAAAGATGTTAGAGGAAAGCATAGAAAAGTTTTGTCAACTTGGAATAGGCAAAGAGCTCTTAAACTGAACCCCCAAAGCACAAAACATAAAAGAAAAAATAATAAATCCAATTTTTAAAAAATGAGGAATGTCTGTTATCAAAAGACCCCAATATATGAGTGAAAAGGCAACCAAGATAATTATAATGCAAACATACAAAAAAGGAACTATACCCAGGTTATATAAAGAATTCCTATCAAACAGAATTCAGAGAGAGCCAGTTGATAAAAAGGGCAAAAGACTTGAACAGACAACGCACAAAAAAAGATATACAAATACTAATAATCATATGAAAGGATACTTGGGTTCACTATTACCAAGTAAATAAAAATTAAAGCACATTCAATATATATCCAGCAAAAGGACTAAAATTAAAATGCAGAAAATGTCAAATATTGGTGAAGAGATGGAGTGACTGGAACTTTCACACATTGTTGCTGTGAGTGTAAATGATTACAACCACTCCAGAAAACTGGTTTATCTACTAAATCTGAACAAACACATGCCCGATGCCCCAACAGCTCCACTCCTGTATATTTCCAACAGGAACATATGTGTATATATACTTTCACCAAAAGAGATGTACTAGAATTTTCAGAATGCCCCCATCCCCCTTCCCAAAAGGAAACTATTTAAATGCTTGTTAAACAGCAGAATGAATAAATTGTGTTACATTGATCAGTAGAACACTACACAGCAGTAAGAATGAACAAACACAATATATCATCAATGGAAATGAATCTCATAAACAATATGAAAAAGGAAAGAAACCAGACACAAAAATAATGTATTGTATATAATTTCATGGATATAAAATATAAAAACAATCAAAACAGGAGAATGAGTGAAAGGTAAGAAGAGTTCGTGACATGAAGGGGCTAATAAGGCGAGCTTCTGAGGTGCGGTCACATTCTGTTTTGTGATCTGGGTACCAGTTACACAGGTGTGTTCAGTTTGTAAAAAAGCTTACCTTGTTACACACTCAGGATCTGTGTACTTTCTCTGAGAATATTACACATCATTAAAAGGCTTTCAAAAGTTAAGCAGTTTGATGTCTATGTACAACATGAAGTAAGCAAACCAAAGTTGAACTGATCTTGATGAATGAAATAAAAATGCCCCTTGACTTTGGGAAAGCAGGATTTGGGTTCTGAAATATCAGAGTGACCCTTGGTGCTGCCTGTTTCCCTGAGCAGCTGCAGGATCTCCCATTGAGTCTGTACACACACACACACACACACACACACACACACACACACAGCCCTGGCCTACATGACTTCACTATAGTCACAAACAAGTACAACGCCTTGTAACTAACAAGACTAACAAATGGCCATGTAATGAACCCAAATGGATTGTTTCTAAGGAAAGATTAAAAAAAGAAGAAAGAAGAAACCATGTTGCAATAGCAGGAAATTCTGATTCAGAAGCTGGTGTAATCCCATGTGGGATGAACAAACCAATTAGTCAATGTTCTCACCATCCTCAGAGCCATTTTCCCAATGAAGCTAGAATTACACTGGATTAAAAGTATCAAAAGCTGTTTTAATGAACTTTTTCCCAGTTAACACAAGAGTAACTAAATCAAGGCAGTTATTATTTTATCCCTCAGAATAATTGAAGTTATTTTATAATCACACATCTTTATGTTTCCTAAAATGTCTCCATTGTCCAACCCAGAATTATTAGTTAAATAAATAATTAAAAGATGGGGAAATGATTTTGGATGATGGGAAATGAAATGATATCCCATAAGATAAGGCTTTTGGCATAGTGCTAGAGAAGAATGGTTACAAACCACTTAGATCATGAGAGCTTGTTTTAATATTTAATCAGAAAATATATTGGGGGCCACCATGGGATAGCAGTTATGATTTTGAGACAATATGGGAGCATTTTTAATGAACCTGAGTTTTCCTAATTGTAAGAGCTCTACTACCCTTAGAAAATAATAGTGTCCAAGGTCTCCTTCCTTATTGCAGCCTCACAAAGGACAAATCAGTAAAGCATACAAACTCCCTATGCCTTATGTCAGGGTCAGGCAGAAATGAACATTGCCTAGAATACATTTGTATCTGACTTAGGAAAATGAAATAAAAACGGACTACCTGGAAACACAGAAAGCTCCAGTTTTGTGAAAAAGAATCACCTGATAAAAGAGGAATACATAGTCCCTTTCCTGTCTGTTACCTGACACGGGGCCCTTAGCACAGTGACATGGCCTAGAACCTTACCTGCTTGGGCACTGCCCTCTGAGGCAGGCAGAACACTGACCAATTCCCCACCCTCCACCTCCCTTTTCACCACCATGTCTTCCAAATGCGGTCAAGAGTAAAAATTATTAAAACCATAGCAGCGGCAATAGCAGCCACACCAAAACAGGAAGGAAAAGGGGAACTGTGATGATCTGAAATGAAGGTTGTTATTTGTGAGGCACACATGAGCCCTGACTACCAAAGACTCAGGCCTTGGGGTGGGGGCGAGGGCGGGAGGGGGAGAACCTAGCACAGTAGGGCAGAAATGCAGCCACTGGACACCTGCTACGATGAACAATTCGACTGGCAGTGGCTCACAAGCCCCTCCAGGCTAGCTGTGGGTCTGAGAGCAGAGATAAACCAAATCAAGGGTAGACAGAGAGCAGCCTCAAGGACAAGCCCCTTACTTCTTTGTTACTGGTACACACAGAGACACTGAGTGCAAAATAGATTTGCCTGATTCAAAGATGAGTAAGAACATAATCAAAATGGGACATATGAAAAATACGGCAGAACACGGGAGAGCGAACAGCCTCAGAGCAACCACATTCTTATGAAAACAAGCTAATGCAAGATATTGGAGAAAATGTCACATCTTTGGCATTCACTGCAAGCATTTATTCAACAATTTGTATTGAGTTTCTAGCACAGGTTAGAAATGCAAAAATGAAAAAAATAACTAAGTATTCTATCTTAATGGTATTATCATTCTGGTAAGGGAGATGGACAATAAATAAATACATATAAATAAAATACATAAAAAATACATAAAAAATAAATAAAAATAATGGCAGTTTTAAGTGCTATAAAGGAAAACAAAAACAGGAAAAAGGAAGAGAACAGAGAGTGGTGGTGACAGGGAGAGGAAAGATCGTCTGCTTCCTCTTCAACTGG